>NW_027507758.1:489240658-489840658 GCF_037356315.1 Lithobates pipiens
TCCGCTTGAAGTTATTTGTGGGTTTTTCTTTGCATACCGAACAATTTTCCTGGCAGTTGTGGCTGAAATTTTAGCTGGTATACCTGAACGTGGTTTGGTTTCAACAGAACCCCACATTTTCCACTTCTTGATTAGAGTTTGAACACTGCTGATTGGCATTCTCAATTCCTTTTTTTTTTTTTATATCCCTTTCTTGTTATACAGTTCAACTACCCTTTCCCGCAGATCCTTTGACAATTCTTTTGCTTTCCCCATGACTCAGAATCCATAAACGTCAATGAAGCACTGGATGAAAAATGCAAGGGTCTGTCTGGAGTCCAGAAACTCATTGACCTTTTATACACACACACTAATAACAAGCAAACAGATCACTGGTGATGATGGTTACTTTTAATAACCATTCAAACCCCTCTGTGTCAACTTGTGTGCATGTTATCAGGCTAAAATCACCAGGGTATGGAAACTTTTGATCAGGGTCATTGGGGTAGTTTCTGTTGCCATTATGATTTAAAAAGAGTAAACTGATAATAAATGGCTTTAGCCAAACACTAACCATGAGTGAAAGAAATAAATGTTTTTGTGTTATCGTTCATATTCTCAGAAAAAATGGCCAAGAAATCATAAATTCTGCCAGGGTATGTAAATTTATGAGCGCAACTGTATGTGTGTATATATATATATATATATATATATATATTTTTTTTTTATACATATATACACACACACACATATATATATATATATATATATATACACACACACACACACACACACACACACACACACACACATCTATATATACATACCCTGCCACTAAGCCTAGGTTCACACTGATGTGGGTTAGAAATCATGCAAATTCAGCTGAACTCTCATGATTTCAAACCGGCAATGCAGTCTGACTTCAGGGGCAATATGACAGATCTGTGCGGGTTCCTGAACAGACGTCTATTGATATCAACCCCCCCCCCCCCAGAAGAAGTCACCAAAAGTAGTACAGGAACTACTTTTGGGAATCGGTGCAGTGCTGCAAAGTCGAGCAATGGCCACCAATTTAGCATGCGATTTGACATGTCAAATCGTATGCCAAATCGGCCCAGTTTTAATGTGAGTCAAACTCTGGTTTAACCACTTCAATGCAGGGCATTTTCACCCCCTTCCTGCCCAGGCGAATTTTCAGTTTTCAGCGCTGTAAGATTTTGAATGGCAATAGCACGGTCATGCAACACTGTACCCAAATAACATTTTTATCATTTTTTTCCCCCACAAATAGAACTTTTAGTGGTACTTGATCACCTCTGCCATTTTTATTTTTGTTGCCCTATAAACAAAAGAAGAGCGACAAGTTTGAAAAAAAAACACAATATTTTTTTGCTATAATAAATATCCCAATTTATTAAAAAAAAAAAAACAAACAAACAATTTCCTCAGTTTAGGCCGATATTTATTCTTCTACATATTTTTGGTAAAAAATAAATAAATAAACGCAATAAGCGTATATTGGTTGGTTTGCGCAAAAGTTATAGCGCCTACAAGATAGGGGATAGATTTATGGTATTTTTATTATTATTATTATTATTTTTTTACTAGTAATGGCGTCAATCTATGATTTTTATTGTGACTGTGACATTGCGGCCAACAGATCAGACATTTTTGACACTATTTTGGGACCATTCACCATACAGCGATCCGTGTTATAAATATGCACTGATTACTGTATAAATGGGTTAAATGTGTTACCCAGGGAGTGATTCTAACTGTAGCAGGAGGGGACTGACTAGGGGAGGAGACCGATTGGTGTCCCTATATACTAGGAACACACGATCTGTCGCCTCTCCACCTGAAAGGACATGGATCAGATCCATGGTCCTGCTCTGTGCCCAGCAGACATCTCGGTGACGCGGCACGCGCGCCCTCCCCCTACACCCCCCGGGAAGCCAAGGACGTCTTATGATGCCCGCCCAGGATCGGAGATCCCATCTGAGGACATCATATGACAATGGGCGGATAGGGAAGTGGTTAAAAAATAACCACTGGGCTTGATTTACTGAAACTGGAGAGTGCAAAATCTTGTGCAGCTGTTCATTGTAGCCAATCAGCTTCTCACTTCAGCTGTTAAATTAAGCTTTGGCAAAAAATAAAAATGGAAGCCGACTTGGCCTTGTGTTTTGGATCATTATCATGTTGGAATGTCTAAGTATGTCTCATGCAGAGCTTCCTGGCTGATGGATGCAAATGTTCCTCCAGTATTTTTTGATTACATACTGCATTCATCTTGCCAACAATTTTGACCAAATTTTCCCGTGCTTTTGTAGCTCACACATCCCCAAAACATCAGTGATCCACCTCAATACCCTTCATCATACACATAATATATAAATGGTTAGTGTTGTTATTCAGCTAGATCCCCGTCTCTCCTTGGCCAAGGAAGACATACTGATTCGGCAACACCTGAAAGAGAAATCAAAACAATGCAAAAGCATCCTATCCTATCCTATAGTACAGTGATGGCGAACCTTGGCACCCCAGATGTTTTGGAACTACATTTCCCATGATGCTCAACTACACTGCAGAGTGCATGAGCATCATGGCAAATGTAGTTCCAAAACATCTGGGGTGCCAAGGTTCGCCATCACTGCTATAGTATATCGTGCAATATGTACACAGTGGTTTAAACTGGTCCTCAGCCGAGGGCAGCATGAAACATGAGAACATCTTATGCATGTCTACATTATTTAATTTTTTTGAAAGCAGTCCCCATTCTCTTCAAGAATACCACCCCCTTTCATAATCATAAACAATTCATAATATAAAACTATAAACCTCAGTAATACTCTGATCCAAACAGTCCCGACAGATGTATACGAGTCCATTATGTGACAAAACTTCATTTCTCTATTACAGCCTATTCTAACTAACAGCAGGCTCAATGTCCATTATCGGTTACTGTCCATTTTGGCTCCAATTTGAATGAACTACATTTCCCAGTAATTCCCTTTCTTCTTTAAAAAGGAATTTCAGGGCATGACTGCATTTCAAGCAACAAGCAGTCAGACCAGATTGCATGGGACCACATTGCGGGACACAGGTCCCCTTGTAAGAGTATCTTCAGTCTGCCCGCATGGCAGCCAAAGACAGAAACTTTCTTCATTCTTTTGCAACCAACAACCTGTTGAAGTTCACAGATCACTCTTCAGGGTGAAACACTCCAACAACTTTAATCTTTTAGCCAATGTGGCTCAAATGATCGCTCCCTGTAACTTCTGGCAGCAATCATTCCAGCACAGTCCTGGCGTTACAGCTTGTTGGGATTTTCCCATTAGTAACATTCTAAATGGGTGTGCAAGGTAACTGTCAGCAGAGCGTCCTTTGCATCACACAACCCCTATTTGTAATCCATTTGGTAATAGCATCGCTTCGATGAGACTTCACCAATAATATCTGGGATCTGGCAATGTTACATCTTCTCCTTTGGTCTCCACAGTGACAACATGGGATTTAACATTTTGCTTGTCTAGCCTACGGTGGATAACACTGTCCATATTAATTTTGCGGGCGTGGCCCCAGGTATTCAGCACTAAAAGGTATTTCCCGGACGTTGTAGGTGATACTTTCAGAAAGTCCACCTTGATGGGTATTTGGACAAATTCCCACTGCATTTCCTTCTCCAGGATCTCCTCTTTTAAACGAGGAGGAATGTAGGGGTATAAATACCCGTAATTTTCTGCTACTTTGTTAATGGTGATCTTAGACAGCCGAGGCAGGGTTGTTAGGGTCTCCGTACCCAGATAGAACCCAAGCATCTGGGGCACGCTGAACTGGATATCCAGCAACCACCTCCGGCTTACGACCTGCTTTGGAGCCTGGCATGGGCATCATAATCTGGGCTGTGGGAACCCATTGCTTCCCTAGTAGTAGCAGGGGTTTCATCTTCCTGCACATTGCTAGTTAAAGCGGGAGTCCGCCGTTTTTTTTTTTTTTTAAAGCCAGCAGCTACAAATACTGCAGCTGCTGACTTTTAAAATAATGACACTTACCCGCCCAGCACGCCCGCGATGTCGGCACCCGAAGCCGATCTCTCGATCGTCTCTCGGGTGCTGCCGTCGCCATCTTGGGTATGGGAATCAGGAAGTGGAGCCTTGCGGCTTCATTTCCCGGTTCCCTACTGCGCATGCGCGAGTCGCGCTGTGCAATAAGGATGGTCCCCGCTGTCTCTGGGATCCATGTGTTTCCCAGCAGACAGCGGGGGACCTTCGGAAAGGGGTGTAGATTCTGCGGAAAGGGGCGTAGCTTCTGCAGAATCTACGCCGGAAGTGGGTGCAGATACCTGTACTGTACAGGTACCTGCACCCCCCTCCCCCCTGAAAGGTGCCAATTGTGGCGCCGGAAGGGGGGAGGGTTCCAATGAGCAGAAGCTCCACTTTAGGGTGGACCTCCGCTTTAAGTCTTCATCAATCTCTCCCCACTTTCCTAAGTAAGACAAAGTGTCCGAAAAGAGTTCCGATAGCTTATCAGGCGAAATGTCCAAATCTGAGATAGTCGAACACTCTTCGGCCGGCAGATCATTTCTCTTGGCTTTCCCCTTGGTTGGCATCTCTAGATGAACTCCCCTTGTGGCCACTGGCATCCCTTCCCTCATAGGCACACCATGCTTACTGCTCACTTACTTACCAGACCCAGGTACTTTTCCTTCGGGTAGCCCAGTTATTAACGCGAGCAACCTGCCTCGGCCCTTGGGAGCGATCGGTGCACTGGGTCCTGGGGTAACCACTGTGGTAGAAGTATCAGCTTCCTGCACAACTTGGGGAACCACCAACAAACTTTGGACATCACTCTCCAAACATACAGCCAATGTCAATAAAAACTATCTTCAGCGTAAAGAAAAAACAAGGACTCTTGGAAATGATGGTTTGTCCGCCACAGAGCCCTGATCTCAACATTATCGAATTTGTCAGGGATTACATGAAGAGACAGAAGGATTTGAGGCAGCCTACATCCACAGAAGATCTGTGGTTAGTTCTTCAAAATGCTTGGAACCATCTACTTGCCGAGTTCCTTCAAAAGTGGTGTGCAAGTGTACCTAGAAGAATTTATGCCGTTTTGAAGGCACACCAAATATTGATTTGATTTGGAGATTTCTATTCTTTTCATTTACTTTCCATTTTGTTAACTGATAA
This sequence comes from Lithobates pipiens, assembly GCF_037356315.1. Taxonomy (NCBI): domain Eukaryota; kingdom Metazoa; phylum Chordata; class Amphibia; order Anura; family Ranidae; genus Lithobates; species Lithobates pipiens. The sequence goes on from NW_027507758.1 coordinate 489,245,833, forward strand.
AAATAAACCAATAACACTTCTATTTCTGGAAGCATTCTTAAAGCGGAGCTCTACCCAAAAGGGGAAGCTCTGCTTATTTACCTCGTCTCCTCAGCTGCCACATTTAGCACCTTTCGGGGAGCAGGTACCTGCTCCCACTCCCAGGTGACTTTTGCCAAGGTCACCCGGAAGTTCGCCCCCCCTCCTCCTTCCCCCCGCTGCCAGGTCATTCAAAAAGCACAGCAGGCTTCACTGCCAGTTTCCCTTACCTGAAATCGGTTCGGGTGAAGACAACACTGGATTCGTGGACAGGTAAGTGTCCCAATATTAAAAGTCAGCAGCTATTTGAAGCTGCTGACTTTTAATTTTTCCTGACGGAGCCTGGAGATTCTCTTTAATTTACAGCATTTTTTCTCATCTGCCTAAAACTTTTGCACAAATAGTGTATATATTGTAAAGCAAAATATATGTGTAAGCTTGAAGTGTTTTTTTTCCAGTTAGTTGTAAGCAGACTGATGGGCTAGTCTAAAAAAACGAAATTCCTTGTAAAAAAATTGTTATTACAATCCAGACTGATATAGATGAAGTAGGGACTGATATATTGTATACTATATACTTCAGATATTGTCAAAAATCTAATACAGAAAATTATATCTATACCAATAATTTTAATATTATTGTCACCTTCAAAAGAGTAAATTCTTTATACATTCCATGCATCAAGCAAGAGAATAGTCAGTCTAGTTTTCCACTATAGTGTTGATGCATGAATAATGGACTGTATTTTCCCAGTGTCAGCACACGTATTTCCCACAAGGCGGTGCTTTTTACATGCAGAATAAATCTTGAAATGATGAATTCCTTGTATACAGTATATTGTATACTGTACCAGATTAAGACTTCCATGGTTTAGTAATCCACAAATGATGGACATGGCATACCTATCGGCAGGGGAGCTGCCAGCTTGTGTTCTATAAAATTCCACATGCATGTGGTACCAAGTGTAGAATTATGGTATGTCCATAACAAAAGTTGTACCCTTTCCAGAGTATGACAACTCATATGAAAAGCGGAACTTCCGCTCTTTCTCTGCCCCTTCCCTCCTCTGCCACATTTGGAATATATTTTTTTTGGGAGGGGGGGCAGGTACCTAGTTTTGGTGATCCAAGTGGAAGTTCTCCTCACTCCCCTTCTTGCCAGCAACCTTCTGGGACATGTGACAGGTCCCAGAAGGGCCATTCACAAAGCACAGCATGGCTCGCGCAGTGGGCAGCCAGCTTTGAAGCCGCAAGCAATCACAGCCGGCTACCCACAGTTAAGATGCTAGCACCAGGAACCTGAAGTCCTGTGAAGAATCGTTCCAGGTGAGGACAGCATTGGATCCTGGGACAGGTGTCTGTTTATAAGAAGACCGCAGCTAAAGTCTTTGTAGCTGCTGACTTTTAATTTTGGTAGATCTGACTGAAAGGATAAGTTTACCTTTAAAAAAAAAAAAAATGAATTTTTTTGCATGTAAAAAAGAAAAAAAAAAAATGCACATTTATTATTTATTTATTTTAGTAGCCTGTAAAGCATTGCAATGGCAGGTGCAATGTCAGGCTCCTGCAGACTTTCTGTGTAGCTGTCTGCTCGTATGTCTGATACATGTATATAGTGGTGAACCACAAAAAGAGAATTTTAACTCACAAAAAGCCTTCATCCCAAAAATATATTGTAAAAGAGGACCCTGAGGACAGGGATGCTTGTACTCCCCGGGTACTTTGAAGGCGAACAAAGGACTTTTTATAAAATCATATTATTTATTTGAAAAAAATGCTTCAAAAAGCATGTATAAAAGCATAATAGAAACATTTGTGCAAGACAGAACAATTCACACATGATATATTCTCTATAAATTCAAACATGAGTACAAATCCCTCCTAAGCCTGACATGTTTCAGGGCGGTGTCCCTTCTTTAGAGGTGTTTTTAGGGGAGAAAATGAGTATCTTCTGAAAAACAGATAAAGATAGGCTAAAGATAGGCTTAACACAGACCATTTTTACGGCAAAATCACCCTTGTGGTATCTGAAAGTGTCCAATATACATACCAGTATTGAGATTATAAAGAAAATTTTATAATTATATACAAAAAGCGATTTCCTTAAAAAGGTTAGATAAACTAGCCGCCAATTGTTCACCAAGGGATGATGGACTCCGTCCGAGCGCAGGGAAGCCCACACAAAAGGTCCCAGGGTTGGATGATCACCACAGTACAGTCACAATAGAACCCTAAGGGATAGATAAATGACTTATTATACTTGGTTTGGTAACTTAAAATTGCACAGTGAGCGCGAGGGGTGGGGAGGGGAGACCAGACAGCCAGTGACTGACAGTCACCAGCTCTCTGCTCAGGGAGCTCCGAGGACAGAGTGATCGACCGTGTTTGATCGCTCGGTTCTCAGTTCTCTGTTAAAGCCGGCGGGGGACAGGTGCAGCTTCAAACTGATGCTGCATCCACATAGATAAGTATGATTTAAAAAAAAATTAAAAACAATTAAATCCCGTACTTAGCCTTAGGGCTTTTAGATGTAAGCCCACAAATAGGTTCTGTGAATAAACTGTATATATTGGAAAGAAGTAGTCTTCTGAATCAAATGCATGCACAAAGCAGCCTTCAGGTTTGTATGCAGTCTAGCATGCTGCAAACTGCTTCCCAGGTGAGCAAAACACATGAAATACGTCCTACTTTAATACATGTGTATTTAAAAAAATAGGAATAAACTTGAACAAAGTCATCAAGGAAAATGTCCAAAAAGATAGGAGGAGGAATCTGAACAATGCATCTGGTGAGTCATGGGCTCACCTGCAAGTCCAGCGTATGTGTAATGGTAGGTGGAGGAGGAAGCGTCACAACACATGATAAGAAACCAGCTGGAGTGTGTGTAATATTTTATAATATATATTATATATATATATATATGGTTCAGAGCCCTCTGACCGATACGGATAAGGATGACAAACAAGGTTAACATAAACTCGCTTACTTGAAATGGACCTGAAAGTGTGCCCTGGTCTAACGTACGGTATACCAAAATAAGGGAGCAAAAACATTCAGGTAGGGGTTGTACTTTATTGTTTCAAGTTTGTTACTGGGTGAGCTTGACAAAGGCCTGGGCCATCTACACTTGTGGATTGGGTATGTAACGGGCAAAACAGGTGGACTTCCATCTGCCCAACTTCTTGATGACATGGTCCGGGACCCCTTGGCGGGAGGCTGTTGAGGCTGCTCCGATACGGAATGAATGTCCGGAGTAGTGAGTAGGATTGAGCTGAAGGATACTCAGGAGTATCCTGACATGTTCCATAAACCGGGCAGCGTTCAGAGGTTTAGTATGAAATGGCAGAAGCGGGCTAGTTTCTGGTTGATCGGCCAGAAGGGTCAACAAGCGGGTGAGAGTGGCGCCTGGGCACCAGCGGTTGTTGGTCTTATAGAAATGTATGTCCGTACCCGAGCCAAGCTGCTGCGTTTTGGAGACTGCTAAGTGTAAGATGAAATGGTCTTCGTATCGGACCAGGTGGCGTTTGCACAGCATGCGTGCTGTGGGGCTGTTACAAGTAAACTCGCTTGGCCATAAGAAGCCGTAGAAGGCCAGATGTATGGCTGCTTGTAAGATGACACTAAGGCGGAGACCGAAAGGTGATGTGGCCAGGATATCCGACATGTTTCTAAAAATGTCTCCTGTGATAGGCAGCCGTCTGGTGCTGGCCACTGGCTGACGCTTCTGGACGCCGCGCATGATAGCCCGAACGGCGTGGTAAGAAAATAAGGAAGGTTTGGTAGGGTCCTGGAGGGACGTGAAATGTTGTACACCGGCCAGGTATAGCCGGATCGTATTATAGGATAATGCCATCTCCAAGTGGCAGTAGGAAATGAAGGCCAGGACTTGCTTGACACGAAACATCTCTGTGCTGTGACGTGTCATAAAGTGGTTAAAGGCCCTCCAGGCCGTTTGGTAGGCCTTGAGGGTATTACGTGAGAGGGAGAGATCGATGAGCTGGGTTGCCGCTAGGAGGTGTGGGGCTAGTCCAGGGTCAGCTGAGACCAGTCTGGGATAGCTGCTGATGTTGGTCCGGCTCCGGGCACCTGATCGAAAAATGAGACAAAGTTAAAGCGGGAGAGGGTGTCCGCTGCCTGATTGAATTTACCGGGGATAAAGGAACAGTGGATGTTGAACTGAAATAATAACGAGAGCTGGACCAGCCGACGTAGGAAGGACATCATCACTAGAGACCTGGACCTGCCTTTATTAATGACCTCTGCAGTGGCTAAATTATCTGTTGAAAAGGTCACAGTTTGACCCGACCAACTACGGCCCCATGTGTGTGCTGCAGCTACGATGGGGTATAATTCAAACAGGGAGGATGTCTCGGCAAAGCCAGGTATCGCCAGTATCTGGGGAGGCCAGGGAGCTGCGAGCCAGAGGTGGCCAAAAATTGCCGCAAAGCCTGTGGAGGCCACCACGTCGGTCACCACCTGGGGTGAAAGGGAAGACACGGAGGGAATGAACAGGGACACGCCATTCCAAGACGATAGGAATTCCTCCCACATAGCGAGGTCCGCTATCGCCGTGGGATCCAGGCTGAGGACTTGCTCCGGGTCCTGTGAGAGGGACAGTAAGACCAATAGGCGTGATACAAAGGCGCGACCCTGAGGGATGATGCGCATGGCGAAATTCAACATGCCGAGTAGGGATTGTAGCTGTTTCTTGGTGCAAGTTCTGGCGCGGGTGAAGTCCCTCAGGACCGTCCTGATGCGGGCCAGTTTATCCGGGGGGAGGCTGGCCTGCATGGTGTTGGTGTCTAGGTTAACCCCGAGAAAGGTGATGGACTGCGTTGGACCATCCACCTTGTGCTCGGCAATGGGGACGTTGAGGTTACTGAAGACCACCCTTAACTTATCCAGATCTCCTGGCGGTGAGCCGGGTGGCTCGATCAGCAGGAAGTCATCCAGAAAGTGTATGACTCCCCAACACCGGGCTACGTGCAGCAAGATCCACGTGAGTGACTGCGCGAAAGTGTCAAAGAGCCAGGGGCTGCTTTTGGACCCGAATGTCAGTTTGGTGGCAAAATAGTACAGCTCCCTCCACTTGATGCCATGCCAGCACCAGAGAGATGGATGGATGGGAAGGAGCTTGAAAGCATCCGAGATGTCGGCCTTGGAGAGCCAGGTGCCCGTGCCTGTTTCGAGAATGGCCTGGATGGCCGTGTCTACGGATGCATACTTAAGAGAGAACTCCTCGGAGGGGATAAGGGAATTAAGACTGGGGACAGAAGAGGAATGAGGCGCTGACAAATCGTACACCAATCTGAGTTTATTTGAGAACTTGCCCTTGACAAGCCCAATAGGGCTGACTCTCCAGGTGTTGAATGGGGGCTGTGTGAAAGGGCCTATGATAAAGTTGTGGTCTAACTCTGTCTGTAGGAGTTGGTCAATGGCTCATTCATCCATGGCTGCTGACCGCAGGTTCCGGCATTCGTGCGTGAGGTGAGGGAGAGAGATAAGTCCAGTGTGAAAGCCTTGAGTGAAGCCCTGAACAAGGTAGACTGATAGTGAGGGAGTAGGATGAGCTGTAAGGTAGATGCTGAGCCATGAGACGTTGACCCGGCTCAGTCAAGATTTCTTAATCTGTTTGACCTCGCACATAAGCCTGGGATGAGCCCTATGACACTGCGTGCATATGTGGAGCAGCCTGCATTGACTAAAATTGCATGACCCGCTATTGTAGTTGTTGCAGATTGCTGCACCTCCATGGTCTTGACCGGGCGCCCAAATTTATCTGTCTGCGGCAGGCGTGCCGGCGCCTGTGGGCCCTGAGCAGTACCTGAGGCAGAAGGATTGTCTGAGGGCCGGGCTGTCACTGAGTTAGCGCACCAGGTCGCGGTATGAGTAGCCGACTGGCAAATCGCAGAGGGGAGACCGTAGACCTGCGAAGTGGCGGCAAAATAGCTCGGTATCCATGACGCTCCAGTCAGTAGGCGTCTGGAATTGGAAGAGCCTGGCGGCCGCTTTAGCGGAAAAGGAGCGGTGGTAGTCGTAAAACGAAAAACTGCCATATTTGTAACCTAGATCTACTATTACATGGAGGTAGCGATCCAGCTCCTCCCTCCTGTTGGGGGAGGCTGAGCAGATGATATCCCTCAACATGCCGAAGGCCAACGTAAACTCGGTGACCGAAAGCTTTCTCTCCAGCCTGGGGTCTTTGGCTTTGAGGACCACTGACACGTCCCCCCACGTATAAGCCTTGTTCTCCGCAAGCTCGTGGATGGAGATGAGTAGAGAAGCCAGATTGATGTCCTTGCCCTCTAGGATGTCCTTCCTGATGCTAGCCGATACCAGATGAGAAGGGTACACAACTGACGTACACCCGGTGATACCTGCGAGTGGGCTAGTCACTGCCTGGGCTGCTGGTACTGGAGGAGAAACGGGCGGGCGGGTCTCGAGGAGGGCCACCCGATTCTGGACCTCTGACATTGAGGTCGCCAGGGAAGACATCAGGGTATGTAGCTGCGAAATTGAGGAGGCGAACGAGCCCAGGGAGGCCTGCTGGGTACTAGCTTCTGCCACAGCTGGGGGAGGAAAGAGGAGCCTGAAAAGCTCGGCCTTTCTGGCTGTTGCCAGAAAGGGTACACCTCTGCGCCTCAGCTCAGCTGTCAGTCTGGGAATGGTCCATGCTCTGGGGGACCGCTGGCTGCCACTCTCTGAGACTAGAGATGGAGATAATGGGGCTGTGAGATCCTCACTGCCGGCCCGGGACATGGTGGCGTAATCCAGGCCTAGGCGAGCCTACTTGTCCTCGGGTTTGGGTTTTCTTCTAAGCGGAACCTACATAAGGGGGACATGGATTACAAGACTCGTTGGTGACTCCTGAAGAAATACATGCTTGACAAGAAGGATGCTTCCGCTCATGTGCGTTTCCTTCACAGATGTGTTTTTTTTTTTTTCTTACCTAAGGAGGCACCGTCCGACCAGGTGCAGGGTGGACCTACTGAAAACTCGACTGACCTGAGGACATGAAGGTGAAGTTTGTTTGAGAGTTCAATACCTAAACAGAGATAGCTAGCTAAATAGTGACTTCATGGAGGTGAGATTTAGAAATGAAAATGAAATGAAATAAATGAAATGAGACAAACAAACAAATGAAATGTTGCTTTTTGAATGAAACGCCTACCATGACAGAGATGTGATTTGGTCGCGTCGCAGATGCAACTGACAGCGAACCGAACTCTGGAGCATGTATTGAATTTTGAGGCAACCTTAGTAAAATGAGGCCGATGAGCAAGGCCCCCCGAACATTGAAAAAACAACTGGATTCAAACCGGGAAGCGGTACGTGACAGTGAAATGAGTGAATCTGCCATGCCAGAGGTCCGGATCGTCATGCCGCAATCTTGCGACCGAGCACGAAACGGGTTCTGGAGCATGTACTGAAATGAGGCCTGTCCTAGGGCACGCCGGGACGAATTTGGTACACAGGTGTGACTATTCGTAACGGAGCGTGATAGGTGAGATGAAATGATACCCATGACAAAGACAAAAATCAGAGGGTGAAATGAAAAATGAATCCTGTCTTTGGAGCATGTACAGAAATGAGGCGTAAACAGCTGGGCACACCGGAACAAATCGGTGCATTAAATAAATGCAACAGGATTCGAATCGAAGCGTGATAAGTGACAAAAAATGACCTGCCATGACAGAGACAAGAATCAACGACTGGACTGATGGTTGTAACAAAGAATCCGTCTCTGGAGCATGTACTGAAATGAGGCGTGAACAGCTGGGCACACCGGAACAAATCGGTGCATCAATGAATGCGACAGGATTCGAATCGGAGCGTAATAAGTGACAGAAATGATATGCCATGACAAAGACTGGAATCAGGGACTGTGTCTGAACCTGCGAGTGACTCCGTCTCTGGAGCATGTATCGAAATGAGGCTGAAACCTGGGGCACTTCGGAGCGAATCGGTGCATCGGGGATGCGGCAGGATTCGAACCGGAGCGCGGTAAGTGACAGAGATGAACGAATGATTCGAAATGATATGAAATGATTCGGAAAAAAGACGTGACATTATTTGTAAAGATTCGAAATTACATGACACTGATTGAACTGATTCGAAATGCTATGAAATGATCAAAATGATTCAAACAAAAAGATTGAAATGATTCAAATTAAATGAAACGATACGAAATGATTTGAAATGACCCAACAAGGTTTGAGACGACTCGTAACGATATGAGACGTTTTGAAATCAATTTGAACCGGACTGCTTGATTTTGACATGACGAGCAGTCGTTTGCGTTTTCGAAATGATTCGAACGATTTAAACACTTTGAAATGATTGGGGAGTCGTTTCGACTAGAAATGTAAGCCTACGATATGAAGTGCCTGATGTGGCATGACCGACATGTCACGAATAGGTGACAACGATTTCTCTTCGACAGGAGAAGGAGTAGTGACATGAGGTAACAAGTAAGGGTGACATGATTTAAAACATTCGTGAAATGTAAAGTGAGAGGTTCGTGAGTTCAGGATATCGTGTTTAAGTGACATAGAAAACATGAAATGAAAAATGGGTGCCGAAGCCCTACCTGCGACAGCCTGCCCAGCCTGCCCAGATGTGTTGTATGACAACGGAAATTTCTTTGAGTATGCGACACTCAGACGGGAAAACACACGAATGCTTTAGAAAGACGAGACAAATTGACAACACGGACACGATCGGGACTAAAAAACACGGGAACTCACGAACACAATTTACTGCGAATGGTCTCGAACAGTCGGCCCTTGATCTCTGACGTATCAGATATCACGCACCGGAACCGACAAGGAAGACAGGCGAACGGGCTGGTTATATACCCCACCGGGCTCCTCCCATAATTCCAGGCCACCATACTGGCTATATATTATATATATATATTTTTTTTATTAGGGCTGTTACTAATTAAAAATTGTGTTCAATTATACTTTTTTTTTTTAAATCAATTAATCAAGTAATTTTGATTAATTATAAACGCACCTACAGATCCAACTACTTTTAGCTTATCTTGCAGTGCAACTCTGCATTAGTCAGTGGCAAATACTATATACAAACACCCGACACTAATTCGTTTCCACAATCCATGACTTAACTTCACAGTTCACACAAATACGTTTTAAATTCAAACTGTAGCACTGATGCAAGTCATTTTTTTTAAATTAAACTTTAAGAAAAACTTAGAAAGTTAGTTTAACTTTAATTAAACAGATTTTGAACTGGTAAGCTGCAATATATTAAAGTGTATGTCAAGGCTAAATTTAAATGATATGCACTAAAATTATAAACAATCCCTTGCAGGAGGGGGATGTTGCATCTGTATTGGAAGGGTTAAATGCTTTTTAGTCTAGGGGATGATAAAAGCCCTTTTTACTTATTCAACCCTCCACCACCCTGGCATATGGCACTCACCCATACTGTGGGTTGGACTGTTCCTCAACGACTCCTGCCCAGTGTAGGGCTATGGGCCTGCAGAAAGTCTAAGGATGGGTTCACATTATTGCGAATTGGAAGCGGTTTTCCTCGCATCCAATTAATGGAGCTGGTTCACACATCTCCGGAGCGCCTCCAGTGCAAATTGCACAGGAGTCCTGTGCGTTTTCTGGTCTGTTTCAGGTCCAAATTCAGCCAAAAATTTGGGCTGAAATCATACCTAAAACTGTGAACGGGAACACACCGGACCCCTACTGTGAGCCACTCCATGCTGCAGTGTGAACTCAACCTAAGTGTCTGGCAGAAAGATTCCTTGATTAGGTAGACATAGCTGCAGGAAGCTGAGCCTACATATGCAATGAGCAAAAGTGGCTACAGTTTAGTAAAAAAAACAATGTACCAATATGTGCTTGGGATGTGTAAAGCTGTATGAGGTGTTAAACCATTGGCTCCTGCTGCTGTCAATTAAATCCTGTGAGTGGTGTGTCACACAGCATGGCTCTGGAGCAAGTCCGCATGTCTGCCCCTATAGCAAGCGGTTTGGTATAGGGGCAGACACAGAAGGAGGTTTGGGGCCGCTCTGTGCAATAGTATTGCACAGAGCAAGTAAGTATAATTAATTGTTTTAATATTTAAAAAATGCTTTACAAACCGCTTTAAAATTAAAAAAAGGGGTGCACAATAACAGTTCAAAGCCAAACCTTATATTCTGCTAATACCCTCCCATCCCTGTACCACCAATTATTCCTAAGACATTCAAAATATAGACATTATGTGTTTGTTAAAAATTGGCTAACACCAGGATAGTACATGAACACTTGAATAGACAGCAAATGGAAAGAGACAAGGCAGGTTTTACCTTGCAATAAACATTACAGTGTATTGAGTGTAATATCTGAGAGATAATAGCCACAAATATTGTTCAGCTCGACAGTATGTAAACAGCTTGGTTAGGCTGCAGTGTAAGAGGGAGAGATGAGGCAGGTTTTATGTTGAAATAAACTGTTTATAACTATATATTGGGGGGAGGGGGGGCATTCAACTGATACACGAGAATATGTAGCCCCTAGTAATTTAGCACAGTATAGCAACTAATGCCTCATACACACGGTCGGTCATTCCGACCACAAAATCCATTGGATTTTTTCCGACGGATTTTGGCCGAAACTTGTCTTGCATACACACGTTCGCAGAAAGTTGTCAGAAAATCCAATCATTCGGAACGAGGTGACGTACAAAATGTACGACAGGACTACTCAGAGGCCAATAGCTTTCATCTCCAAATTTTTTCTGAGCATGCGTGGCACTTTGTGCATCAGAATTCTCTACACAATCAGAAAAAGTCGGATAGAGCCCAAACATGATCGGATTTTCCGACAACATAATCCGATCAGACTTTTTCTGTCAGAATTTCCGACTGCGTGTATGGAGCATAACTCTCCCTACTCCAACACACAATGACAAATGGCTTCTTCCAATCAACCCTTTTATAGTGAGGGGGCTGGCACATAACAAAACCCCTATTATTGGCTCTTCTAAGTTAGCTGACTCAAGCTCAGTGACCAGGCAGTTCATTATGATTACAAAGAAATAAGTACACCAAATTTCACTATTAATTACATTGCTTCAAACCCATTGTAGTTATCCCTGCTTATCTTTATAGAGGTTCCTGTCACTTAGACCGGCCATACATGGTTCAAATCACGGCCAAATCAGCAAGAAACAGATGATATTCGAACCATTAATGGGCAGGCTGAATGTACCAAGTTGATTGATCGATCAACTCGGGTACAACCAGCCTGCCAGATTCTCTTGCGATTATCGCTAGTGGCTGCTATAGCCGCTACTGATAATCACTGTCTTCTCCCGGCGGGGATGGCTTCCCCCACCCCCCATCGGGAGCAGACAATTGCTCGGCAGGAGGGATTTCCCTGTCAGCACTGTCTGTGTTGATGGGGGAATCGTGCACATTTCCTTCACATATCCTGTCATTTACACCGTCCGATCGGACCATGTTGTCGGATAATCTGACCGTGTGTGGGCTTCATCTGACTTTTTCCGTCGGAACCTCCGACCAACAGAGTTTGAGAGCTGGATATAAAAATTTTCTAACATGATCCGATAGGACTTTGTCTGATCGTTTGTAGAAAATTCCGATGGGACAAAGTGCCATGCATGCTCAGATCAAATTCCTAGACCAAAGCTATTGGCTACTAGCCTGAACGTAGTCCCGTCATAACTAAATAACGTCATCACGTTACGAACAATTGGATTTTCCGAGAACTTTGTCCGACCGTGTGTATGCAACACCAGTTTCGGACAAAATCCGTCGGATTTTGTTGTCGGAATGTCCGACCATGTGTACAAGGGCTTACTCAAATCTTTGAAACCAAAGGGCCATAATGGCAGCCAAGCAACTAGCATATCCAATCCAGCCTTTGTTTTCCTCATAAGAGGTTTTCTTAATGTGCTTTACAGACTGTTGCCAGGTACAGTATGTATGTTTCCCCCCCCCCTTGTCATATACTCCATTGGGAGCTGATATTTGCCATTTATGTGATGGCCTCTTGTAGAATAAGGTTTGGGCTTTCAGCCAGTAGTGTGTCTAGGTTTACACATGCTGCACTGAGTCTTGCTGGTAAGCCTAGCAGCAATGCAGACAGGATTATTTCAGAATTTATCCATGGGGTCAACTCTGACAGCTGCATGATCCAGACTTGTAAACACAAATTGCTGACAGGTAAGCAAGTTATATGAACTCATTTATACAGTCATATAAAGTAAATCTGTTCAATTTAGGTAGGGTATATTACTAAAAAATACATAAGCAAGGATTACCTTCATTTAAAACTGCACGCCAACTAAATCTAGTTATAGGTAGCTAAAGTTATATGCAAATGTCAACTTTTCCTGTACTAAGGACCATGTGGCTTTCCCGAGCTTCCTCATCAAAGTAATAAGGCTCCAACATGGAGCCTACACATGTTTACATGTACATGGATTAGAAGTATTTACATTTTTAGTTTATTATAACTCTAAACTGGAGGTAGGCTTTGCCCCACACTCTACATAGAGAAGGTTCTTTCAGAAAGTATGACAACCGCCAATAATCTCTCCCCCAGCACAGATACCCCCCAGAACTGATCCCCTGTGGCTCTCCTGTAGCTGCCAGCTACTTCTCCCCCCTCCTGCCAGATTCCGGGGTTGCAGGGGAGCCACAGTGGGACTGCAAATAGATCCCTCCCAGCTGCTCTAACCCCTTTCTGTATTGCCCCCACCACTGATCTCCCGGCACCCCCTCTTTGCAGCATTGCTGGCTGGTTCTTCCTCTTCCCCCTCCCACCAGTTACTGCTGCTCCTGGGGTGGCAGATCAGTGTCAAGATGGAGAGCAGGATGTGGGGGCTGGTAAACATGAAATGTTTACCAGCCACTTCCTAATGGAACACAGTGAGTGATCGATTCATGATAGCTCCTTTGTTTATTCAGGAAGGATGTCCTGGAAATGGAACGAGTACAAGGAAGGGCAACAAAGCTAATATAAGGGTCTGGAAGATATTAGTTATGAGGAAAGGTTGCAAGCACTGAACTTATTCTCTCTGGAGAAGAGACGTTTGAGAGGAGATATGATTTCAATGTACAAATACCATACTGGTGACCCCACAATGGGGATAAAACTTTTTTGCGGAATGGAGTTTAACAAAACACGTGGCCACTCAAATTAAAATTAGAAGAAAAAAGGTTTAACCTTAAACTACGTAGAGGGTTCTTTACTGTAAGAGCGGCAAGGATGTGGAATTCCCTTCCACAGGTGGTGGTCTCAGCGGGAGGCATCGATAGTTTAAAAAAAACGATTAGATAAGCACCTGTACGACCACAACATACAGGTATATACAATGTAATATTGACATATAATCACACACACAGGTTGGACTTTGGTCTTTTTTCAACCTCGCCTACTATGTAACTATTCATCACTGAAGCATAGTAAACGGTGTTTTCTATGTTTTAGTTTGTGAATGAATAGGAGACTCTATATAGTCCAGCTGAGGCTGCAGAGAAAGAGACTGAGGACTCAGTTGCTTTCTCATTCTCATAATAGAGACATCAGGGCTGTCTGTTTATACCACTGATGTCTTACCAAAGCCCTCCCCCCACTGAAAAAATAAATAAAAACACTGTAAAAAACAGTAATTTAACAAAAAAAAAGAAAAAACATAGCAAGGTCTGATTCACACGGGCCATACTAAAGTGTTCGCCCATGCAAGGCAGTATTTACGCACATGGGGATGCACAGATATTCTGTGCACCCACATATAGGCAGTGCCATTGATGTGAATTGGGAAGCAGTGGCTACACAGATACAGTTTCTGCTCTTAAAGGAGTTGTAAAGGTAAACGTTTTTTTACCTTAATACATTCTATGAATTAAGGTGAAAAAACAACTGACAATGCTGGCACCCCCAGCCCCCCCCCCTTTTTACTTACCTGACCCCTCGAAAGTCCTGCACTTGCCCCCGACGTCCTCTTCACCACTCACCCTGGCCGTTGATTGGCTAGAGTGGATGGATTGAAAGCAGCGCAGCCATTGGCTCGCGCTGCTGTCAATCACATCCAATGATGCAGCACGCCGGGGGGCGGGGCTGAGTGATACAGCGAGCTCCACATTATGCAAGGGAGCTCACATGAAGATGTGGAGTCCTCGCGGGAGGGAGCCGAGACAGCCGGCGAGGGACCCCAGAAGAGCAGGTTCGGGGCCACTCTGTGCAAAGCACAGTGGAGGTAAGTATAACATGTTTGTTTTTTTGCCTTTAGTGATCCTTTAATTTGACATCCATGTGGGTGTGAGTGCATGTCCCTGAACTTATACTGGGCTGTACACATGCACCTATGTGAGTGTCAGATTGGGGGCAGCGACTGCTACTGCATCTCAATTGACATGAATGGAACTGCCTACCCAGGGTTGCATGGAACACCTGTGCATCCCCATGCACATAAACACAGCCTGTACAAGGTAGTACACTCCATGTTACAAGGCCATAGTAGGAATTTAAAAGATATTTTGTAAGATATGTTGTATTTATGTATATTAATAAGGATTGTATCCTATTTTTAGTCAAAACAGTAATTTGATAAACATTTGGGCAATTATTGTGGGGCCTAAAAAAAATAAAAATCAGCTATTGTGGGAATTGTACTTGCCCCTTGATTTGGTCCATGGTTTCTTGTTGGATAATATAGAACTGAACCTTTGTAGGATCATACAGACTATTTATGAATTGTTACACTACCATCTATCTGACCACTCCTAGATAGAGGATCATTTATTTCTGGTTAGCACGGTGATATATACTCATTCTTAGTTGATTCTTTGCCCTGCATGGATCCATATTATGCAAAGTATTTTTTTATGAATTGTTATTTTAACTGGACACATTACGTATTTATCAATTTTTTATTATTTGGTTTCTCTAGTGCTTCATCTTTTTGGTTTATTGATATGAATACGTTGCCTGCACGTAGCACTTGGCCACTTAAGGACACAGCCCATTCATGGACCCACAGGTGTAAAGCCTAGTACACATGGGCCAAATGTCGGGCGGCATTGTGTGTACATTCTGTGTGCACAGTAGCCAATGGCTGAGAGCCCTGACCGGAGTGTTCTGGCTGCCTGTCGGAAAACAATAACACATTAAGGGAGATTGCTGTACTAAATTTGGATTGTTAGTACACTGGCTCCAACCCGCTGGGTTGAACGAAAAAAAATAAATAATAACTAGTAGTGTGTACGAGGCTTAAAGTGGTTGTACACCCTGTACAACCACTTTTACCCACAGGTAAGCCTATATTAAGCCTTATCTCTAGGTGTTTGAAATATCTCCTAAACCTCCACGGTTTAGGAGATATTTACTAAAAAGACGACTGCCGATGACTACGGCACATGTGCTGATGTCATTGGCGCATTGCGCCCTTTAGAAAGGGCACATCATGCCTTTCTAATATGGGTCATGCCATGACTGGCGGCTCCCACGTGCATGCGCTGGAGTAACGTCACGCGACTCCGGCCAGTCACAGAGCCGGAGTTCGCAGCCCCGGAAGGAAGAGGGACTAAGATGGACGCTCCCTGCTCGTGGGGACAACAAAGACATCATGGGCTTCCGTGTCAGGTAAGTGGCACATAATGGGCTGCGATGCGGTGCATTGTAGCCCATTATGCTTTACCTTTGCAGGGAAATAAAGAGGAAGTAAGCCCACAAGGGTTTACTTCCTCTTTAAGCGCCCCTGTGAATGAGATCTTATGATTGAATGAATAAAAAATAAATAAAATAAAAAAAAAGCCTAGGATGAGACAAGTCCACTCACCTTTTCTGTCCAAAGCCCGTACACACAATCAGAATATCGGACAAAAAATACCGCTTTCTAAGCGATCGTATGATAATCTGATTGTTAGTACACAGCTTTCGTCCAAAATTTTCCAAAGAGACAAACATGAAAATTTTTCCTGTACAAACCAGATTATACGATTTTTGTTTCATCTTTACAATTTTCATCCGAAAATACTTGAGGTTATGCAATACAAATACATTAGATCACTTCCGAATTTTTATTCTGTCGTACTTTAGTAATGTATTCGTTTTTGATATGGAGACTAGCATGCAAAAAAAAAAAAAAAAAAACACTGACTATTATTTGTCTGATAATCTCATCATGTGTACCAGATTTTAGTCATGTGATGGGCCTCTCCTCCAATCATGGAGTAGTATCTGCTTACAACAGCCTCAATGCACAGGCTGTAAAGAATAGCAAAATAAATGCTCTTAAATTCATTTTGACCTAATTGGCAAGTTGCTCGACAACATATTAGACAAGTTGTAATTTAAAACAACTGATTACATGTTGTGATGTTTATTCTCTAATTTTAATAAAGTTTGAGGTAAAGGGGGCATTCAGACCACCATCCAAACATGGCAAAGTAGATAGAATCAGACACTCTGTACAAAAAGAAAATAACAAAAAATATAGAGTGAGCATAAAGTGCCAGAAAGGTCCAAAGTTTCATCTTTCTCCAATTAGCAAACAGATAAGAAAAAGAAAGAAAGATAAGATAACCAGATATGAGCGACACACAAGCGTGCAATGCAGAAAGTCCCCTCTTATGATGGAAAAAGATCTCAGGCGATGGAAGAGGGATATCACTAAAAAGCTGTAGATCTCATAAAAAGAATCAGTGGACCTCATAATGTGGCAAATTGATCTGAGTGTCATAAAGTAGACTGTCTGGTTTTTCCTTCTGCGTAAGATAACATAATTCTTGTACCCAGTTCTTAATATGAGGAGTGGAGAGGGAGCCAGATTACATTGACAACTCTGCACCATATATCATTTGTATATATTGGTTAGTGATTTTCTTTTTTTAAACAAAATATTGAGCATGCAACGCTGATAATTTCCTAATCATTCAAATAAAATAGAAAAAACTTTTTGGGGACAATGGTACCATGCAGGGCCGGACTGACCATTCAGCTACACGGGCACTGCCCGGGGGCCCCATAAGGGTTGCCAGCCTAAGTAAAACCAGGGATAGTATGTAAAAATCCTGAGATTATAGTTGCCCCATCTCTCCAGTACCTTCTCAGCCAATAGAAACATATCTGTGTATATTGTGTGTACATGTATGTGTAACCTGTGTGATTGTATACTGTGTCTGTGCGTTTGTGTATACGGTGTGGCCCCATAATCTCCCCTTGCCCAGGGGCCCCATGCAGTGGCGGAATTATAGGGGTCGCCAAGATCGCCATGGCAACCGGGCCCCTTGCTGTAGGGGGCCCTCAAGGGCCCCCTGTACTCTTCCATAGGAGGGGAGCTCCCCGATCATCAGCCGAACTGAAATCGGCACTGTGCGGGAGCTCCTCACATTAGCCTTTAGTGAAAGCACAGCGTGTGCCCTTTGTCTCCCCCTACAATGCAGTACCCGGCAGGAAGAGCCAAGGTAAATGTCTGCCGTTTTTTTTAATAAGACTATCTACTCCTGTATTTGTGTGTGTGTGTGTGTGAGAGCATGCTTGTATGTGCGTGTGTGTGAGCATACTTGTATGTGCGTGCGTGTGTGTGTGTGTGAGTATGCTTGTATGTGTGAGCGTATGCATGCATGTGTGTGTGTTCATATATGTATGTGTATGTATGCATGCGTGTGCGCGCGCGCATGTATGTGAATATTCATGTGTTTATCAGTGGCGGGGCATCCAAAAGGGTGCACAGGTTCCACCCCCTCTATGACCAATGGATAGATTCATGCATAGCATAGCATGAATCTATCCATAGCCACCGTTGCCACCCCCATATTTAGGTGTCTGGTCCCTTTTGGGGTGCCAGGTGCCTGAATTACAGCAGCGGGGGGTGTTTTTGCAGCACCTGATTTGAGCCATGGGCTCTAATAGGCTTCAAAATAGGTGAACTGCGAGCGCCATGCTTGACGCTCACAGTCTACCCAGGTGTGTTAGAAAAGTGAATTAATATTCCCATCACCCGATTGGCTGAAACGAGACACAGCTATTGGACGCCCATCAGGAGGAGAAGACAGGAGATGAGGATGGCAGGAGATGCATGGAGGACCCTGCTCATGGCCGTTACCCGCTGCCCCACCAGGACAGGGTAAGTGGCGGGCAGACAGCGAGCGGGCAGTGGGGATTCACAGTGGCAGCATTTGATGGGCACACCAACAGCATTTGATGTGCACAGTAGCGGCATTTGATGGGCACAGTGGCAGCATTTGATGGGCACAGCAGCAGAGTTTGATGGGCACAGCAGTGACATTTGATGGTACAGTGGTGGCGTTTAATGGGCACAGTAGCTGTAATTGATGTTTTTTAAATTGGTTCCTTTATATGCGGCCACTGACTTGGGACTGGGCCCTGGTGTTCATCGGGCTCGGAGAAAAGAGCCCTGTCCGGAGGTCGGGGGGGGCACCATGGTTTCCTGCATCAGGGCCCAGAGGGTTCTAGTCACGCCACTGGCCCCATGAGTCATGAGTTGTCAGTCCACCCCTGGTACCATGTTATTCTATGGTTTCCTGCATATAATTATACAGGGGTTGATTTACTTAAATTGGAGAGTGCAAAATCTGGTACAGAAACCAATCAGCTTCCAGGTTTTATTGTCAAAGCTCAATGGAACAAGCTGAAGTTAGAAGCCGATTGACTACCATGCACAGCTGCACCAGATTTTGAACTCTCCAGTTTTAGTAAATCAACCCCCATAGTCTCTTAAAAAAAAATCTGTTTGCTACATCTCTCTCTTTTGGATTGCTGTTTATTTTCACCAATTTCATTAACATGACACTGAAAATCTCCATTTGTCTTCTTTAAACATTATTCATTCCTTTGTGTTGAGGCAGCTTTGTAATTAAACTGGCTTACCTGGTTGTGACTCTCTTTTTCCTTTCAAGGTTATTTTGAGATGGTGGAAAATCTCCCTCCGAAATGAATTTCGTGAAGCAAGACCTGGAGAACTAAAAGAGTCTCATGAGGATTTTGTGGATGATTCAGCTCTGCAAGGTAAGTAGTTACCCTTCCTAAGTAACGTAACACTGCAATACATTAAAGGGGTCTAGTATACCATGGATGACAGTAATGGTGCACAGTATTCATTAGCAAAAAGTCACATTTTAGTATGTTTAAAATTGGCCATACAAGGTAAGGTATTTTTGTGTAATAAATACTATATTTCAACAGTCACTCTTTGTAAAGTATGGGAACAACCACATGGGGTGTCTACATCAAACAAGATGTAGTCAACTTTAAGGCTGGTTTCACACTATTGTGAAATGGATGAGGGTTTCCCCGCATCCAATTCGCACAGCAGGCTCTATGGAGCCGGTTCACATATCTCCGCAGCGGCTCCGGCACGATTTGCAGAGGAGCCCTGTGCGTCTTTTGGTCCGAATTCAGCCAAAAAAAAAAAAAATCAGGCTGAAATCGGACCTAAAAAAGGGGTGAATGGAGACACACCAGACTCATGCTGTGAGCCGCTGCGTGCTTATATGTGAACCCAGCCTAATAGTTCATTCTCTGCTGATGAAGCAAATGATACTTGAAACAAACCAGCACTATACAATACTGTTTATAGGCAGTAACTGGGAGATTGAGGGGCATTCCTAGGATTGCAGGAGACCTGGGGCAGGCACATTAGAGCCTTCCAAGGAGAGTAATATTGGCAACAGTGGGTGGTATTCCCAAATTGTATTAACAATGGGGATGGAGGGTATGGTTATATAAAACAAACTCACAGAGTGCAGGAGTCAAGAATAAGCAACGCAAATAATTCAGGGTTAAGGGTTCCAAACACACACGGGGTACAAAGGTCAGGAGTGCTTAAAGTTGTTCTAAAGGCAGGTGGTTTTTTACCTTGCATTCTAAACATTAAGATAAAAACTTTCTGTGTGCAGCAGCCCTCCCAGCCCCCATAATACTTACCTGAGCCCCATTACAATCTGTCGATGTGCACAAGAGTCTCGGCTCGGGAACTCTCCCTCCTGATTGGGTGAGACAACATTGGCTCCCACTGCTGTTCATCACAGCTAGTGAGCCAATAAGAAAGAGGAGGCAGGGCCGAGCTGCAGCTCTGCTTGCTCTGGGAGCATTCGGCAAGACGGAGCGGCCAGGAGTGCCAGCGGGGGACCCGGGAAGAGGAGGATCGGGGCTGCTCTGTGCAAAACCACTGCACAGAGCGCGTATGTATAACATTTTGTTTTTTTAAAGCCAAGCCTTTAATTTCACTTTTAAGCACACACAGGTGCCATGAGCGTTTAAGGCACAGAGCACAGGAGTATATAATGCACAGAGCACAAGGCCATGAGTACATAATGCACAGAGGGTCAGAAGTGTGTAACACACAGGACAGCGTACAACCAAAAATGATGCCATCTTGGAAATACACTCATGTTTCTTAACTTTCCATCTCACCACCCAACCCCAGTACAGCTCTCTCTCCACCCCAAATCCCACCAAAACAGAACATATAAGCCACCTTTCTAACCCAATTTCCCCAATATGGATCTCCCTATCTCTTCCCCAAAATGCTCCCAGTTCAGATCTCTCCCCCCCACCCCCAAATTCCCCCATTGCAGATCCTTTCCTTCTCTCCAAATCCCTTCAGTACAGGTTTCTAACCCCCCCCCCCTCCGACCAGTACTGACTCCCCCCCCCTTCAAATTTCCTCCAGTAGGATCTCTTCCTCACCTCAAATTTCTCCCCCGCCCCCACCCCCAATACAGTGGTATGCCCCCTACCCAAACTTCAGATTGGTGCAATGCTCCGAGTAGAAGTCCTCCCCTTAGTTGTGTCATGCCACACTGCACATCAGAGCCAAGTAGGAGCCTTCCACAGTTCTGTACTGTACCACAGGGAAATGAGGCATTGCTAGCACAGGGCACATGCTGCACATCTCTTGCGGGGTGCCCCAAGTCTAACGCTGTGACTGCTTGACTTTATTTTTTATTTTAATTTTTTCATTTCAGCGCTGCAGGTGACACTTGCAAACAAATATGAGTTGGCACAGTGGTGTAGTGGATAGTACTTTTGCCTAGCAGAAAAAGGGTCATTGGTTCAAATCCCAAACATGACACTACCTGTCTGGAGTTTGTATGTTCTCCCTGTGCTTGCGTGGGTTTCCTCCGGGTACTCTGGTTTTCTCCCACACTCCAAAGACATGCTAGTAGATTAATTAGATACTTCCTAAATCTGCCCTAGTATGTGTATGTATGTATAAATGTAAGTTAGGGACCTTAGATTGTAAGCTCCTTGTGGGTAGGGACTGATTTGAATGTAAAGCACTGAGTAAATTGATGGTGCTATATAAGTACATGAAATAAATAAATAAATAAATAAAATGTACCCTGGGTGCCTGGTGCTAGCTCATTGAGAGACAAATGGAGTCATGGATATGTAGATCAGGTAAAGGTAGGATCTAAAAAGTGCCAGATTAATACATGGGGATCTGATGATCCAAATGTGAGAAAATACAAACCCCTAGACCAGGTATCCCTAAATGGCAGACCTCAGTCCGGTTCTGGCCCCAGTAACCATCTTACGTGGACTGCAGCCTCGCCAAATAGTTGCCTGTGTGTCCTCTTCCCGCCCCCGGGTTGCCTGCTATGTTCACAGGTTGGCAGGCACGCATGGGTCTGGCCCTTCAATAAGATCCCCACACTGCCTGTCTTATTTACACAAGACATGAAGCGCTGCCGCTCTGAACAAAGGGGGTGACTTTTTAAGTTAAGAAGCGGGTGATTGGTTGCTACGCAGCAGGGCGGTCCCAGCAATCAATCACCACCTTTAATTTGAAAAGTCACGCCCATTGTCCAGGGCTGCCGTACTTTCCATCTTGTGTGAATAAGGTAGGGCTCTGTGGGGAGGGGAGGAGTGCTGTGCTGTTATGAAAAGGACAGAAGTCTACTATCGAAGGGTCTGTGATGGGTCAGTCTGCGATGGGTCAGTCTACGATGGGTCAGTCTGCGATGGGTCAGTCTGCGATGGGTCAATCTGCGATGGGTCAATCTGCGATGGGTCAATCTGCGATGGGTCAATCTGCGATGGGTCAGTCTGCGATGGGTCAGTCTGCGATGGGTCAGTCTGCGATGGGTCAGTCTGCGATGGGTCAGTCTGCGATGGGTCAGTCTACGATGGGTCAGTCTACGATGGGTCAGTCTACGATGGGTCAGTCTACGATGGGTCAGTCTGATGTGCACGGGAGGCTGCGATGTGGAGGACATGAGCGTAGCATCAGGGGGCGCCCTTAGTTCCAGAGGGCCCACAGCTCTGCTCCCTGCTGTCATATTACATTTGATTTCCTCTACAAAATCACAGAGTTGGAGTCCAGCTCCAATCTGCCTGGTGTCCCCCAGTGCCCCAGCCAAGTTCTATAATCCAGTAATCAGCTTCCAGTTGTTTGCGCTCTCCCCAGTTCCTGCTCTCATTGGCTGGGGACATGTCATTACTAGAATGGGGGGAGAGACGAGGTCATGTCATTACTATAATAGGGGAAAGGGGGCAAGGTCATGTGATTACTAGGATAGTTTCTACAAAATATTTTGAATTACCCTCTCAATATGTACATAAATCTCTGAAATAACTCTTTAGCCACTTGCAGTGTCTTGGCGCCTAATGGGAGTATCTTGGCGCCTAATTGGAGTATCTTGGCATGCAGTAGAAGGGGCCGGTAGTAGTGGCGGGCCCCAGGACAATTTTTGCATTGGGACCTACAAGCTTCAACTTCGCATCTGCTCGAAGAAAAGTTTTCTGACTGGAACCCCGTGAACTTTTATTCAGTACCCCTGCCCTAGACCTTTAAAAAGCCTTTGATGGGTAGCCATGGAGCACAGCTCATGACTATTCTTTGAACTGCTATATTAAACAAGTCCCAAAGACTCATGCTTTACCTTCTTCCAGAGCAGCACTTGCAGAAGGTTGCTAAGAAACACAAGTGAACAGCAGTGAAACTCCTTCATTTAAAGCTTCCAAGTGGATACAAGAAAATTAGATTAGAGAATTGTCCTAAACATTTTTCATTGTTCATGTGTTGTGTTTTTTTTTGTTTTTTTTTTCGCTTCAATTTAGTCCTGCGTGGCAATGGCAGCAATGACTTCCTTATGTTAGACTTCACTCCCCATCATTCTTCCCCTATCTGGCTCCACCTCACTCTGATTTGCCAACAGCAAACCCAAACACTCTGTATCAAAAGCTCTCTGTCTGTCTGACATACAGGGCTCTGTGCTCCAATCTACTGTAACTTTGAATGCTACTGTTTTCCAAGGAACGTTGCCAAAATACCTCCCTTCCTCTGTTGAACAAATTATAGCGCCGCTCCTCAACCTGGCTGTATAAATATAGTTCTGTGTTTCAGAGTTTCACCTTTATCAGACATAATTCAGGATTAACTTAATTTTTACTGCACATTACCTGGTTTAAATCCTATTAAAATAGTTTAGGATTTAATTTTGTACCCTGGAATTTGAGCATTTGAATCTTACTGGAAAGTGAAAGTCAGCCTAATGTACAGAAAGGATTGGCAGAACTTCAATCTGCCTAGTGCTTCTGACCTCCCCAGGCAGTAGCAAACAGGTGTCTCCAACTTCAGCCAAAAACCAAAGTAGAATTCACCTGATACTCCACCTGTTGGCTTAAAGGAGAAGTACAGCCAGATATCATTTTGCTGTACTTCTCCTGTGGATCATAGGAGTGCAGTCCATTCCTGTGTGTGCTGTCTGTTTTCAGCAGACAGCGGGCTGAAGCCCATTGTCGGCTGATTTCACAGAGCTAGTCCAGACTGGGGAAAGATTACCAGGTCCAGTTTCACCCAGATGTCTTGGCTGGCACCCCATTCAACCTCTCAGCAAGCTGCTGAGAGCCTGAGCCAACCGCTCCCGTCCCCTCTACAGCCCAGCGCAGGGTGGGGTGCAGAGCAGAGAGATGGGGACTGACGGCCTCCAGCCCTTGTTCATGGAGCACTGAGAACTGAGCAATCAGCGGTCTTTGATCGCTTAGTTCTTAGTCTTAGAGCCGGCAGGGGACAGATGCAGCATCAAACCAAGGCAAGTACATTTAAAAAAAAAAAAAACACTTTTAAAGTGGAGTTCCAGCCGTTTTCGTGTTTATTAAAAGTCAGCAGCTACAAAATGTGAAGCGGCTGACCTTTAATAAACACACTCTCTCCTGTCCCACGATCCAGCGATGCACCCGCCCCGAACCCTCGCCACTCCCCAGGGCGGGCATTACAAGTATGGGCACCCCGCTGCAACAGCTTGCTGCTTCACAGCTGGGTGCGCACTGCACATGCGCAAGTCACACTGCACCCCCTCAGTGGTTGGGCAATCTTCTGGGACCTGTGATGTTTCCCAGAAGATTGTAGGAAGGGAGGGGGAGAGGTGGCCCAAGCGGAAGTGGGGTACCTGTCAAAACTAGGTACCTGCTTCCCCCCCCCCCCCAAATAAAAATTACATGCCAAATAGGGTATAGAAGGAGTTGAGGAGTGCTTAAAGTGGAACTTCCACTTTTGGGAGGAACTCCACTTTAAGCTTGTATCACAGTTCAGTATTTATATGCTTTGAGCATACTAATTTAAAGTGTTTGTAATCCCTAAAAATGAAATTATATTATTTGTTCTTTTTTGTCTGTTAAATAATAATAATAAACAATGGATATTTATTTGTATATTTGTCATATACAGTATGTTTGGTAAGTATGAAAATATACTTGTTGATCCTGCCAAAAATTCACTAGGTTCTCGCAAGCAGTGCTATCAGCCTTGCCCAGTTCACCTCTGAAAACGACTGAACACCTATGTCCTATGAAGATAAGGAAAGAGAGAGAGTGTGTTTTGTAGTTCTAGTGCCTGTCCAAGGGTGATAATGCTGCTGCTCCATAGATACAGTACAGTGAGTGAGCCTGGGTTCACACTATTGCAAACACAGACATTGCATGTGATTCACACCACATTGCTGTGCAGATCACATGCGATGTCTGTGCAATGTGAATTCAGTAATACATTTCTATGGCTTAACTTCCATTGGAATTGCATTAAAAAGGTGCAGGAACATTTTTTTTTCCTGCACTGGAGTCAAAGAAATCTAGATTCCCATAAGCAAATAGCGCTTGCTGGTAACAAGTGATATCAGACTCCAATAAACAAGCAAACACAATATACAAAAATCAACATATAAATTCAGTGTTTCATAAGTACGTTGACAGTGATAAGAAACTTATTTTCCAAAAAAGTACATTCTCGCCATGTAAATCCCCACAATTGGTGATATGTAGCTGAATGTGCTCCCAAAAACAAACAACTCATGGAAGTGAAGATCCCTACTCACCGAATATAGTTGACCCTCAATGTCGTACGACAAGAGGGGTCAAAAAGGGCTTAAGTGGTCTCCGTGACCAAAGGATCCACGAACCAGCTCCAATCATTGTCTCCTTACTGCATTCCGTACATCCAAGGATAGACCTCGTGGCAATCAAAAAGAACAGAGAACGGGCTCCACATAGTGCAAAAAAGTTTTGACTCTTTATTTGTTTAAAAGCCTTCTAACAAGTACAGTTTACAACAGAAATTTATGCAAACCCCTCCTGTACAGGAATCCGTAACACCAAAAAATATATAAAAAAAAGCTCAGGTGTATAAATTTGTTGCTAAATATTTGTGTTGTGTACTTAATTTAGGCCGGCCATAGATGGTTCGAATCTCAGCCAGTTAAACCTGCCAAGATTTGAACCATGTACAGTGAGGGAAAAAAGCATTTGATCAACTGCTGATTTTGTACGTTTGCCAACTGACAAAAATCATTAGTCAATAGTTTTAATGGTAGGTTTATTTTAACAGTGAAAGACAGAAAAACAACAAAAATATCCAGAAAAATCACAATTCAAAAAAGTAATAAATTGATTTGCATCTTTATGAGTGAAATAAGTATTTGACACCTCCACAACACATGACTTAGTACTTGGTGGCAAAACCCTTGGTGGCAATAACAGAGGTCAGATGTTTCGTATAGTATAGGGGGTGGGTGAATTATATGTTTGGTGGCTGGCTGGGGGCTGCTGGCTGCCCCCCCCTACCAAGAGAATTGAGCACCAGCCATCACTGGGTTCTATACTAGGTCAGGGTTGGTTCCTTGCAGTATGCACTTAAAGGCCTTTTAGAGTTCTAGATCATTGTTTTCATGCAGTATATTTTTTAAGCCTCATGCACACTGGACGTTTTTGACACTGCTCTCAGGAGAGTCTGGTGGATTTTTAATATGTTCCTGCATGTTAACCTACATGTCCATTCACACATAGGTGTTTGGATGAGTTTAGAGGCAGAAAAAAAAACTACTGCCAACGCATCCAAGAGGAGCAGCGTTTTGGCAGAAAGAAAAACACGCGTCTGAACATGCGGTAACGCTAAGCGTGTTTAGGCGGTTGAGTGTTAGTTCATTTCAGTGGCCAGAATAAATTATTACTGGTCAATTAAATGAATTCACGCTCAAGTGCATGATGCTCCTAAACACGTTTACACACAATAAGAAGCGTCCGGTGTTTTTCTGTCAAAACACTGATGCTAGGAGGAAAGGCGCCTAGGAGAGATGGCAAAAATGTCCAGTGTGCATGAGTCCTAAACAGTCCTGCTTGCTACAGTTTAGCTACGCATGCCGTTGAAAAGAAAATGAAGTACCAGCCTTCTGGAAAATTCAGAAGGAAAACACATTTGAAGGAGTAGTAGGGCCCATGCCCATTCCACCCTACTTCCCCTGTGGGTCACAGGAGTGCACTTCGTTCTTCACTCCTGTGACCCAGATTTGATGTCACTCAGCCGATCCAGCCTCTGAAGAGATCCCGACATTAAAGTCTGAGCCTGACTGGTAGCTGGCTCAACCTCTTGGTGCACCTATGAGAGCCTGAGACAGCTTCCTTGAAGCACTGCCCAGTGCTTCAGTGAGTACTGGAGGAGCAGAGCAGAGAGCCGGTGACTGATAGTCACCGGCTCCCTGTTCGCTGAAGACCGAGAACTGATCGATCAGAGTCTTATCGCTCAGCCCTGGTTCATGCAGATGCGATGCAGGAAACATAGCGAATCCTGTACATTTCCCACATTATAATCGCACTGCATCCATGCGATCTGCTACGGGTGTCAATGTTAGATTAATGACACTCTGAAAAAGGGTCTTGCGCCATTTTGGTACAGATGTGATTTGAGCCATAAAAAAAAAAAAAAATGTATGGCTCATATGTGATGTGCACAGGAATGTTCTGTGATTCCTGTGCGAATCACATGAGGTGTTCTGCAATGCATAAGTGTAAACCTAGGCTTAGTTCTTAGTCTTAGAGGTGACAGGGGACAGATGCAGCATCGGACTGAGGGGTGGAAGGGAAAAAAAAAAAAAAAAAAAATCACTTGATTCCCCCATCAACCCAGTCAATATTGATGGGGGAATGCCTCCCACAGTGCTATTGTGCTCCGCTGGTTGGTTGGCGTGGGGAACCTTCCTGGCTGGCAGAACACAATGATTACTGCTAATGGCAGTTGCCCGTAGAAAATACAACAGGTTGGTTGTACCCAAGAAGATTGATAGGTACAATCAGCCTGCTCATACATGGATTGAAAATCGGCCTGTCCCTGCTGAACCGTGCAAATTTCAATCCACGTATATGGCTAGATTTAGGTGCAGAAGAGCTAATAGAAGAGTCATTTTCAGGGACTACTAAGCAGAAAGTGCAACCTGCATGTGAAACGAGCAAATGTGGCTCCTGCTTGTACATTTATGATAAAGCAATTAAAAATGATCTAAACTGACTTAGGCACGGTTCACACTAGTGCGATGCCAGATGTCTGTGCAATGCGATTTCAGCCATACAAGCGGTATGGATGAAATTTCATCACATTCACACCAAAATGATGCAGTACCCTTTTTTTGGCCCGCACTGGAGTCAGATTGCATGGGTGCTCACACCTATGCCATTCGATTCCTGCACCATTTTACAGTTTGCACTGCGATCTGCGAACTGATGTGGGGGCGTCATTAACTTTACATTGACACCCACAGTGGTTTGCAGATCTCAGTGTGAACCACAGTGCGATTCAGGTGTAATGAGGGAACCGACACTGGATTCACAGGGTTCTCGCATTGCAAACCAAACCGACAGCAGATGTAAATGTAAATATAAATATATATGTAAAAGTAAATGTATTGGAAACTTTGTTCTAAATAGACACTTTGAAAAGGCTGAAGTGATTAACTTTCCTAGAGAAAATACTGCTCAAGGTTCTTTTCCGTGGTGCTCACATGCATGAAGGCATAGACATTTATTGATCAGATTTCTGCAGAAAAGGGAGTTCAAATTCTCCCCTCCAACAGGGATTATATAACCTAAGGGCAGTTCACACCACATGCAGTCCAGTGCGTTTTATTTTTATTTTTTTAATCAAAACACATGAAAAGTAGATTATATGGTTTCCAATGGTATTGTTGACACCAATGCGGTCAGTTCCAGGGCTTTCCAGTTGCAGAAAGAAAAAAAAAAAAAAGTAGAACATGCTGCAATTTTCCTGCACTGGAATGTACTAGAACGTGGTAAAATGCATAAAAAAATGCACAGAAACGCATAAAAAGTGCACCGGACCCCAGTACAGTGAAACAAACAAAAACAGGAAAAAAAAAAGCATCTGGAATACAACCGGAAACGCATCAAAAATGTGCTAAAAACGAATGCAGAAATGCATTCGGAAGGGATCTGGAGTGTGTTTTTGTAGTGTGAACCAGCCCTTAGGCCGCGTACACACGCGGGGACTGTTCGCCCAACTTTGTCCGTCAAACAGTTTCGGCAAACAGTCCGCTCAAAATTAGCATGGACGGACATGGCCACACACGACGGACGAACAGTTTGCTGAAACCGTGCGCGATGACGTGAACGGCACGTACGACGGGACGAAAAATACGACGTCCTATACACTGCATTATAACTTTCGGCGTGAAAATCCTTTCTGAGCATGCGCGCAACTTTGTTTGACGAACAAGCCTACACACGAGCGGACTGTTCGCTGAAACAAGGTTTCAGCGGACAGTTTTTCGGAAATTCCGAAAAACCTTGTCCGTCAAACTGTCCGCTGAAACTGTCCGCTGAAAGCCCACACACGAGCGGACTGTCCGCCCAAACACTGTTCAGCGGACAAAGTTGGGCGAACAGTCCGCCCGTGTGTACGCGGCCTTAGTGTTTACATATGTTGGCAGGACATAAGGGAGCCTGGAGCAGCATTTTCCCCACAAAATCTAGGTATGTCTGCCCTTCCATTTCTCTTTATTTTTATAAGCCAACAGTGCTATCAACAAAAGCTTTCTATTCATATTTGAGTGTAGGTACGCTTTATATTACACATAACTCTGCAGGCAAAAATTGGTATATACAATTTCAGAGGTGTGTATATGTAAAAACTTGCTGATATTATTGAACACACCAGATAAAAGATCAAAAATTGCTTAAAATATGTGACCAACATTAGTAACTAAAATAGTTTTAACAAGTCTGGACTCGTCCAGCTTGATCACCCTACCTGCTCAGTGTGTGTGCTTTTCTCCACTTGGATAAAAGAATAGTTAACTAGTTGAGCCCCTAACTCATTGTAGCTATGCACTTATTCATTTTTTTAATAATTCTGCAGATACTTACAATACAGAAAATATACATTATTATTTTTTGGGGACATACAATGCAATTTTCTGGTTGTATTGTTCCCCAAGAGTTTTCTAATTTGCTTAAAAGGTAGGACATTTTTTTTTTTTTTTTTTTTTTAAGTTTGACCAGCTATAAATTTTACTTTTCATTTTAATCTTGTTCCTTTTATCAAAATATCAAAATGATGTCACCAGTCCATGCCATTATTTATACATAAATGTCATAAATTCTTTCAAGGTATTTTTTTTAAAAAAGATGCGTACTTTGACACCCATGCTGCTACAAGAACCTAAAACAGTCCGGGATTTGAAAGCCCTGCTTTTCGCCCCCTTCTTTCTCTAGGGCTTCCAGGACAGATCTTTTAATTTTCATAGCAGCCAATTTATTTCTGTATAGAAAATGTATCTGTCCATAATTTGCAGTAAAAAATAGAAGCAGCAACAGATTAGTAAAGAATACGACAACATTGTGATTATCTGCTCCTGAAGATTACAATGTATCTATTTTTTCGACATTTTACCAACTTTGACCACTAATGCCACGTACACACGATCGGACTATCCGGCGGACAATCCGCCTGTGTGTGGGCTCCGGCTGACTTTCTTTCCAAAAGTCTGGCAGACTTATGCCACGTACACACGAGCGAATTGCCTGGCATACTTAGTCCGGCAAAAAATCCGGCAGACTTTCTACCGAACGGACTTGGCCACACATGGACACACAGAAAGTCCGGCGTTTGCTAGCGCGATGACGTACAGCACGTACGACGGGACTAGAAAAAGGAAGTTCAATAGCCAGTAGCCAATAGCTTCCTTTTCCGTACTTGCTTCTGAGCATGCGTCATTCTTAGTCCGCCGTACTAGCATACTGACGAATGTATTGTCCGCTGAAACCCAAGTACGACGGGAAGATTGGAGTGCAAAAATACTTTTAGTCCGCCGGACTTCACGCTGGAAAAGTCCGCTGAAGCCCACACACGATCGAATTGTCCGCTGAAATGCGTTTCGGTGGACTAAGTACGCTGGACAATCTGATCGTGTGTACGCGGCATTAGAAAGAAGTTTTGACTCAAAATTGTCCACCAGACTTGGCAGATTGACACCTCGCTAGCCCCGTCAACTGGTATGGATTTAAAGGGGAAGCCCTATGCCGTAAAAACGGTGTGGGGGTCCCCCCAAAGTCCATAGCAGACCCTTATCCGAGCACGCAGTCCGGCCGATCAGGAAAATGGATGGGGACGAGTGAGCACCCCCCCCCCTCCTGAGCCATACCAGGCTGCATGCCCTCAACATGGGGAAGGAAGGGGGCACTGCAGCCCCCCCCATCCCAAAGCACCTTGTTGCCATGTTGATGAGGACAAGGGCCTCTTCCCCGACAACCCTGGCCGTTGGTTGTCGGGGTCTGCGGGCGGGGGGCTTATCAGAATCCGGGAACCCCTTTAATAAGGGGGCCCCAGATACCGTGTGTATGCGGCATAACTGTCAGTGCCAGAAGAGCTCCTTATAACACGCCTGAAACCTCAGATGTCAAATTGACAGCCGGCTTTTCCAGCTACACCTATGAAGACTCTTATGCCCCGTACACACACACGAGCGGATTTTCCGTCAGGAAAAAAAAATTTTTTCCAACGGAATTGGGCTCAAGCTTGGCTTGCATACACACGGTCACACAAAAGTTCGCTGAACTTTCAACCGTCAAGAACTCAGTGACATACAACACTACAACGAGCAGAGAAAATGAAGTTCAATGCTTCAGAGCATGCCCCGAATTATTCTCGAGCATGCGCAGAAATTTTGCGCGTCGGAATTTGTACAGAATTAGAATTTCCAATCAGAATTTTTTCCAACCGAAAAATTGAGAACCTGATCTTAAGCTTTTGCTGGCGGGAATCCAGCCAGCAAAAGTCTGATGGAGCATACACACGGTCACATTTTCCGACCAAAAGCTCTCATCGGTCTTTTGCTGGCCAAATTTCCAATCGTGTGTACGGGGCATTAGACAAATTAACTACTGCCTGGTTATCAAAGTAGAACATGTTATGTATTGTAAACAAAACTTTGCAATTCCTATAGTATTTTATGTTTAGGCTTACCTTGTGTATGTGGCCGATCTTGTGATTACAGGATAATAGGTATACATCTTGAGGGCCATAACATTTAGCAGTTTCCTAAAGCCCAAGTACCCCAACCAACTGATCCTGTTTGTGGCTCTCATTGTGTAAGGCCCTTCACACTAGCGAATTTGGTCATTTTTGTTTAGCTGTGGGAGACCCAGCAGGGTTCCATGCAATTAACTGCAGGCAGAAAGCAATGGGGAGCTGACAGTTCTTGCAGCTCTTCACATGTATTCACTCATGCAGCTATTATCTGCGAATGACCATCTGTATCCAGGGCTGATCATCCACAGTTTATTGCTGCACAAGCGATTACATGCGATCGGTCATGGTCAGTAGCTGTCAGCCTCCCTCCCATTGCTTTCAATGGGCCTCGCACCCACAGCTAATTGTAAACAGCCCTATAAGAGTGGATGAGACTTTAATCAACTAAGGTAATCATTAATCCAGCAATACATGTTAAACCGCCTAAAATTTGAGAGATCCTGAAAACATGGCCTGCATATTTGAGGACTGTAGCTGTGAAACACTGACGTGGAATGCCATTATGAGAGGCAGTGCTGTGATATTAGGTTTTGCCTGTAGGTGGCCCTGTGAGATCTAATATGACAACCAGAGTGCAATGAGAGTTTGTTAGGGGTTATCCCTTATTGTTACTAATGGGGGAAATAGAAGTGATGGGTGGATTTAGAATTTGCCTTTAAAATTTATTTCTTAGCCTTTTTAAATGTATAAAACTAATAAGATCTAAAATTGCAGGTGGCTCATGTTATCTAGAAACTCTCCTCTAATCTTGGGTGCACATTTTGCTGTAGTGCTTGCCTTCAGCGTCTTTAGGGCTAAGTGCTGCTCCCTATACTAAGCCCCACCAACATGATACCATTATCCCAAGAGCCCCTTCATGTCAGTATAGTAATAATGCTATAAAGTATTTTTTTATTATTCATTTTGGATAGAGTTAGGCCCCTTTCACATGGGCACCTCCGCTATGCTTAATCCGCTTGTTCAGTGGGGAATCTCTCTACTGATCTTGGCTGAGCAGGCGGATGACAAGACCGTGTCCTGCTCTCCTCTATGGGGAAATCAGATGGAAACGGACTGCATGTCCGTTTCCATCCGCTGCCATCTAATCTGCCGGACGAATAGAAAATAGGACCACCATCCATCTGTTTTTGGCAGGCAGGATCAGATCGGATTGCGGTATGATAGAGGACAATGCAGGGTCTGATCAGGTCCACCTGAAAAACTGACAGACAGACCTGATCGGACAGCCCATGTGAAAGGGGCCTAAGGCCGGGTTCACACTGGTGCGACATACGCTCCAAAATTGGGAGCACACGTCGCATGAGGTGTGTAAATCAACGAATCACTATGAAAGCCGTCTTAACTGGTCCAACACAAGTCGGTCCGGCTTTAAGAAAGGTTCTTGCACTACTTTGGTCCTACTTCAGCCCATTGAATATCAGTGAGGCCTGATTCACACTTGTGCAGGTTGCAGTTTACATATTGGAGGTGCATTTTGCGCTTTTTCAATACACATCTTTAAATCATTGAAGTCTATGGAACCAGAAAAAGTCCCTTGCCCTTTCTGTAAAAAATCACAGATGTGTGCTACATCCATAGGAAACCATGTTAAATGCACTGTAGTGTGTTTCTGCAAAACTGAAAATGCACTACAAAATGCATAGGTGTGAACCAGTCCTGAAGTCGGAACAAAGTTGTATCCTTGTCCTAACCAACTGGCTTGTGACATCCGACATGGTGATTACAGCAGCAGTGAAAGGAATTTATGTCACATTTGAATTGTTTTGAGGACAAGTCAGACTATCAGTCAAAGGACAAGTCAGACTATCTGAAAGTCGAACAAAACCTTATCCTGTTCATGCAAGTCAAATGGAAGTGGGACCAATGTAGGACACAATGCCGCAGGGCAAAGTAGGATGACAGTGTACAACACAACATGTGAACCCATATAATTTTTAATTTTTTTTTTTTGCCATCTGTGTCCTATTGATTTTAAAGGAAAATGTATACTGGGTTTCATACATAACATTCTTTTTTTAACATTAAAAAATGCCAGATAAATATCACATATTGCATTTTAATAATTTGCATTCTAATTTTATATCAACAGATGGCCTCTTCTTGCGTTTTACAGGCTGTCATTTGCTCTAAAGCTTGTTTTTACATACTTAAGTGGATGACCCATCAGCAATGACTGCTGTGCCGTTTCTTTAGCTAACCCATACTGCTCTGAGAATCCTCCGTCATGTATTAAATATATATATATTGTGAGGGGTTAGCTCGGCAGCGGGTGTGTGTGACCCCCCTGGATGGGTTCACAACACAAAATCAGGCACAGCAGACACCGTTGTAGGTGCAAAAAAACAAAAGATGCAGTTTATTTATGCTACATGCAGTGATACATATAACAGCCAAACAAAAAAATAAAACATGAAAATAAATCCTGGTCAGCTTGACCTCTAACTACACACTTAGATTCCCTGTCTAACAACTGAGTGCAGCCTTGTGCTGCACCAGTCCCTGTCTCTGTTGTAGAGGTTTGCCACACAGGCGTTAACTCACCGCACAGCACAGATATCACACTCCCCAGTCTCTACAACACAAAACTGGTTCCAGGATGGAGCATCTCCCTAAGCATGCTGGGGTTTTTTGTAGAGGTCTTAATGAGCCCACTTACTTCAGCTGGGCTCATTAACTCTTCCCCTCTAATTGTAAAGGTCTGCATAAAGCCTGAATCTAGGGCACACATATTTCCCATCCTGGATACAACCAGGTGACTTTACCTGCGTGCTGCCACAATATATATATATATATATATATATATATATATATATATATATATATATAGCAAGCGACACTTGTATGTGTAATGCCACAAAACAACTGACATTTTTGCGTTGATCCTATTTTATATATAATCTAATGAAACAGATTGAGATTGCTTCCTTTTTCTTTTATATTGAGAGTATAAAATGATGTAGTAACTGTGGTTCTTCCTCTGCAGCTCAGATTGGCATGGTGTTTGGCCAGAAGGTTTTGAGTTACGTCATCAACCTATGCCGGGGTCAGTATGATTTCTTGGAGCGCCTTTCTGAGTCATTGATACTCTACCTCCTGACTTTCTTGGACCTAGAGGACATTGCTCAGCTTTCCCAGGTCTCTCATACATTCCAAAAGGTAAATATTGTATATGGCTGTATCTGCTGGCAGTTAGTGAACTGATCAAACAATATGTCTGTCTTTGACCCCATACACACTATTAGATTTTCTGAAGATTTTCGAAAACCATATAATACAAGGTCAAATCTTAAGAGTTTCAATTTTTATGCAATCAGGCAGGCCCTTGCACTACATGGTTTTCGTAAATCTGAAGACAAAAAAATCAACAGAAAATCTAATAGTGTATATGGGGTCTTACACTAAAAAGGTATAAATATCAGTTGTAGGACTGCAAATCCTATTTTGCGTGACTGTTGAATCCTGTATAATATGTCCAAAGCTTACCACACATGTTGTACTCTCCTTAAAGGTTAAGTTCACTTTTTTTTTCCTAAATCCCAGCTTCCCCTCTGTACCAATATACCATTAATATGCCATTAATATGCCTCTTTGGCAGAAGAGAAAAAGCTTTCTATTTGCCCTAGACAAGGCCCTACCTCAACCTCAGTGTCCTGGTGAAAACTCCTCCATTTGCCGCCTTTGATATTCAGGACGGAAGAACCAGTAGAAGGAAGCAGCTGACCTAATTAAAACACACTCTGCACCTGCCCCCTTTCCCCCCTTGCGACCACCCAACTGCCCCTGCAGGTTCATGCAATCATCAATCAGCGTTCTCAGATTGTGTAGTGTATGGCCACCTTTATACACCTAAAATGAAATAGTTGTACTTTCGGTGCCATTAATTGTTAATAGCACCCCAAACGCAGAAGCAAACACATATTTTGCCAAGTGAAGAAACAAGTGACAATTGCAGCAAAACGCACAGTAAAAAATGTGCAAACTGTGAATTAGGATAGGAAGTGTATTGAAAGTCCTGTTTGTGGCATTGTGACACAATGAAAGAGAAGATGTCATGGACTGTTGGTATATACTGAGTTGTTTAGCACGCAGACATATTTAGGACCAAATCGGGGGTTCTCTGTGAGCATAAAGAATCACCCCCAAGTTCCCTCTTTTTGAAGCATACACAAACGAAGCCCTGTAATGTTATTTGTCTTAGTATGAGTTCTTTTCTCTTTTAGTCTTTATAATTTATTATGCATGAAAGCTATTATTTCCTACATGTCTGGCTTATTGCTTTGGAGATCCATTACTTAGTTAGATTTGTGCACCGCAGTGATAACCCTCATTAATCACAGATTCTGCAAAGATTTACACTTCAGTGGGTGGTAAATATGTGCTAGAATAAAATCATTACAAGCCACTCTATCCGTATAGATAAGATACTGCATTAAACTTAGAACTCATATTACCGGTCATATTTTTCAAAGATGTGTTGAAATTTTAAGTGTTTATGGCAATGACTATGCCAGGTTTAATAAAATCTATAACTCCTACACAGTTGTTTTTTAAAAGAATATCTAAAACTAGGGAAAAATTGTACATATGGCAGCTTATCTATAGATGTGGTGGCTGCATTTAATATAAAGCTTTTTTTTTTCCCCTGGTTGTCCTAAGAATAAAAGACTTTCTGTCCTAGGATGAAAATACTCTCATGGTACTAAAGCAGCATTATCACCCTAGGACAAGGACTACAGAACATCTCCCCCTCTCCTCTTATCGTAACATTAATGGGAGGTGTTCTCTAGTCCAGAGAGACCTAGGAACAGCCTAACTGATAAGAGTGCAGCAGTGAAGCAACAGTGACGATAATTACATCTGATGAAGCCCAAATTGTGTGGAGCCAATTGGGGAGTCGTACTGAACACAGTGAGTTCCATTCACAAAGCAGTATCTTACCGCATTCGAATATGCGGGTATAAGATATCGCATAGCATTTTTCAAAAAATTTTGTAGCATTCACTAAAAAAACACTGCTAAAATACTCCATGAATTTGCTATATTTTAGTAGTGCAAGCCTGTGATAATTTACTGCCGGCGTCTTACCACAGGCTGGTACTAGCTGGTTGTTAAAGCAGAGTTCTGCCCCCCCCCCCAGCAGAAAATTTAAAGTCAGCAGCTACACATACTATAGATGAGCTGCTGACTTTTAATATTAGGATACTTAACTGTCCTGGAATCCAGCGATGTCGGCACCCCAGCCAATGTTTCCATCGGCTCTTGTTTGCTCCCGCTGCCATTCATGGTAAGGGAAACTGGCAGTGAAGCCTTTGGGCTTCATAGCGGGCTCCCTACTGCGCATGCGCGAAGTGCGCTGTGTTTTCTGAATGGTCTGGTATAGATTTGGGGGGGGGGGGGGCGACTTCATGTCTTTTTTGTATTTTTTTTTTATTACAGGTTACAGCAGTTCTTCCTCTGTAAATCCCATGTGGAAGAGAGAGCCCTCCCCCTGTATTTATTTACTGTATATACACACATGCTTGCAAATCTCTATTGCACAACACAATTTTGGGTATTGTAGTTTGGATTGGTTTTACAAGCACACACTTCCAACACACACAATCAACCACTTCACCGTAAGTATATTCTGTATACGTCCTCGGACGGGAAGGGTGATATCTCGGTTATCGCTGCAGGTGTATTCAAGATATAATTTCCTTCTGCCAGCAATTTTGGTGTCGGGGTTCCCTTCAAAACCCATACCAGAGCCAAAGGGCCTGGTATTGATTAGGGGGGGGGGACTCCATGCTGTTTTTATTTTTTAATTTTTATTGCTGCCATTTTTTATTTTTTACATTCAAGTGAGTTGACATTTTGAGGACCTCATGTGGTATACCGCATGGGATCTGGCTCTGTGAATGAAGCCCATTATCTCCCTTGTTTTCCCCAAAATGCTAAAGTCACTAACATGGACTGTCATTTAAATTTCATGTTTGTGGTGGGCAGCAAGAGAAGATGGCAGCACACAGCCAGCTTGTGGACGGGGCCTCCTCGGCGTGTACACGTGGGGTTATCTCTCCTCTCATGTGCTCGCTTAGCGGGGGCATGAGAGGACAAGTCTGATCATTGGAGGAGAGCAGCATGAGATTTCAGCACAGCTAGAGAACTGACCACATGTGTTCTCCTGCTTAGTGTGGTCAGTTTTTATTAGGAATGCAAGGGGACTAGCAGAAACGCCAGGGATTTCATTCAAATGAATCAATACAAAGAGAACAGGATACCTTCTCATACAAGTACAAGGTATAGCAGGCACATATCAGGAATATGAGTTGTTGGGATAACAAGCACCCTCTCCAGCATACCTCTGCCACTCTACTACCAGTGATCGAATGGGGTCCCGCTGTGCACCTAGCCTGGACCTCATGCATGTGCTTAGTTAACTTCTTCTTCTCTCCCATACCATGTGGCTAGGTCCATGAGGTTTCCGTACTGTGGGTTAGGTCCCAGTTACTTTTGGGGAGCCAACCGCTACGGAGGGATGCAGAACACCAGCCCCCTCTATACAGGAGGACCTGTCACCTACTTCAGGTACCCTGCTTTATTGACCAGCTCCTATACATTCCAACTAGTCTATGATTGCTTGTGGCAACTACTCTCCTGCTCCAACTCTTTTTCCAAGTAAACTCTTCATAGTGGCTCTTACTCCTGTACCCCATGAGGGTTTAAGAGCCCAGTTCTTTTAATACACCATGATCCATCATACACCCCATTCAGTGACTTCAGACTGGGCATCAAGCAGTTAATAAATTTAAGATTAATCACTGCGCTAACAATTATAAAGCAGCTGACATAAATTGTACCGTCACAATAAAAAGCATAAAGGTTAAGTATATGCAGCGGTAGAAGCATCAAATTATAAAATAAAAGTCCATAGTTTTAAAACAGAGTCTTTGTTAAGGGAAAATACTGGAACCACCCACGGTGCACACAGAGATACAATAAGGTGAGAGGATAATCTCACGTTCACCTTATTGTATCTCTGTCTGCACCGTGGGTGGTTCCAGTATTTTCCCTGAACAAAGACTCTGTTTTAACACTATGGACTTTTATTTTATAATTTGATGCTTCTAGCGCTGCATATACTTAACCATTAAGCAGTTAATGAAACTTTACTGAGCATTTAGCAGCACAGTTCAACAGCATACTGTACATGAAACAGAGTCCAGCCCTAACTATCTAAAGCAGGCTGCCCAGGTTCATGTCTTCCAGAGAAACAAAGTCCATTCAGCAAGAGTCCTGTGATGGTAAGTTCCTATTCCCCTCTCATTCCTGACCTGCCCGGCAGCATGCTCGAATAAGGGTCTGGTATGGATTTTGGGGAGGACTCCATGCCTTTTTTATTTATTTTTTATTACATGTTACAGCAGTCCTTCCTCTGTAAATCCCATGTGGAAGACAGCACTTGTTCTTAGCCCTTGTACACATGGTCGGACATTCTGCCAACCAAATCCGTTGGATTTTGTCAGACGGATTGTGTCCGAAACTCTTGCATACACACGGTCGGACCAAGTTGTCGGAAAATCCGATCGTTAAGAACGTGATGACGTTATTTCGTTACGACGGGACTACGTTCACGCTAGTAGCCAATAGCTTTGGTGTAGGAATTTGATCTGAGCATGCGTGGCACTTTGTCCGATCAAAATTCTCTACACATGATCGGAGTATGTCCGATCGGACCAGTTTGTCGGAAAATATTTCCAACAAGTTGGAAAATTGGGTCCGACGGATATTCTGACGGAAACAGTCCGATGCATACCACACACAGTCGGATTATCCGACAACACGGTCCGATAGGACACATTCCGTCGGAAATCTCTGACCGTGTGTACAAGGGCTAAGCCCTCCCCTTGTATTTATACACACACACACAAGTTTGCAAATGTCTTTTGCACAACACAATTTTGGGTATTGTAGTTTGGATTGGTTTTACAAGCACACAATTCCAACACACACAATCAACCGCTTCCCGTCCATTGTACGTATATATATATATATATATATATATATATATACATATATATATATATATATCGAGATATCATTTCTTTCTGCCAGCGATTATTTACAAAGTAAAAGCGATCTGAGTGGCTATACCTCAGTGAACCCATTTCACTGAAACCAGAAGCGATGAGTATTTTGTCACTTCTGGTTTCAGTTTGTTGTTTACAAGTCGTTACTGGCTTGTACAGCATCTGATCAAACTGGTTTCTGTTTGATCAGAGGCTTTGGAGGCCAGGTGGGATATATGGGGTCTAATAGAGGATCGGCCACGGCCCATGCCATCACAAGAGATGTTCATTTTTTTTGGTAGCAGTAAAGTTCAATAAAAATAAAATAACTATACAGTGAATAAATAAATAAATATAATAAGTAATAATTGAAAAAAATGTAAAGCGCCCCTGTTTCACCGTGCTCATGTGCAAATGCAAACGTGCACATAGGTTCCATATGCATGTGTAAATGGTTATCGCACCGCACATGTGAGGTATTGTCACAAATATCAGAGTGGGAGCAATAATTCTAGGGCCAGACCTTTTGTTTAACTCTAAAATGTTAACCTGTAACGGCTTTTAAAGCTTTGCCTATGGAGATTTTTAGGTAATGTAGTTTCGCCCAGTTCCACAGGCATACGCAGTTTCAAAGCATAACATAGGTATCTATTTATTCGGCATAACACCTTTTACTTTTTATTAAAAAATCGGGTATAATATTGTGTTTCTGTGCACTATAATTCATTTAAGTGTATTTTTTCCTGAAAGTTTGCATTTTATAAACTGCTGTAAACATAATAAATGTCACATAATGTGACATAAAAACTGGAGCAACAACCATTTTATTCTTTAGGGTCTCTGCTTTAAAAACAATGTAATGTTTGGGGGTTCTAAATAATTTCCTAGCAAAAATGTTTTAGATTTTTACAAGTATGAGAGAAATGTCAGTATCGCCCGGATTGGAAATAGTTAAAACAAGATATATTTGGTAAGTGTGTGATACTTCCACGCTTCCACTTAGGGTGAATAGGTATTTGTGTTACTGGAATGTGACTGCAGGAGACACCTAATAGTGTTCCCACAACTATAAGTAAATAAATTAAAAAGTGAATGATGCTGCACTGCTTGTGAGTACAATAAATCAAATACTTGTTCACTATTGTAAAATAAAAAAATAGAATATATGTGCAACCTCTGCATTGGTATATGTGCAAATAACTTAATAAAGGTTGTGCAAATGTCGCAATAAATAAAACATGCAAACTATTGGCAAATTTCATATATACAGTATCTCACAAAAGTGAATACACCCCTCACATTTTTGTAAATATTGTATTA
Organism: Lithobates pipiens; assembly: GCF_037356315.1. NCBI lineage: Eukaryota > Metazoa > Chordata > Amphibia > Anura > Ranidae > Lithobates > Lithobates pipiens. The sequence goes on from NW_027507758.1 coordinate 489,287,045, forward strand.
TGTCTTTTCATGTGACAACACTGAAGAAATTACACTTTGCTACAATGTAAAGTAGTGAGTGTACAGCTTGTATAAGCCCTTGTACACACGGTCGGAGATTCCGACAACCAAATCCGTCAGATTTTGTCCGTCGGATTTTGTCGGACAAAGTTGTCGGAAAATCCGACGTGCTTACGTTATTTACGTTATTTACGTTATTTCGTTACGACGGGATTATGTTCACGCTCATAGCCAATAGCTTTGGTGTAGGAATTTGATCTGAGTATGCGTGGCACTACACCCCTAAGTGAAAAGGTCCAAATTGGGCCCAATTAGCCATTTTCCCTAACCAATATCATGTGACTCATTAATGTTAAAAGGTCTCGTGTGAATGGGGAGCAGATGTGTTAAAGTTGATGTTATCACTCTCACTCTCTCTTACTGTTCACTGGAAGTTCAACATGGCACCTCATGGCAAAGAACTCTGAGGATCTGAAAAAAAATATTATTGCTCTACATAAAGATGGCCTAGGCTATAAGAAGGTTGCCAAGACCCTGAAACTGAGCTGCAGCACAGTGGCCAAGACCATACAGCAGTTTAACAGGACAGGTTCCACTCAGAACAGGCCTCGCCATGGTCGACCAAAGAAGTTGAGTGCACATGCTCAGTGTCCTATCCAGAGGTTATCTTTGGGAAATAGACGTATGAGTACTGCCAGCATTGCTGCAGAGGTTGAAGGGGTGGGAGGTCAGCCTGTCAGTGCTCAAACCATACGCCGCACACTGCATCAAATTGGTCTGCATGGCTGTCGTCCCAGAAGGTAGCCTCTTCTAAACATGATGCACAAGAAAGCCTGCAAACAGTTTGCTGAAGACAAGCATTACTGGATTACTGGAACCATGTCCTGTGGTCTGATGTGACCAAGATAAACTTATTTGGTTCAGATGGTGTCAAGTGTGTGTGGCGGCAACCAGGTGAGGCGTACAAAGATAAGTGTGTCTTGCCTACAGTCAAGCATGGTGGTGGGCAGGGGCGGCGGGAGGGGGTGGCTAGGGGGGGCTGAAGCCCCGAATGTGACCCCCTAAAGCCCCGAGTGTCAGCTCTGCAGGGTCTCCATTGCTAGCCCCGGGCTGAGCGCCGGGACCAATCTGATCTTGTGGCCAAGTGCCAGAGCAGGTCCCGCCTTCTGGAGCCTGCACGTCTGTGATGGACGTCCCACTGGTCCAATGCCGGGACCGCAGGACGTGTGATGTCCATCATAGGCGCTGTTGGCTCCAGAAGGCGGGAAATACAAAGCAGCTGCCGCGCCACATCCCCGCTTGGTGCTCGGGCGAGCCACTCTTCTCTCCTCTTCTCCTCTGAGGACTGGCTGCTGTGACACCGCACACCACGGCTGAGACAGGTCAGTGTGTGTTAATGTCAGTGTATGTTAATGGCAGTGTAGGTTAATGTCAGTGTAGGTAGGTCAGTGTGTGTTAATGTCAGTGTAGGTAGGTCAGTGTGTGTTAATGTCAGTGTATGGTAATGTCAGTGTAGGTAGGTCAGTGTATGTATAGGTCAGTCAGTGTAGGTAGATCAGGCAAGTCAGTGTAGGTAGGTCACTACCGTTAGTGTATGTAGGTCAGTGTATGTATGTGTCCAGTGTATGTAGGTCAGGCAGCTGAGTATAGGGGGTCACTATTGTCAGTGTAGGTAGGTCAGGTAGGTAGGTCACTACTGTCAGTGTAGGTAGGTTAGTGTATGTAAGTCACTACCGTCAGTGTCACGGCCTAGCCAAAAAAAATCTGCATACAACAACCCCCCCCCCCCCCCCCCAGTTGCCAGCCTTGGACTCCGGGCTGAAGACCCTGGTCCTTTTGCCACCTAGCAACGCCCCTGGTGGTGGGAGTGTCATGGTATGGGGCTGCATGAGTGCTGCCGCCACTGGGGAGCTACAGTTCATTGAGGGAACTATGAATGCTGACATGTACTGTGATATACTGAAGCAGAGCATGATCCCCTCCCTTCGGAGACTGGGCCGAAGGGCAGTATTCCAACATAATGACTCCAAACACACCTCCAAGATGACCACTGCCTTGCTAAAGAAGCTGAGGATAAAGGTGATGGACTAGCCAAGTATATCTCCAGACCTAAACCCTTGCATCCTCAAACGGAAAGTGGAGGAGCACAAGGTCTCTAATATCCACCAACTCCGTGATGTCGTCATGGAGGAGTGGAAGAGGACTGCAGTGGCAACCTGTGAAGCTCTGGTGAACTCCATGCCCAAGAGGGTTAAGGCAGTGCTGGAAAATAATGGTGGCTACATAAAATGTTGACACTTTGGGCCCAAACATTTTCACTTGTACTCACTGTTGTTGCCAGCGGTTTAGACATTAATGGCTGTGTGTTGAATTATTTTGAGGGGACAGCAAATTTACACTGTTATACAAGCTGTATACTGAAAATTTAATTTTTTCAGTGTTGTCACATGAAAAGATATAATAAAATATTTACGAAAATGTAAGGGGTGTACTCTCTTTTGTGAGATACTGTGTGTGTGTGTGTGTGTGTGTGTGTAGATATATATATATATATATATATATATATATATATATATATATATATATATATATATATTTAAATATTAAATATACGGTGACTGTTTTTAAAAATATTTTTAGGCAGGAGATGGTCAGAGACTGGGGACATGGTACAGGATGTGGTTATCGACTGGGGACATGGTACAGGAGATCAATGCAGCCTCAACAGTGCCCGTCAGGTGCAGCCAGACAGTGTCCCCAGTGCAACCAGCCAGTGTCCCCCATTGCAGCCAGTGTCTCCATTGCAGCCAGCCAGGGTTTCGCATTGCAGCCAGTGTCCCCCATTGCAGCCAGTGTCCCCCATTGCAGCCAGCCAGTGTCCCCACTGTAGCCAGAAAGGGTTCCACATTGCAGCCAGTGTCCCCCATTGCAGCCAGTGTCCCCATTGCAGCCAGTTTCCCCATTGCAGCCAGTTTCCCCATTGCAGCCAGTGTCCTCATTGCAGCCAGTGTCCTCATTGCAGCCACTGTCCCTTATTGCAGCCAGCCTGTGCAGGGGAAGAGAGAGGAGAGCCACCGCCACCTGGTTGATTAGAGCTCCGGGAACATCACAGCTTTCATTTCAATAGCTGTGTGTTCCCCGCCACGCGCCGCCACATACAGCCCCTGCTCTTTGTCAGGGAACTTTGACAGACAGATCACCTGCCCAATCCTGGGGCGGGTGATCTGTCTATCAAAGTTCCTCGGACAAGGGGGAGGGGCTGTATGTGACGGCGTGTGGCGGGGAAGACACAGCTATTGAAATGAAAGCTGTGATGTTCCCGACGCTCTAATCAACCAGGCGGTGGCTCTCCTCTCTTCTACGCTACAGGAAGCCCCCGTGATAGGCGGCACCAGGGGTGGGGGGCCTGCCCCAATTTCAGCTCCATTATTGGCTGCTTTTCTCTTTCGGCAAATTGCCGAAAAGGCAATTTTCGGCCAATATGTTTCGGCAGCCGAAATTTCGGTGCATCCCTAGTTGAAATCATATAATGTATCTTCCTTCAATCTATATACAAGTAAACAGTGAATAAACTTTGGTATTCTATATTACAGTTCACATGAATGAAAAAGTCTCTGATATTCTTTCCCATCACCTCTATATATAATGTGATTTTGATATGTCACCACTAAGGATGGGCGAACGGTTCGGCCTGAGCGTAAGTTAAGCCTCCACAAAGCTTGTTCAGGTGTTCACCGGACACCCTAATTTTCTATGTGGTTGGCGGGATGTTCCCCAGCCGAACGCACAGTTAATAGGTAGTTAAGGAGCAGGGCCAGGAAGCTGGCCGCTGCATCCTCAACAATGAATGAGTCATCCGCTGTCAGCTTCTACATGGGGGGTGCTCTGGAGCAGGACCCACATCCCAAAGCACCTTGTATGGATTTTAAAAAATAAAGATATGAGCCAGTTTTTTGACAATTCCTTTATTAAGAAAAATAAAAAAACAATGTACCTCCAATGATCCACCATCATTCATGAAGCCGCCACACCTGCTGGACCCCCCAAAAAAAAAAAAAAAAAAACCCCGCCCATGGGGAAAGCTGACCACCAAATGCCTGCTCCTCCTTCTGACAGTTCTTAAATAGGTAAGGGGCGAGGCCACCTGGTGATGTCACCTGGTGGTCTTGAACCCCTTGTTTCATCACTGACCAGCAGAGCACTCCCCTGCTCCAAATGTTGAGGGCATAACGCCTAGTATGGTTCAGGAGGGGGGTAATCGCTCGCCACCCCCTTTCTGGCCTGCCAGGCTGCGTGCTTGCATAAAGGTCTGGTATGGATTTTGGGGGAACCCCCACGCTGTTTTTCTTTTAAATTTTGTCGGGGGGGGGGTTCCTCTCAAAAACCATACCAGACCTAAATGTCTGGTATGGATATGGGGGGAGGGGCCCCATGTGTTTTATTTTTTATTTTTACGAAAGTACTTTATATGCATATTCATATGCATATTCCTTTAAATATAGTGCATGTGGGGTCCACTTAGTCTGCCTGTAAAGTGGTACATCTGTACCGTGTATAGAAACTGCTGAGCAAAACTGACATTTCTAAAGGAAAAAAAAAAGACATTTAAATGTACTTTTCTGACTGAACCATACCAGACCACATGCCCTTAACAAGGGCCTCTTCCCAACAACCCTGGGCGGTGGAATAAAGGAATTGTTAAAAACTGGCTCATGTCTATTTATTTACTTTTTTTGGTGAATGAGTAGGGGTATGATGTACCCCTACTCATTAACATGGGGGGGGTGGGATCTGGTCCAGGATTGTCAGGAAGAGGCCCTTGTCCCCATCAACATGGGGACAGGGTGCTTTGGGTGGGGGGAAGAGCCCCCCTGCCCCAAAGCACCCCCCCACGCCATTTAAAAAAATAATTGGCATAGGGTTCCCCTAAAATCTGTACCAGACCCAAAGGGTGTTATTGTTTCACTATAAGCCTCATTAAAATCACTGCTCCTGCAAAAACAATCTTTTAAAAAGTACTCAGGCTCCCATACCCTTTTTTTATGGGAAAAAATAAGCATATAAGCATTCAAAATGGGGACTTTTGATTTTTCATGTTCGGGTCACATAGACTTTAAAGAGGAAGTAAACCCCTACAAGCCACTTTGACCTACAGGTAAGCCTAGATTAAGGCTTACCTGTAGGTCCAAGAAATATCTCCTAAACCTATATGGTTTAGGAGATATTTGCCCGAAAACGGGCACCGCTGTCTACGGCGCATGCACCGTAGACAGCGGCGCGCAGGCGCACTAAAGGCGGCAGTTCCAAGAATGGAGCTGCCGCATTTGTCGACTCCCGTGCGCATGTGCGGGAGTGACGTCATCGCGGCTTCGCCGAATGACAGCGGCGGAGCTGCGAGACGCCGCTCCCGTGCGCATGCGCGGGTGTGACGTCATCGCGGCTTCGCCGCTGTCATTTGGCGGAGCTGCGAGACGCCACAAGCAAGATGGATGCGGCGGACTACAGGGGACAGCGGCGACTTCGCTGGCTCCTGTGTCAGGTAAGTAACACATAATGGGCTACTATGCGATGCATAGTAGTCCATTATGCTTTACCTTTGCAGGGAAAAAAAGAGGAAGCAAACTCATCAGGGTTTACTTCCTCTTTAATAGAGATTGCTGCTTGAGGCCCTACTTTTTCCCTGTTCAGAAGTTCTGGTACGAATCGAACAGGTGGGTGTTCGGCCCATCACTAGTCACCACTGTGCTCACAGAACTCTCACCTCCTTTATACTTAACATATTTAAGCATGTATTATTAATCCTCCAAGATATGTCGGTCCATGAAGACCATTGTGTTAGTGGCTGGCAGCCATTGACTAACACCGTGGTTTTTAATAAAATGGCTAAGGAAGGTTTTTAAAGACATCTAGTGTGGCAGCTGCCATTCCCTGATGAAGTCACATGACAGTGACATAACGTGTAGGGCGTGAGCTGAGTCAGACGGGAAACTAGAGGTGACCCACGTGGAAGCGCAATACAATATTCGTGCCATTTTATTCAATATGCAAGTTGTAATATTGTAAGCTTAATAAATATACCTAATTTTAAAAATACTACACAATGGGAGAATTTCTCTATTCCCCTATGTTTTGAGCAAGATTAACCAACAGGATAGATACATGAAAGTGTCTTAAAGGAGAAATCACCCACCGGCTAGTTCAAGAAACTAGGAGGTAACTGTGGAGAGTCCCTGGTGGATGCAGGACGACCGACCTATCTTGGAGGATTTATATTATTTTAACACACGTCATAGCTGCTTCTTCAGAGCCTGGGCTAGGCCTTAAAGAAGAAGCTATGACTTTGAAACGAATCAGCCAGCAGCAGCTTACAAAACGTGCTTACCAAATACGCAGAAAAATGCACTCCCACAGGCTCAACATATAACAAGACTGCCCTCCAATCAATGATCCTTGATAATTAAAACCAGGACCCTGTCAGGCAAACACTGCATCTCATAGTGATAGATATGTCGAAAAAAGGATATCCAGTATGAAGTACTGTGAAGGAGAGAGAGTATGTATATTCTATGACTATTGCAATTTACAGACAACATACCTAGTTTCAGGCACAGAACGCCACATACATACTTACTATTACCCCTGCTCAAAATATGACATGGGGGCAAGAGATGACTATATGTCACATAATGGACCCGGACATTGGATCATTCAGACCATACGTGGCAAGCCTCTATGGAAATGAGGGGGAAGATTATTTAATCATTTACCAGACGACAAGGTTAACTATATATATACCCCCAGCTAACATACCAAATGTAGTCCCCAATGCAAGTCTCCAATGAATTTCAATCCCTTTAACAGCATAATTATCCAGGATTCATACTATATTGACCAAGAATTATACTAGCAAAAACCTCCCAGGATCCAAAACAGGGCCTACCATTCACGTCATGGTGTTAATTAGATATACTGTGAAATACCCTGAAGAAGCAGAGATATTACTTTGTAAAACGCTTTGAATGATTCTACTTATATGAACTGTCATCAAGCATGTGGAACACGTATCAATATCTGTGCATCATGTTATGCTATTGATTATATTATGAGATATGGTTATCTCTGTATGTGATTTTACAATTTGTACCCGTTAAATTATTTTTACCTAATACTGTGTGCACACCTCAGTGTCAGCCCTACAGCCTTAAAAGTCCCACTTTTATGGGTTTTTCCCAATACACATATAATTCGCAATTGCAGGATGTGGATGTAGTAGCTGTCCCTAGAACTGGTAACGCTACTTCTTATAATATAGAACAAGAAAGAAAAGGAGGGCACACCAGCCTTGTGCATTATCCCAAGCAAATTTATTAATAAAACCAGAATTAAATACTACTCACAAACATGTGGAGATAAAGTCCTACTTTTATGGGTTTTTCCCAATACATACCGTATATATTTCTTGTTCTATAATCACAGACAACACAGAAGCAAAATCACATTTTATATAGAGGTGACGGGAAACAAAAAAAGAATATCAAACTTTTTCATCCATATGAATTTTAATATAGATAACTGGAGTTTATTCACGGTTTATTTTAGGGGTGCACCGAATGGGTTTTTTGGTGCCGAAACCGATACCGAAAATGAAAAATACACTAGGCCGAAAACCGAAACCGATACCGAAACAGCACCGATACCGAAAATGACTGTTTTTAAAAAATATTTTCATACAGCAGATGGTCAGAGACTGGGGACATATTACAGGAGATGGTCAGAGACTGCAGGCATGGTACAGGAGCTGGTCAGAGACTGCAGGCATGGTACAGGAGCTGGTCAGAGACTGCAGATATGATACAGGAGATGGCCAGAGACTGCAGGCATGGTACAGGAGATGATCAGAGACTGCAGGCATGGTACAGGAGATGATCAGAGACTGCAGGCATGGTACAGGAGATGGTCAGAGACTGCAGACATGGTACAGGAGATGGTCAGAGACTGCAGACATGGTACAGGAGATGGTCAGAGACTGCAGACATGGTACAGGAGATGGTCAGAGACTGCAGGCATGGTACAAGAGATGATCAGAGACTGCAGGCATGGTACAGGAGATGGTCAGAGACTGCAGACATGGTACAGGAGATGGTCAGAGACTGCAGACATGGTACAGGAGATGGTCAGAGACTGCAGACATGGTACAGGAGATGGTCAGAGACTGCAGGCATGGTACAGGAGATGATCAGAGACTGCAGGCATGGTACAGGAGATGGTCAGAGACTGCAGACATGGTACAGGAGATGGTCAGAGACTGCAGACATGGTACAGGAGATGGTCAGAGACTGCAGACATGGTACAGGAGATGGTCAGAGACTGCAGACATGGTACAGGAGATGGTCAGAGACTGCAGACATGGTACAGGAGATGGTCAGAGACTGCAGACATGGTACAGGAGATGGTCAGAGACTGCAGGCATGGTACAGGAGATGGTCAGAGACTGCAGGCATGGTACAGGAGATGGTCAGAGACTGCAGGCATGGTACAGGAGATGGTCAGAGACTGCAGGCATGGTACAGGAGATCAAAGCAGCCTCACCAGTTCCCCCTCAGATGCAGCCTGCCTGATAAAAATACATGCACAGTGTTTTCCATGTATTCCAATGGCTTTAGTTCACACCATGCAGTCAGTTTCCGGTGTGGAAACTGACTGCATGGTGTGAACTAGAGCCACTGGAATACATGGAAAACACTGTGCATGCATTTTGTGCAAAAAAAAAAAAAAAAAAAGCACACGGAACTGCATCTGGTGTGAACTGGCCCCAAGCAAGCTACCTGGTTCCGTTCCAACAGACTTCTATTGGGAATGCTCATATCGTTACCTCTACTAGCAATAACTTAACCCTTCCCCATTCTATCACATGGCGATAAAAAACTAGCTGGGTCAAAATCAAGATTATTATTATTTTTTATATGGTCAAGTGAGTACAGCCTTTGTCCTGTGACCTGGTTTATATAGCATGGCTCCATTCACACTAGTGGCCAGAGGTAGATAGTCTCAGAGGCAAACAAATTACTTTTGGATGCAGCAGCACTGTGGGCACAAAAAGCTTGATTTAGCTGCGGACAAAACTCTGCGATGCTTGCCCTGGGCACACTCTTTCCCCCTTATGCAGTGTCTAAATGCAGCCTTACCCTGGCCAGATCTGTGCGGTGATCTCCGTGTGTCACGGAGCTGTGCATTGAATTTCCCGGGCGGCTGCAGTAACAATGTCCCGCCTCCTGTAATCACGTCACGCTGATTCAATGTCCCGCCATTGGATCAGTGTACCGTCTGTCACAGGAGGCGGGACATTGTTACTGCAGCCGCCCGGGCAATTCAATGCACAGCTCCGTGACACACGGAGATCACCGCACTGTCGGGGGCGGGAGGAAAGGAGGAGGGAGGAGGGAGGACGGAGGACAGAGGACTGGGGACAAGCCAGGAAAACACCCGTGCAATGGGCGGCACCAGGGGCGGAGCCCCGCAAGGCCCCGGCCCCATTATCGGCAAGATTTTCCTTTCGGCATTTTGCCGAAAACACCATTTTCGGCCGATATGTTTCGGCGGCCGAAATTTCGGTGCATCCCTAGTTTATTTGTATATAGATTGACCGAAGACACTTTATTTAATTTCAACTAATGAATAATCAATTTTTATATATATATATATATATATATATATATATATATATATATATATATATATAAAATGAAATTTGGCAATGGTTTGCATAATTTATTTATTGCGATATTTGCACTACCATTATTGAGTTATTTGCACATATACCATTGCAGAGGTTGCACATATATTCTAGTTGTTTTTTTGTTTTGTTTTTACAATAGTGTACAAGTATTATATTTATTTTTACTCACAAGCAGTGGAATACCATTCACTTTTTATTAAGCTATATTTGGTATTTATTAACTTGTAAACCGATTTGATAACGTGAAGCTTACACGGCTCTTTTGGCATTATGTACAGTGCTTTGAAAAAGTATTCATACCCCTTGATATTTTCCACATTTTGTCATTTTACAACCAAAACCGTAAATGCATTTTATTGGAATTGTATGTGATAGACTAAAACAAAGTGAATATCTGAAAAGTGTGGCATGCATTTGTATTCAGCCCCCCTGAGTCAGTACTTTGTAGAACCACCTTTCGCTGCAATTACAGCTGCAAGTCTTTTTGTGGATGTCTCTACCAGCTTTGCACATCTAGAGAGTGAAATTTTTGCCCATTCTTCTTTGCAAAAAAGCTCAAGCTGTCTGATTGGATGGAAAGCATCTGCGAACAGTAATTTTCAAGTCTTGCACTAGATTCTCAATTAGATTTAGGTCTGGACTTTACCTGGGCCATTCTATCACATGAATATGCTTTGATCTAAACCATTCCATTGTAGCTCTGGCGGTATGTTTAGGGTTGTTGTCCAGCTTCCCTGTCACTGCTAAAGAAAAGCATCCCTGCAACATGATGCTGCCACCACCATGTTTCACGATGGGGGTGGTGTGTTCAGGGTGATGTGCAGTGTTAGTTTTCTGCCACACATAGCGTTTTGCTTTTAGGTCAAAAAGTTCAATTTTGGTCTCATCTGACCAAGGCACCTTCTTCCACATGTTTGCTGTGTCTCCCACATGGCTTCTCACAAACTGCAAACAGGACTTTGTATTGCTTTCTTTCAACAATGGCTTTCTTCTTGTCACTCTTTCATAAAGGCCAGATTTGCGGAGTACATGACTAATAGTTGTCCTGTGGACAGATCCTCCCACCTGAGCTGTGGATCTCTGTGGCTCCTCCAGAGTTACTATGGGCCTCTTGGCTGCTTCTCTGATTAATGCTCTCCTTGCCCAGACTGTTAGTTTAAGTGTACGGCCATATCTTTGTAGGTTTTCAGTTGTACCATATTCCAGTTTCGGATGATGAATTGAACAGTGCTCCGTGAGATGTTCAAAGCTTGGAATACTTTTTCATAACCTAACCCTGCTTTAAACTTCTCCACAACTTTATTGCTGACCTGTCTGGTGTGTTCCTTGGCCTTCATGATGCTTGTAGCAGAGCATCCCAGAGAGAGCCGGGAAAGGTCCTGTTCAGGGTTTATACGTCTCCCAGGCTCCTCTCATACAGGTTCAGGGATATCTGATCCACGATCCAGTTCAGATCTTGGTCCTGTTCCCCAAGGATAATTTAAATTGTTTGTTAATCCCCCCCCCCCCAAAAAAAAATGTAGATTACACAGTGCTTGTGCTGTGTAATCTGTCCCCCTCTAAACTGTAAAAAAAACCCTGAACATTGCACTTTCTTTATGCCCTCTCTAAATAGACCAGGATAACCAGGGCTCTTCCGCCCTGATCACGTGGTCTAGGTGCGTCCCTCCATCATACGTTGTCCCCTCTGCTCTCCTCTCTCCCCCCAACACCCCCCTCCTTCCTCCCTGTCACCTGCCTCTGTGTTTGTCTCTGGCCTAGCCCTGCCTCCCCGTCGCTATTGCTTCTAAAGTAAAAATCATAAAATTTTCACTGCCAGCCTCTCTATTAGAGCCTTGCATAGCACACTATGTCATTATTTTTATAAAACGAGTGTTGTAAATGCCTAATTTGCTGTCTTCAAGTTGGTCACGTGTCTTGCAGCCGCTTTCCAGCTCTGATACATGGCTTCTGCAGAGAAGACAAGCAATCACGTGATCTCCCTGGCTGATGTCAGAGGGAGATCACGGCCCCTCCCACAGAAGCCATCCATTAGAGCTGGAAAGTGGCGGGGAGTCATGTCACCGGCCTGAAGACAGCTAAAATTTGTTATTTACAACACTCGTTTTATAAAACTAAAGACACAATGTGCTATGCCAGCCTCTGATAGAGGGGCTGGCATAGTTTTATATGGGTTAACAAACCCTTTAAACTCACCTGAGACAGATAGCCAGTGCTCTCTGCCTGGGAAACACAGACAATACTGGTCTGTGAGAGTGAAAGGTTGGTAAAAAGCTGTTAAACTGTATCTGTGGAAGCTGACAAGCTGTAGGTTTGCTCAGCCTGCTAGTTAGGGCCTGTATATATTGTATAGTTAGTGCTGAGGCACGGCTAAGTTTTTGTTTTGCTATTTTTGTTCCTATTTTGTTTTCTGGAAGACTGTACAGCAACTGTATATAGACTTGTATATAACACAAATAAACACCACACTGTTTGTCACTACCTCACTGAATTTGGTACCTGTGCCTGAAAGACTGCTCATCCCAGGAGCTTTGTACCTGCTACCCATCCTCCAGGTTACATGCTGTTTGTTCACTAAGGTTCTCTAACAAACCCCTGAGGGCTTCACAGAACAGCTGTATTTATACTGAGATTGAATTACACACAGGTGGAATCTATTTACTAATTAGGTGACTTCTGAAGCAACTATTTCTACTAGATTTTAGTTAGGGGTATCAGAGTAAAGGGAGCTGAATACAAATGCGCGCCACACTTTTCAGATATATATTTGTAAAAAAATGTTGAAAATCGTTTATCATTTTCCTTCCAATTCACAATTATGTGCCATTTTCTGTTGGTCTATCACATAAACTCCCAATAAAATACATTTACGTTTTTGGTTGTAACATAGAATGTGGAAAATGTCAAGGGGCATGAATACTTTTTCAAGGCACTGTAGTTTACACTTTCTGGCAATATATGCAACTTGCGAATTGCTCTTTCTGCCAATGTGCAGCTTACAGTATCTGACAAAAGTGAGTACACCCCTCACATTTTTGTAAATATTATTATATTTTTACATTTGACAACAATGAAGAAATGACACTTTGCTACAACGTAAAGTAGTGAGTGTACAGCTTATATAACAGTGTAAATTTGCTGCCCCCTCAAAATAACACACAGCCATTAATGTCTAAAAAGCTGGCAACAAACTCTTAAGTGAAAATGTCCAAATTGGGCCCAAAGTGTTGATATTTTCTTTTGTGGTCACCATTATTTTCCAGCACTGCCTTAACCTCTTGGGCATGGAGTTCACCAGAGCGTCACAGGTTGCCACTGGAGTCCTCTTCCACTCCTCCATGACGACATCATGAGCTGGTGGATGTTAGAGACCTTGCACTCCTCCACCCTCTGTTTCAGTATGCCCCACAGATGCTCAATAGTGTTGCACTCATGCAGCCCCAGACCATGACACTCCTACCACCATGCTTGACTGTAGGCAAGACACACTTGTCTTTATACTCCTCACCTGGTTGTCGCCACACATGCTTAACACCATCTGAACCAAGTAAGTTTATCTTGGTCTCATCAGACCACAGGACATGGTTCCAGTAATCCATGTCCTTAGTCTGCTTGTCTTCAGCAAACTGTTTGCAGGCTTTCTTGTGCATCATCTTTAGAAGAGGCTTCCTTCTGGGAGGACAGCCATGTAGACAAATTTGATGCAGCGTGCAGCGTATGATCTTAGCACTGGCAGGCTGACTCTCCCACCTCTTCAACCTCTGCAGCAATACTGGCAGCACTCATACGTCTATTTCCCAAAGACAACCTCTGGATATGGCGCTGAGCACGTGCACTCAACTTCTTTGTCGACTATGGTGAGACCTGTTCTGAGTAGAACCTGTCCTGTTAAACCACTGTATGGTCTTGGCCACCGTGCTGCAGCTCGGTTTCAGGGTCTTACTACTTATAGCTAGGGATGAGCCGAACACCCCCCGGTTCGGTTCGCACCAGAACTTGCGAACGACCCCCGCGTTCGGTACGAACGTTAGAACCCCATTGAAGTCTATGGGACTCGAACGTTCGAATTGGAAAGTGCTAATTTTAATGCTAATATGCAAGATAGTGTCCTAAAAAGGGTTTGGGGACCTGCCTCCTGCCTCAGGGGACATGGGTCACTGCAAAAAAAAGTTTTAAAAACGGCCGTTTTGGCGGGAGCACTGATTTTAATGACGATTAAAGTGAAAAAAAAAAGTGAAATATTCCTTTAAATATCGTGCCTGGGGGTGTCTGTAGTATGCCTGTGAAGTGCCACGTGTTTCCCGTGTTTAGAACAGTCCCTGCACAAAATGACATTAAACGGAAATAACACCATTTAAAACTGCTTGCGGTTTTAATGTTATATCTGGTTCCTGCAATATGGTTGAAAATCATTGAGAAACATGGCATGGGTAGCCCTCCCTGCCCATTACCAGCCTATTTGGGTCTTGTACGCATATTAAGGGGAACCCTGTACCCATATTAAAAAAAGGAAATGCGTGTGGCCCCCAGGCCCTATATACTCAGAACAGCAGTATACAGGCGGTGCAAACAAGACAAGGACTGTGTAGGTTTGTTGTGTTAAGTTGAATCTGTTTGTCATTTTCAACCGGTACATTTTTAAAGTGTAGCTCCAGTCAAAAAAACTATCTTTAAGCTTTTTGGAAAACATAGGGAAGGGTTATCACCCCTGTATAATTTGTTTTGTCGTCCATCTTTTTTCATCTCACTTGCTGCTGTCTCCTTGCGTTTGCAAGTAGGAGATGTTTGTAAGTTGGATGTTTGAAAGTAGGGGCCTGCCCTATATTATAGCGGTATGTACTGGGTACAGAGCACGCAGACAGCACGCACTATCTCCTAACACTACTGACTGCAAGCTCTATTATTAACCACTTGTTAGCCCAATGTTTGCATAAAGTGAAAGATGAAGTTATGCTGAGTAAATAGATATCAAACATGTCACTCTTCAAAATTGCACATGCCCGTGGAATGGCGCCAAACGTCGCTACTTAAAAAATCCCCATAGGCGACACTTTAATTTTTTTTTTACTGGTTACATGTTTTGAGTTGCAGAGGAGGTCTAGGACTAGAATTATTGCTCTCGCTCTAACATTCTCGGCGATACCTCACATGTGTGGCACATGCGAGCACATGGGGACATGGGCGCTTTAATTTTTATTTTATTTTTTTATTGTTCATTTTACTTTATTTATTTTAGTTTGAAATTTTTTCCCCAAAAAATATATTTTTGATCACTTTTATTCCTATTACAAGAAATGTAAACATCCCTTGTAATAGGAATATGGGGTGACAGGTCCTCTTTACAGTGAAATCTGGGGGGTCAATATGACCCCACATCTCACCTCTAGGCTGGGAAGCCTGAAATAAAAAAAAAAAAAAAAAGATTCTGGCTTTGATCGTACTGGCGAGTTGGTAGAAGCATCGGAGGGCGGTGAGGGGTGGGGGGCGTCTATGGCTGGGTATTTCAGGGTATCACCGAGTATGGCTGGGTATCTCTGAGTATGGCTGGGTATGGCAATTTATGGCAGGGTATTACAGAGTATTGGCGGGGTATTGGCGGGGTACTACAGAGTAATAGCAGGGTACTGCAGAGTATTGGGGGGTACTACAGAGTAATGGCAGGGTACTGCAGAGTATTGGGGGTACTGCAGAGTAATGGGGGTTACTGCAGAGTAATGGGGGGTACTGCAGAGTAATGGCAGGGTACTGCACTGCAGAGTAATGGCAGGGTACTGCAGAGTATTGGGGGTACTGCAGAGTATTGGGGGTACTGCAGAGTAATGGCGGGTACTGCAGAGTATTGGGGGGTACTGCAGAGTATTGGGGGGTACTGCAGAGTAATGGGGTTACTGCAGAGTAATGGGGGGTACTGCAGAGTAATGGCAGGGTACTGCAGAGTATGCACTGGTATTGCAGAGTATTGGCAGGGAATTGAGGGGTTAAATTCGGTGAGCAGCGATGTGGGCACTGCAGATGCAGCCCACATCACTGCTGACACCGATCTCTTTCCCCTCCGCTGTACCGATCGGTACAGAGAGGGGAGGGAGGAACAGGCGTCATAACATGACGCCGGTTTGTTTCCAAGTGATCACTCCGTCATTTGACGGAGCAATCACGTGGTAAACGGCCGCTATGAGTGGCCGTTTACCGTGATCCGTGATGCGACCCGGCGGTCACGGATGCTCTCGAGTGCGCACACCTCGGGGCACGCGAGAGCAGAATTCTGGGAGGCCGTTAATTAACGGCCTCTCAGAGTTAAACAACCCCCCTGAAGCCGTTAATCGGCAATGGGCAGTTGTTAAGTGGTTAAAGCTAGATCACTAGCTATATAGGTGAGGTGAATATAGTGGTGTATACTGCAGTCAGGGCACAGACAACAACCACTACACAGCAGCAAGATAGGAAATCAGCCAAAAACGATTGGTGTGTACTGTGTTGAAGGTACACAGAACACCCACTGCTTCAGATGCTAAGTAACACACTACACGAGGCCGCCTCAAAGGCGGCCTTATATAGTGTGGGGCGTGCACTACACAGCCTGAGCTATGATTGGCCACAGGCAGGATGCCTGTGGCCAATCATGGCTCTCCTCGCTGCCGGCGCTGCGATTGGCCAAGCATGCGGGGTCACAGTGCATGCTTGGCCAATCATCGGGCAGCAATGCACTGCGCCAACGCAGTGCATTATGGTCCGCACGCGCGTCACTCGAATTTTGACGCGAACGGCCAAAACGTTCGGAATTCGCCGAACGCACGAACAGCCAATGTTCGAGTCGAACGTACGTTCGACTCGAACACGAAGCTCATCCCTACTTATAGCCTAGGCCATCTTTATGTAGAGCAACAATTCTTTTCTTTTTTTCCGATCCTCAGCGAATTCCTTGCCATGAGGTGCCATGTTGAACTTCCAGTGAACAGTATGAGAGAGTGAGAGCAATAACAACACCAAATTTAACTCATCTGCTCCCCATTCACATATGAGACCTTGTAACACTAACGAGTCACATGACACCAGGGAGGGAAAATGGCTAACTGGGCGCAATTTGGACATTTTTATTTAGGGGTGTATTAACTTTTGCTGCCAGTGGTTTACACTGTTATACAAGCTGTACACGCACTACTTTACATTGTAGCAAAGAGTAATTTCTTCAGTGTTGTCACAAAAATTAATAAAATATATATACCGTATATACTCGAGTATAGGCCGACCCGAATATAAGCCGAGGCCCCCAATTTACCCCCAAAAAAACTGGCAAACTTATTGACTCGTGTATAAGCCGAGGGTGAGACATGCCTGTCCATCCCTGTGTGTGTGTCCGTCCATCCCTGTGTGTCCGTCCATCCCTGTGTGTCCGTCCATCCCTGTGTGTCCGTCCATCCATCCCTGTGTGTGTGTGTGTCCATCCATCCATCCATCCCTGTGTGTGTGTGTCTCCATCCATCCATCCATCCATCCCTGTGTGTGTGTGTCTCCATCCATCCATCCATCCATCCCTGTGTGTGTGTGTCTCCATCCATCCATCCATCCATCCATCCCTGTGTGTGTGTGTATCCATCCATCCCTGTGTGTGTGTGTGTCTCCATCCATCCATCCATCCGTGTGTGTGTGTCTCCATCCGTGTGTGTGTGTGTGTGTGTGTGTGTGTGTGTGTGTGTGTGTGTGTGTGTGTCCAGCCTACCTGTGTCCCGAGCCTTTGTCCCGAGCCTCCGTCCCGTGTCGTGCCTTGCCTTCGTCCCGTCCCGTCCCGTCCTGTCCCGTGCCGTGCCTTGCCTTGCCTCCATCCCGTGCCCTCTTCGTCGGCGGCCATTGTAAAATTCAAAAGCCGCGCCTCCTCCTTCGCCTGTGATAGGCGGAACACTGAATTTCCCAGCAGCCTGTGTTCCGCCTATCACGGACGTCGTATCATCCTCGTCCGTAGTACGAGGATGAGACGACGCCCGTGATAGGCGGAACACAGGCTGCTGGGAAATTCAGTGTTCCGCCTATCACAGGCGAAGGCGGAGCCGGAGGCGCGGCTTTTGAATCATAGAATGGCCGCTGTCTGTCTGCTCGACACGCTGATCGAGCGGGCAGACAGCGATGACTCGAGTATAAGCCGAGGGGGGCACTTTCAGCCTCAAAAAAGAGGCTGAAAATCTCGGCTTATACTCGAGTATATACGGTAATAAAATATTTACAAAAATGTGAGGGGTGTACTCACTATTGTGAGATACTGTTTATAGCATATTCTGTGGCAATGTGTAACTTTAATGGCAGTTGATCTGGTAATGCTCAGCTCTCAGAGATGTCCCTTTGGCTGCATTGCAATAGTCTGCTGATATGGCAGCTGTCTGGATATGTGACCGAACTTCTTTCTATATGTTGTGAGTTCTTTTGGGCAGACGTGTCATTACAAAGTGTTTCTTGTTGTAATGTATGTTATACTTTTATCATTACATATTGCAGTTTTAGTATGTGCACATTTTGTACAGGGCTGCCAGGGACCATTGCATACACAAGTTTACTTTTCAATTAACTTTCTGTCTGTAGACTTTTTTTACATCTTGTTTTATATGTCAGCCAGCAGGGGGCGACTAAATAGTAGCTCTAAAATATCTCAAGACCTTTTCCTGTTTCCAGATTATACAGAGTAATACAATATGCGGCTGACTGGTTTTCAACAGGCATTCTGCCACATCAACTTTCATGTTTGCTTCAGCAGGTAGCAACATACACAATAAAAAAAAATCCAAGCAACTGGCAGACTTTTTGGCTGAGAAAGTGTTAAAGAGATTAGTGGCAATCCTGCTGTAGTTGTACAGTACATGAAATCCCAGGTTTTAGTTCTGAATTGGAAAGAGCAGGGACTTTTGGGTGAAATTACTAAATTATAAGCTTTGTTCTGCATCCAAACACTTAATCAGAAGCTTTTGAGTCATGAGTTAGGAAATCCAAAAATTCCTGCAAGCCAAGGAACCTTTGAGCAGGAAACCGTTTTGTTGCAGAACTGACTTGCATTCACAATTTGATAGAACAAGTCTGCTTCTTTATTTTATTTTACAATCATCTAATACACACAATCAGAAAATTGGATAAAAAATACCACTTTTGGAGCGATCGTCCAATAATATGAATGTTAGTATACAGCTTTCTAGATCCGATCACGACAGTTCAGGTTCAAGAAAATATCTAAAGGAGCAAGCATGAAAAAGTTTCATATGCGATAACAGAACAAATCATTTTTGTGTAATTAGTATGGTATTTATACAGAAAAAAAACACAATGCATGCTCGGAAATAAAAGAATACATTACAATACAATATATTACGTCATTTCTGAAGTTGTATTCTGTTGTCCGTGAATTTTTTTAACTTTAGTAACTAGGGCTGCAACTAATGATTATTTTCATAATCAATGAGTTGACCGATTTATTGTTTAGATTAATCAGATAAAAACCTTAAAGCGGGAGTCCACCGGGACTCCGCTTTTTTTTTTTTTTTTAAAAGCCAGCAGCTACAAATACTGCAGCTGCTGACTTTTAAAATAGTGACACTTACCTGTCCAGCGCGCCCGCGATGTCAGCACCCGAAGCCGATCTCTAGGTCGCCTGTCGGGTCCTGCCGCCGCCATCTTGGGTATGGGAATCAGGAAATGGAGCCTTTCGGCTTCATTTCCCGGTTCCCTACTGCGCATGCGCGAATCGCGCTGCGCAATAAGGACGCTCCCCGCTGCCTCTGGGATCTGTGTGTTTCCCAGCAGGCAGCGGGGCACTTGCGGGAAGGGGCGTAAGTTACGCCCCTTTCCGCAGAGAGCTATCCCGGAAGTGGGTGCAGTTACCTGGATTATCCAGGTAACTGCACCCCCCTCCCCCCTGAAAGGTGCCGATTGTGGCACCGGAGGGGGGGAGGGTTCCGATGAGCGGAAGGTCCACTTTAGGGTGGACCTCCGCTTTAAAAAATGTATTCTTGAATATCTATATGCGGTGGTAGATATAAATAACCAGCTATATGGTTAGAGAACAAAGTAGAGGTTGGATCTGGTACAGAACAGCCCTGATCCTCATCTTCCGGCTCCTTCTGCCTTCAGATTGCCTCTATAGCAAGGTAAAAATACTTCTATTACTACAATGTTATATTTAACTGCTCTGTGCCATTGTTCTGCACAGAGATTCCCTGATCCTCTTCTTTTTAGTTCCCCCAATGGTGATACGCTCCTCCCTCCTGCCGAGTGCCTCCAATAGCTAGCCTCTTCTATGGGGGCACTCAAGCAGGCTCACGCCTGTCCTATCAATGGACATCATCCATTCACACACAGAGCGTAGCTTGGCCCAGCTCCCCGCTCTCTCCTTATTGGCTCACTGACTGTGATTGACAGGAGTAGGAGCCAATGGCTCCCACTGCTGTGTGAGTCAATGAGGAGAGCTAGGCCTGGCAAAGCTGCTGCTCTCATGAACATAGCTGGATTGAGATGGGGCTCAGATAAGTATAGGGAGGGGGGGGGCGCTGCTTCCAGAATTTATTTCACCTTAAAGCAGAGTTCCACCCAAAAATGGAACTTCTGCTTTAAGGGAAGGTGACCCCCTGACATTTAGCATTTAATTTTTTTGGGGGGCAGATACCCTCTTTTTAGGGACATCCAGCTGCCACTTCCTCTCGGGGCTCCGCGGAGCCAGAAGTAAGTCCCCCCCTCCGTGCCCGGCCAGTCGCAGCCCACAGTCACATTGCCGGCGCCGAGGAGTTTGCTCGCATCGCTAGACCATGAGACAGGTGAGTGTGCGATTAATTAACCACTTGACCACTGGGCACTTAAACACCCTTAATAACCAGACCAATTTTCAGCTTTCGGTGCTCTCACATTTTGAATGACAATTACTCAGTCATGCAACACTGGACCTATATGAAATTTTTGTCCTTTTTTTCACACAAATGGAGCTTTCTTTTGGTGGTATTTAAAGTTTTTTATTTTTTGTGCTATAAAAGAAAAAATACAGAAAATTCTGTAAAAAAATGAATTTTTCTTCATTTCTGTTATAAAATTTAGCAGATTAGTAATTTTTTCTTCATAAATTTTGGCCAAAATTTATACCACTACATATCTTTGGTAAAAATAAGTAAAAATTGGTGGATATTATTTGGTCTTTGTGAAAGTTATAGAGTCCACAAGCTGTGGTGCCAATATCTGAAAATTGATCACACCTGAAGTACTGACGGCCTATTTCAATTCTTGAGACCCTAACATGCCAGAAAAGTACAAATACCCCCCAAATGACCCCTTTTTGGAAAGAAGACATTCCAAGGTATTTAGTAAGAGGCATGATGAGTTTTTTGAAGTTGTCATTTATTCCCACAATTCTTTGCAAAATCAAGATTTTTTTTACTTTTGTTTTTTTTCACAAAATTGTCATATTATCAGTTTATTTCTCACACAGCATATGCATACCACAAATTACACCCCAAAACACATTCTGCTATTACTCCCGAGTACGGTGACACCACATGTGTGAGACTTTTACACAGTGTGGCCACATACAGAGGCCCAGCATGCATGGAGCGCCATCAGGCGTTCTGGAGCACCCAGGACAATTCTGACATTTCTCTCCTACATGTAAAAATCATCATTTATTTGCTAGAAAATTACATCGAATCCCAAAACATTATATATGTTTTTTTAGCAAACACCCTGGAGAATACAATGGTGGTCGTTGCAACTTTTTATCTCGCACGGTATTTGCGCAGCAATTTTTCGAATGCTTTTTTTTGGAAAAAAAACAGTTTTGTGCTTAAAAAAAAAAAACACAGTAAAGTTAGCCCAATTTTTGCATAATGTGAAAGATGAAGTTACACCGAGTAAATCGATACCTAACATGTCACTCTTCAAAATTGCACAGGCTCGTGGAATGGCGCCAAACGTGGCTACTTAAAAATCCCCATAGGCGACGATTTAATTTTTTTTTTACTGGTTATATGTTTTGAGTTACAGAGGAGGTCTAGGGCTAGAATTATTGCTCTCGCTCTAACGTTCGCAGCGATACCTCACATGTGTGGTTTGAACACCGTTTTCATATGTGGGCGGGACTTACGTATGCATTCGCTTCTGCTTGCGAGCACATGGGGACAGGGACGCTTTAAAAAAAAAAAAAAAATGTATTGTTCATTTTACTTTATTTATTTTAGTTTGACATTTTTTTCCCCAAAAATACATTTTTTGATCACTTTTATTCCTATTACAAGGAATGTAAACATCCCTTGTAATAGGAATATGGCATGACAGGTCCTCTTTACAGTCAGATATGGGGTCAATAAGACCCTGCATCTCACCTCTAAGCTGGGAAGCCTGAAAAAAAAAAAAAAGATTCTGGATTTGATCGTATTGGCGAGTCGGTAGAAGCACCGGAGGGCGGCGGGAGGGGGGGGGGTGTCTATGGCTGGGTATTGCAGGGTATCACCGACTATGGCAGGGTATGGCTGGGTATATCAGAGTATGGCTGGGTATCTCAGAGTAGGGCGTTGCAGAGTATTGCGTTGCAGAGCATTGCAGGATATTGGAGGGTGTTGCAGAGCATTGCAGAGTGTTGCACGGTATTGGCGGGTGTTGCAGAGCATTGCAGAGTGTTGCAGGGTATTGGCGGGTGTTGCAGAGCGTTGCAGGGTATTGCAGAGTGTTGCAGGGTATTGCAGAGTAATGAAGGGTATTGCAGGGTATTGCAGAGTAATGCAGGGTATTGCAGGGTAATGCAGGGTATTGCAGAGTATTGCAGGGTATTGCAGGGTATTGCAGAGTAATGCAGGGTATTGCAGAGTATTGCAGGGTATTGCAGGGTATTGCAGAGTATTGCAGGGTATTGCAGAGTATTGCAGGGTATTGCAGGGTATTGCAGAGTAATGCAGAGTAATGGCAGGGTATTGCAGAGTAATGCAGACTAATGGCAGGGTATTGCAGAGTAATGCAGACTAATGGCAGGGTATTGCAGAGTAATGCAGACTAATGGCAGGGTATTGCAGAGTATTTGCAGGGAATTGAGGGGTTAATTTTCGGTGAGCAGCGATGTGGGCACTGCAGATGCAGCCCACATCGCTGCTGACACCGATCTCTTCCCCCTCCGCTGTTCTGATCGGTACAGAGAGGGGGAGGGAGGAACCGGCGTCATAACATGACGCCGGTTTGTTTACAAGTGATCGCTCCGTCATTTTACCGTGATCCGTAGGACCCGGCGGTCACGGATGCTCTCGAGTGCGCGCCCCAGGGGGCGCGCGAGAGCGGAATTCTGGGAGGACGTCATATGACGGCCTCCCAGAGTTAAGAAACCGCCCTGTAGCCGTCATTCGGCTATAGGGCGGTTATTAAGTGGTTAAAGTCAGCAGCTACACTTTTTGGAGCTGCTGACTTTTATATGGGTAGAACTCCGCTTTAATGCATAGAATGTATTAAGGTAAAAAGACTTCTGCCTTTTAGAACCACTTTAAATCACTTCCTTCTCCTGTCCAGGACTATGTGTCCCACAAGGCATTGCTTCTCACACATTCACACATTGTCAGGCACGCACTGACATGTACGGATGGTGTACTGAGCTATGTGTGTGTTGCATTGTACATACTGACATGTACGGACAGTGTACTGAGCTGTGTGTGTTCTGAACTGTGTATACTGACATGTACGGATGGTGTATTGAACTGTGTGTGTTCTGCATTGTGTATACTGGCATGTACAGGCGGTGTACTGAGCTGTGTGTGTGCGTTACACTGTGTATACTGACAAGTATGGATTGTGCACTGAACTGTGTGTTCTGCCCTGTGTATACTGATATGTACGGATGGTGTACTGAACTGTGTGTGTTCTGCACTGTATTTCCGGATATGTAAACAAATAATGCATTCTGTATTCAGGCCAACTAATTAGCTGACCAATTAATTGATTATGAAAAAAGTTGACAACTATTTTCAGAATCGATTATGCCGATTAGTTGTTTCAGCCCTATTAGTAACCAATATGAGACTAGCTGTCAGGAACCATGAATCAGACGGAGACAGAAAATGCAGTAAAAATCACACCTTTTAATATAGTGGTAAAAATTTTACAATCAGTAAACATAGTCAAAACATAGCCAGGGTTCGGTAGCCAAGTAGATCGGGAAGCCAGAGATCAGCGTAGTCGGAGGCAGCAGACAGGATTAGGAACCAGAAGGGACGTCAGCCGGGCAAATCTGCAACAGGAACATAGCAGAGAATCTCCAAATATATTTGACCAAGGCGAAGGCACACAGAAGGAATAAACCAGGCAGTTTAAATAGTCAGAAGGGGCTGGCTGACAAGCAGGAAATGATCACCAGGTGAGCCACTGTAGAACAATGAGTGCTGGCAATTAACCAACAGCTGAGAAGGGAGGACTGAGCCCAGCCTTGACAGTAGCCCCTCCCCAACGTCCCTTCCCCCTCAGAGGGCCACCAGGTTTGAGGGGAAAATGTCTATGGAAAGCACAGTGGAGGGCAGGAGCATGAATGTCCGAGGATGAGACCCAAGAGCGTTCCTCCGGACTGTACCTTTTCCAATGAACCAGGTACTGTATGCGCCCATGGAGTCAATGATTGATTGTATCTCATACTCCTCATGGTTCTCAACCTAAACCTGGCAAGGAGGTGGTACAGAGGGAATGAAGTGGTTGCACACCAAAGGTTTTAATAAGGAGACATGGAATACATTCGAAATACGCATGTTAGAAGGAAGGTCTAATGCATAAGCCACTGGGTTGATCTTACAGAGAATACGGAAAGGCTCAATAAACCATGGTGCCAGTTTCAGTGAGGGAAAACTGAGTCCTAGGTTGGGAGATGACAGCCAGACCCTCTCCCCGACCTGGCAGAAAGGCACAGGTAGGTGTCTGCGGTCAGTGTGTAGTCGGTACCTATCACTGGCACTTCGCATGGACTCTTGGACCTGTACCCAAGTGGAACGAAGATCATGGAGATGCTCCTCTAACGCAGGAATTATTTGAGGAACAAATGAATCAGGCAACATGGATGGTTGAAAACCATAATTCCCCATAAACGGAGGCAATCGGGAAGCGGAATGGATGGCACTATTGTGAGCAAACTCCGCCCAAGGTAAGAGATCTGACCAGTTGTTATGGTGGTTAGAAATATAGCAATGTAAAAACTGCTCCAAGGCTTGGTTGGCACGTTCTGCTGCCCCATTGGACTGCAGGTGATACACAGAGGAGAAGGAAAGCTGTATTCCCAACTGTGCACAAAAAGCTCACCAAAACCTGGAGACAAACGGCTACTCCTGTCCTAAATGATAACCTTGGGTAGCCCATGTAATAAAAAGATTTCTCAAGCAAGAATGGATGCCAGTTCTTTGGATGTGGAATACAATGTGACATTTTTGAGAACCGGCCAACCACCATAAGAATATGCCCTGGGAGTTGGTTATCTGCACAATAAAATCCATAGACAGGTGGGTCCAAGGCCTCTCTCCATTGGGTATAGGTTGTAGGAAGCCCACTGGAAGGTGTCAGTGTCTTACTCTGAGCACACACAGAACAAGCCGCTGCAAAGGCAGTTACATCAGCAACGAGACTCTCAAACTTGTGACCGGTACAAAGCAGCGGTCAAAGGGTTTCTCAGGGGGAGAATGGATCTGAGCGGCAAAAATTCTGTCACCCAAAGGTGAAGTGAGTGGTACGAATAGTGGCCAGAATACAATCGGGAGGTATCACAGGAGCAGGAACTGACTCCATCTTGGAAAACTGTTGTGACAATGCATCAGCCCTTACATTCTTAGTACTGCGTAAGAACGAGACTATGTAATTGAAGCTTGACAGAAAAAGAGCCCATTGCGCCCTTCTGGGAGATAAGAGTTTTGCCTCACACAAGAATGTGAGATTCTTATAGTCTGTCAAAATGAGAACCGGCACAGTGGTACCTTCAAGGAGATGCCTCCATTCTTTAGGAACTAAAATGATAGCTAACGATTCTCTGTCCCCAATCTCGTAATTGCACTCCACAGGAGACAATTTCTTAGAAAAGTAGCCACAAGAGTAGACTGGAGCATACACTCGAGAATAAAAGCCTGGGTACTCCTAGAACAAGCCATGTCAGCCATAACTCTTCACCATTCCTCTTGGATAGCGACCGACCACATAAGAGGGACAGATCTATGGTGGTGATAGGGTGACCTGTGGCTCCCAGATTTTAGTATTGCCTAACCAGGAGTCAGAATTAGTACACAGTATGAGTACACAATGCTCTGCCTGGGACCCACATCACACACAGGATCCCTATGCCTATACCTCTCCCTGCACAGCCCCCCTAGCAACAGATGGTTTCTCTGGCCGTACACAGATCACCTTGATGTGTAGAGCCTTGCAGCCAATGAACAGCTCACCTTGATGTATTTCCAAGAAAAGTATTTTACCTAAGTCAGAAATCTTCTTTTCCCCATACTCTACTGAGATAATGGAAGAAAGAATTGAACAATGGTCACTGTATCCACAATCCAGCCACTTTTTATTACCAGAAGGCAGCCAACTGCTCCTATAGGTCCCTGTAACCAGACTAAGGGTGTACCCAGTACTACTAAGCATTCCCACCAATTTGACTTGATGTATGTTCACAATCTGCGATAAAACAAGCCCAACCAATGCTCATTTTTGCTTGGGCTTCTCCTATGGATGACAAGAGTGCAGTTCATTTTGCACTCTTGTGATCTTCTCTCTGGCGACATCACGGATATCAGGCCAGGTACCGTATCATCCCGACAATGGAAGTCTGTATCCGCTAGATGCCTGGACTAACACCCATCTCAGCCACTCAGCGAGCCGCTGAGAGCCTGAGCCGGCTACCCCCTCCACAGCCCAGCCCTCCAATGAGCATGGAGGGAGAAGAGCAGAGAGCTGTGACTGACTACAGCTCTCTGCTCATGGAGCTGTGAAACCTGAGCGAAAAGCGATGTTCGATCACTCGGTTCTCAGCGCAGAGGCACCACGGGGCATCCATCGAGGTAAATATAAATCTGCAAAACACAAAAGAAACCCATACTTCTCTTTTTAACCCATCTGTAAAACGTTTGCATTACAATAAAGCTGTACTAAGAAAAATATGCAGGCTGCCATTGACCACTCTGGAAAAACTAGCTGCCTGGCAGTCAGTATATTCTAAGTCACTGACCCATAATAGCAGGCCCTATATATATCTCACGACAGGTTTCCACTGATGATTTCTAGTTGCAATATACTTAAGAAGTGTATTCTGTTAAAGTGGATGTAAACCCAATGTCATCGTTTCTAAACTACTGCCATAAGGGTTATCTAGAAGGATATACATGCCTCCTGCATGTATCTTTACCTGTCAAACGTCTCCCCTTGTCTGTTATGAGACCCATAAAACTGCAGATTCTGTGGGTGGGTCTGTTGTCTGGAGCTCAGTGGGTGGAGTCGTGATGTCAGTAGACTCCACGCCCATCTCTACACTCCCCTTATCAATATGCTTTTTCTCCTGTGTATTTCTTACACTGAACTTCTGCTATGATCACTAACATCCAGTGAAAAGACAGGAAAGTAACCACATGACTTCAGCATGCCAAATCATGCTGAGGTGGGGAACATCAAATTCTGGCAGAGCAGCAGAAAAAAGGAGTGGGAGGGAATTAAAAAATAATGCACGTCTCTCAGGCTAGTGCACGAGATATGTATATCACCTGTCACTCACAGCAAGGGGGAAGAATTGACAAAGTTTTTCTCTGTTTGTCAAGATTTATCTCACTGAACAATAAAAGAGGATTGCTCAGAGCTGGATTTGTGGCAAGACTGGGCTCAAATCATAGGAACTCTTATACTCTACATTATGACATAAAAAAAAAAAAAAATGGGTTTATATCCACTTTAAGTTGAGCTAAGGATTTAGAACAATGTCACGAAACTTTGAGAGCAGTTGTCACTGTGGTAATTGCACTGTGCCTAGGAGCAAAGCAAACATAGGAGTGGAGTGGATTCTATTGCTGGGGCTTCACGAGTGTGAGCTCCAGAGGCTTTGTGCTACTTCAAAGACCTTCAGATAAAAGAGTTGGTCTCCAAAGCTGACATCTCCTTTGCAGCGTTGTATCTTCATTGGCCATGTTCCATCGTACTCCCTAAGCTTTCACTAGGAGTTTCCTGGCAGCAGTTCACAGCTCAGTTACTGTAAGTCTCTTTCATTAAAGACACGTCATCTAGGTTGTCTTATTATCTCCTTTGACTCCTTTTTCAAGCCTTAATAATGATTCTTGCAGTTGTCTAATTTGAAATCAACTCTCCCTGCCTTAAATGACTTTTAAAAGCCGAAAATAAAAACGTACTTTCTGTTCATTCAGCAGGTAATGAGCTTGTACTTTATATTCCTACAGGTTTTCATGCATGTGCTCTGATACAATAGCTTTAGGCCCCGTGTACGGAGAACAGCAATTTCTGCTTGCATGTGCGTAAATGAATAGTGTGAAACCAACATCACTGGGTCATTAGTTATATTGCTGCGTTGCTTTCAAAATAAAAACCATCTGTTGTGTTCTACCGTGTTTGGAAAAACATGGCCTGGAACAATTTGTAGCTATATCAGCCCTGGTATCCAAGGTCCAGTATGATGGTCATTGCAAAACCCTTGATTTCCTTACAATACTTTCTTACCTTGCTGATGTTCTGCAATCACTATAATCTAAGAAAGGCTGCTTTTAGAAATCACTGGGCCCATACAGCTTATCTGACAGACCCCCCAAGCCCCCTCGACAATACCAAAACAACATTGTTGCTAAAAATACACTTAAATAATTATTGGACACGAACTCCTGCTAAATCTAGAAAATAAAACTGTATTGAGTTAATATATAAAGCTCTGTGTGGGAATGAGGTAATGGGGCTTATTGGGGTTGGGGCTGAGGCCTGTACAGTGTAAAATGGTTTATTTATGCTGTGTGCGGGCAGCTTATGTTATTCAATGGGGATGCAGCAGCTGTACAACTCAACTGCAAGTCCTAATTTGACAAACGCGTGGATGCAGGTGGATGGCTCTGAACACAGACTCACACACACCTGTCAGATTGTTTGTACAGCTGCTGCTTCCCCATAAAGTAACAGGCAGCTAGAGCCACATGAACAAATCACTCATGCATGTGGTCAGAGTACCTGTGTGAATGAGCACTTGGGGCTCGTTCGCATGTGGGGTTGGGGGGGTACTAAAACTTTAGCTGTAGAGGCAGCGGCTGGGGGTGTACACATTTCACAGCTGCAATGAACATTGCTGCTCTGCAGGCAGCCCACATCTGCACACAATGCACATGATTGCGATGCACATGATTGTGATGCACTGGTTCACGATTAAACCAGGCGGTGAAGAGGTGAGATAATGCTTCTTCACCGCCTGTTGAGCACATGTAAATTAGCCTTTTACTTTTTTTATTATATTTTACTATTTTTTTTTTATTTTTATATTTTTAGCCGCCTTGGTGGAGGGTCTTTGGTGAATTATCAGGGGTCTAAACAGATCCTGGAACCAATCCCCCTGTAGCTCCCTCTGCAGCAGCCGAAAGCCAGTGGAAGGGAGAGGAGGAGAAACTGGTTGCACTGCAGGGAGAGCTACAAGGGGGATTGGTTTTGGCAACAAGGCAGTAAAGCTGGCCCTCCTGCTATGAAGATGTCCAAGCCCCCTTGTTAAACTTACGGGCCCAGGCCTCCATATAGGAAGTGTGTATAGTGTGGTTACACTGATTATAGTGTGGATGTCAGCTCACCCTGACCTAGCAATGGCAAATTTAAAGTGTTGTGATATGGGGGATGTTTAGCTCAGTGGTAGATGCGTTTTTGTACAGTGAGTCCACATCACACAGGCATTATAGTTAAGGGCCAGGTAGCCCACTTTTATTAAAAGAGAAAAAAAACAAAGCAAAAGTCCATCCAGGATTCCCATGCAGGGGTTTCAACTTCAGTTAGCAAACATAAATTAAAAATACTGAGCCACCTGGCTCTCCAGTCAGCAGTAGCTCTGCTTGTTTTGGTCTCCCAGACCACTTGCTGTTCAGATCCACATGGCCTCTTGACAGGGTTTTCCCAGTACTTCCAGCTTGCACCCACCAGAGACTTCGGTATTCTCTCCAGCCACCCTGGACTCACTGGCCTCCACAGCTTCCCAAGTTCCCAAGACCCTCTCTTGGTCTCCTAGTCTCTGGGCATTGGCCAGACTTTCCCAGTCCTTGGGCCCAGAGTCCACCTCACATGGGCTGCAGTGTCCACCAGGTGCTTCCAGCTCTCCTGACAGGGTTCCGTCTTCAACTAGCTCTAACTCCAACTCCCTCCACTTACTGCTCTCACCAGCCCATCATTATAAGGGCTGTGTACAACTGGGCACACACCCTGCAGGTTGTCCAAAACACCCGGACACTGGGTTGGAGATTCCATCCCACCCAAGACTCTTAGGAATCTCCAAATTACAGAGACCCAATCCAGAAATACCAAGATCTTGAGGGAGCTGCAAAAACAGTTTTCTCCACTCAAAATCTATGCTCTGTAGCCCTGCAGTCAGCAGACATGAAAACTATGTGTCTTTTCCCTGGCCATCTCCCTAGTGACAGAGTCTCGTACTATCACAGTGTATTTCCACATTTGCAGTCAAGTTTGAGAAAATGGCACTATATCTTTGTTGTGTGTTCTGAGTGACACAGCGTACCTAAAATTTATATTTTAAAAGTCTTACTTTTTAGATGTGTCTTTGGAACAATCCTTTGGAACTATTTTGTAGTGAGTCTGTCCCCAGACAAAGACTAGTGCATTTCCCCTGTTAACATATACTGCAAAATCCAAGCCTGAGATCTTTAACCCTCACAGACAGTGATCAAATCTAGTTTGCAACTGATAATGAGATCTGCCAGCACAGTACAGGCACGGTCAGTTATGTTAAAAAACATTCACTCCCCAGCCTCCTCTGCATAGCAGAGGAAAGCTTCAGTTTTTGAGTTTTCAGGAAAACGTAAATAGCAATTTGTAATATTTATGCTATGTGAATGAGAACGTGTAACAAATATAAAGTGGGTGTTATCCTAATTTTGCTGTATAATTTGAAGAATAATTGAAGCTTTTTGAAATTCAGTGCTCTGACTTGTTCTCTCCATACTTGTAAGACCCCAGAGAGGGAGGGTCTCCTCTAATCCCTATGTTAGCATTTCAACTCACCCTGTTTCCTGAAAATAATATTTGTGTACTTGTAAACTTTTGTTTGGTGTTAGTTTCTGAACAAATACACTATATTGTCAAAAGTATTGGGATGCTTGCCTTTACACGCACAAGAATTTTGATGGCACCCCAGTCTTAGTCCGTAGGGTTCAATATTGGGTTGGCAAATCTTTTGAGGCTATAACCAGCTCTACTCTTCTGGGAAGGCTGTCCACAAGGTTTAGGAATGTGTCTATGAGAATGTTTGACCATTCTTCCAGAAGCACATTTGTAAGGTCAGGCACTGATGTTGGATAAGAAGGCCTGGCTCGTAGTCTCCGCTCCAAATAATCCCAAAGATGTTCTGTCGGGTTGAGGTACAGGCCAGTCAAGTTCCTCCACCCTAAACTCTCTCATCCATGTCAATGGTCTGCAGTCATGTTGGAACAGGAAGGGGCCATCCCCGAACTGTTCCCACAAAGTTTGGAGCAGAAATTGTCCAAAATACCTTGGTATGCTGGCCTTCACTGGAACTAAGAGGCCAAGCCCAACCCCTGAAAAACAACCCCATACCATAATCCCCCCTCCACCAAATGAGACCAGACCAGTGCACAAAGCAAGATCCATAAAGACATGGGTGAGCAAGTTTGGGGTGGAGGAATTTGACTGGCCTGCACACAGTCCTGACCTCAACCCAATAGAACACATTTGGGATGAATTAGAGTGGAGACTGAGACAGGCCTTCTTGTCCATATCATTGCCTAACCTCACAAATGCTCTTCTGGAAGAATGGCCAAACATTCCCGTAGACACACTCCTAAACCTTGTGGACAGCCTTCCCAGAAGATTTGAAGCTGTTATAGCGGCAAATTGTGGGTCAATTCAATATTGAACCCTATGGATTAAGACCGGGATGCTGTTAAAGTTCATGTGTTTAAAGGCAGGTGTCCCAATACTTTTGGCAATATAGTGTAGCTCATCCTTTTTTATATATATATATAAACCAGCATTTACATTTTATTTTTCAGCTTTGCAATTCGGACAAGCTATGGGAGCACATTGTGGAAAGATCTTGTGATACCGTCACCCCAGAGATGAGAGCTTTAGCCCAAAATATTGGCTGGAAGCAGTTCTTCTTCACCAACAAACTGCAGCTTCAGCTCCAGCTCCGGAGATGGAGGAAG
Source organism: Lithobates pipiens (assembly GCF_037356315.1). Taxonomy (NCBI): domain Eukaryota; kingdom Metazoa; phylum Chordata; class Amphibia; order Anura; family Ranidae; genus Lithobates; species Lithobates pipiens. Next base: position 489,319,148 of record NW_027507758.1, read on the forward strand.
AAACAGGAAGAGCGTCAAGATATCGTCTTGCAAGAATAATAAATTACAAAGGAGTCACGTCTCCTCATTACTTATAGGAACACATTTGAAAGAAGAACTGTCTGTATTCATCCAGTGTCTGTATTTTTAAGTTTCTAGTGTATGGAAAAAATACGATGAGTTGCTATGGGGAACATAGATAGTCCTTCCACATAGGAAAGAAGCTATAGACAGCAGATCCCTCACCTAACCCAGAGTGATATGATTTGTTTATGGCCAGAGTCCTTACATGTTATGTACACTTAGCAGATGTTATTCAGGGTTTATTCTGGTAAATATTTGTGCCTTAAACACAGTGCCAAAATTATTTTCTGCTTAAGATGTATTTGTTTTTTTACATTACAGTGCTTTTGTACCAGGAGCATCAGTTTGATTAAAAGCTGAAATATAGTTACGCTTGAACGTCTTTATTTGGGTGCAAATAAGAATGCATACTAGTTAAATCATTTTTTAACAGATTTCTTTAAAAGGTCAATCCACTATATAATATTTAGTTATGGATGGATGCTGATGGGTTGAATTACTCACTGCCTATTCATAGTTTAGGTACTACCATGCAGAGCTATGGCTTCTGGTGTTCCCAGCTGTCCTCCTCCATGTAGTAAGCTGTATATATGTGTCATAGCTAATAAGTGATGCAGTTCATTATAACGTACCATCTGCGCCAGATTTAGACGGGGGACGGGGGGGCGCAGAGCGGGGGGGCGCAGAGCTGACAGTGGTGACTGACAGTAACCAGCTCTCTGCTCGCAGAGTTTGATCACTCAGTTCTCAGTCTTTGACCCCTTTCACACTGGAGGTGTTTTTTAGGCACTTTAGCACTATAAATAGCACCTATGAGCACCTGAAAATGCCTCATCTGCAATCCCAGTGTGAAAGCCAGAGTGCTTTCACACTGGGGCGCTGCGCTGGCAGGACGTCAAAAAAAGGCCTGCAAGCAGCTTCTTTGAGGCACTTTAGGAGTGGTGTATACACAGATTGAAATCACTGGGCAGCATCGCAGAAGCGCCTGCAAAGCGCCTCGGCAGCTGCGCTTCTAATCCCTTTATTCGGCTGCTAGCGGGTGTTAAAAGCACCCCGCTAGAGGTTGAAAAGCGCCTCTAAAACTACGGCTTTACCGCCGACGCCCCCGTGCTTTTAATGTGAAAGCCTCTTAGAGCCAACGAGGGACAGATGCAGCATCAGAGTGATGCTGCATCCACCTAGGTAAGTATGATTTCTAAAATAAAACCAAAACCCTAACTTCTCTTTTAAAGTACAATTATATCAAAACTTCTTTTTTTTTTTCTGAAGGGTTAGTGATCTTGTTTGTTTTATAGCTGTTGTTATCCTCATTGGGGACATTTACGCTCTTTATTTGCACTAGTGACCATTGTAACTGGGACTGAAAGTGAAAGAAAATCCAAAATGTTTGCATTGCCCCCCAGTGACAAATGTCTGAGAGGATTTCCTTCAATTGCATTTTCATACTTCCTAGGTCTGAGGAATAGATATTTAAGAAAAATCTCCCCAAAGGGGCACAAAATGCACAAAAAAAAGCCCAGACAGAGCTTTTAACCATTCCCCACTTCACATTTTTAACTTCAGATATACCTTAAAGCCCAATTCCAGGTTGGACGAAACTCAACAGGTTATGGCAAAATTGGCCAAAGGGTTTCCACTGAACCAGTACATTGCATAATATCACTACTGCAACCACTGTCCTAAAACGACACATAATCTGCTTATTTTTGGGATTGCAATGACATGAGATGTGTAGAAAACCTTTTTGTTTTATGAAGGCTTTACAGGGCTCATTTTGTCTTCTTTTTTCATTTCCGTATATAAGCCATAGTTAATGTATGAATTGTGTGCCAAGCATTGGTTATATATATTTAGGATTAAAGGGCAACTCTCATTGGTAAAGAGGTTAATATAATCAGCACATAACACACCTAAATGTCCTTCTGAACACTGTATAATTAAAATCAAATGAAGCAGGAATATATGCCTCCAGCATCCAATTGGATTTCATTTTTACTAAAGTCACAAAACTAAAAGTTGAATTCTGACTGGTTGAAATAGTTTAGGGTACTAATGCCGTGTACACACGATCGGAATTCTCGTCAGAAAAAGCTCTGATGGTTTTCCCGACGGAATTCCGACGGAATTCGGCTCAAGCTGTCTTGCCTACACATGGTCACATCAATTTCCGATCGTTTATAACGTGGTGACGTACAACACGTACGACGTGACTAGAAAAAGGAAGTTCAATAGCCAGTAGCCAATAGCTTCTGTCTCGTAGTTGAATCTGAGCATGAGTGATTTTTAGCTGGCGGAAATTCGGACAGCTAAATTCCGATGGAGCATACACACTGTCGCATTTTGCGATGAAAAGCTCTCATCTGTCTTTTTCTGGCCGGAATTCCGTTCATGTGTACGCGGCATTAGGCTAGGTTTACATTTGTCTGTAAACGCTTTAAAAATCTTGCGCTTTCCTGCAAGGCAAATGCTGCCCCTGTGCAAATGTGCGGTGGTGCCATTAATTCTTAATGGCACCCCTACATATCTGTAAACACAAACGCCATAACACATAGTACTGCAGCATCATTTGTTTCAGTGCGGCATGATTTCTCAGATGGGTCAGAGACTTGTTTCGGGTGTTTCTTATGTGTTGGGCAACCTATTGAAATGAATGGGCTGCTCTACATGCGACATACGGAACCAATGGTGTGAACAGAGCCTAACCGAATAAGGCAGCAAATCCATATGCCCTCCATTGCATTTCACAATTCATTTTACAGCAGTCCCATGGGAAAGATAAATAAGTGTAAACATGCACATAAATTAAACACAACAAAGATCTGCATAAAATTAGGTCTTTTATTTTGCACAAAACATAAAACAAAAGTTCTGTAGTAGTATCTCTTATGATAAATTTGACATGCTGAAGATATAATCTTGATTCACATTTGTTTTGTTCCAGTTTCAGGGGAGCTTGTTTAGTCCAAGTTCCTCCTTGAGTTATTCTTATATTTATTTTTATATAACCGATATAAGTGGACCATTTTTGTCTCACTTCAACCACATTGACATAAATGGACTACCAGTTTCCTCAAATCAGTGAAATAACTGAAAAAGCGATCATAACACTTTCTCCTCTCATCAGAGTGGCAAAACTGACTGTTAAAGTGGAACTAAAGGCAATTTTTAGTTTTTTTGGGGATAGAATAAGGGAGGATTATAACCCCTGTCAGATTTTTGCCATCTGTGTCCCAACTAGGGAGATTTCCCTTCACTTCTGGTTCCATAACCAAAACAGGATACTAGAGGAAATCCCTCCAAAATGAGGGAAACCTTAGTTATCACTAGGGCCACCAAAACCAATGAGCCCAATGGAAGATTTCTCCTCTATTTCTGTTCTGGTGACAACTCAAAATGTGGGATTCTTTTCAAATTCACTCTTGATAACAGTCAATAGGACAAATACAGAAGGTATATCTCCCTAATGGGGTCACAGACAGCAATAAAACCTGACCGGTGTTCTATTCGCTCTCCAGTCTGTCCATAAAAAAAAAAAAAAAAAAAAGTTTTGCCTTTTTGAGAAACAAAATGTATACAACAAAAGTTACAGTTGCCAGAAAACATACGGCAAACATTAACTTGACACGGTTCCATACACCAGCACCAAGAGGCACACACCTGCCTGCAGGGCCTAACAGAAGCACTCCACCTTAAGTTCAAGTCTGCAGTATACTGTCACCTATCATGTTGATTCACATTGTCAATAGCTTTACAACAGCAGTCTATCCATAACCAAGTCTACTGGGGAAAACTCTGGGGTATACAACCATGGTCCCATAGTTTGTTGAATTTGCTTGGGCATCCCCTGTGTTGGAAGATATACCTTTCCATACGCAGGGTATACCCCATCTGAGTGATCTATTCTTTAAGTGTAGGAGGGTTTAGGCTTTCCAGAGCCTAAAAATTTGTATACGGGCCTGGAAGAGGGCCTTGGCAATAGCCTGTTTTAGTACTTTCCTAAATGGGAAGCTCATCTAAGATACCCAGTAGACACCTTTTAGTTACTTTAGGTAGTATTACTTGTCTATCATTTCCAATCACAGTGGTATAACTGAAGGGAGTACTGTACTATTGTTTCTCCTCATCAGGAGTCAAAAGTTTTATACCAGCCTTATTGTGCCACCTTTTCTGTCCATAATATAATTTAGATCATGTCCATGATCATTTTCTCTGTTCACTAATTACAGTAAGCTAACACAATGACACAATTATCTTACTTTTCCTATTGCACTAACCTTTCTATAGCAATAATGCATCTTCTCATCTCTTGAGGAGACACTTCCCATCTAAATCCAGACCAGATCAACAAAATTGGGTCCAAAACAAGTATGGGACATGGGGCCTAAATGTCTTGTTTATTGCACTTTAAACTGCTGGCCTCTGGTTTCAATTACAAACATAATACCAACCCCATTTTCTTGGAAAAAACATAGGCCTTTATGTGGTAGCACTTAAAGTATGTGATACAGTTGTCATCCAAAAAGAGGTCCCTGAAAAAGAACTATTGTCCTTACCTCTTCACTGCCTGTGACTTTTGTCCTTGCTTATTTAGAATAGCTGTTGAAGAATCTTCTCTATTGTATACGTTTCTGTGTGTGCGTAGGATGCTGGATTTACCAATGTTATGGCTCCATCAGACAGCTTGTGTGTCACTACAAGATAAAGTAGTGATGAAAAACCTAGATGGAACCACAAACACAGTAGGGGATCATGGATCCAACAAACCTGGAAATATGTTGGATCCCTGATCCAACAGAAACAAGATATAGAAATTGCCAGCACTTCAATATATTCTTTTCAATGATTTATTGTTAAACACTTCATGTCACAAAGGTCAAATATGCATTGTTTCAGGAACTTACAGTGTCCTTTCTTCAGGGTAACTCAAGGATCAGAGTCACGCTAAGAAAAAGACCCTGCAAGGCCCTGAAACATTGGCTACTTGATCTATGTGACATGAAGTACTATGCGCTACATAGTACTTAAAGTATAACTAAAGGCAAAGCTTTTTCTTTTGTTTTGGACAGAATATAGAGAGATTAGAACTCCTGTCAGTTTTTATTGCGGTCTGTGCCCCCATTAAGGAGATCCCCTCTCTCTATTTGTCCTGTTTACCATTATCATTGAAAGCAAAAGTAAAAGAAAATCCCAAATTTTAGATTGTCCCCAGAAAAGTAAGGGGGGAAATCTTTGATTGGTGACTTGGGGTCCTCATGGGATTTCCTTAATTTGCAGGGATTTCCTCTTACTTCCTGTTTTGGCTATGGGACAGAAAGTGAAGGGAAATCTCCCCAATGGGGCACAGATGGCAAAAACTAACCAACAGGGGTTATAACCCCTCCCCCCCTTACTCTATCCATAATGAAAAGAAAAGTTTTGTCTGTAGCTCTACTTTAAAGCCTAATTCTTGCCACTACAGACATTCCCAGATTACAAGCAAGATAGGTTCTGCAGGTTTATTCTTAAATGTAATTTGTATGTAAGTAGGAACAGGTAAATTTTTTAAGTGTAACTAAATCCCAAAAAATTATTTTTACGCTTTTTGGACAGCATGGAGAAGGGTTAACACCCCTGTAATGTTTTGTTTTGCTGCCTGTGCCCCTGTTCAGAAGATTTCACTTCACTTTATATCCCTGTGACAATTGGATTTTGAACATTTTGGGTTGTCCTGGTTGGTGATAAAGCTTCAGCGGAGACACCTTTTTCCATGATAACTCTTACAGGAGTAAAATTGACCTCCCTCTCGCTTCCTGTTGTCTCCCTCCATTTGTAAGTATCAGTCGTATGTAAGTCCCCGATTGCTGCCATTACTAGTAAAAAAATGAATAATAAAACATTCTATAAATCTATCCCATAGTTTGAAGACACTATAACTTTTGTGCAAACCAATCAATATATGCTTATTGTTTTTGTTTTTTTACCAAAATTATGTAGCAGAATACATATTGGTCTATATTGATGAAGAAATTCGATTTTAACATTTTTTTTTGGATGTGTTTTATAGCAGAAAGTAAAAAAAACGAAAATGTATTATCAAATACCGCAATTTTCCTTTCCTGATGGATTCCATGGCAGCCTACATGTGAGTTAATCCTGGCCCATCAACGACAGGATTTTTAAACCAAAATTCACAGAAGATAGAGAAGCAGGTCCAATGCAGTAATGTGACATAAAAGTATTCATGGAGGCTTATGAGGCCACTTTGCAGATCACATCTGGAGCCACATGCCTGGCTGCTGCCCACAAAGCTGCAATGCCCCTGGTGGAATGTGCCATCACTGCCTCTGGAGGAGCCAAGCCCTTAGCCCTATAGGCCTGCTGGATAGACTGGACGATCATTCTGGTCGAAGCTCGCTTCCCTCTATTACTGCAGGAGTATAGGATAAACAGGTAGTCGGAGCGCCTAAAGGAGGAAGTAACTTGCAGGTATTCCTTCAGTATTTCACCCACATCCAGAGGGTGAATCTCAGTGGACCCGGGGGCCCTAAAGGGGACACAGAAGTGACTTTTGGGTTTGAGCATAGGGATTAGGACCACCTGGTCTGGAAAAAAAGTCAGGAATGGTTCTTTGTAACCCAAGGATCCTATCTCGCAAACCTTGTTGGCTGAAGTGATGGCTACCAGGAAAGCGACTCTTACAGAAAGGTCAAGGTAGTAGGGTAGATCCTACAGAACTTAATCCAGACAATGAGTCAAGAACAAGAGGAAGATCCCTTTTGGGGCATCTTGGTTTTCTTTGGGGCCTGAGTCTTGTCGCCCCATGGACAGCCCATGATGTTCCGAAGAAGGCCGATAAGGCTGAGACCTGGACCCTGAGAGATTTGATAGATAATGACAGATCTGGGCAGGATTGAAGGAAGCTGAGTATATCCTGGATATCTGGGTCTGTGAATGATCTGCCCGTAGAGTATGAGAATTTGACAAACTTGGCCCAAATTCTCCCATAGGCTTTATTTGTGCTTGACTTCCTAGGGCTCATGAGGGTGGAAATCATCCTTGAAGCGCATCCAAGCAATTCTCCCTCTCAAGAACCAAACCATTAGTCTCAGTAATGCCGGACAAGGATGCAGGACTGCCCTCTGGGAAAGATGGCCCGGCCTGAGAGGAAGAGGCACCAGGTCCTAAAAGCTGAGCTGGGCCAGGAGACGAAGTCATGGCCTGTTCGGCCAGTAGGGTGCTATCAATACCACTTCGACCACTTCAGCTTGAAGTCTCCATAAGAACCTTAGGATGATCGGGAGCGGGGGAAAGGCGTATACCCTGTTGAAGTTCCACTGATCCGTTAGGGCATCTTTCCTGAAGGCCTGGCTGCAACGGCCCCGGGTGTAATACTTCTTGATCTTGAAGTTGCAGGGGGATGCAAATAGATCTACTTCGGGATTGACTCCCAAGGACAGGATCCATTCGAAAATCTGCATGTGAAGGGACCACACGTTGTTGTCCAACTGAGTGCCAGACAGGAAGTCTGCTTGGACATTCTGGAAATGTTAACCGGGTTTTTCTGTGCCCAAGACATGATAGGCTTGACTTCTTGGACCAAGGTGGAGCTCCGGGTGCCCCCGTCTCTTCACATAGGAGACCGCTGTGGGGTTGTCCATCCTTAATAGAACTGATTCCCCTTTCAGGAGGTGGGTGAAGGATTGGAGGGTACACCAGACTGCCTGAAGTTCCAGGAAATTTGAGGCCGGGTTGTGAAGGCTAGTATCCCACTTGCCTTGAGCAAGTTCCGACCTGCAGAGGGCTCCCCATCCATTCGACGGGTCAATGGAGAGGCAGTTGAGCAGATTCCTGCGCTGAAGCCACCAGAAGAGTCTGTTCCTCCTCACTGAAATTATGTGAATCAATTGATTGATGTCCCCTGATTTTCACTGCTGAAGAAACCCTATCTGGAAAGGGAGTAACCTCCACAGGGGCAACTTGACCATGGAGGTTGTAGAGACCATCATGCCGATAATCTTTAGGCACTGAGAGGCCTTCAGGTGCGTGGAGCTCAGGGCTCCTGAAATTATCTCCCGAAGGACTGGGATCTTCTCCACTGTGAGAGAGATGGTACATTCCAACGTGTCGAACTGGGCCCCTAAGTATATTAGGCGCTGGACTGGATCTAGATGGGCTTTTTCCAGATATAGGAGCCAAGCGAATTTAGTTAATATGGAGATAACCAGCTCCCTGTGGACCAACAGCTGCTCCTTGTCTTGGGACAGCAACAGGAGGTCGTTGAGGTAGTGGTACAAGCGTATCCCTTTTGTTCTGATGAGGGCCGTCATGGCTAAAACGACTTTTGAGAAAACTCGAGGTGAGGCAGGTGAACTGTAGATGTACTTGCCTGACTTGAAACCGGAGGTATTTGCAGAAATCCTCTGCCACACGCACATGGAAGTAAGCATCTTTTTTTACTGGGCGCCACAAACTGTTTTTCTTCTGAACCAAAAAGAGAGAGGAGTATACCCCCTGGAACTCTTCACCCTTTGAGACAGGCATCACGGCTTTTTGTATTATCAGAGAATTCACATAGGACAGTAGTATCTGATTTTTTTCTTCTGACCCTGGTAACAGGGTGGAAATAAATCTGGGAGGAGGAATACTGGTAAAGGACCATGTGTGGCCTGGGGAGACCATCATGATGGTCCAGTAGTCTGAGATTGAGGCCACCGAGACGTGCCGGAAGAGAAACAGACGCGCCCCCCTACCCGACCCGCCTGGACAGACCCAATCTCAAAAGCACTTAGCCGGTTCTCGTCCACTGGACGCCTGGCTTTTGGCGGGCTTCTGGAAGAATGCCTGCTCTCTGCTCCAATTCCTTCTGAAGTCTTGGCCGGGCCTATAGGAGCGTGCTTCCCTTGAACGCTCAGTACTACGTCTTCTGCTCTGGGGCCTCTTCTGACCAACCGTATGCCAATCTTGAGGCAGAAAGCCCGAACTCCCACCTGTGGCCCAGGCTATGGCACTATCCAGCCTATTGTCAAACAATGAGGACCCCTCAAAGGGAATCCTACACCAGGCCTGTTTGGAGGCTGGGTCAGCAACCCAGCATCCACAAGGCCCGCTTAGCCATGACCGAGGACAGCATAGTCCGGGCCAACAGGCGGATAAGGTCAATTGAAGCATCCCCCAGGAAGGCCACTGCCAGCTTCAACTCCTGGATTGCCGAGCCCCTGGCCAGTTCTTCTGAGACTCCTCTGAGCACGGAGTCCACCTTTTCAGTCCAAACATCCATATCTTTAGACATAGCTGCAAAAGCCAAAGCAGGTTTGCAAGACATACTGGCTAACCTGTAAATTCTCTTTAGGTCTTGGTCTATTCTCCTCTCAAGTCCATCTTTGAAGGATACCGCCTCTTCCAAAGGAAGAGTGACATGCTTGGCCAATCGCATCAGAGCTGCGTCTACGAGGGGAGCATTTTCCAGATGCTTCACTTCCTCAGCCTTGAAGGGATATAACCTGGAGGTTTTATTTGACATGGAAGTCTTCCTATCCACCTTGCTCCATTCCTCATCAATAATATCCTTTAATTCGGAAAGGAGTGGAAAATTGGAACGTTCCTTGCCCAGGTGCTTTTTTCTGCTTAGCTGTGGGAGTGGAAACATCTTCCCACTTAAGGGCCTCTTTAACTGTTTTAATTAGTGGGGACACCAAGATGTGGGGAATCCTCCAACAAACTCATCTCCCACCATCTCGCTGTCCCAAGAATCAGGGGAGGTATCATAAGGCTGGGATGGGCCAGAACCTCCTGGGCCTCATTAGCCAGGGAACCCGATAAAGTGGTGGAGTGGCTCCGCATGTGGGTTGTACCCCAGGCCAGGGATTGCTGAACCACATGCTTAACAAGAGACTCCATCTGTTGGCATTGCATCTCTTTCTCCCCCACCACCCGGGCATAACATGGATCACACAGTGATTTGCCCTCCGGGACTCGTGTCGTACATCCCCAGCAGGCTCTGTGATCAGATCGGCCATCATGGCAGTGGGCTGCAGTGTCTGGAGGAGGAATGGGAACATATCCTCTGTTGGTGGGTCCTGGACGGAGAGTCATGTCTGGAGCTAGAAGAATAATGTTAAGGTGGCCTGGGAAGGTCTACGACGTCTGGTCCCAGTTGATGAACCGACCTAGAAGGGCTGAAGGAGGGTAGGGAAAAAAACACAAGGCATGTTTAGGACACCTGTCCATACACGCACCATCCTGGCCCTCCCAACGTACCTTAAACATGAGGGCTGATCACATGAAGGTGGTGATCAATCCATAGTCACCACAGAAGAAAACCGGGCTGAAAGGATCCCAATCTGAGAAGAAAAAAAAAAAACAATCCTGAGAAGGGAAGGAATACATCAAGGCTAAGAAAGCCAGATCGCTGTCCCTTTAAGAGGTAATGCTGCCTCCAAGCCCAGACTGGGCTGATGCTTACCTCTATAGTGGTGCCCAGGGCTTGGGGAAGCTGCCCGCACACTGCCCGCAGGAGATCCAACAGGGGAATAGGCTAGCAGGATATTTGAATCTCCCGCCCTGCTGACGTCATCTCCGTGTCCCCCACCTGCGCCTGGTGAGATTGTCAAAAGGTGCCTGCGCAGCCGTCTGGCCCTTTTCCGCACTACACGTGCACGAAACCAAGCCTCGGATTCACCCGAGGACTCACACATGCGCAGAAGCCTGCTGCGGCCGTGATCCAGGAGAGCGACAGTGCCTTGGAACTCAGAAGCTTTCCAGGCACCCTGAGGGAACGGAGGCGAGCCAGGGAAAAAGAAAATAAGAGGGGGAGAACACACAAAAATTACAGACAAGAACATAAGCGCTGCCATGGATAAATATTGAAGACACCTGACCTTGCCAGCCACGATGCATGTCTCCTCCTGACATATACAGACTGCCCCCTCACCACTGGGGCATATAAGCCTGAAGCCAGTCACCAGACAATGGCTGGGCCCTGGGCTTTTCTGCACCGCTCCGTTGGTATGTCTGCCATCAGCCCACTTGGGGCTCATTCATCCGGTTTGGACGTGAGGAAACATAAGTGCACATCTTGTAGGTCCAAAGAGGAGGACAAAAAAGGAACGCAGTCTCTACCGGTGAGTTCAAATTTATGGGAGCGGGGTCCTATAGTATTGGAGAGGAGGCAGAATTAACCCACACGTAGGCTGCCAGGGAGTCTGTCAGGAAATATATTTTTTGAATTTTTTTAAATCGGTTGTTTTTTGTTTATAGCTCAAAAAATAAAAAATGCAGTGGCGATCAAATACCACCAAACGAAAGCTCTATTTGTGGGGAAAAATTACAAAAATTTACTTGGGTATAGCCTCGCACAACCATGCAATTGACAGTTAAAGTAACCAAGTACCGTAACACAAAAAATGGCCTGGTCAGGAAGGGGGGTAAATCTTCGGGGAGCTGAAGTGGTTAATGGCTTATTTTTTATCAAGTAACAAAATGCAAAGTAAATGAACAGAAGAGAATTTCAAATCAAATCAATATTTGGTGTGACTACCCTTTGCCTTAAAAACAGCATAAACTCTTCTAGGCACACAGTTTTTGAAGGAACACAGCAGGTAGGTTGTTGCAAACATCTCGGAGAACTAACCACAGATCTTCTGTGGATGTAGGCTGCCTCAAATCCTTCTGTCTCTTCATGTAATCCCTGACAGACTCTATGATGTTGAGATCAGGCATCTGTGGGGGTCAAACCGTCACTTCCAGGACTCCATATTCTCCTTTACATTGATGCGAATTGTTAATGACATTGGCTGTATGTTTGGGGTCGTTGTTCTGCTGCAGAATAAATTTGGGGCCAATCACACTACTCCCTGATGGTGTGGCATAATGGATAAATATCTGCCTGTATTTATTAGCATTGATACACCATTGGTCCTGACCAAATCTCCAACTCCATTTGCAGAAATGTGCAAGGAAACTTCACCATGCTTCACGGTTGCCTGCAGATGCTCATTATTGTACCACTTTCCAGCCCTTTGGCAAACAAACTGCCTCTGCTACAGCCAAATATTTCACATTTTCACTCATCAGTCCACAGCACCGGTGAACTCCATGCCCAAGAGGGTTAAGATAGTGCTGGAAAATAATGGTGGCCACACAAAATGTTGACGATTTGTGCCCAATTTGGACATTTTCCCTTAGGGGTGTACTGACTTTTGTTGCCAGCGATTTAGACATTAATGGCTGCGTGTTGAGTTGAGGGGACAGATAATTTACATTGTTATACAAGCTGTACACTCACTACTTTACATTGTAGCAAAGTGTCATTTCTTCAGTGTTGTCACATGAAAAGATATAATAAAATATAATAAAAAAAACCAGCAGGTTTTCAAAACAAAAAATGTTTTTTTTTTTGCATTCTGATTAATGCACCATTATTGAAAAGATATGAGTGCCTTCTGTTTATCACTGAAGTCACAGTAAAATAATGAAAATATTTAAACATCTGCTCCATTTTGTGACAAACTGTTAATACAAAGTCCAATACATCAACCAAGAACATAACCATATGCAAGATAAAGAGTGATAGAATGACCCATAAATATTCATCCCATCCAATATGAAATACATAATTTTCTACTTTTGTCCCCTTGGCAATTTATATATAGTTTAGCTTAGCAATATAGTACATGCTGTTCACACATTGATTGGAGGCTATACCTGGATGCAATATATTTAATGTATTCTCTTAAAAAAATGTAGGAATGAAACCTTTTGTGAAGATCCAGTAAAGCTAGATCACCCAGACCTAGGTATGCATAAGAAACAAAATACCAGAATGCTCCTATCCATACTTATTTTATAGGACGCTTGGCTTAGTATTCATGCATAAAATGTATGGGTTATAAACAAAGCCAAACTGATTACTAAAAAGAAAAAAAACTAAGATGGGCATTTGCACAACAGATCTGCTTTGCAGTTTTTTTTCTAGCTTTATTAATACAAATGTATCACGTTGTCACCTGATAGTGTTTTGGAAGGGGGGGGAGGGGTCAAGGTATGCAGCATCTTAGTACACTCTTTCTGACTTTATTGGTAGGTGGTCTTATAGTCTCATGCACACAGGCATTTAAATTTATGCTCCAAAATATGCTGTTTTAAAAAAAAAAACATTTGCCAGAAAAAAAATTCTCCAATAATGCGTGTGCATGCACATTTATGCACATATGGACACAAGTTTCTAGGCGTATGGAAATTACTAGCCAGAATATTCATTTATTCTAGCCATCAAAAATACATTTACCCTCTTATGTATGCAGTTATGTGCGCTTACGTGTATAAATTATGCTCATAAGCTCCTCTCTGAATGCAGCTTTGGTGCACTTTTATTCCTTTAAACACTGTTCCTAAAATACTGATCTAAACACCTGATGTACATGGCCACATAGGCTATTGTAGCACTGCACTGAGGCATTAGAAAAAAAGAAATAAATGCTGCACCCCTGTAAAAGTAGAATATTTTTATGCCCGTATGCATAAGGCCTTAAATAAAAGCTGTATTATCACATAACCACCGGGCTATTCTTTGTGTTTTCAACCTGTACTGGATCGTTTATCTTGCATTGACTTGATGTTGTGGCACATCAGAGACAGCCCTTTTAGCCCCCTTGATAAATCAGGCTACCGGTCATTTAAATTTAAAAGGGGCGAAATGGCTGAAACAAGGATACTGATTGGTTAAGTAATGTCAGTTGAGTTCTAAAATTACTCCAGAGAATTCTGCATGATCTACATGAATCTATTCATTTAGATTGCAGTTGCTAGTTGACCTGTACAAAATGTAGCAACAGCATCAGATTCCATTGTGCAATGTTTGAACTGTCCTAGCAGCAAGATGTTTCACAAGGGCTGGTTGCAATCTGTTAGCCTTTTATAGGAGAAAAAAACACCTCTCAATTTGTAGATACAATTCTTTTTATTCTGTAAGAACATACTTCCTAAGTAGCCCTTTTATACCAGAAGCAAGTTTTTTTTAACAACTTGCATACACAGTTAGCATTCTTCTCTATACATTGGAATTGAGAAAATATGAAACACTCTTAAGCCTCATACACACTATTAGACTTTCTGCAGATTTTTTTCCTCAGATTTTCCAAAACCATGTAATATAAGGTCAAATCTTAAGAGTTTCAATTTGTATGCACTCAGGCAGGCCCTTCCACTACACGGTTTTGGTAAATCTGAAGACAAAAATCTGCAGAAAATCTAATAGTGTGTATGGGGCCTTAGAGATTTGGCCATTGACCACTGCACATTTAAAAGGAACAGGAAAAAATCAAATTCTGACCTACACAAATCCTGTTACACTAATATATATTAATAAAGGCAGTGAGAGCTTTAGAAATTGGGATATATATATATATATATATATATATATATATATATATATATATATATATAGTTCTGGGCACATGATCATTTTCAGGTCATTGGTGACATAGTACTCACTGAAATGGAGGCTCACCTCTACCTGAACAAGACTTTCATGTCAGTTTAACAAAAAACACATGACCACCAACACCACAATGCTGGTAAAGTTAATGGCACCATTTTTTAAAGTAGTAGATTCTGAATTACTAAGTATTATTACTTGAGTATCTGGTTAAATAGTCAATTTCACCCTCTGCTCAGTTGTGAGTGGTTGTTGGCAATCGCTTGCTGGTTCCTCACCACCCTTTAGAAATACCAGAAGCACAAAATCTCCACCAAAAATACATTTGTCTGTAGCAGCCTTTACAGTCAACTGATGCCAGTTACATTCTCTCAATGAATAGTTCATAATATAAAATACACAAATAATCTGGAAAATACATCACTACAAACTACCAACCAGCACTCATGTCTCTATTCCTTGGTCCTAAATTATGTTATTAAAGATGTGTCCTTTAGGAACCACCCTCTTTTCCTCAAGCCTGAGCAAAGACATACAGTAATGCCGCGTACACACGGTCGGATTTTCTGACGGGAAATGTTCGATGGGAGCTTGTTGTTGGAAATTCTGACTGTGTATAGGCTCCATCGGACATTTTCCATCCGAATTTCTGACAAACAAAATTTGAGATCTGGATCTCAAATTTCCCGACAACAAAATCCATTGTGTGTGTACACAATTCCAACGCACAAAGTTCCACGCATGCTCAGAATCAAGCAGAAGGGCTGCACTGGCTAGTGAACTTCAATTTTCTCGGCTCGTCGTACATCACCGCATTCTTGACGGTCAGAATTTCCAACAAGATTTGTGTGACCATGTGTATGCAAGACAAGTTTGAGCCAACATCCGTCCAAAAAAAAAAAAGGATTTTGTTGTTGGAATGTGCGATCATGTGTACGCGGCAGAAGGAAGGTCCTGAAAGCTTGCATCTTTAATAAATTAGGTTAGGCAAAAAAAGGCATCAAATTAACTGCCAATTTCTGCATTAAATAATGGCTAACACTATCCAAAACTCCACTATCTCCAGTGCTTACAAAGAGAGAGAAGTTAAAATGTATTTCAAGTGTTGGTTCAGTTGGAATTTAAAGGGCAATAATAGTGAGGCAAATTATGGCAAGATTCACCTCTACATCATACGGTAATAAGCATGCACTGTTGCACATTCATTTAAATGCACAGCCCAACATCTCACCAAAGAAATGCATGTACCTTTTGTTTTTTAAATGCAGCACACTATAACGCATGGTAATAGGTTATCAAACGTCATAGTGCGCTGTAAGGCATGTGCATTACCAAGATGCATTGGGGTGCCTTTGAGAATGGGATGGCACTTGCAGTACACCTAATAGAAAAAAACATTTTCAGCCCTAATGCATGTACCTGAGATCAACACCAATTCATGTACTTCAGGCCTCAAGTTAGCCCCAGTACATGCACTTTAATATTTTGATCAGCTCCAATGCATACATTCTTGCAGTGCACAGATGTGAATGGAGCCTAATGCAAGCAGCCTATGCTTTTTGGACAGCCAGTGGTGACATTTTTCTGCAGTAACTTGTGCCTCTCCTCCAACCCCTGAAGGCAATAACAGCCATGTTACACTCTTGCAATTTCTTCTGCATTATGTAGAAACCATCAGAGGATTGTGGCACCAGAATCATGCAATGGACTAGGTACTGCAGACAAGCAGGCTTGGAATTCTAGTAGGCCTATCATGACTGAAGTCTTTAAGAGGCCAGCATGTGATTATGCTTGCCAGATATATACTTATCACATACTGTATATCTGTCTGCTGAGGATTTAAGAACTCTCTTTTGATAGAACACACCTAAAATGCAGCTGCCTAGCAATCTTTGCTGTGCAGCCTCTGTCCCCATAAGACAACTCTCCAAATCTTCTCAGTCCTGCACCCTGGAGCTTCATCTCCCCAAACTTCATTCACTTTAATAGGATCATCCTTCATCTGCTTAAAAAGGTGTGAAAGAATCCTTTGCTGAAGTTACAGGAGTTATTGCACTGGGGTCCAGAGATGAGGTACATGGTTAAAAAGATTTTGAAGAGCATCTGGGTATCTCCATTAAGACGACAACAAAAATTACCAGAGAGCTGAAAGCTAGGTAAATTACCAAAATGTTGGGGGCAGAGGTTCCCTGAAGACTATAAACTGTACTAGAAGGGCACCTGTATTTCTTATTTATGAATGTTTCTATACTTTTACATGATCCAATCTGTGATTTTCATTTACTGGCAGATTCATTTACTGGCGGACTGGTGTAAATGTCTAAAAAATTAAGACATCTACACCAGTCACCAGTTATATGTGGTTGTAAAGCTTTTGAACAAACCAAATTTTCTTTTGAGATTCTAAGTCATCTTTACATTTTTTAAGCAGAAAACTGTAGGAGACATAAATATAGGAAAGGCAACAAATGGCTGGGTGTGTGTAAAAATACAGATCCTGCTATGCCAAGCCAGGCAGGAAACACCGGGAGAAGTATTTATACAGGGCTGACTAGCCATGGGATCATATTTTCTATAATATGGGTTTCGGGGTACATAGCAAATGTCCGCAAACATCCTTATTGCATTTTCAGGATTCAGGAATGTCTGTAGTTTTCTTAGTGTTATTCTCCTTTGGTTGCAGACAGGGCTCCATAAGCAAACAGATCATTCCCACCATGTACAGCAAGCCACACACGTAGAAGGAGTAGTCATATTTCTGGGTGATGTCATAGATCCATCCTGGAAGAGGGAAGTGAAAGGTTTTGCTTAGAAGAGATCTATCACACTGCAAAATACCTGTATAGGATGTAATGCCCTAAAGCATTTCAGTTCTTTTAGGGTCCATTCAGACTACTGCATTGTGATAACGCATATTACTTGCATTGGTGCGATGGAGTCATTCATTCTGAATATCCCCCCAGCACACCTTTCCAATAAACGTGCAATAAGGGGCAATGCACTAACATGTGTTGTGGTGCACTGGTGCAGTTCACTTCCAGAAATGGTACATGCATCTTTTTTGATGCATTAGGAATGGACTGTCTTAAACGTGACACACGTTAGCACGTGGCATAACATGCATTAATGCACATGTGCTAAAGTACTGCAACATTGTGAATTATCACAAAACTTTTTTTCCCTTAAAAAACCTCTTCGTGTTAAACTTGCTGGAGTATTAGGTAGAGTTCACAAACAGGATTGCAAAAGGTTTTTACACAGTCCCCTCGGAAAGGTTATGCTTATTGTATAAAGACTTTTTGCAATCCTGTTGAATAGGGATTGTTTGCATTCCTAATACTCCTGCAATTTTAACACAATGAAAAAATTGAAAAAATTATTGTGATAAAGTTAAGAGAATCTGAAAGATTTTGCTGATGCAGGGCTCATACACTTGAGTAAAGTTTAGGCCTTGCTGTCGTTCCTCCTGTGGGTGGGAAACCTGGCTACTGCCAGAAATGAGGGTTGCAGAATCAGTATGTACCGATGCTTTGAAGTGATATGCCATGAACAGAGCCCTAACCCAGTGATGGCAAACCTTGGCAATCCAGATGTTTTGAAACTACATTCCCCATGATGCTCATGCACTCTGCATTGTAATTGAGCATCTTAGGCAATGTTGTTCCAAAACATCTCGGATGCCAAGGTTCGCCATCACTGGCCTAGCCCTTCACTTAGTGCCATAAAGCTATTGGGACTGCTCAGCTCTCGTCAATGACATATACAGTAAACATACTGTACTGTGCATACATGTGCATATTCTTTACGTTGAGCCCAAAATTGTACTGAATTGTCAGTTATGCCGGTCTATAAATGTTTTTGTATTTGTATGGTGTAACAAAGTCTGCCATCTAAATTTGCAGTAGTGTGCTTTATAAGAAAGGTTTGCTTTTCTTCCCCAGTCTGGCACTCTTATATGTGCAAGAAAGGAAATAGGTTTTATATAGCACAGAACAGAATAAACCTATGAACTGAAGTTGCAAAGCTGCCCTAAGGCTGAGGAAATGAAAATAAGTGTATTAGTCTAGTCTGCTAGTATAACTTGTTCTTCTCAAAGGTAAACATAACAATAAATGGCATGCTGCTGTTAAAGGAATTCCCACTTTTTCAGATAATTTGAAAACCTCTTTTAAAGCAGAACTCCTGCCAAAAAAAAATCAAAAACCTAACAGCCCTTTAAAATATCAAACAGATGTAGCTTTTACTGCAATATTCTCCTTCATTCCAGAGATTTCTCCCACAATAAATTATTTCTGCCACTAATGCCGCGCACACACGACCGGTTTTCCCATCGGAATAAACTCCGAAGGTTTTTCCGATGGAGTTCCGCTGAAACTGTTGTGCGTACACATGATCACACCAAATTCCGATCGTCAAGAATGTGGTGATGTACAACACATACGACGGGACTAGAAAAAGGAAGTTCAATAGTCAGTAGCCAATAGCTTCCGTCTCGTACTTGCTTCAGAGCATGCGTCGTTTTTGGGATGTCGGAACCGCATACAGATGAGCAGTTTTCCCGATGGGAATTGGTTTGGTCGGAAAAATGTAAAACATGTTCTATTTCTAGGTCCGTCAGAATTTCCATGAAAAAAAAGCCCAATGAGGCATACACACGATTGGAATATACGATTCCGTCTGACTTTTTCTGTCGGACATTCCACTTGCGTGTACACGGCATAAGTCCTCAGTCTGGCCAATATTATTCGCCCCTCCTTCTCTAAGTCCAAGTCATCTTGGACCCACTTCAGCCTGAACAATGAAAGGAGAAGCAGTACACGATCATCTCTGTCACTCTGCTTTCTCCTCCTATTAGCATGCTTCATGTACTGATTGGCTCCTTGTTCTGCTTTTTCCTCTCACACCTCAGCCCTGCTATAGAGGGAGTGCCAGGTCAAATTCAGGTAGTTACACAGCTTGCATTTAAAAAAAATACAGATATTACCTTTTGTACCACCTCACTCTCCCTTTAGACTGTAAGCTCCATGAGCAGGACCCTCCTATTCCTACTTTATTGAACTTTTTGTAATTGTACTGCCCCCCTCTCCTCGTTGTAAAGTGCTGTGCAAACTTTTGGCACTACATGAATCCTGTATAATAATAATAATAATCATGCAGTCATGTATTAGCCAAGCTTTTATGGCCATACTTCTCTTTTGGGTCATGGGAGTGCATTTAATTTGTTCTCCTGTGACCCAAAGTCAGATGATAGCAGACTGTTGCCCATTATCAGTTGACAGGGTAGAACCAGGGCAGACTCTTGAAGGGTCCAGACAATTTTGTCAGGATCCAACTGACTGACAGCTAGCCCCGCCTTTCAGCAGGTGGCTGAGAGCTAGATGTGCCCAACCCCTCCCCAGCCTGGTGCTCCAGTGAGTGCTGGAACAGTAGAGCAGAGAGCGGTGACTGTCAGTCACTGTTTTCTGCTCAGAGCAGATCAAGAACTGAGCGTTTAGCGGTCATGTGATTACTCACTTCTTGCTCTTAAAGTTGTCATGTTGGGACAGCTGCACCTCGGCACTAATACTGTAGCATAGAGGTGTGTATGAAGGTTTGTTTTGTTTTTTTACATATCCCACACTTCTTCTTTAATAATTGCAGAGCTGCGTTAATCTGCCATTTTATATCTGCATAGAGTTCAGCTTCAATTCATGCATAAAAAAAAAAAAAACTGGTATACCAAGTTCAGAGTTATCTTGGCCTTGTATCTACAGCACACAGGTACATTCATACTTGTTTAGACCTGTATAATTTCAAGCCAAGAAAGTCTCTGAACACTGGCCAATCAAATAACAGCCGGGCTGCATAATATAGAAGTCAGATCAGGCGATTTTCAATAGAGAAACTCTTGCACACTGCTTCACACGTATTGATATTTGGTCATGGTAAATCTTTCATTATGTCGTTTAACTTTTCTCACTATCCCGTACAACTGTGTGTATCATAACACATATGTACCTTTCCCTATTCTGATACCACCCCACATGTTTCTCTTGCAATTTTAACAAACTTCTTTCTAATTAATGTGAGAAAATAAAATGTGTTTAGTAGGGATGAGCCGAACACCCCCCGGTTCAGTTCACACTAGAACATAACAAACAGGCAAAAAATTTGTCAGAACACGCGGACACCGTAAGGCCCCTTTCACAGTGGGGCGGTGCGGGCATCGGCGGTAAATCAAATCTATTTTTAGGCGGTATTTGGCCACAAGCAGGGTGGTTTTAACCCCCGCTAGCAGCCGAAAAACGGTTAAAACCGCCTGTAAATCGCCGCTGCTTTGCCGGCGGTATAGCCGCGCTGCCCCATTGATTTCAATGGGTAGGAGCGGTTTAGGAGCGGTGAATACCCCGCTCCTTCACCGCTCCAAAGATGCTGCTCGCAGGACTTTTTTTTTACCGTACTGTTGTTTTCTTTAATGAATAAGCACTCTGTGTGAAATGCGTTCACTAGCTGTCCATGGACTGTGTACATGTCTTTTTTCATCCTACATTTTATAATGTGACCTGCCATAATGTGACCTGCCAAATGGAATGTACATTCGTTGCTTTTCACTGGGAATGTGGAGCACTGTAGTGACCAGCAGTATATGAAGTGTCGCCCCTGGGAAAGCAAAGACATCTGGTATAAGTGAGAGGTTGCGATTGGCTTTCACCATAACGCTCCTTATGTTCTTACCATCTGGGAAGCGCAATCTTTTGTCGGTGGCTGGGCACATCTTTTTGATACTTGTGTGGAATCACCGCGGTGCATGTATTTGATGCTGAGAGATTGTCTTTCAACATAAAAATGTATTTTATTGTGGACTTTCATCATTCAATTAAGTGAAAGACTTTATGTTGAATTTAGTACTGTTTACTGATAATTGTGACAGTTACATTTAATGTTTGTTGGTGCAGCTCTATATTTTCCTTCCTTTCCTTTCCCTTTCATTTTATAATGTGAGTTAACTACTTCAGCCCCGGAAGAATCTCTCCCCTTCCTGACCAGGCAATTTTTTGCGATACGGCACTGCTTCGCTTTAACTGACAATTGCGTGGTCAGGAGACATTATATCCAAACAAAATTTGTGCCCCTTTTTCCCCACAAATAGAGCTTTCTTTTGGTGGTATTTGATCACCTCTGTGATTTTTATTTTTTGCACTATAAACAAAAAAGAGCAACAGTTTTGAAAAAAAAAAACACAATATTTTGTACTTTTTGCTATAATAAATATCCAAAAAATAAACAAATGTCTTCATCAGGCTGATATGTATTCTTCTACATATTTTTGGTAAAAAAAATTGCAATAAGCGTATATTGATTAGTTAGGGGATAGATTTATGGCATTTTTATTATTTTTTTCACTAGTAATGGCACGATCTGCGAATTTTTATCGGGACTGCGACATTGCAGAGGACAGATTGGACACTTTTTTTGAGACCATGGACATTTATACAGCGATTAGAGCTAAAAATAGCCACCGATTACTGTATAAATGTCACTGGCAGGGAAGGGGTTAACACTAGGGGGCGATCAAGGGGTTAAATGTGTTCCCTAGGTGTGTTCTAACTGTGGGAGGATGGGATTGACTAGGGGAAGAGACAGATCTGTGTTCCTATATAATAGGAACACACAATCTGTCTCTACTCTCCCGACAGGACACGTATCTGTGTGTTTACACACACAAATCTACGTTCCTGCTCTGTTACGATCGTCCGCGGGTGCTCGCCAGACATCGTGCCCGCCGAGCATGCTCATCGGCACCAGGGACACGCGGCGTGCGCGCTTGCTATATCGTCTTAAAGGAGCGACATATACCTACGCCGATTATAATTGCGGTGGCTGGTCGGCTAGCGGTTAATAAATAAGCTGTTCATCCTTGGAATGCAGCCACCTTCACTTTTTTACTTTGATTGCTTGTGGTTGCAGACCAGGCAGGCACCCAAGCATTCCTATCAGCTGTGGATCTCCCTGCAGGTTTCTTTGGAGCAGTGTGTACACTACATGTTTTTTAGTGCCCACATTTGATCCTGAGCTTCCATGACTGTAATCCAGTGATTGAAAGGGGCAGGTCTGGCACAGTCAGGCTCGGAGGAAAGGGCTAGATAAGGGGTGTCCAATCTGTGGCCCAAGACGGCTATGAATGTGGCCCAACAAAAAATCATAAACTTACTCAAAAGTTTACATTTTTGAGGAATTTTTTGTAAAAATGCATTTACACTTAGCCAACACATGAGGTTGAAGAAAAATTTTACAGTGTCACTTTACTGGAGTTTTGTCTTGCCAAAAAAAAAATATTCCACTCCTCACCAACACACCTAATTAATTTCATCAGTTTTCGGCAGAAACTATATTTGTGACCAACTATTTTCAAGGATGAAGCACAAGAAGCGCAAAATTAGAACTAAAAACTTAAAGCGGAGGTCCACCTTAAAGTGGACCTCCGCTCATCGGAACCCTCCCCCCTCCGGCGCCACAATTGGCACCTTTCAGGGGGGAGGGGGGTGCAGATACCTGTACAGTACAGGTATTCTGCACCCACTTCCGGGATAGCTCTCTGCGGAAAGGGGCGTAGATTACGCCCCTTTCCGCAAGTGCCCGCCCCTTTCCGCAAGTGCCCCGCTGCCTGCTGGGAAACACACAGATCCCAGAGGCAGCGGGGACCATCCTTATTGCGCAGCGCGATTCGCGCATGCGCAGTAGGGAACCGGGAAATGAAGCCGAAAGGCTCCATTTCCTGATTCCCATACCCAAGATGGCGGCGGCAGCACCCGACAAGACGATCTAGAGATCGGCTTCGGGTGCCGACATCGCGGGCGCGCTGGACAGGTAAGTGTCACTATTTTAAAAGTCAGCAGCTGCAGTATTTGTAGCTGCTGGCTTTAAAAAAAAAAAAAAACGCGGAGTCCCGACGGACTCCCGCTTTAAGGGCACCTTGAGGCTGGGTTCACATATGCTGAGGACACAGTTCACAGCATGCGTCCCTGTTCAACAGTTCAGGTGCGAATCAGGTCCAAATGTTTGCCAGAATTCGCACCTGAATCAGAAACCAAAGATGCACAGGTCCCTTAAAATGAAGACCGCGACAGATTTCACACTAGGTGCTTTGGATTGAGGCAAGTATATGCCATAGAAGCATATTCCTTGCTCATGTTTAGTTTCAGAAGGTTACAATCGTGAAGCAGCCCCATGTTATAAGGTAACCTAGCTTTTGTGTCATGTTACTGTACCTGCAAATGGAGGTCCCAGAAGCGCTGATATCCCATTGGCACATATGATGATCCCATAGGCATTTGCCAGCTGCTTGATGCCCACTAAATCTTCTGTAACAACAGGCATGAGGGAGAAGTAGCCACTGGAGAACCCTATAAGAGCACAGACCACAGCCAGGGCGGCATATACTTGCATAAGTGGGAGGATCAGGATGCAGATACCCATGGTAAAGTTGGAAGCAATGAAGATATTCCAGGCACTGACACATGACAAGTCACCAATATAACCCAGGAAAATCTTCCCAAATATGTGCACAATGGCAATAATTGAGGTGAGTGGAAAGATGTTGTTTTGCTCTGCCATGCCGTAGAGCTCCACAATCTCTGGGAGGTGAATAAAGGGAATTACAAAGCTGCAGTAGGCCAGAAGTGCCCAAACCACAAATGCTACAAAGACCTTGTTGGTGAAGAGGGAGGCTGCCCCAAAGTAGCTAGAGTACCAGGCCCAAAATCCACATCTCACAGTCACAGTCATGCGGGTCAGTGACTTCAGGATTCCCAGTTTGCTCATATCTTTCTTAACAATGCCATTGCTGGAGTCTTCCTTACACCATGATCCTGCAGTGTCTTCTCCCTCTTCAGGTAGGTTGCTGTTTGCTTTCCCAACATCAGCCTCCAGCAGGGAAATGTCTCTAGTTGTTTTGTGAGCACCAGTCTTCTCCACTCTGCATTCTTCTATATGGTCTAAGGGTCTCATGAGGGCTCCACACACACACAGGTTTAGCGTGATGGCTCCCTGGATTATCATGGCATTCCTCCAGCCAAATTCTGCACACAAGTACTTCAACAGCACCGTAATCAGGAATGTCCCAAACCCTGTCCCAGTGGTGCTCAGTCCCTGTGCCAATGCACGGCGCTTCTGAAAATACTGACCCACCATTACCACTGCAGGCAGGTACACCATCCCACTCCCGATACCTGAGAAAAGAATAAGCATGCACAGTAACTTTTATGTGTCCATGTTAAAACAAACATTTCCATGTGTGTGCAGGAGTGAAATCTATTCTAAGGCTGGGCAAAGACTGGTCATAATACACTGATCAGCAATGCAGCTAATTGACTGTATCCACTGATCCCTAACAGTCCTGGTCATCATAATTTGTGAGGTCCCTGCTGAACTTCAATCCATCTATGACCAGCTTTCAACTGGAGGGAGGAAAAGGCAGACACTGCCCCTTTTTTTTTTTTTCAATTATTCAGGTAGTTTGTAAGCTCCACTTCCAATTCCCAGTAATGGGTTAATAATCGCACATAACTCATATCCCAAATCTATTCTGCCTCTTCGTTCTTTGCCTGGGCTGCTTTAATTAATAAGATTTAGCTTCTGTTCAGTGAATGCAGTTTGCTGGACACCATTTAATTATACTACACAATTAATTTACAAATAATAATTAGATAATTGTTGTTTAATACCCACAATGGTGAGAAATTTTAATTATGAGTAAAACAATTTTTAGCTGTTTCACTGTTGTTCTCTACTAAATGTAAGTCAGGGGCGTACTAAGTGGGGGGGCGTGCCGCCCCAGGTGCCACACCCTGGGGGGGGTGTCAGGCCAGCGCCCCCCCTCCCCTCTCCGCAATTGAAGTGTCAGACAGCGCCGTGAGGAGCCCGAGGCACTGGCAGTGGGCGGCATTGCGGGAGGGGGGGGGGGGGTTGCGAGCAGCACCCGAGTGGAGTGACATCTGCCGGCTCAGTGATCCGGGACCCGGCTCCCCTTCTCTCTGTGGTCGCGTCGCGCTGCCATTCTGATCAGTCTCGGGCAGCGGCTGTCACTCACAGCCGAGCAGAGTGAAGCCGCCTCCCCCTCCTCCATTCACAGCACTGTGTAGACAAGGAGGGGGAGGCGGCTTCACTCTGCTCGGCTGTGAGTGACAGCCGCTGCCCGAGACTGATCTGAATGGCGCAATGTGAGTCACGTGACTACAGAGAGAAGGGGATTATTGAGCCGGGTCCCGGATCACTGAGCCGACAGGTGACACTCCACTCGGGTGCTGCTCGCACCTCCCCCCTGCAATTCCGCTGCCTTGGGCTCCAGGTACACTAGGGGTTCTTTACTGTGGTGGGTCCTGCACTGTAGGGGGGTCCTGCACTGTAGGGGGTCTGCACTGTAGGGGGGTCCTGCACTGTAGGGGGTCTGCAGGGGGGGTCCTGCACTGTAGGGGGGTCCTGCACTGTAGGGGGGGTCCTGCACTGTAGGGGGGTTCTTTATTGTGGTGGGTCCTGCACTGTAGGGGGGGTCCTGCACTGTAGGGGGGTCCTGCACTGTAGGGGGTCCTGCACTGTAGGGGGTCTGCACTGTAGGGGGGGTCTGCACTGTAGGGGGGTCCTGCACTGTAGAAGGGGTCCTGCACTGTAGGGGAGTCCTGCACTGTAGAAGGGGTCCTGCACTATAGGGGTCCTGCACTGTAGGGGTCCTGCACTGTAGAAGGGGTCCTGCACTGTAGGGGGTCCTGCACTGTAGAAGGGGTCCTGCACTGTAGGGGATCTGCACTGTAGGGGGGTCCTGCACTGTAGGGGGGTCCTGCACTGTAGAAGGGGTCCTGCACTGTAGGGGGGTCCTGCACTGTAGAAGGGGTCCTGCACTGTAGGGGGGTCCTGCACTGTAGGGGGGGTCCTGCACTGTAGGGGGTCCTGCACTGTAGAAGGGGTCCTGCACTGTAGGGGGGTCTGCACTGTAGGGGGTCTGCACTGTAGGGGGGGTCTGCACTGTAGAAGGGGTCCTGCACTGTAGAAGGGGTCCTGCACTGTAGAAGGGTTCCTGCACTGTAGGGGGTTCCTGCACTGTAGAAGGGGTCCTGCACTGTAGAAGGGGTCCTGCACTGTAGGGGGGGTCTGTACTGTAGGGGAAGATTCTGCACTGTAGGGGGGTCTGTACTGTAGGTGAGAATTCTGTACTGTAGGGGAGTCTGTACTGTAGGGGGGTCTGCGCTGTAGGGGGGTGGGTCTGTACTGTAGGAGGGTCTGCACTGTAGGGGGGGGTCTGCGCTATAGGGTGGAGGGGTCTGTACTGTAGGAGGGTCTGCACTGTAGGGGAGGATTCTGTACTGTAGGGGGGTCTACACTGTAGATGGGGGTCTGTATGGTAGGGAGGGGGGTCTGCACTGTAGGGGATCTGTGTAACATGCAGAGGGTCCAGAGCTGTGAGGGGCTGTGTAATGTAAAGGGGTGCAGAGGTGCAGGGTGCTGTGTAATGTAAAGGGGTCCAGAGGTACAAGGGCTGTGTAATGTAAAGGGGTCCAGAGGTTCAGGGTGCTGTGTAATGTAAAGGGATCCATGGGTACAAGGGCTGTGTAATGTACAGGGGTCAGGAGGTTCAGGGTGCTATGTTATGTAAAGGGGTCCAGAGGTACAAGAGCTGTGTAATGTAAAGGGGTCCAGAGGTGCAGGCTGCTGTGTAATGTAAAGAGGTCCTTAGGCGCAAGGTCCTGTGTAATGTAAAGGGGTCCAGAGGTGCAGGGCGCTGTGTAATGTAAAGGGGTCAGGAGGTTCAGGGTGCTATGTTATGTAAAGGGGTCCAGTGGTACAAGAGCTGTGTAATGTAAAGGGGTCCAGAGGTGCAGGCTGCTGTGTAATGTAAAGGGGTCCAGAGGTGCAGGGGGCTGTGTAATGTAAAGAGGTCCTTAGGTGCAAGGTCCTGTGTAATGTAAAGGGGTCCAGAGGTGCAGGGTGCTGTGTAATTTAAAGGGGTCCAGAGGTGCAGTTGTGGAGAGGGGGGGTACACAGTAGTGACAAAAAGATATTGAAGGATGCAGAGGTATGCAGGGGACACGGTGGGTGTTTTTACATTTTATGGTGGGGGGGGGGGGGTGCCAGATATAGGATCCGCCCCGGGTGCCAAATGCTCTAGGTACGCCCCTGATGTAAGTATAAGATGAGGTTGACATATTTGTATTCACTTTATTCATTCTCATATGACACACACTGAATAAATGTCAGGAGACCTAAAACTGTAAATGTCCTGTTCAGCTAATTTTATCTTTCTCCCCTCTCTGCTTCGGCACACTGGGCATCAGTGAATATATTTCCATGACCATCTCTCTAAAACAACAGAGCATTATATTAACACAAATGAGAAGCATGGGATCTAAACCGTCAAAACTTGGGTATGGTTAGTTTGTGTGAATTTTCCTGTTCATATTGAAGGAATAGTCTCTAAAACAGCCTTTCACAACTAGGGTTCTGTGAAAGCCCAGGGCTCCTCCAGAGGATGTTAGGGGTTCCTTCAGAAGAGAGCAGTGTTTGCTCCCCTGCTTACACTGACCAGCAATCTGAGGAGTCATATCTACACCGACCAGCAATGTGAGGGGTTATTTCAACACTGACCAGCAATGTAAAGCGTCACTTTTACACAGATCACAGACCACAATGCAGAATGTCACTTTTACACTGATGTATGTTATATATGACAGTAAAGCGCTTCACCAGAAAGAAATGTACACTGACCAATAAACAAAAATAAAAACCACAATAATAACCACACAATAAAAAGCTCTAAATATATAACTGTGTCAACATTGATCAAATGAATAGTTCATAAAGTGTACATAATCCTATTCATTTTCTCCCAACACCATATCGGACAGCAATGGTCAAGAATGACTTGGTAAATATGTAACAAGGTAAACCTACAGCTTCCCGAAGGATGCTAAGTGTAAAACACGTTGAGTCAGGGCCGCTGCGATCAGTTCCAGGATCCTCTATGTCCCTCATCATTATATCTCTAGAGTTTTACTTTGCTACATGCTAACTTGGTCATTCTTGGCCATTGCTATCTAGTAATCATGCATTGCATATGTCACGTGGTGGAGCACAGATTATTTACAAAGTAGATACACATTTCTTATCACCATATGTATGGTGTTGGGAGAAAATTCAGATTATGGACACTATGAACTTTTTATTTAAACAATGGACGTTGACACAGTTATATATTTAGAGCTTTTTAGGCTTCATGTACACTTGAACTACTTTGACCACGGGCCGTGGGAAAATACAAAACGCCGCAAAATCACTGTAAAATCGTGTTTTGTGGCCTGCGGTCAAAATGTTCCTATCCTGAATGGCATTCTTTCCGCGTTCAGGAGAGAGAGGTTAGGGGAGGTTGAACCCTACTAGGGAGTTGAACCTCCCCTAACTGCAGCAACTCCTAAATGATATGTACATAGACACATAGGCTTTTATGGAGTTGAGTTTACGAGCTTTGGCAAGAAAATACCAAAAGCAAGAAAACTCAAGTTTAGGAGCTGTTAGCGTACATGGAGCCTTATTGTGTGGTTATTATTGTGTATTTTGTGTTGATTGGTCATGGCACATTTCTGGTGAAGTGCTTTACCTTCATAAATTAGATATATTTTTCTTGAGTGTTGTCTGACACTTTAAGAGGCAACAATATCACTATAATAATATTTTTTTCCTAAGTGCACTTTTAAAGGTTAGCACCCCTTTTTTCTTTTCTTTTCACTTTTACACTGATCACTGACCACTACTGTAAGGTGTTACTTTTTCACTGATCACCAATATAAGTGGTCATTTCTACAATGACCACCAATTTAACAAGTCACTTCAGTTTTCTGTCTGTGTTCCTTTTCTGCCCATTATTAATACTGATCACGCTAATGTAGCGCAAGCTGTAGACACAGGAAACAAGACAATATGCTGCTCCAGGTGAGTGTCATTTGCAGCTGGACTGAGTGAACCCGGCTCGCTTCTATGAAGACTGGATACAATACAGAAAATGGCTGCACTCCAATACCAGTCCAAGAACATTTTTATCCATAAAGTACAAAAAACTGACACCAAGACACACTCAAGTTTTTCAGGTTGACGCATTTCACACAAACAATGTGCACTTCATGGAATAAAAGTCGTCTTGGACTGGTACTGGGTGCAGCCGTTTTCTATATTGTATCCAGCACAAGCTGTATGCCTGATCATTTTAGTGGGGGTTTTCTGAGTTCTGGAAACCATTTTAAGGGTCCCTACATGGTTAAAAGGTTAAGCAAGGCTGTTCTATGAGATGACAACATTGCACTCACCAGCCATGACTCCAAACGTAAAGAACAGAAAATGGACATTGGTGGCAAAAGCACTCAGCACCCATCCAAGTGACGTCAGGAACCCTCCAATCATGGCAGTTTTCCGACATCCACAGGTGTTAATGAACAAACCAATAAAAGGACCTGGAGAATAAAACAACATGACAACTAACCAGGTAATTTTAAGCAACAAAACTGTTTCCTGCTGTCTTATAGTAGAATTTTAGCTTTAATCACGTTGTTTTCAAATAATACCACATGCTTGAGCTAATATACTGTATTATAAATTAGGTTTGTTAAATTAAGCTATAATAAAATATAAAATTAGTTACACAAAAGGAGCCCATTTGTATTACTAAGGCTGCACCATGTAAATCTGCATGAGATGTTCTGAAGATAAAAAAATGTACTGCCTTTGATACATTACAGGTCATTGCAGCCTGGTACCTGGTAAGATTTATGTATGTATTGCTAGGTAGTAGCTATTGGCAAGTAGTGGGAGGCATGCCTGTATACTGTATATCTATAATCTATTTATGTTGAGCTGAAGCTCCCTCTGGCAGAGGAACAAAAAAGCTAATTAATAGATCCAGTTAGGCTGGATATTCTGCAAGAATTAGTACCTTTATCTGTTAACTCTTAGGGCCAGTTTACACCACATATAGTCCAGTTAATTTTTTCTGCATCAAATATGTATGGAAAGCATGTTATATGGTTTCCAATGGCATAGTTTCCCCCGGTTCCAGGGCATCCAGTTCCAGAAAAAAGGTAGAACATGCTGCATTTTTTCTTCACTGGACTGTACTAGAATGCAGTAAAATGCATAAAAATTGCGCTGTAATGCATCAAAAACACACCAAACCCCAGGAAAAAAAGAAGACAAAAAAAGCATCTGGAATGCATCCAGAAATGCATAAAAAATGTAACATAAACGACTGTAGCGCATCAATGCATCCAGAACGGATCTGAAGTGTGATTTTAGTATGAGCTGGTCCAAAGGCCTTGCTCTCACCATGAATGAATGAGCATGCGTGTGCAGACGTCAGTTTTTCTGCACGTATTCTACAAGGGCTTAAAGAATACAAGTGTTCTCTCTGTGCCCTGTTCACACCACATCATTTTCTGTGCAGGAATCTGCAACGTTTATGCAATTTTCTGTGTGAAAAAAAACTGACTGACACCAACATTGTGGTGTGAACAGGGTGCATAAAAGATGCACATGAAAACTGTCAAGTGCATAAAAACTCACTGAAATGCGCATGAAAACTGATGTAAACTCATGTCTCTGTAAGTGAAATCTGCTCAGCTTCTCCTTCAGTTTTTATACATGTATGGAGTGAATGAGGCTTAAAGGTAAAACCTCACAAAAAGTTTAAAGCGGAACTAAACTCATCCATTTAAGTTTCAAAAAACAGATTCCTGGCACCTTCTGGGAATGTAACTGTTACATTGATTGTGCTTGAAACCAAACTGTCAAACCATCAAAAGCCTGGTGTCATAAATGATCACTTGTGTAGCATCATTGCAGTTGAAGATCAAACAGAGGTCAAGATGGCAGCTTCCGTAGCTCAAAATAATAGAAAATTTTAGATCCACTTTAATTAAATCTTTGGTTGAAGTAGGAAATAGCCTTAAACAGCTTGTTTTTTTTTAACTGTTACTAAAGTTTAAATGCTTTGTCATGTGGAGATTGATTAATTGTTTAATCCTGGAAAAGCAAGTGTCTCAACATCCATTACCCAAAAGTCATATGTGCTCATCCTGTATTCACAGCATGTTTGATCTGATCTCAGTTTAATGCTTACTGAATAAACCTGACCCAAGACTTAAGCATGCAGAGGATACCAACAACAACAGTGTGCACTGAGTAAAATGTAAAGTGTCACTTAACCCACAACAGTAAAATCAGTCTGTATATGCAGTAAAGCATGCTTGTTATACTGACCATGGAACCTAAGGGGTTAATATTCTGCATTGTATATAAAGGCTGTGTGATCCTGTCTTCTCTCATCCACCTCTTCTTTAACTGACTTCAATGCATCTCTTGATAGAACAGGGCATTAAGAGTTAGGCCGCCCATGCTCAGTTAGGTGTGTATTGCTGGAGAGTTTTTTTTTTCTTGGGAGAGTGCATGTGATCAGCACAAGGCCAATCAGCACTGTCTAGACAGAGGATCAGGGGAAAATGAAAACTCCTCCTACAAGGTTTTAGCAGATAATGATACAAGTGGCAAGCATGCTATAACTGCTCATGAAAAAGGTATTTTGCTGTTTATATTCACTAAAACTATTGCATTTCCAAGTTCTGTGTACTGTGGGAGACCAGATATAATGAATGCAGGCTCCTGAATTTAGTAACACTTTAACTGTAAAAATGTTGTTTTGCTTTTGCCTCTCTTTTATGTTTACTGTGTATATACATGTGATTTCAGTGTACATATACAGTGGAATAAGAACAGCACTTCTGTTTACATATCCTTATAGGACTGGAGCACATATACATAGGCTATAGGTATACTTTGGCACTTATAAAAGCAGATCTATTCATAGACACAAGTGCTTGATTTATCCAAGCCATGACAATGGCAAAATCAAGAGAAAAGTTTGGGCCTTTTATCTTAGGGGACATAAACAGCACTTGAGTTTTTTTTTTTTATGTGTCCAAATTGGGGTCGGCCAGATCAAGCAAAAAAAAAAAAAAAAGACAAAATTGTTTGGTGTACTTGAAATGTATAAAAGAGGCAGGTCCTTCTAATAGAATGTCATACCTACGATTAGGGTGATGCCCATTGTTAGGGAACTGACCCAAGCTGTCAGACCTCTGCTTTGATTGAACTCTTCCAGCCATTCCATGTTGAGAATGCCCAGTGCCATCTGTGATCCCATAACCAGCAAGTGGACAAGGAAAGAAGACAAGACCACCATCCATGCCCAGCCGCCATCAATATTCGTTTTCCCCTTCTGTGTGTCTCCCCGGCCCTTTAGCTTCCTGTCCAAATCCTTCTCCATATCTGCTCCTTCACTGCACATCCTGGCCTGTATTAAAGATTTATTAAAAGAAACAGGTTAATATATAAACATATTTCGGCAGCATAATTCTTTATAAAGGACTATGTCCATGCTAGGGAGATATGCCCTCTGTTTGTCCGGCTGACCATTGTCATCAAAACACAAAGTGATGGAAAATTCAAAATTTTACAGTTTTCCGTAAAACGGAAGTAGAGCAGAATCCCTGCAATAGGCACACCTGTTGAGGTGGCAACTGTCTAGGAGGGGATTTTTCTTCAATTTGGAAAGATATTCTTCTTACTTGCTCCTGAGTCTTTGGAACAAGAAGGATAGAAAAATCTTCTCAATTAGATACAGGTTAAAAAAAAAAAAGAACCGCAATAGAGTTCTAAGCATTTGTTACTCCACCCAAACCTAAAACAAAAT
Organism: Lithobates pipiens; assembly: GCF_037356315.1. NCBI lineage: Eukaryota > Metazoa > Chordata > Amphibia > Anura > Ranidae > Lithobates > Lithobates pipiens. The sequence continues at coordinate 489,352,384 of NW_027507758.1, forward strand.
GTTTTGGTTTTTCCTAAACTTTAGGGCTCCATGCACACTGGGCTTAAAAAAAAGTCTGATCTCTCTGGAGTAGAAAATGCTCACATAGAGCCTTTTTTGTACAACGTTTAGATTAGTTAATTTTACATTTTTTCTGCCAGTGAGCTCCAATCATAAACGTGAATGAGAAGGGGGTTTTTTTCCTGCCTCTAAACGTTGATCTCAAAATATGCCTGTAAATGTCCTAATGTGCATGGACACATAGGATAACTTTGAAATGCTTCTACTGGCAGAACACAAAACTCCTGTAGAAGCAACGTTTTTTATGCCAGTGTGCATGGAACCTTGGAATTTTGTATGTCTTTACCCAGCAGCATTTTCTGGGTCTTATCTATCAGATCCATGTTCACTGCGTCCATAATTATATGAAGCTAAACTAGAAAAACATGATTGATGCCTATCAACAATTTTTATCCATCTCAGATGGATAGGTCGAAATTATTTCTGATAAAATTGGTGTCTGCAGGAGGGGGCCAGGGCATCATGTACCCCCCCTTGAATCGTCAAGGTGTTGCAGCTCTCTGTGTCTCTGAGACCTATCATCTGACATCCCCCCTCATATTGGCCCGATCATCCAATGCGATGCTCGTTTTGATCGCTCCACACCCATAGACATGCACACGGGGTGTGCCGGATGTGCCTGGGCACACCTTAATGTGTGGCCTGAGATCTGCTATTAAATCTTGCAAAAGACTGTATAGCATGCTGCCTGTGAGATAGTTTCACATTGAGCAGTCAGGGAGGCATATAAGAGCTTGAATCTGTAATGCATCCTTTCTCAACCTTTTCAACACAAATGAACCCTTGAAATAGTTCTCTGGTCTCGGGGAAACCCTGCTGAAATTTAGAAATCTACAATTCATGATACATTAATGTGATGGTCAGTGGGAAGAATGGTCCTTACACCTGTGGTCATTGGGAAGAATTACCTCCTTACAGATAGCTAAAAAGATCAATGGTGTGAGCGGGACCTTATCTGAGAGGCAGAAATTGCCCAATGCTGACGGAACCCCTAGCAACCTCTGGAGGAACCCTGGTTGAGAATCACTGCTGTAATGTAATGTCACTGCTTGCAGAGACCAGCTGTCAAAACTCTGTGCTGATGTCGGGGGTGGGAGGGACTGAACAGCTAGCCTATCAAACACAAGCCAATGGAATATGGGCTGGGCAGCTCTGCCCCTTTCTATCGGCTATCAAACACCAGCCAATGATTGGGCTGCTTAAGAAAGGGGGCGGAGCCAGATACACTGAGTGGCACGCCCATACCTTATTCCATTGGCTGGTGTTTGATAGCTGATAGAAAGGGGTGGGGCCACAGTCCTTCCAGCTCCACATCCCGTTGGCTTGTGTTTGATAGGCTTGCTGTTCTGTCCCGCCCACACCCAACATCATCGCCAAGTTTTGACAGCTGATTTCTGCAAGCAGTGACATTATATTACAGTTTCACGCACAGAGCGGCTCTTACATGCCTCACTGACTGCTCAATGTGAAATCCCCCCTCTCCTAGATCAGTGCCAATCAGTGCCACCTATCAATGCCCATCAGTGCCACCTGTCAGTGCCAACCAATGCCACCTATCAGTGCCAATCAGTGCCACCTGTCAGTGCCAAAAGTGCCCATCAGTGCCACTTGTCAGTGCCAATCAGTGCCACCTGTCAGTGCCAACCAATGCCACCTATCAGTGACGAGTGAGGGATGGTGGAAACCCCTAGTATAGTTGTTTTCCATACAGTTTAGCTTCAAGTGCAATCATTTAGTGATATGTGATTTCACATGTAATGCACATAAAAATGAGAATAAGACATACTTTTTTATAAACTTAGCAGGGATGGTGGAAACCCCTCTACAGATAATTGCAATACAAACTAACTTCAAGTGCAACAACTTTAGTTGGGAGGTTCACACCATTATAGCACTTTGGAGTTATTTTTTAGATTGTTACACTTAATTTTATATGTTTTAGTTACTATTATAATGTGAATTTGTGCACTTGAAGTAAATTTTCTACTCGATCATTCATGTCTTTATGGACCTTGCTTGTGCACTGGTGCGCAGTCATGTTGGAACAGGAAGAGACCATCCCCAAACACTTCCCACAAAATTAGGAGCATGAAATTGTCTTGGTATGCTGATGCCTTAAGAGCTCCCTTCACTGGAACTAAGGGGCCAAGCCCTACCCCTGAAAAACAACCCCACACCATAATCCCCCCTCCACCAAACGACCAGTGCACAAAGCAAGGTCCATAAAGACATTGATAAGCGAGTTGTGGATGGAGGAACGTGACTGGCCTTCAGATTAGAGTGGAGACTGCGAGCCAGGCCTTCTCATCCAACATCAGTATCTGACCTCACAAAAGCGCTTCTAGAAGAATAGTCAAACATTCCCATAGACACACTTGTAAACCTTGTGGACAGCCTTCCCAGAAGAGTTGAAGCTGTTATAGCTGCAAAGAGTGTACCAACTCAATATTGAACCCTCTACGGACTAAGACTGGGATGCCATTAAAGTTCATGTGCATGTAAAGGCAGACGTCCCAATACTTATGGTAATTTTGTGGAAATAAATATATATATATATATATATATATATATATATATATACAGTGGGGGCAAAAAGTATTTAGTCAGCCACCAATTGTGCAAGTTCTCCCACTTAAAACGATGAGAGAGACCTGTAATTGTCATCATAGGTATACCTCAAAATGTGGAAACAAATCCAGACAATCACATTGTCTGATTTTTTAAAGAATTTATTTGCAAATTATGGTGGAAAATAAGTATTTTGTCAATATCAAAAGTTCATCTCAATACTTTGTTATATATCCTTTGTTGGTAATGACAGAGGTCAAACATTTTCTGTAAGTCTTCACAAGGTTGTCACACACTGTTGCTGGTATGTTGGCCCATTCCTCCATGCAGATCTCCTCTAGAGCAGTGATGTTTTGGGGCTGTCACTGGGCAACACAGACTTTCAACTCCCTCCAAAGGTTTTCTATGGGGTTGAGATCTGGAGACTGGCTAGGCCACTCCAGGACCTTGAAATGCTTCTTACGAAGCCACTCCTTCATTGCCCGGGTGGTGTGTTTGGGATCATTGTCATGCTGAAAGACCCAGCCACGTTTCATCTTCAATGCCCTTGCTGATGGGAGGAGGTTTGCACTCAAAATCTCACGATACATGGTCCCATTCATTCTTTCATGTACACGGATCAGTTGTCCTGTTCCCTTTGCAGAGAAACAGCCCAAAGCATGTTGCCACCCCCATGCTTCACAGTAGTGTTCTTTGGTTGCAACTCAGCATTCTCTCTCCTCCAAACACGAGTTATGTTTCTACCAAACATTTCTACTTTGGTTTCATCTGACCATATGACATTCTCCCAATCTCTCTCTCTTCTAGATATCTGAATGCTCTCTAGCAAACCTCAGACGGGCCTGGACATGTACTGGCTTAAGCAGGGGGACACGTCTGACACTGCAGGATCTGAGTCCCTGGCGGCGTAGTGTGTTACTGATGGTAGCCTTTGTTACATTGGTCCCAGCTTTCTTGTGTGGAGCCCCAGATCGAGGGAGATTATCAGTGGTCTTGTATGTCTTCCATTTTCTAATTATTGCTCCCACAGTTGATTTCTTCACACCAAGCTGCTTGCCTATTGCAGATTCGGTCTTCCCAGCCTGGTGCAGGTCTACAATTTCGTTTGTGGTGTCCTTTCGACAGCTCTTTGGTCTTCACCATAGTGGAGTTTGTAGCGTGACTGTTTGAGGTTGTGGCCAGGTGTCTTTTATACTGATAACAAGTTCAAACGGGTGTCATTAATACAGGTAATGAGTGGAGGACAGAGGAGCCTCTTAACCACTTCAGCCCCGGACCATTTTGCTGGTCAAAGACCAGACCACTTTTTGCGATTCTGCACTGCGTCACTTTAACTGACAATTGCGCGGTCATGCGACGTGGCTCCCAAACAAAATTGATGTCCTTTTTTTCCCACAAATAGAGCTTTCTTTTGGTGGTATTTGATCACCCCTGCGGTTTTTATTTTTTGCGCTATAAACATAAATAGAGCGACAATTTTGAAAAAAATGCATTATTTTTTACTTTTTGTTATAATAAATATCCCCCAAAAATATATAAAAAAAAATTTTCCCTCAGTTTTGGCCGATATGTATTCTTCTACATATTTTTGGTTAAAAAAATCGCAATAAGCGATTACTGATTGGTTTTCGCAAAAGTTATAGCGTTTACAAAATAGGGAATAGTTTTATGGCATTTTTATTAATCTTTTTTTTTTTTACTAGTAATGGTGGCGATCAGTGATTTTTATTGTGACTGCGACATTATGGCGGACACATCGGACATTTTTGGGACCACTGTCATTTATACAGCAATCACTGCTATATAAATGCAGTGATTTCTGTGTAAATGACACTGGCAGTGAAGGGGTTAACCAGTGGGTGGCAGTGTAGGGGTTAAGTGTTCCTAGGGGTGTGTTACTAACTGTGGGGGGCTGGGCTTTAATTTAGTGAACACTGATCTCTGCTCCAATCACATGGAGCAAAGATCAGCGTCACTAGTTGCTAGGCAGAATGGGGAAATGCCGTTTACAATGGCATTTCCTCGTTCAGCCACCCCGTGAGACGATTGCGGGTATGCCCGCGGCGATCGAGTCCGCGGGACCCGCGACCGGACTCACGGGGGTCCCGGTCAGCATGCGAGCGATGGCAGGACGGCATTAAAGATTGGACATACCTGTACGCCAATATGCCTGCCCGTGCCATTCTGCCGACGTACATCAGCGTGCGCTGGTCGGGAACTGGTTAAAGAAGAAGATACAGGCCTGTGAGAGGCAGGAATCTTGCTTGTTTGTAGGTGAACAAATACTTATTTTCCACCATAATTTGCAAATAAATTCTTTCAAAAATCATACAATGTGATTGTCTGGATTTGTTTCCACATTTTGTCTCTTATAGTTGAGGTATACCTATGATGACAATTACAGGCCTCTCTCATCTTTTTAAGAGGGAGAACTTACACAATTGGTGGCTGACTAAATACTTTTTTGCTCCACTGTGTATATATATATATATATATACATATATATATATATATATATATATATAAATATAAATATATATTTACGCACATGTGTTTGAGCTTTGGGGTGCATACCCTATTGCAATAGGCTGCACACGCCTATGTCCGCACCAGTCATTGGCTGCTAGCCTGCTTGTGTTGTGTAGATCCGGCTGGCTCCACACCAGCCCCACCCACTCAAGTGGCTGACACAGAGATACGCCGCCGCCTGCCAGTGCTGCCCTGGGCATAGGTGATCATCATCACAGACAGGAAATACTGTGAAGAACCACAGGTAACAGCAATACTCAGGAGAGCAGTTTTATATATACTATATTGCTTTGCTTGGAAAGTGGGACAGCTGAGCTGAGCTATAATTGCAATTTACTGGAAAGATATGTGTTTGTACAGTTTAAGAGATAATTCATCTTCACTCATCTCTTTGTATTGGATTGAAAGCATTGGCATCCACAAGGTTACGTAGGCGGCTACGTACCATGCCCATATAGCCTAGAGATTGTACATCTTTTTACATTGCAATACATCTGTTGTGGCCATATTTTGATCTAAACAACTATACAATGACAGTATGAAGATCAGAATAAGACCACAACAGATGTATTTCAATGTAAAATGATGTACAATCTCTAGGCTATATGGGCATGGTGCACAGTCGCCTCAGTTCCAATACAAAGTGAAGATGAATTATCTCTTATATAACATGGGTGGCCTTAAAATGATGCCCCCCACCCCCGGAAAAAGTTCTGCGGACGCTCATGACTACCTACATAAATAACTACATACTGTAAATAAACAAAGGAGTAATCTTTGTCATTGAATAAAAAACATACTGATAGCTAAGTTAGGTAGGGAATCATTGAATATCAGTATTACTGATACTAAGATTTATATCAGTAAGATGTATTAGTCATTTGTTATAATATTTTTTGTGCTGCCTTGAAGCATGTTCTCACAATTCTATTTGTGTATTTAATGAACAAAGCTGAAAAGAACATATTTCAGAATGTGGGTGACAATGATCAGATGAGAAAGAAAGATGGTAGAGGACAAATGTAAAGCAAGCATCTCTTGTTTTGCGATACTATGAGTCATAGCCACCCAGACTAGAGGCAGCTGACAGCAACTGCTTCTAGGCATTGGCTATAAGTTACCATAACATGAGGGGAAAGCTTTCTCTATCCCAGAAATGATGTTTACTCCAACATTTTTTTTTCTCTGGGTGGGGATCAAACCTGATTTAAAGTGATTGTAAAATCTCATAAAAAAAAATAAAAATAACAAATATATTATACTTACCTGGATCCTCCTCTTCTCGGTTCTCTCTTCTGTGCTCCTGCCCCTCTCCCTCCTGATTGGCTAACTGACTTTGAATGACAGTAGTGGGAGCCAATGGCAACGCTGCTGTGTCTCGGGTAATAAGGAGGGAGAGTCCCAGATAGCTGAGGGACTCGTGGACATTGCTGGATAGAAATGGGACTCAGGTAAGTATTAGGGGGAAGAACACAGAAGGCTTTTTATCTTAAAGGGATTGTAAAAGGAATTTTTTTATTTATTTAAAATAACAAACATGTTATACTTACCTCCACTGTGCAGCTCGTTTTGCACAGAGTGGCCCCGAACTTGCTCTTCTGGGGTCCCTCGGCGGCTGTCTCTGCTTCCTCCCGCAGATGCTTCTCACGTTCATGCGAGCTCCCTCGCATGGTGAGAAGCATCTGCGGGCGCGCTCCCGTGATACAGCCGGCGGCTATAGCCACTCGCTGTATCACACGGCCCCGCCCCCCGGGCGCTCCGCGTCAGTGGATGTGATTGACAGCAGCGCGAGCCAATGGCTGCACTGCTTTCCATACATCCACTCCAGCCAATCAGCGGCCAGGCTGAACAGTGGAAAGGACATCGGGGGGACGAGCGAGGGATTTTCGAGGGGTCGGGTAAGTAAAACGGGAGGGGGTTGGGGGTGCCGGGACTGTCAGATGTTTTTTCACCTTAATGCATAGAATGCATTAAGGTGAAAAAACATTTACCTTTACAACCCCTTTAATGTATAGAATGTATTAAGATTAAAAATCATCTGCCTTTACAACCCCTTTAAGCCAGCTAAACCTTCAGTCTCATGCTTGTGATAGGGTTTGTAATACGTGTTTCAGGCTCCCTGTTTGCCTGACCTGCTCTGCTAGATTGGATTCCGTCGCTGACAACCTCGGATCGTAAATAGACTATTCTCTGAACTCTGCCTGCTTTTTGACTATGGACTGACCCCGACTATTCTGAATCTTGCCTGCTTTGTCCCTGGACTGTCATTGAACCACTCTGCCTGTCCACCAATCGCAAATACCTGTTTGCTTTGCCCAGTTCACGCATGCCCTGGCGTGGTAGCCAGGCACTATAGCATTGTGTATAAGTCCTCGGGAGAACCGAGTACTAGTAGGCCTGCTTGCCTTATGGGAAAGGGGGCTATAGGTGAAGAGCACAGAAGCTACCTATAGTGTCTGACCACCTGCGTTAGGGGTAAGCGTGAAAGTAACAATGGAAGAATTCTGGGCACACAACTTTTGTCCCCTGTAACAATTGTGAGAAAGTGGAGAATGTATGCTCCAGATGACAAAACGAATGTAAAAAAACATTAGACATATCAATGTGCAAGAGCACTTAAAAAGCAGGTTACCGTTTTGAGGAACAGTTCAGTCTTGTAGGAATAGCATGCAGAGTTTAAGGTCCCTGGCATGCATATTTTTAATTTGTGGAAGAGTTGTGTATGAGTGGAAGGTGTACGTGAGGACCAGAAGCAGATTGAGCAATATATGGCATATTGTGTCGGTAGGTTACACTTCTAGGTCATGGGTCATGGAATGGAGGAGAGAGTGCTATTTTTAAGTACTGCTGAGCAATAAGGCTTTACCTTCTTCCAGGAAGGTAAAATCATTCCAGTAAACCCACATCTGAAGATATATATCTTTGTTGTTTTTGGGGGAAAGAATGAGGTCATCCATCGTTCTGGTCTCCTCAACCTTATTAAGCCACATAGGTGTCATTGGTTGGGAAGAGTCTTTCCATTTTGTGGGAATGCATGCCTTTGCCTCATTCAGTAAGTGCTTAGAAACTATATGAGATAACATTTGAAGGGGATTTGGGAGCTATGTTGGAGGAAGAGGTTTGGGTCCACTTGGATCAAGTAGTCTGTACATTTTTTAAATTTAACCATACTTCAAACTCACTTCCAGCAGGTTTTTAGTGTTGGGGTAATGTTAATTATGTAAGATTAATAGAGTCCTTTACATCTAACTAGAATTTAAAAGTTTGTCTCTTAGAAGTCTGAAGATTGCAAATTGAGAATTTTAATGAAAAATATATAATCCTTCAACACTGTTTCATTGTAAGGCTGCTTTCACACTGGGGCGGGAGCGGCGGTAAAGTGCCGCTATTTTTAGCGGCGCTTTACCGTCGTTTTAGCGGCGGTCTGCGGGCGCTAGCGGGGTGGTTTTAACCCCCGCTAGCGGCCGAAAAAGGGTTAAACCCGCCCGCAAAGCGCCGCTGCAGCGGTGCTTTGCCGGCGGTATTGCCGCGGTGTCCCATTGATTTCAATGGGTAGGAGCGGTTTAGGAGCGGTGAATACACCACTCCTTCACCGCTCCAAAGATGCGGCTAGCAGGACTTTTTTCACCGTCCTGCCAGTGCATCGCTCCAGTGTGAAAGCCCTCCGGCTTTCACACTGGAGTGAAAGGGGCCGTTTTTTTTCAGGCGCTACACAGGCGCTATTTTTAGTGCTGTAACGCCTGAATACCGCCCCAGTGTGAAAGCAGCCTAAAGGAGACTTCTGTATCCCATTCCCAATGTGTCAAGTATGAGGCTTTTTAGTCTTGTGTTGGTAGTACCAGATGGGTTTAGAGTATGGCTAAATAGTGTCTTAATGGACCTGTACCAATACATAGCTGTACAAAAGGGGTTATTGGTCTAATCTAATGTCTGGTAGGGTGAGCAGACAGGAGTCTGAGCAGGATTGCTTTCCAGAGGTCAAGATTGTAATGGCCATCTCATTTTTTTAATTCATTTATGGTAAGCCAACAGCCTGAAAGTGTGAAATATGGGGATCTGATTATTCTTTTTGAGAAGATGGGACAGAACAGACTGGTAAGGGAACCAAGGATGAAACTTGGATTGACTACAACTGAGTTTAGGAGGTAATTCGAGGAAATAGCATGTTTTGTAAGGGCTGTAGAACATGTATCAAGGGATAATCCAATAGTGGGATGGTGTTTTAAGGCAAAGAGAATGTGATGTGCACACCAGGATAACCTGCTAAGAGGAAGTCAGAATAGTTTGGTTGTTATCCAAATTGTCTGAACCAAAGTTTATTATTTTGATGTTAACTTTCGCTGTACTGTAATGTGATGTCAACTACTTTCTATAGAATGTATACATATTTAGGGAGAATGCCATCTTAATAATGTTACAGAATTCAAGGCAAAATACTTCCATGTGTCATTTTGTTGGCAGTAAGTTATCTTTACAAATGAGCAGTGTAATGTTTAAGGGGAATGTGTCAGATGAGTTACTAGCAAACTCAGATAAAGCTGGAGGGATGCCAACCATGCCTGACTGAAGTATAAAGTATAGGTAGGGAAACTTCAGGAAATGCTTCCTTGGAAATGAATCTAAATAACCCTTTCCACCAGTATATTTGGGTAATAACATTTTATATGACAGGCCTGTATTTCCCAAAGTCATCCAGCAGTCACTGCTTGCTTGCCAAAACCACCATTCCTGGGCCGATGAGGCCCCGAGGACAAATAGCCCTCTGCTTTTGTGTTCTGGGTCAGAAAAGTCTGTGTGATGATGCCTTCTATGCCACACACAGAAAAACATCTTTATATAGAATTCCTTCAAAAAGCGTTATTTTTTTGTGGCATAATCATTGGAATTTTAAGTGGTTGTAAAGGCAGAAGTTTTTTTTATCTTAATGTATTCTGTGCATTAAGATAAAAAAACCTTCGGTGTGCAGCTGCCGCCCCAGCACCCCCCAATACTTACCTAAACCCCATCTCTCGCCAGTGATGTCCACAAGTGCCTTGGCCATCCGGGACTCTCCTCTTGATTGGCTGAGACACAGCACTAGCACCATTGGCTCCCACTGCTGTCATTCAAAGTCAGTCAGCCAATCAGGAGAGAGAGGAGGCAGGCCGAATCGGGGCTCTGTGCACAGACCATATAAGTATAACATATTTGTTATTTTTGGAGAAAAAACCACAAGACTTTACAATCACTTTAATATGAGCACTCTGAGGGCATGAAACTTATTTTGAGCAGTTTCAAATAATAAGGAAAATTTACCATTGCAAGTCAAGTTTTAATTTAGGATCTCAGCTTGTACAATGCTCTTTTGTGAAAAACAGCTTTATACACAATTCAATGGTAAATATTAAATGTTTTACTCTATAAAGTGTAACTTTCAATGGGCAAAAACATACAACGGCACATTATTAATTCACAAAGAATACTTATGTGCCTACTTCTTTTATATTTAGTGCCAGGTAATTAACGTCTTTAAAGAGTGTTTCATACTAATTAGGCCCGTTTTACAAGGCCTGGTAGGTGCATTCTCCAGATCTTAGCAGCAGATTCTTGCAGCTAGAATGACTGGGTCATGCGAATAGCAGCAGCCTATATAAGCTAATATATAAGCTAATGCTGACAGCAGCTGCTGCTGTTCACATGTAGCCGCACACAGGTGTTTACCTATGGATGTCCAAGCCTGGATGTAGTTATTATACTATTTGTGTGTAGTCTTGTTTCACATATGGTAGCAGGGATGCTGTAGATGATCTATGATTCAAAAAGGAAGCATCTACAGTCTCCAAGATGTGCAGTCTAAATGCCAAACCAGGCCACAAAGTTGTTTGAACATGTTTCCAGGAAACAAATATTTTGCATCGTTTTCTTACACAGAATAAGTGATTTAAAAGATACATTTATTATATGTTTTCTAATCCATGAGTGTATACAGTATTGATTGTAGGCTAGCAAGGGATTGGTTTTCTAGGTCTGTTGTAGTCCAATAAAATGCTGACATTTATATTTTGTACTAGAAGACATTTATGGTACTAAAGTTTGTAATGCTGACCATACCTTATATAACATTCACAAACATTGTGAGGAATATGAGGTGGCTGTGAGCTTACTCATTTGTATCTAAAGACCTAAGGTCGCTTGTGCTTTTTTTTAAACCATATTTTCTCATATTATTTGTAGGTCCTGCCTGATGCTTTCCAGTGCTACACAATATTTGTGCGTTATTGTTCCTTTTCACAAGGCAAGCCTATGAAATGGTTCTCATCGAAAACATTTCACTGTACAGCCAATACCTTATCCTAACAAATGTCAAGGCAACTTTTTTATTCCGCAGTGTTTACAGATTCTGTCACCATATGTGAATTATTCAACCATAAAACATACTGGGTTTCAATCTATTAACAAAAACTCCAGTCTGTCACCTGACAACGAGTTATTTCTTGATTTACAAAATAATTGTGTCAAAAGTCATGAGTTAACCTTTGGGAGTCTACTTTCCAAAAATGGGCCATTTTGGGGGTGCTTGTGCTCTCCTGGCAGTGATTACTAAATTGCACCAAAAGAAAGCTCTACCTGGTGAATGATATTCAATGTATTGGAGTTCATGGGGAGATGTACTAAAACTGGTACACTCAGAATCTGGTGCAGCTGTGCATGGTAGCCAATCAGCTTCTAAATTCAGCTTTGACAATAAAACCTGAAAGCTTTTTGGTTTCTAGGCGGAGCTGGGCCAGATTTTGCACACTCAAGTTTTAGTAAATCTCCCCCACAGTGTTGTATGATTGAATAATTGTTAGTCAAAGTATCATAACACTAGAAAGTGGTCAAGGTAAACACCACAATAATAACTACAAATGTGTAACTCTGAGCTAAATCATCAACCTCCTCTCAAAATATCAACCAAACTGTCCTCTTGACTCCTTCCAAAATATCCTGCTCTCTAACTCCATCACTCTCATGCTCACCTTCAAATGTTTTCCAGACCCTCTCCCATCCTCTGGAACTCCTACACCAATTTGTTTAATAATCTTCTTCTCTTTTCGCCTTTAAGCAATCACCGAAAGACCTTTTCATAAAGGAAGTTTATCCTTTTATTGCCTTTTGTCAGGGACACAGGACATTATTTATAGCTATAAAGTATATGAATTTATATGTGTTTGTATAAAATGTTTATAAAACGAGAAAAAAAAAGGAAGTTTATCCAATCTCACCTAATAAACTGTATTTTTACATTTTCATCAGCACATCCTTTACAGTTATTACCTTCCCCTTTAGATAGTAATCTCTCAGAAACAAGACCTGCTCATCCCTCTCAGATTGAATTGTATTGTATTGTAAGTGTACTGTCTGCCTATGTTTTGTAAAGTGCTGTGCAAAATGTTGGCGCTATAAAAATCCTATAAAATAATGATAATATAACAATGTGATCATTCTCCTTACATGAATGGTATCATTTTGGAAAAAATAGTGCTGGGAAGAAGATTCTAAGCTGGATAGAGAAACCTCAGATGCAGAGGTTGTTACAAGTACTAAGAAATGTGTTTAGCTTTTAAATAATAATTTTAGACGGATCTGCCTGTTTATGGCCATTGTAAGTATTACGTAGTCTTGTTAAACTTGTGTTCTCGTCAACATTCAAACAGATTATTTGTAGATTTCTCCTGATAAATTTCCTTTTGGATGGTATAGGTTTATTGTCCTGTACATCCACACAAGAACACTAAGACCAAATAAAATTGTGAAATGTCCTTTTAGATAACAATTCTCTTTAAGAATGATAATTCTTGTTATAATTATAAGACGAGACAAGAACAGGTGGAATAATGGCAGCTATAGAACTGTGTGTAAATGTTCCAAAAGTGAACAGGATTAAAGTCCACAAAGATCTGCAGTCAGTCACATATTAATTTTGCCAGCTTGACATTCTTATAGGTCCATATATACATCAGACATACAGGACGTACAGGATCACACATGCAGTTTATCGCTTCCAAAAAGTACAGCAATACAATCAGATTAGCAAGGCAACAAAAGGTCAAAAAGTACATAGTATGCAAATTGATACAACAAATGTATATAGTATGCAAACTGTTACAAACTATCTGTGCAGAGACACATAAAAGACAAGAACACAAAGTTAAAAACTGTAGGAAGTCTTTTGGAATACAAAATAACCAGCAAAACTTGTAATATTTATTGATATCTGCAACAGTATTATATGTGATAAAGATTACATAATAAACTGGAACAATATTTAATGCCTAATAGAGTTTGCTCATTCAAACAACTATACTGAGAATGGTCCTTTCGCTGCCCCAGTCCCATATCTGGCTGGCTTTTGAGCAAGTAGGAGTGAACATAACTTGCAACATAGGGCATGGAATTGTTGCAGAATGTTGCCCTCCAGCCCTGTTTAGTTTGCTTCTTTATTTCTGCTTTGTGCAAAGCCTGGGATTGCAGGAAAGCACTGGAAGCTTACACTCACCAGCCACTTTATTATGTACACCTTGCTAGACTGGGTTGGACTCTCTTTTGCCTTCAGAACTGCCTTAATTATTTGTGCCATAGATTCAACAAGGTGTTGGGAACATTCCTCAGAGATATTGGTCCATATTGACATGATAGCATCATGCAGTTGCTGCAGATTTGTCAGCTGCACATCCATGATGCGACTCTCCAGAAGATGGGTACACTGTAGTCATAAAGGGATGGACATGGTCAGCAACAATACTCAGGTAGGTCTTGACGTTTAAATATTGTTCAATTTTTACTAAGGGGCCCAAAGTGTGCCAAGAAAATATCCCCCACACCATTACACCACCACCACCAGCCTGAACTGTTGATATAAGGCAGGATGGATCCATGCTTTCATGTTGTTTACGCCAAATTATGACCATACCATCTGAATGTTGCAGCTGAAATCAGACCAGGCAATAATTTTCTATTGTCCAATTTTGATGAGCCTGTGTGAATTGTAGCCCGAGTTTCCTGTTCTTAGCTGACAGGAGTGACACCTGGTGTGGTCTTCTGCTGCTGTAGCCCATTTTTTAAATACTCAGACCTAACCCGTCTGGCACCAACAACTATGCCATGGTTAAATTAACTTAAAGTGATTGTAAAGTCTTTTTTTTTTTTTTTAATAACATATTATACTTACCTGCTCAGTGGAGTGGTTTTGCACAGGGCAGCCAAGATCCTCCTCTTTTCTGGTCCCTCTTTGCTGCTCCAGGCTCCTCCCTACTGTCAAGCGCCCCCCAGAGAAAGCAGCTTGCTATGGGAGCACCCGAACCGAACTGCAGCTCCCTGTGTCCATTCAGACATGGAGCTGTGGTTCGGCCCCACCCCTCTCTCTCCTGATTGGCTAACTGACTTTGACAGCAGCAGGAGCCAATGGCTGCTCTGCTGTGTCTCAATCAGGAGGGAGATTCCCGAGGGACTTGTGGACATCGCTGGATAGAGATGGGGCTCAGGTAAGTATAATGCCCCGTACACACGAGAGGAATTAAGTCTGACAGACCTCCAAAGGAGTTCCGCCGGAGTTCCGCTGGAATTCCGACGGAGTTCTGGCGGACTTTTCGACCGAACGGACTTGACCACACACCATCACACCAAACTCCGACGGAGTCGAACGTGATGACGTACGACTGGATTCGACGTAGGAAGTTCATAGACAGTAGCCAATAGCTGCCCTAGCGTCGGTTTTAGTCCGTCGGAGTAGCATACACACGAGCGGATTTTTCAAAGGGGACCGGGTCCGGCGGAGTTCCGTCGGGAAAATTTAAAGCATGCTTCATTTCTAAAGTCCGTCAGACTTTAGCTTCGCTAAAGTCCGTTGCAGCCCACACACGATCGGATAGTCCGCCGGACTCAGTCCGTCGGAGTTTGGATGTCGAAAAGTCCGCTCGTGTGTACGGGGCATTAGGAGAGCTGCTGCACACAAAATATTTTTTATCTTAATGCATAGAATGCATTAAGATAAAAAAAAAACTTCTCCCTTTACAGCCCCTTTAAATCCCCTTTCTTCCCCATTCTAAAGCTTGATTTGAAACTTCCGCAAGTCATCTTCACCACATCTAGATGCCTAAATGCAATCAGTTGCTGCCATGTGACTGGCTGATTAGCAATTTGTGTTACCAAGCAATTAAACAGGTGTACCTAATAAAGTGGCCGATGAGGGTATGTGATGTAAGCTGGCCATAGACTAACAGAATTTCATTTGAAAGTTTTTGTTTTAAGAACGCTCGTTTGATTTTCCAGTTGTTAGTGGGGTCCAATCGATTTCCTTTTTGACTGCAGTAACAAGAAAACTGGAAGGAGCAGGATGGAAATTTTGAAAAAAATTTTTAATCAAATTAACCAGTTTGTAACAGTGATTATAGTTTTCATTCAGGAAAGTCCATTCATTCCAAAGTCGAATGTCAAAAGCAACAAAATTTTGAAGCGCCATTGAATGACATTTGTCAAATCATCAAATATACTGACTAATTTCATGTGAATGTTTGTATAAATATTTGTACAAACATTTGTCCAAAAACCTACTAATGTATGTCCAGCTTAGGCTGGGTTCACACTGAAGCGATGCGGGAACGCCGCGAATCCGCGGCGGGTTCCTGCATCGCATACCTCCCGCCGGCATTTCACACTGCCCTATGCGGACTGCTGGGAGTGTCAGTGAAACCTTAATGACACCCCCAGATCAGTTCGCATATCGCAGTGCGATCTGCAAACTCGGACAGGAATCGGATCGCATGGTGTGAACACCCATGCGATCCGATTCTGCTGCGGACCAAAAAAAGGGTCCCGTGCGAGTTTGCGGCGGGTGCGATGCGAATTCAGCCATACTATCTGTATGGCTGAACTCGCATCGCACAGAGATCGGATGTAATTTGCACTGCAGTGCGGTGCGAATCACATCCGGTTCTCGTAGCAGCTCCAGTGTGAACCCAGCCTAAAAGTGGAACTTCACTCAAAAGGTGAAGTTCTGCAAAAAAATGTGCCAAATGTAAAGGAGGAGGGGGGTGGAGAAGATAATTCTCCACCCCCCTCCTCCTTTACATTTGGCACATTTTTGGGGGGAAGGGGGGAGCAGGTACCTGATTGTGACAGGTTCCTCTACATCCAGTCGCAGCCAAGGCAAGCTCAGAGGAAGTTTGCCCCCTGCTCCTTCTGGGACATATCACAGGTCCAAGTAGACTGAGGGACGAATCACAAAGTGCAGTGTGGCTCACGCAGTTGGAAGCCGGCTGTGGTGAAGATGCCGGTGCCTGCACCTGAAGCCGATTGAAGAATTGGCTTGGATGAGGGCAGCGCTGGATCCAGGGGCAGGTAAATGTCCTTATATTAAAGGGCAGCAGCTACAGTATTTGTAGCTGCTGACTTTAAAATGTTTTTGGGAGACTGGAGATCCTGTTTAAGACATTGCCCTAGTGTGTGTTGCCACCAGACATTGCCACCAGCGTGTGTTGTCCTGCAATCTTAAGATGTCTGGTTACCAGTGTAAAAGATCAGGAGGAGCTATAACAGACAACATTAGGAAACCTGTTGCAGATGAAATAGAGCAAAGAGGAAAGAATGAGTCAAAAGAAATCCCACACTGCCAACAATTAGCTAAAGACAGACAACTTTAATAAAATTTTTCATCTCATTGGACTTTAAAGGGAACCTGTTATCTTTACACCACTCTTGCTCCAAAACCTGCAACTACAATGATATTGATCCTCAGCACAGTTCTGAGACAGCCTCCTCAGTAAGATGAGCTCAGGTGTGTTCACAAACAGCACGTGCAGGAAGTCGGCACTGCGGAGCGCTAATCACAGGCATTTCCCGATGCGCGGCTGCAGAGATTGGGGCAATGTCTCACTGCCTGTGATTAGTGCTGTGCAGTGCCGACTTCCCGGCGGGCTCTGCACGTTCTGTTTGCGAACACACCTGAGCTCATCCTCAGTCACAGTGAAGCTGAACTCCAATGTACAGTAACCCACAGCAACAACATATATCATTGTCATTTCATCAAAGCAGTACAGGCAAATCAATAAAAGAAATTGTCACTACAGGTTACTGTTTTTTTTCTTCTTAAATATATATAACTAGCCAATAAAGGGAATCACTTAAACTTCTTAAAGTGGTATTAAACCCAAAAACAATCATGTAATATACTGGGCCTACAGTCCTTAAATGCAGTGGCTGCATTTGTATTATTTTTTAAGCTTTTTTTCCCTTTATTTTCAACTGGTGATTCAGTCAGTAACAAATTTCCTGTCTTAGGCCTGGTTCACAACGACTGCATTAGAACCCAGCCACTGTTGTGCAGTTGGATGACAGAAGTGTCGATGCGCTGAACGCAATGTATCATACTGTGTACTTTTTTTAAACAAACTTTACTGAAATGTCAAACAGTGACATTTCCTTAAGTTATATTGGCTCCAACATGGTGTGAGGCCGTGGAATGCCTCACACTGCACTGCACGAAAAAGAATACTGCATGCTGTACTTATTTTTAATTGCAACATGGTGGTTTGAACTGGCCGGGTAGGAGACAAGGCATTTTGCATTGTCTTGCAGTAGGACTGCACTGGAATAGCCACGCAATGCAGTCTTACCCCATGTGGTGTGAATAGGCCCTTCTGGTATGATCTCCACTCTGGATGGAGGAGCAACAGAGATACCCTTGGACAGCAGCATTGTCATTCTGGGGAGAAGATAGTATAAGGCCCCTTTCACACATGCGGATGGTATGTCCGTATTTCATCCATCCGTTTGCGGATGAAATACGGACATACATTCATCCCTATGGGATAGCGGGTGTCTGCGGATGAGCATCCGCAGACACCCGATTTCGTCCGCCTCCGCGACAGTCCGATTCTGCAGACGGAGGAAAATCCTATTTTTCTATCCATCTGCAGAGCGGATCGGACGAACACGGACAGACGGTCCGTGCTCATCCGATCCCCCATAGAGGAGAGCGGAGATCTGACAGGGCGGTCCCTGCACAGTGTGCGGAGACCGCCCTGTCCGCCGCCGGCTCAGCGGGGACAAGGGAGCGATCCCCGCTGAGCGAGCGGATCTTCACGGGGCGGATCATTACTGATCCGCCCCGTGTGAAAGAGGCCTTAGACGTACTAACACATTTACATGAACTTGATTAACAAACTAAAAATAAACTCCAGCTAACACGTATTAGGCAGTTAGAGCTTTTTTTTTTCATTCCTTTAGATATAATGGTTTCATGTAATGAAAAATAGCTGACCATTGTATATGTTTTGTCTCATTCCTCTAACTGCCTCTTTTGTACCATTGCTTAGCCTGTTAAAGGAAGTTTAAAAATAACAGACTTGCTGGCTGAATCAATACATCTAAGTATTGGTAAGCTGCTATGTAGAAAACCTTTGGGTTTGGGTTTAATACAGTTTCAAACTTCAAACTTTTCTTCTTAGCCTATGCCTAGCAACAAGTGATGCTGATCTCTGCTCCATGTGATTGGAGCAGAGATCAGTGTTCAATAAATGAAAGCCCAGCCCCCCAACAGTTAGTAACACACCCCTAGGAACACTTAACCCCTACACTGTCACCCACTGGTTAACCCCATCACTGCCAGTGTCATTTACACAGGAATCACTGCATTTGTATAGCAGTGATTGCTGTATAAATGACAATGGTCCCAAAAATGTGTCAAAAATGTCAGTAGTGTCCGCCATAATGTCGCAGTCACAATAAAAATCGCTGATCGCCGCCATTACTAGTAAAAAAAAAAATTATTAATAAAAATGCCATAAAACTATCCCCTATTTTGTAAACGCTATAACTTTTGAGCAAACCAATCAGTAATCGTTTATTGTGATTTTTTTTTACCAAAAATATGTAGAAGAATACGTATCGGCCTAAACTGAGGGAAAAAAATGTTTTTTTAATATATTTTTGGGGGATATTTATTATAACAAAAAGTAAAAAATAATGCGTTTTTTTCAAAATTGTTGCTCTATTTTTGTTTATAGCGCAAAAAAAAAAAAAAACCCACATGGGTGATCAAATACCACCAAAAGAAAGCTCTATTTGTGGGGAAAAAAAGGACGTCAATTTTGTTTGGGAGCCATGTCCCATGACCGCGCAACTGTCAGTTAAAGCGACGCAATGCCGAATCGCAAAAAGTGGTCTGGTCTTTGGCCAGCAAAATGGTCCGGGGCTGAAGTGGTTAAGTGGTTAATTAACATGGTACAACATTCTACTACTGCTCAATAATCCTAGAAGAGCAAATATATAACAGATCTACATCTCTGCACAGTATGTCAGCAATATCTATCTATCTATCTATCTATCTATCTATCTATCTATCTATCTATCTATCTATCTATCTATCTATCTATCTATCTAGCTAGCTAGCTATCTATCTATCTAGCTATCTATCTAGCTATCTAATGTATATAGCAGTGCACCTTGAATTATGGAAATGCTGCCTATATGAAACCATACAACCATGCAAATCCAATAATCCAATAATAGACCCAACACTTTCCATAAAATATTGCCACCTATACTGACCGCCGCACAGACAATTATCACTCTGGATGATGTAATGCATTCTCTTAGCACTGTGTTCAGTTTATGCAAATAAGCATCATCCTGGACAGAGCAGATGCCGCCAACAGAGATTGGACCTAGCGCTCTTTTTCTATTGAACCAAAAACAAATTAAGAACTATTACTGCTGAAAATATTAGAACATTTGTGACCAATGACTTACCTGAAGCTGCATAATATGGAATGAGCTCAGAGGCTGGTCTGGTCATCTTACATGTACTGATTGAAGAGTGAGCAGCTTGTGATGAAGCATGTCAGAATCCTCCCAGTTTTGGGATGGACATGGACAATAGTTGACACAAGGCACTCTGCTGGAATTTACACATTGTATAATTAGTCTGAGGAAGCAGTACCAGGGTGTAGATATTAATGCTAGCAAGGCAAAGTCAGCAAGATACAAAGTCCACAGTAATAGTCTTAAATGTTGGCATTTTAATGTTCAAACTCCCACCAGACAAAGGGAAATGAATTGTGTTGTAACAGGATCATTTCTGTGAAAGACAAGGTATTGACAATGATTTCCTAAACTTTTATATGGTTCTAACAGCTAAATGACTTTATGGTCTCTTATCTCTGGAGATAAGCTGCTTTCAGGCACCTTGTATTCTACTGTATAGCTCTAAGGCCTCTGTATAGAAAAAATGATCTAATCTAGAACCTGTCTGATAAACAATTTTTCTACAACATAATTCATTTGTTCATAGATCTTAGCAAATAACATAAAGGGGGGTACATAGCTGTCCCCAAACACATGTAACATGGTAACCACTGCAAAGGCTACAGAGGGCCACTGTTATTCATGGTCCTCATACAGCATTCTCTTCCACTAGGGCAAACGCTTCATTTACTTAAATCATTTAGTAATATTATTGCCAAAGTATGATTTTTATTTTTTAAAATTTTAAGGTAGCATACTGCTTTCAAGAATTATCTGCAACAGATCCTTTGAGATTTCCCTCTCCCAACCACAAACCTGCTTAGCTCCACTATGTTCCCACTCGCACCCAAGATTTTACTCTCTTTTTATTAGGTCTCCTTACCCATTTCTGAAAGCTAGACAGGCAGCTATGGTTATGGCTTCGGTTTTCTGTGTCACCTATGTTCTAAATGCTGTTCTTTTGTGTTCCATCACTCTTTACATTATTACCACAGTTTAATCCGCTCTTGATAAAAATGGTTTCCTTAGGGAAGAGTTCGGCAACTGTCGATCGCAATCTACCCGTTGACCGCAGGCAGGTGATGGGTAGATTACAACCACATCCCTGCTTTGCTGACCAGTGCTAGATGACACTCCTTCCACCCAGCCTTCTCCTACACTTTCATACCCATGAGCGGGGGGCGGGAGGTAGCACAGCTCAGGACAGAGGGCAGGAACTGCCCAAGTTAACTTTGTTAACTGACTGGTAGGTTATTGGTTGCTAGGACACAGGGCGGTCCTAGTAACCAATCACCAGCTAGTTAGTATGAAAAGTTAACTCTGGCTTCCGCTTCCCCCCTCCATCTAGAAATATGCTATCCTTCGCTCTCCACTGTGCTGTAGACCTGAATAGGATAGAGCAGAGTAGAAGCCTGCTCTATGGACACAGGACACTGCTTTGGGGGGGGGGGGGGGTGATAGGATACTACTGTGGGACCATGGGAACACAGGACATTACCGTGGGGGCACAGGACACTATGGTGGGGAGGGGCAGAGGACACTACTGTGGGGGGGGGGGGTGGTGAGAAGGGGGTCAAAGGGCACTGCTATGGGGGGCAGAGGTTATTATTGTGTGTGGGTAGGAAACACTACTGTGGGGGAGCAGAGGTTACTGCTTTGGGGGCACGGGACACTACTGTGCATGAGGGACAGGACACTACTGTGATGGGCACAGGACACTACTGTGTAGGGGGGGCAGAGGGCACTATTTTGGGAGGGGGCAGAGGACACTACTGTGGGGGGGTGATGTGAAAGGGGGACAGAGATCCCTACTGGGTGGGCAGAGGACACCACTGTTGGGGGTGATGTGAAAGGGGGGCAGAGGTCACTATTGTTGGGGAGTGGGTGGGTGCAGAGGACACTATTATAGGGGGCGGTCAAAAGATACTACTGTGGGGGGTAATGTGAAGGCGGGCAGAGGACACTACTGTGGAGGGCAGACTCCAATATTGTGTAGGGGATGATGTGAAGGACACCACTGTGGACGGTGATGTGAAGCAGGGAGGGAATACTATTGTGACACACTGTTTTTCGTGCAATCATTTTATTGGGGCTTGATAGTTTTTTTGTTTTTTAAAGTGTTGCACCCTGGGGATCTTTGCTCTCTTCCACATTGTCCAGGTAGATCTCTACCTCTCAAAGGTTGCCTACCCCTGCCTTAGGGTACTGCGCTCAATGCTGGTCACAGCCTAAGATGGAATAAATGCAAGGATTCTATTCAGCTTTATATTATATAGTATATCTTGATGTGATGGTAAGAATACAGTATATTACTTGTCACTGGAAAATCAGACTTGAATCATTATTCTATTCCATGTTGCACTATCTACATTGTAATTCTATGGGGTTCTTACAATAAACAGTTAAAAGAAATCAATGTGTGTAGAGCTGTTACCCTTCTTAGTAAATTGCCAGTCACTTTTTAGATCTTACGTAGTAGCAGTTAGTCACAATTAACTGGATCTTTTCTGTAAGGTTAAAGATGTTTTGTAGGTTGTCCAAGCCAATTCTTTAGCTCCAACAAGTGTATGGAAATGTAACTGGTGGAAGCAGAAGCCTGACAGGGGATAATCACCAAGTAAGTTCTGCAGTGTTATTTACAGAAGTGATATTTAACCCCGCATGGAAATGTCATGTGCTGTGTCCTAGCATCCTCTTAAACCTTCCAGGCATGGGCAAAGCTCTAACACTTTCATGTAGTGTTTGAGCTTGCTGCTAGCCCCCCCCCCAACATAATACTGGTCCATCACTATGAAGGAAGGTCTCAATGGTCAATAGGAATGCACATGAGGCAGAAGAAAGTGTACAAGCATCTGGATGTGCCCAAAATTTGCCTGTCAGAATGGCCTGGGAATTGGCCATGATAGGAATGTTTGGTGGTTGTTGCAGATATGTAGGGTTAATAGGGTTACAAGTTTGGGGGGGGGGGGGGGGGGTGAAGAGTTATTATGTATTTTGTTTTTAAAGCCTAAGTTTAGGTCATTTTTTAAACTCAGCATTTAATGAGGGGCTTCCTTTGTGCTGGTTATGGCTTTCCTAGATGAAAGTCCCCTACCCTTCCCCCAACCCCCTGCTGCTGTGGGGGTAATTAGCTGGACCTGTCATAAACAAATGTCTAGAGTGCTGATTATGCCCGCCATTTCTGCCCCCCTCCTCCATTTACTGAAGCTTTACCATAGCTTCCATCAATGAAAAGTGGTCTATGAATGGAATGGAGGACAGGTGGAAGAGTAAAAGGTTTGCCTCCTCCATTCATAGATAGATTTTTATTGATGGAAGCTATAGTACTATAGTACAGCCTCTATGAATGCAAGACATGGGTGGATGGGGGATCGATGGTTGTAGTCTACACTCTTGACAAGTAGCTATGGCAGATCTGGTGGCTGTAATAACCCCTCAGTACTAGACAATTATCGTTGTGAGATATGGGGGGGGGGGGGTGGAATTGGCAGAAGAATCTAGGACAACTAGCACCAGTACTACAGACATTTCTCAATGGACAACTAAGAACAGCCCAAGGGACGTTTCTTCATTAATGTATACACCACCCCTTGCTGATTTTTTTTTTAACTTAGATTTTGAAGGCCAACTTCAGGAAAAATGTTTTTACTTTATTTATTTTTTACTGTAGATTTGGGAAGAATAATCACTTCTGTTACTGTCCATGACTTCATTGTGGGGGGGGGGGGGGGGGTATTTTTAACTTTTCATCTTTCTTCCTGATCCTGGGAGAGGCTGTCGCTGGGACAAGAAGACACATATCTTATTAAACTACAAGTTGTAACTAATTATTTTACCTTTCACTGCTAATGGTATTTTCCTAACACTCTAATGCCCCATACACACGATCAGATTTTCAGACAACAAATGTTGGATGTGAGCTTGATGGCTGAAAGTCCGATCGTGTGTACGGGGCATAACACTTAACATACCACCTAAAGCCCAATTCTATAGTTTTTTTGTTTTAGACAGCATGGGGAAGGGTTAGAGCCTCTATCAAATGTTTATCACCAGCATTTTCTGTCCTGATGGGAACTAAGAGGAAATATCCTTAATGGAAACGGAGAGAGGCTCTGTGGAGTTGGGCTTTAAGTGATATGGTAAGGGTTCCGTTTAAATTTAGGAGTTGGGTTAGATGAATGTTAATTGTATGGAAAATGATCACAGGGCCAGGACACAATTTTCCTCTAAGACACTGATGTCCAAGCTGTGGCCCGGGGGCAAGATGTGGCCCTTTACTTGCTTTTATCCAGCACTTGGGACAATGTTTCATCCTCTGACACCAACAATGGGGCATAATTCCCACCACTGACACTTAACAAAGAGGCACAATTCCTCCCAATGACACCACCGTGGGGGCACAGTTCCTCCCACTGACACCAACAATCGGGCACAGTTCCTCCCAGGGACACCAATGATGGGGCATGATTCTTAACACCCAGTGATACAAAGGATCGGGCACAATTCCTCTCACTGACACCAAAGGTGGAGCACTGTTTACTCCTACTGATGCCATGACATTGTCTACTTCCAATGGCTACAGTCCATCCCCCCCACAGTCTGAAGGGCAGTTTGGTCCTTTGTTTAGAACGTTTGGAGACCCCTACTCTAAAGCCCCCTACATAATGTCATGAGACATCTGCCGGTTCAAAAAAAAAAAAAAAAAAGGCCAACATTCTATCTGTGTGTATGTCAGTCTGTCTGACAGAAGCTGGCCATTCGGCGCTCTGCCAATGGAAGAGAACACTGATCGGAGTGTTCTGGCAGGGGAGCCGCCCCCCTCTCAGAACACAATAGCTAAGCAGGGGAGATCTCTGGACTAATTTTGCATGGTCAGTACAGTGTCTCCAAAGCTGTCAGGTATTTTTTTGTGCAACCCGCTGGCTTGCACGAAAAAAAAACTGTTAGTGTGTGCCCGGCTTAAGACACTAATGACATTGGATTCTCTGCGCCAGACAAAACATGCCACAGTCAGGGGGCCCAAAATCAACTGTCAAACCACAGCTGCCACAATTCTGATCTATACTTTACTATAAGGTGACCATATTTTTAAAATGAAATTCGGGACATTTTTTTTTTTTTTACTGGTAATGGCGCCAATCAGTGACTCTCTGCCCATCGCCGCCGCCGCCCGCCTCACAGCATGTCAAGTCTTACTCTCCAGGCCCCGGCAACTACTGGGTGGGGAGCAGAGGAAGATTGATCTGCCAGGGAAGGCAAGGAGATAAGCAAGCAGGTGGCTGGCCGGGACTTGAGCCAAGTCAGAAGAACATGTGAGCAGAGCTGAATGGGCATGCGCCCGAAACTGAAGAAATATTCCCTCCGTTCCGACCAGCACATGATCATCAGAAAGGGGCACAGATATTGGAAAAAAATACACCCCCCTAAGCTAGTAGGAGTGGCGGAGTGGCGATGTATAATTATGATTTTTTATTTTTTATTGTGCACTGACTGTATTATAAATTGCCCCAGTCCCTGTTCAAATCCAATCTGGGGACAAAACCAGGGACAGATGTGGTCCGGGGACAGTGTCCTCAATCTGGGGACTGTCCCGGGAAACCGGGGATGTCTGGTCACCCTACTTTACTAGCAACGATGTCCATCCCTAGTCTGGGCTGTGAGTTGCACATTTTTGTCTCCAATCCCATATACTGTAAATACTGTATATTCTACATTGTTCTATAGAAGACAGTAATGTTCAATGTTCAATGCATAACTGCAATCCAATGTCCAATGATTCACTTGCCCTTACAAACTTTCCCTGATAATCATTTATTAATGTTTATAACACAATTTAAAGTAGAAAAACAAAACTGACCTTTCACACACTTTTCTAGTACCTAGAACTTTAATGAGACAGGACACTTTAACACAGACTTGGTAACTCAAAGGTCCAATTTAACTGTGCAAACAGATTCTTTTTTCTATTTATTTCTTCCTGATCCATCTGCAGAGTAATAAGACAAGTTGCAGCCAGGATATGGGGATTTCCTAGTATACGATTATTTTAGAAAAGCGTTTGCAGCAGGATTTCTGTAACCTAAGCCTGCAGTCCTGGGGCAGACAACTGTGACAGTTATGAAGAGATTTGAGCCTGTAGCAGATGGGGGAATACATCATTCACATGTAGTAAACCTGTTTTATAATCTACTGTATCTCCTTTTTACTGCAGCAAGACTGATAAATCTGCCCGTAACCAAAGCATTTTGGAGCATAGAGAACAGCTGATGTATCTTACCAGTCTGTGACGTTGTGTGCATGCGACCCAAGCCAAAGGGCATACACTATGGGACAACTATGATAATTATAGTGCAGTGAGACAGAAACGATTCTTGGTTTCAGACTGTTACCATTGCCTTAACCACTTGCCTACTGGGCACTTTCATCCCCTTCCTGCCAAGGTGAATTTTCAGCTTTCAGCCCTGTTGCGCTTTGAATGACAATTGCGCGGTCATGCAACGCTGCACCCAAACAAAATTTTTATCTTTTTTTAGACAGATAGAGCTTGCTTTTGGTGGTATTTAATCGCCACTGGGTTTTTTATTTTTTGCTAAACATACTAAAAGAGAACAATCATTTTGATTTTTTTTTCTTTAGTTTGTTATAACATTTTGTAAATAAGTAATTTTTCTCCTTCACTGATGTGCTCTGATGAGGCTGCACTGATGGGCACTGATAGGCTGCACTGATGGGTACTGATGAGACAACACTGATGGGCACTAATGATGAGACACTAATGAGGCTGCACTGATATGCGACACTGATAGGCGGCAATGATGGGAACTGATAGGCGGCATTGATGGGCACTAACAGGAGGCACTGATAGGTGGTATTGACAGCCATCACTGATGGGCACTGACAGGCCTCATTGATGGGCACTGACAGGAGGCACTGATAGGTGGCACTGATAGGCATCACTGATGGGCACTGACAGGCAGCACTGATGAGGAGGCAGATTGGCAGCACTGGTGGGCACTGTTGGGGCTGCACTATCAGGACACTGATGATCAATGCCATGATTATCAGTGTAGATGTCCCCTTTGTGGATTGCCACTTATCGGCTTTCCTCTCCTCACACGCTGTCAGTGTGAGGAAAGGATTGCTGGCAAATCCTGTTTACACTGTGATCAGCTGTGATTGGACAAAACTGGTCACATGGTAAAGAGCCACTGTGATTGATCCTAAGACCACTTTCACATTGGGGCGCTTTGCAGGCGCTACATCGCTAAAAATGGCGCCTGCAAAGTGCCCTGAAAGAGCCACTCCTGTCTCTCCAATGTGAAAGCCCAAGGGCTTCCACACTGGAGCGGTGCGCTGGCAGGACACGAAAAAAAGTCCTGCTAGCAGCACCTTTGGAGCGGTGAAGGAGCTGTGTGTATGTATACCGCTTCTCCACCGCTCCTGCCCATTAAAATCAATGGGTAGCGCGGCTATACTGTGGGCAAAGCGCTGCTGCAGCAGAGCTTTGCAGGTGGTTTAAACCCTTTCTCGACTGGCTTTAACCCTTTCTCGCTATTTGGCTGCTAGTGCCCCACTAGCAGCCAAATAGTGCATCGAAATTTACGGTAAAGCGCCGCTAAAAATAGCAGCACTTTACCGCCGAAGCACCCACCGCCCCAGTGCCTTAGGCTTAATTTACACGGGACGTTTTTACAACCTCTCCTGAACGATTTAACTTGACAGATAGTAACCCACGTTTAAAACGTCAGTTTTGCCGCGTTTGCGTTTAGAAGCGTTTGAAAAAAAAAAAACATGAAAAATGAAAAACACCTGTAAATGAAATGTGGCTAAACGTGGCAACTCGTGTTTAGCCACGTTTTGTTTATAGGCGTTTTTCATTTTTGGCTATTTCGAGAAAAAAAAAACACGTTTAAAGGCATATATATGTAATTGTTTCTTTCATGTCTGTCTGTATAAAAGCTGTTTTTTAAAAATAAAATAAAGAATATCAAAAATAAATTTAATGTAGCTCTCCTCAGCGGCACATTCTCCCCATCCACTAAACTGGCTGCTCTGTTCGGCTCTCAGGCCCAAAGTACCGATGTAATGCCTTCAGGATTTGCTATTTGGTGATGTTGAATGTGATTGCCTTCTGGTTGGGGATCATTGGTAGAGGAACAGGCTGCAGCAGGCATCTTGCAGCGTCTTCCATGTCCTCTTCCCTTCTAAATTCACAGCGGCTTCTGCCGTGTGTCTCCTCCCCTCCTACTAGGCATCCAATAGGATTGCCTAACCTTTCAGCCAATCGGGAAATGGGTAATAGACCTGTGCTTCCTGATTGGCAGAGAGGTGATTCAGTGTCAGCGGCTATAGCTGCTAACAATATTCACTGTGTGCTCTCCTGGCTGGGACAGCTACCTGCACCTCCCCGCCAGAAGAACACAATAGGTACACGGGTAGGATTGAGTGATTTTTTTTCCCTGCAACTAAAATTGCTCCATCTATGGCTGGCTTTATTCTAAAAAAGTAACCCATACACGTCTTCTACAAGTGATTTTAACCACTTGACAACTGGGCACTTAAACCCCCTCGTGACCAGACCAATTTTCAGCTTTCAGTGCTCTCACACTTTGAATGACAATTACTCAGTCATGTAACACTGTACTCAAATGAATTTTGTGTCCTTTTTTTCCCACATAGAGCTTTCTTTTGGTGGTATTTGATCACCTCTGGGGTTTTTATTTTTTGCGCTATAAATGACAAAAGCCCGAAAATTTTGAAAAAAAAACGCATTTTTCTTTGTTTCTGTGATAAAATTTTGCAAATTATTATTTTTTTTTCATGAATTTTGGCCACAGTTTATACTGCTACATATCTTTGGTAAAAATAACCCAAATTAGTGGATATTATTTGGTCTTTGTGAAAGTTAGAGAGTCCACAAGTTGTGGTGCAAATCATACAAAATTGATCACATCTGATGTACTGGTGGTCTATCTCATTTCTTGTGACCCGAACAAGTCAGGAAAGTACAAATACCCCCCAAATGACCCCTTTTTGGAAAGTAGACATTACAAGCTATTTAGTAAGAGGCATTGTGAGCTTTTTGGTGTTGTCCTTTTTTCCCACAATTCTTTGCAAAATTAAGATTTTTTTTTTCACAAAATTGTCATTGTAATAAGTTATTTCTCTCACTTGGCATGTGTATACCACAGATGACACCCCAAAATAAATTCTTCTACTCCTCCTAAGTATTACAATACCACATGTGTGGGACTTTTCCACAACCTGGCCACATAGAGAGGCCCAACATGCAGGGAGCACCATCGGGTGTTCTAGGAGCATAAATTACACATCTATCTTGTTGACTACCTATTACACTTTTGAAGGCCCTGGAGCACCAGGACAGTGACACTGACGTGGCACTGCTGACAGATGCCACTGAAACATGGCACTGATGACACGTGACACTGATATGGCACTGATGACAGATGCCACTAATATGTGGCACTGATGACAGATGGCACTTATAACGTGGCATTGATGACACGTGGCACTGACAGATGGCACTAATAGGTGGCACTGATGACAGATGGCACTAATACCTGGCACTGACACATGACACTGATGACAGATGGCACTGATATGTGGCATTGATGACACGTGACACTGATAACAGATGGCACGTGACACTGACAGGTGGCACTGATACGTGACACTGATGACAGATGGTACTAATATGTGGCACTGATGACACGTGACACTGATATGGCACAGATGACAGATGGCACTATGTGGCACTGATGACAGATGGCACTATGTGGCACTGATGACATGTGGCACTGATGTCAGATGGCATTATACGTGGTACTGATGACAGATGGCACTTATACATGGCACTGGGGACAGATGGCACTGACAGGTGACACTGGGGAAAATGGCACTGACAGCAGCTGCAGCCGCTGCAGCCGCTAATTTCTCCCTCTTCACACAGATGTGAGGAGGGAAAGCCAGCGATGAGAGATGATCTCATATGTTTATGGTACGGCGATCGCGCTGTAAATGGCCGCTGTGATTGGCCGTTTACAGCAATCTGTGACTGGCTGTGTCCAGGGGACACGGCCAGCACAGAACTTCCCCGATGCGCGCTCGCGGGAGCACACAACACGGAAGTAAACAGGAGGGTGTCCAGGGACGGCCTCCCGGCAATTGGCGTCTGCGCTGCAGCCGTCTTTCGGCTATAGCGCGGATGCCTAGTGGTTAAATTCTTGTTTAAAATAAATAACAAACATGTTATACTTTCCTGCTCTTTGCAATGGTTTTGCACAGAGCACCCCCCAATCCTCCTCTTCTCAGGTCCCACACCCACACTCCTGGTTCCTTCCTCGAGCCAGTTGTCCCCACAACAAGCAGCTTGTTATGGGGGCACCCAAGCAGGAGCACTCCAGACCCCTGGCTCTGTGAGTCCATTCACACACAGAGCCGCCCCTCCGTCTCCTGATTGGCTCACTTGCTGTGATTGACCGCAGTAGGAGCCTGTGGCTCCCGCTGCTGCCAAAAGCCAATCAGGAGTGAAAGTCCCCAGAGAGGAAAGGCTCTCATGGATATCACTGGATCAAGAGGGGGCTCAGGTAAGTATTAGGGGAGCTGGGGGGGCTGCTGCGCACAGAAGGTGTTTTACCTTCATGCATAGATTGCATGAAGGTAAAAACCCTTATGCCTTTACAACCATTTGAATGGCCCTGCAATCTAGTTTTCATTAATTCTTTCCTTTATGTTTTTTTTCTTTTTGACTCCTTGTAATATACTTGAATAAGCATAGTACATAAGGACAGCCAAAGACTGTTCGAAACTTGGTTGGTTAAGCAGGAACTGGACGAAATTTGAACCACTAATGGGTAGGCTGAATGTACCAAGTTGATTGATCAATTAACTTGGGTGCAACCAGCCTGCCAGACTCGCAGTTATTGCAAGTAGCTGCTAGAGCCCCTAGTGATAATTACTGTCATCTCCTGGCGGGGGTGGCTTTCCCCAGGTTTAAGAGTGCATTCACGTGACCAGCCGCCTCTCTACTCTCTTGATCTGACTGCTACAGTGGGAGGGGCCAAGAATCCTACGCTGACGTCAGCCGAGAGGAGAGGAGAAGAGGTGGAGAAAGGCGCCCGGTCACATGAGTGCCGAGCAGCGCTAGGATATATAATGGCATTGTTTACATAAAGCATATACAGTGGAGACTATGCATTATGGAAGACAGGGGATTGCCCAAAAAAGGAAGTTATTTCAGCAGCAGGGGAGGGGTGGGCACTGACAGTAGCTCACAGGCAGGGAGGGAGGGGAGTAGAGAGGACACAGAAGATCTGCGAATGACAAAGGCAAGTAAACTGACCATGGTGTCAGGGATCAGCAGCCATGATAAACTGTGGTCAGTTTATGGGGGGGGGGGCAGAACCAGGCAGGATCAGCCAGTTTTTTTTACAATGGGCCAAATTACATAGCACAAGCAGTTGTTCATGCTTTAAAGGAACAGGATCCTTTTTTTTCTTCTTTTTTTTAAGGGTAACAGTCTAAACCAAAAAATTACCTTCTATTGCTCTCAGTCCCTCCAAATCCCCAAATTCCTTTTTTTTTGTGATCTAAATTCCTATTAGAGGGTGGCTATGTCTGTTCCCTATGCTCCCACTGTATGTAGAACACAGTATCCCTCTCTTTCTCACTCTTAAAGCGGAGTTCCCCCCGAAAGTGTAACTTTCGCTTTAAGGTATCCTGACCCCCTGAAATGCCACATTTGGCCTGTCATTTTTTTTTTTGGGGGGGGGGGGGGTGGGTAGCCAGCCCCCATTTCTATCTGTGCCACCTAGGTGACTCCTCCCTCCCTGCAGTCTTCTTGGACACGTCACAGGTCCCAGAAGATTTCCCAGCCATTCACGTGCACTATGAAGCTGCAAGCTGTCACAGCTGGGTACCCACAACTGCAATGTCAATGCCGTCGGGGGGGGGGCGAGAACGGAGGTTTCAGATGGCTGGTGAGTGGGTGTTTATTAAAACACTTTTTGTAGCTGCTGACTTTTAATAAACATGGCTCAGCTTAAAGATGGACTATGGGATTTGTAGAGCAGTTCATGTGACTGCAGCTAATATGCATTGCAAACAAATGAAAGTGAGGAGGAAAAGCAGGAGGTTCAGATGATGACTGAGGAATGTTACAGGAGGCAGAAAAACACAGTAAGTAACAATTTAAATGAAGATAGATTACAGGGCCAGAGTTTAGTGTCACTTCTTCAAGATTCCACACTGAGCTCTGGACACAAAAAAATAAATGGAATAATGGGGCTATCTAAGCATGTTGTGCTGTAGGTTAGGGGCATGCAGGATGATACCAGCTGATGCTCAGTTTTCTGCCTCAAATCTCCTTGACACAGACCATGGCCATGACCTGGTATACATGACCCGCTCACGTCCTGGAGGTAAACCCCTGCACACAATAGGGCACTGAAAACCTGCTCTATCCACAAAGAAAGGCAGTTGTGCCAATGCCATCTGTATACAAAGCTTCCCTTAACCGACAGTAACCTCACAGTGCTGTGCTCCTATTGGTGGAGAGCTCAGGGACTGGAGATCCAGTCTTCCTATAAGATCCAGCCTTCCACAATGTACACAATCAGAGCAAGCACTTCTATCAGCAGAGAGGGGAAGGAAACCTCTCCATCCACAACAACCACATACAGTACAATGATTTCTGATATGTGCACACACAAAGCATATCCTCATCTGCTACCCAGAGGGATCTTCTAGCTGCAGGATGAGGAAAACAACATCCACATATTATTAGTAAACAATAGGCCAGCACGGTATATGGCAGATCTGATTACAGCACACACTGATATTTACACAAAGGGCCCTTACATACAAAGGATCTCCATACAGGTGAGATCAGTGTACACATATACAGTGCAACCTTCCTTCCCCGGGTACGTGGCATGGATGACTGTGCCACACACCGATCCACGCATGGTGTCCACCTCCTCGCCCGGACTAGTCACCCCGCTCTGTACCTTCTCTATACCAGCTCCGTACCTTCTATATACCCGCTCTGTACCTTCTCTATACCCGCTCTGTACCTTCTCTATATCAGCTCCATACCTTCTCTATACCCGCTCTGTGCCTTCTCGATACCCGCTCTGTGCCTTCTCTATACCCGCTCTGTACCTGTTCTTTACCTTCTCCCCGGTGCCCGCTCCGCGCTCCTTAGATGTTCGCCCATACACAGGCTGCTCCGGTGCCCGTCATCTTCCCGGCTACAGCCCCGGCCGCCCCGCTCCTTCTATACGAGTCCATAGTGTACAGGGGGCAGGAGAGCCGACACCGCCGCCTCACTCCATCCTCGTCCTCCGCCCTCATCCCCGGATCCTCCGCTCCCGCTCCGCGCTCTCATCTCCACACTCCTTCATAACCATACCGGCTCATTCTGGTTCCACACTGAGGAAAATATATGAACAACGAGCATGTGTGCAAACATCTCACAGGCACACTCTTGTGGCGGGATGGGGAGCCTGTGTACACTCCATTCCACTCATATATAGATATATATACACTCACTGTGTATATATAATGTATACTGCACATAGCTCTGTGTACTCTCCACTCATATATAGATATATACACTCACTGTGTATATATCATGTATACTGCACATAGCTCTGTGTACACTCCACTCATATATAGATATATATACTCACTGTGTATATATAATGTATACTACACATAGCTCTGTGTACACTCCACTCATATATATATATATATATATATATATATATATATATATATATATATATACACTCACTGTGTGTATATATATATATAATATATACTGCACATAGCGCTGTGTACACTCCACTCATATATAGATATATATACAATCACTGTGTATATATAATGTATACTGCACATAGCTCTGTGCACACGCCACTCATATATAGATATATACACTCACTGTGTGTATATATAATGTATACTGTACTGCACATAGCTCTGTGTACACTCTACTCATAGATATATATACTCACTGTGTATATATAATGTGTATCAAGGTCCCGGGCCCCCAAAGGCCTAATGGTGACCTCAATGTTTCGGGAGAGCTGACATCCTTGCTTGTAGAGTGGGTTACCAGGCATGGTGGTTGTAATGTAAGAAGAATGATGGGCACCAGTCCCTTTTTGAATGCAAACAAGAGATTTATTGTCTCCTCGTAGAACTGGGGAGAGCGGGTTAGGGCCAGGACACTCTTGAGTGGATGCAATGATAAAGACTCTGAGACTTCTATAGGTAGACAGCTATACAGTGGAAGGCCTCAAGCCAGATGCCACATCTGTATAGGTAAGAGAATATGGCGTGAAACCACCAGTAAGTGTGACACTGGAAACCTTTGCTACATCCCAATTTCAAAAGAAAATGCAGAGAGGTGCCCCAGGGATGGTACAGGCAAAAGGAGGTAAACCAGAATTTGAAGACGTAACATTGTGTAAAAAAGTACAAAATGTATTGGGTACAAATGATAATAAGGTTTGATTTGGTCAATAAGCAGCAGCTAGATTCTGGAACACACAGGTCATCTCAAAACGAGATCAGGTGGAGTGTGTAATCACAATACTCCCAACATGTTTCGAAATATAGGTATAAATACTTAATTCTTTCTTCAGGGACTGAATTGAAAGCAAGCTGTTTTTTCTAATAACAACAAAAAAATAAAGAACAAAAGTAATACATGATACACGGGTGAGTATATAAGTATAAAAAAAAAACAATAGTTGAAATAGAATAGCATATGATGAGAGGAAATGGAAATAAATGGTACTCACAAAGTTTGTGTCTTTTTTAAAGTATAGTACACATCAGGATTCACATGTAAGAGGGGCTTTCATCTCTGAACCTGCTCAATCACACAATATGGGAGCTCTGGGGTCCACACATGGGGCTATGTAGGAGAGCCTCACAACACTGATAGTGCATGGATCCCCCATAACAGAGCAATGGAAGTACAATATATGTATGGTTGGAACATGCAGAGTTCCTGTCGCCAAAAAACACATCAAAGCTCACAAGGATCGACCAAACAGATTGGGAGACAGAGCTGATACAGAGAAATAATACAAAATCTGTAAAATGGCAATGTAGGTCACAAAAATATAAAAGATGTAAAACTATATGCATGAATCAACATGTCATGCTGTAGCAGACATGTGGGTTCATCACTGAGGGTATAACACACCACAAAATTTTAGAGTATCTGCTGCAAAAACATGCAGCAGAGCAAAACTATAGCCGCAGGAGTAGTAAAGACAAGAGGGTGTGGGGTCCAAGGAGTTCTCACCTGGATTTGTCGTTTTTGTGTGCATCATTGGTGTGGAGTAGGGATGAGCCGAACACCCCCGGTTCGGATCGCATCAGAACTTGCGAACGAACCGCAAATTCGTACAAACTTTAGAACCCCAATGAAGTCTATGGGACTCGAATGTTCGAAATAAAAAGTGCTAATTTTAATGGCTAATATGCAAGATACTGTCCTAAAAAGGGTTTGGGGACCTGGCTCCTGCCCCAGGGGACATGGGTCAATGCATAAAATGTTTTTAAAAATGGCTGTTTTGGCAGGAGCACTGATTTTAATGACGATTAAAGTGAAAAAAAAAAGTGAAATATTCCTTTAACCACTTGCCGACCGCCTCACGCCGATGTACGTCGGCAGAATGGCACGGGCAGGCATAAGCACGTAGATGTACGTGATTTGCCTCCCGCGGGTCGGGGGCCCGATCGGGCCCCCGCCCGGTGCCTGCGGCGGTCGGTTTTCGTTCGGGAGCGATCCCGGACGAGGGGACGGCCATTCATTCATGGCCACCCCCTCGCGATCGCTCCCGACGAATGGAAATCCCCGGTGACATCACTTCCTCTCCTGTAATGTAAACACAGGAGAGGAAGTGATGTATTCTCTCCTCCGTGTCGGTATTTTTCGTTCCGACACGGAGGAGAGCGGATCAGTGAGTTGCACCAACACATCCCACACACAGTAGAACATGCCAGGCACACTCACACCCCCCCTTTACCCCCCGATCACCCCCCCAATTACCCCTGCCCCCCAGTCACAGTGACACCAATGTCATTTTTTTTTTTTTTTTTTTTTTTTTTGCATTGGTGTCATTTGTGACTGTAATAACTGTTAGGGCAGTTAGGGTTAGCCCCCTTTAGTTCTAATGTACCCCCCTAACCCCCCCAATAAAGGTTTAACCCCGTGATCACCCCCCGTCGCCAGTGTCACTAAGGCTGGGTTCACATTGCAGCGGTTTATGAGAACGAATGTGATTCGCACTGCACTGCAGTGCAAATCACATCCGATCTCTGTGCGATTCGAGTTCAGCCATTCGCCGCACCCGCCGCACCCGCCACACCCGCCGCACCCGCCGCAAATTCGCACGGGACCCTTTTTTTGGCCCGCAGCAGAATCGGATCGCATGGGTGTTCACACCATGCGATCCGAGTTTGCAGATCGCACTGCGATATGCGAACTGATCTGGGGGTGTCAGTAACATTTCACTGACACTCCCAGCAGTTCGCATAGGGCAGTGTGAACTGCCGCCGGGAGGCATGCGATGCGGGAACCCGCCGCGGATTCGCGGCGTTTCCGCATCGCTCCAGTGTGAACCCAGCCTAATAAGCGATCATTTTTCTGATCGCCGTATTAGTGTCACAGGTGACGCTAGTTAGGCAGGTAGGTATTTAGGTTCGCCGCAGCTTTTTATAGCGCTAGGGACCCCCATATACTACCGCATAAAGCCCCCTGATTGCCCCCTAGTTAACCCTTTCACCAGTGATCACCATATAACTGTTACAGGTGACGCTGGTTGGTTAGTTATTTTTTTATAGTTTCAGGGCACCCGCCATTTATTACCTAATAAAGGTTTAACCCCCTGATCACCCGGCAGGTGTCATTTGTGACTAATAACTGTTAGGGCAGTTAGGGTTAGCCCCCTTTAGTTCTAAGGTACCCCCCTAACCCCCCCAATAAAGGTTTAACCCCGTGATCACCCCCCGTTGCCAGTGTCACTAAGGCTGGGTTCACATTGCAGCGGTTTATGAGAACGGATGTGATTCGCACCGCACTGCAGTGCAAATCACATCCGATCTCTGTGCGATTCGAGTTCAGCTATACAGATAGTATGGCTGAATTCGTGTCGCACCCGCCGCACCCGCCGCAAACTCGCACGGGACCCTTTTTTTGGTCCGCAGCAGAATCGGATCGCATGGGTGTTCACACCATGCGATCCAAGTTTGCAGATCGCACTGCGATATGCGAACTGATCTGGGGGTGTCATTAACATTTCACTGACACTCCCAGCAGTTCGCATAGGGCAGTGTGAACTGCCGCCGGGAGGCATGCGATGCGGGAACCCGCCGCGCATTCGTGGCGTTCCCGCATCGCTCCAGTGTGAACCCAGCCTAATAAGCGATCGTTTTTCTGATCGCTGTATTAGTGTCACAGGTGACGCTAGTTAGGCAGGTAGGTATTTAGGTTCGCCGCAGCTTTTTATAGCGCCAGGGACCCCCATATACTACCGCATAAAGCCCCCTGATTGCCCCCTAGTTAACCCTTTCACCAGTGATCACCATATAACTGTTACAGGTGACGCTGGTTGGTTAGTTATTTTTTTATAGTTTCAGGGCACCCGCCATTTATTACCTAGTCTCACTAGTGTACCCCTAAATTTAGGGGTGTCTACTTTCTAAAATGGGGTCATTTGGGGGGGGGGGTTTGTGCCATCTTGGCATTTTATGGCCTTCAAAACTGTAACGCCCTTAGAAAGCCTGAAGGCGGTGCTTGGTTTTTGGGGCCCCGTACGCGGCTAGGCTCCCAAAAAGTCCCACATATGTGGTATCCCCGTACTCAGGAGAAGCAGCAGAATTTATTTTGGGGTGTCATTTCACATATGCCCATGGCATGCGTGAGCAATATATCATTTAGTGACAACTTTGTGAAAAAAAAAAAAAGTTTGTAATTTTCCCGCAACTTGTGGCAAAATATAAAATATTCCATGGACTCAACATGCCTCTCAGCAAATAGCTTGGGGTGTCTACTTTCTAAAATGGGGTCATTTGTGGGGGTTTTGTGCCATCTTGGCATTTTATGGCCTTCAAAACTGTAATAGGTAGTGAGAAGTGAACTCAAAAAATTACGCCCTTAGAAAGCCTGAAGGCGGTGCTTGGTTTTCGGGGCCCCGTACGCGGCTAGGCTCCCAAAAAGTCCCACATATGTGGTATCCCCGTACTCAGGAGAAGCAGCAGAATTTATTTTGGGGTGTCATTTCACATATGCCCATGGCATGCATGAGCAATATATCATTTAGTGACAACTTTGTGAAAAAAAAAAAAAAAAGTTTGTAATTTTCCCGCAACTTGTGGCAAAATATAAAATATTCCATGGACTCAACATGCCTCTCAGCAAATAGCTTGGGGTGTCTACTTTCTAAAATGGGGTCATTTGTGGGGGTTTTGTGCCATCTTGGCATTTTATGGCCTTCAAAACTGTAATAGGTAGTGAGGCGTGAAATCAAAAATTTACGCCCTTAGAAAGCCTGAAGGCGGTGCTTGGTTTTCGGGGCCCTGTACGCGGCTAGGCTCCCAAAAAGTCCCACATATGTGGTATCCCCGTACTCAGGAGAAGCAGCAGAATTTATTTTGGGGTGTCATTTCACATACGCCCATAGCATGTGTGAGCAATATATCATTTAGTGACAACTTTGTGTAAAAAAAAAAAAAAAATTTTTTTTTTGTCATTATTCAATCGCTTGAGGCAAAAAAATAAAATATTCAATGGGCTCAACATGCCTCTTATCAATTTCCTTAGGGGGTCTACTTTCCAAAATGGGGTCATTTGGGGGGGTTTTGTACTGCCCTGTCATTTTAGCACCTCAAGAAATGAGATAGGCAGTCGTAAACTAAAAGCTGCGTAAATTCCAGAAAACGTACCTTAGTTTGTAGATGTGACAACTTTTGCGCAAACCAATAAATATACAATTATTGACTTTTTTTTTACCAAAGACATGTGGCTGAATACATTTTGTCCTAAATGTATGACTAAAATTGAGTTTATTGGATTTTTCTAATAACAAAAAGTAGAAAATATCATTTTTTTTCAAAATTTGCGGTCTTTTTACGTTTATATCGCAAAAAATAAAAATCGCAGAGGCAATCAAATACCATCAAAAGAAAGCTCTATTTGTGGGAAGAAAAGGACGCAAATTTTGTTTGGGTACAACATTGCATGACCGCGCAATTACCAGTTAAAGCAGCGCAGTGCCAAAGTGTAAAAAGACCTCTGGTCATTTACCAGCAAAATGGTCCGGTCTGAAAGTGGTTAAATATCGTGCCTGGGGGGTGTCTATAGTATGCCTGTGAAGTGCCACATGTTTCCCGTGTTTAGAACAGTCCCTGCACAAAATGACATTTAACAGAAAAAAAGTCATTTAAAACTGCTTGCGTTTTTAATGTAATATCTGGTTCCGACAATATGGATGAAAATCATTGAGAAAAATGGCATGGGTAGCCCCCCTTGCCCATTACCAGCGCCTTTGGGTCTTGTACAGATATTAAGGGGAACCCCGTACCCATATTAAAAAAAGGAAAGACGTGGGGCCCCCAGGCCCTATATACTCAGAACAGCAGTATACAGGCGGTGCAAACAAGACAGGGACTGTGTAGGTTTGTTGTGTTAAGTAGAATCTGTTTGTAATTTTGAACTGGTACATTTTTAAAGTGTAGCTCCAGTCAAAAAAATCAATTTTTAAGCTTTTTGGAAAACATAGGGAAGGATTATCACACCTGTATAATTTGTTTTGCCGTCCGTCTTCTTTCATCTCACTTCCTGTTGTCTCCTTCCGTTTGCAAGTAGGAGACGTTTGTAAGTTGAATGTTTGAAAGTAGGGGCCTGCCCTATATGCTCTGCAGAAATGGCAGAACAAGGTGTTGGTGTTGCCACAACACTGTAAGCCCTCAAAGTGACTCTTGGTGGGCGCTGGAGCGCCCTGCTGTGAACGATTATATCAAGAATTGTAATTACATATCATTGTTGAACAATGGTAGAAAAATTGGGCCTTTGGTTGTTGTGGTGCTGGTGTTGGTGCCACAACACTATAAGTCCTCACAGTTACTCTCGGTGGGCAAAGGAACGGGCCCTGCTGTGAAATATTATATCAAGAATTGTAATTACATGCCCCTGTTAAACAGGGGCTGAAAAATTGGGCCTTAGGCACTGGTGCTGGTGCTACGACACTGCAACCTCTCCCATATACTCTAGCTGTAGTGCAGGAATGAGCCCTGCTGCAAAGCATTGCATCAACAATTGTAATTAAACGCCCCTGTTAAACAGGGGCTGAAAAATTGGGCATTAAGCACTGGTGCTGGTGCCATGACACTGCAACCTCTCCCATATACTCTAGTCTTAGTGCAGGAATGAGCCCTGCTGCAAAGCATTGTATCAAAAATTTTAATTAAATGCCCCTGTTAAACAGGGGCTGAAAAATTGGGCTGGTGTCACTGGTGCTAAGACACTGCAACCTCTCCCATATACTCTAGTTGTGGTGCAGGAATGAGCCCTGCTGCAAAGCATTGCATCAAAAATTGTAATTAAATGCCCCTGTTAAACAGGGGCTGAAAAATTGGGCTGGTGGCATCACCCAGAACCAAAAATGTTCTTCCAACATATAGAGGATAGAAAATCAACATAACAGGACAGTCACTCAGCATCAGCATAGGCAATCTTGAAGGGATGTGATATTTCAAAAAAATAAATATTCGGTTACATCAGCTTCAGGTGCTTGGTAGCTGTGGGTGATCCAAGACTGATTCATCTTTATGAAGGTCAGTCGATTAACCGAGTCGGTGGACAGGCGCACCCTGTGATCGGTAACAAAGCCACCAGCAGCACCGAAGGTGCTTTCCGAAAGAACGCTGGATGCAGGACAGGCCATTAGCTCAATTGCATACTGTGCAAGCTCTCGCCAGTGGTCCATCCTCAATACCCAGTAAGCCAGAGAATTTTCAGTGGGAAAGGTGTCCAAGTCTGACCTTGCCCCTAGGTATTCCTGCACCATGTAAATCAGACGCTGGCGATGGTTGCTGGAACCGATCATACCTTGGGGCTGTGGACTAAAAAATTGTCTGAACGCATTGGTCAGAAGGCCACCTTCTCCACTGCTCCTTCTGACCGATGCCTCAGCAACACATTGTCCAGGACCAGGAGTTTATAACCTCCCAGTCTCTGGGAACGCTTTGCACAGACCTTTCTGCAAGGCCTCCTGGAGATGTCTCATCCTCTGCTCCCTCTGCGATGGCAAGATAAGGTCGGCAACCTTACCCTTGTACCGTGGATCAAGGAGATTGGCCAGCCAGTAATGGTCCCTCTCCTTGATCCGAAGAATACGAGGATCCTTCCGCAGGATTTGCAGGATCAGGGAGGCCATGCAGCATAGGTTAGCTGAGGCATTCAGTCCGGAGTCCTCTGGGTCACTAAGGACAACATGATCCGCAGCTACCTCCTCCCAGCCACGTACAAGTCCACGGGTTTCTTGGGACTGTAAATCATCCCTACAAGACTGCTGCTGCTGATGCTGAGTGCCAGCCTCCACCTCCATGCTGACACAATCATCCTCGTCCTCCTCCTCCTTGTCCTCTTCCTTTGTGATGTGTGGGACAGCAGGAACACTGTCTGGATAAAGGGGGCCTTGAGAGGCAAGGAAGTCCTCCTCTTCCTGCCTCTGTTCTGCCTCAAGTGCCCTGTCCATTATTCCATGCAACGTATGCTCCAACAGGTGGACAAGAGGTACAGTGTCACTGATGCATGCACTGTCACTGCTAATCATCCTTGTGGCCTCCTCAAACGGTGACAGGACAGTGCATGCATCCCTGATCATGCCCCACTGGCGTGGTGAGAAAAAAACAAGCTCCCCTGACCCTGTCTTGGTGCCGTAGTCGCACAGGTACTCATTGATGGCCCTCTGCTGCGTGTGCAGCCGCTGCAGCATGGCCAACGCTGAGTTTACCTGGTGGGCATGTCACATATAAGGCAGTTCTTGGGCAGGTTCAACTCCTTTTGGAGCTCAGCCAGCCGAGCACAGCCACTAAATGTTCAGTGGAAATGCACACAGACTTTTCTGGCCTGCTTCAGGACATCCTGTAAGCCCGAGTACCTGCCCAAAAACCGCTGCACCACCAGGTTAAGGAAGTGAGCCACACAGGGCACATGGGTCAGTTGTTCCTGTCGGAGGACGGAGAGGAGGTGGGTGCCATTGTCGCAAACCACCATTCCTGGCTTAAGCTGGCATGGCGTCAACCACCTCTCGGCCTGCCCCTGCAGAGCTGACAAAATATCTGCCCCAGTGTGGCTCCTGTCCCCCAAACAAACCAGCGCAAGCACGGCATGGCATCGTTTTAGCATCGTTTTAGCCCCTTGAACGCCTACGGAGCACCGCTGGTTCTGAGGGCAGAGCACTGGAAGAGGCCATGGAGGAAGAAGAAGAGGAGAGAGGTGTGTCACAACCAGTAGTAGCATTTTGGAGGCGTGGTGGCGGAACA
Organism: Lithobates pipiens; assembly: GCF_037356315.1. Taxonomy (NCBI): domain Eukaryota; kingdom Metazoa; phylum Chordata; class Amphibia; order Anura; family Ranidae; genus Lithobates; species Lithobates pipiens. The sequence continues at coordinate 489,394,894 of NW_027507758.1, forward strand.
ACCTCCAACACTACTGCACCTTGTCCTGCATCCTTCCCAGCTGCCAGAAGAGTGACCCAATGGGCCGTGGAAGACAGGTAACTTCCCTGTCCATGCCTGCTGGACCATGAGTCAGTGGTAATATGCACCTTACCGCTGACCGCCCTGTCCAGCGAGGAAAGGACATTGCCTTCCACATGCCGGTAGAGAGCCGGAATCGCCTTCCCTGAGAAAAAAATGCACATTGTACAAACTCACGGAAGGGTGCCGAGTCAACCAACTGAAAAGGCAGCAGTTGAAGTGCTAGAAATTTAGCCAAGCTAGCATTCAACCGCTGGGCATGTGGATGGCTGGGAGTGAACTTCTTTTGACGGTCCAGCAGCTGGGGCAGGGAAATTTGCCTGCTATAATCAGACATGGGTGTACTGCTAGCAGAGTGCCCGGAAGCACTTGGCTGTGACACACCTAATTCTACACCTTCATTCCTCTCAGAGCAGGTTTCAGAGAGGACTGAAGGTCTAGTGGGGTTGGAGATCCCAGCTGATGAGGAGAAAGGAGAGGTCTGCTTTTGTCAGGATCTGGAGGGAGGCCGAGATGCTGAGAGGGCTCCCCTTGCGGCCGAGTGCAGCACAACCCTGAAGATGACACAGGGATGCAGTGCCCACAGTAGCACAGGTTGCCTGGTAGCAGCAGCAGATGACAGGAGCTGAGTAAAACAGGTCTCCGGGGGCAACCGTGCTAGAAAGTCCAAGAGAGGGATAAACGAAAGTCCAATAGCAGGGTCAAGGCCAAGCCGGGGGTCAAACACAGAAGATCAGTCCTGAGGTCGGAGCAACGGGTCCTGAGCTGAAGACCGGAGAATAGGAGTCCAAGCCAAGCCGAGATCGGGTGTAGGGAGCAGACAAGGGACGTCGGGTACAAGCCAGTGGTAAGAGCCAGGAGAACAACAGGAGCAGGTCAAACAAGCCGGGTCGGTACACAGGAGATCAGACAGCAGGAATCACGGACACAGGTACACAGGAGAAGCTGACGATAATCCAGCGATGCAGCACTGTCAGGTGAACGTTTAAATAGGCAAGGTGCCTACGACGTGTAACGTTATGCGTTCGTATCACCATCGCGTACACGCGCTCGATCAGACGCAACGTCGGGCGTTCGTTATGGAAACACATTGCACTGACGCGCATTACCACGAACGTACCTTGCGAGGTTGCGCATAGGGATGCGCCTATTTCCCTGACAGCTTTGTTCTTTGGTGTGGGTCTTTGAGGTACGCTTGCCAACAAGCTGCATGGCAGGTCAACATATGTCTGGTCAAGCATGTGGTGCCCAAGCGGCTGATGTTTTGGCCACGCGAGATACGCTTGAGACATATGTTGCAAATAGCAGCGGTGCGATCTGATGCACTCGTCTCAAAAAAGGCCCACACCAAAGAACTTTTAGAATAACGCGCAGAGGCAGCGCCCTGCACAGGCAGAGCTCTGCGGTGGGATTCAGTCGGTGTGCTGCCCCTAAGCTGGCCTCCTAGGGCATCCTGCCTCGTTGGACATGTGCCTCCTCCTCCTCCTCCTCTCTCCTACCAGGCACCCACGTGGAGTCAGTGCCCTCATCATCCCCTCCCTCTTCATCGCTGGAGCAAACCTGGCAGTATGCTGCAGCTTGTGGAACATGACTTCTAGATTGCTGTCCTTCTTGAGCATACCCTCTCTCTGCGCTCACGCTACTGCCTTCTTCTAGCTGAGTATCATCATCAGAGCCTACAAAACACTGGGCATCCTGCTGGAGCATGTACCCAACACTGTGCTCAAAGAGTTCAGGGGACTCCTCAGGAGGACATGGTAGGTCTAAGGAAGGAGTCACTGATGATGACATTGAGATGAGGGAAGGCAATGCATTGGCAGCTGCTTTGCTAGTACCCTGAGCCTGGGTGAGAGAGGATGAGGAGGATGAAGGGGGCTTGGTCATCCACCCTACCAAGTCTTTGGCATGATGCGGCTCAATGCGTCCAGCTGCCGAAAAGAAGGACAAGCGTGTCCCATGGCCACGTGCTGATGATGACGATGCACCGCGTCCATGACCAGCACTGTTGTCTCTAGACACAGAGCCTGCTTGCCCTCTTTTATCGGCTCGCGTCTGTCTGCCTCTCCTTGTTGGCCTTCCAGACATGGTAATGGCCTGAAGGGAGATGGGAAAACCAGCAATTGGGTAGTGTATATTGTGCTGGAGGCACACAACACCCACTAACTCCTGCACGATGCCTTTATTATAGAACAGGAATTAAAGGGTAGATACTGGTGTATAGTGATGGACGAACTTCCGACGGGACGTTTCGCGAACGCGAAATGCGAACGGACCCAAACGTTCGCGAAACCGACCGTTCGCCGCGGGCCCCATTGACTTCAATGGGAGGCGAACTTTGCAAACCTTCATGTCGAATTTGCGGCCACGTGGTAATTATTAGGGGGTAAAACGTAGTCCCACCATCTGGACAATGACATAATACATGTATGAGGTGAATTTGGGATCGATAACTACAAGCATTTTTATTTTATTTGGGAAATTGTTCTAACAATTCAGGACTATGGAGCTAATGAAGGCAATGGAGGAGAGGGAAGGTCAGGGACCAGGGTAGGCAAAGAAGAGGGTGCAGGAGATGATCACCAGCAGCGTGACATACCGGAATGACACATGCACCGTGATAGAGGCATCTGACAGCAGCACCGTAATACAGAGCACTGACAGCAGCACCGTGACATACAGCGCTGACAGCAGCACCGTGACATACAGCGCTGACAGCAGCACCGTGACATACAGCGCTGACAGCAGCACCGTGACATACAGCGCTGACAGCAGCACCGTGACATACAGCGCTGACAGCAGCACCGTGACATACAGCGCTGACAGCAGCACCGTGACATACAGCGCTGACAGCAGCACCGTGACATACAGCGCTGACAGCAGCACCGTGACATACAGCGCTGACAGCAGCACCGTGACATACAGCGCTGACAGCAGCACCGTGACATACAGCACTGACAGCAGCACCGTAAGCAGCCCCAGGAGGAAGTCAGCACAGCACAGGGATGGTGTGATCCCCTCATAATAAGAACCCCCAGGAGGAAGTCAGCACAGCACAGGGATAGTGTGATCCCTTCATAATAAGAACCCCCAGGAGGAAGTCAGCACAGCACAGGGATATCATAAGCAGCCCCAGTAGAAATATGACACCGCTCAACCTCTTCAAAGAGGAGGGTAGGGGCATATAGTACGGTGTGCTTTTTTGGGTCAAGGAAGTGAGCCAAATGAATTAAGAAGGTCTGTGTGCTTGATTAAAAAAATAGTTTATAGACATATACATGGTCTACTGGTCACATGTGTTGAATTCCTCCGAGATCCATGCCTCATTCATTTTTAGAAATGTGAGGTAGTTAACACTGTGGTGAGCTAGGCGAGTACGCTTATCGGTCACAATCCCCCCTGCTGCGCTGAACGTCCTTTCGGACAGGACACTGGATGAGGGGCAAGCCAACAGTTCGATTGCAAATTGGGCAAGCTCTGGCCAGAGGTCAAGCCTGCCCACCCAGTAGTCTAGGGGTTCATCACTCCTCAGAGCGTCCACATCGGCCGTTAACCCAATGTAGTCGGACACCTGACGGTCTAGGCGTTCCCTGATGCTGGATCCGGATGACACCTGTCGATGGGTCGGCTGAAAGAATGACCTCATATCCGAAGTCACCAACACATCTTCAAACCGGCCTCTTCTTGCAGGCGCTGTTGGATTGGTACCCGCAAATCCTTCTCTGGGAGTGGGAATTGCTCCTCTGCCAGCGCACGCAAAAGCAGAATGCAGCATTTCTCGAAGCAAGGCCTGGAAGTGCTGCATTCTGACAGCCCTCTGCGACGGCGGTAACATTTCCGCCATTTTGTGTTTGTACCGGGGGTCTAAGTACGTTGCCACCCAGTACTGGTCCTTGACCCTCATGCTTTTTATACGGGGGTCCCTATTAAAACACTGGAGCATGAAGGCCCCCATTTGCACTAAAGTGGAAGCGGTGTGGTGGCCTGGCTCCTGCTCATCATCCAGGATAATGTCGTCCTCTTCATTCTCCTCTCCCCATCCTCGCACAACAGGGATCCCAGAAAGGTTTAAAGCATGCTCTTCTTGCTCCTGCTCATCCTCCCCGGCACCATCCTCCTCTGACTCCTCATCAGACTCCTGTTGTTGACTTGTCTCAGATAGAGTAGCCCCCCCTGGGAATTCATCCAGCATTGCGACTTCCTCATCTTCCCGCTCCTGCTCCTCCACAGCCTGATCAATGACACGACGCAATGCACGCTCCAGAAAGAAGGCATAAGGTACCATGTCACTGATGGCGCCATGGCTGCGACTGACCAGTTTGGTGATCTCCTCAAATGGCCGCAGAAGTCTGCATGTGTCGCGCATGAGCAGCCACTGGCGCGGTGAAAAAAAACCCAGCTCCCCAGAACCGTTTCTTTCGCAGAGTTCATACAGGTAGACGTTAACTGCACGTTTCTGCTGGAGCAGCCTATCAAGCATATAGAAGGTTGAGTTCCATCGCGTCGGGCAATCGCAAATAAGACGTCTGACCGGCAGATGGTGTCGCCGCTGAATGTCAGCAAGGCGAGCCATGGCCGTGTAAGATCTTCTGAAATGGGCCGAGATTTTCCTTGCCTGCCGCAAGATGTCCTGGACCCCAGGGTATTTGACAAGGAATCGCTGCACGACCAAGTTTAAGACGTGTGCCATGCACGGCACGTGCGTGATTTTGCCCTGTTTCAATGCGCTAAGCAGATTGGCACCGTTGTCACACACCACTTTACCAACTGTCAAATTGAGCGGTGTTAGCCACTCATCTGCCTGTGAACGCAAAGCTGAAAGGAGTGCCGGGCCAGTGTGGCTCTTTGCTTCCAGGCACAACAGACGCAGCACGGCATGGCAACGTCTCACCTGGCATGTGGAATAGGTTCTGGGGAGCTTGGGCGGTGCAGTGGAAGAGACGCTAGCAGCGGAAAAGGAGGAGGCAGCTGAGGAGGAGAGGGAGGAGGATGGAGTAGGAGGAGGAGAAGAAGAGTCAGGCCTGCATGCAATCCGTGGCGGTAAAACCAAATCTACACGGGTGCCACGGGTTACATGCTTGACGGCCGTCAGAAGGTTCACCCAGTGGGCAGTAAAACTGATATACCTTCCCTGCCCGTGTTTGCTAGACCACGTGTCTGTGGTCAGATGTATCTTGGCACCGACACTGTGTGCCAGAGATACATTCACTTGCCGCTGAACATGGCCATATAGCTCTGGGATGCCCTTCTCTGAGAAATACTTCCTTCCTGGGACCTTCCATTGTGGTGTTCCAATGGCCACAAATTTGCGAAAGGCCTCCGAGTCCACCAGTTTATATGGCAGTAGTTGGCGGGCTATGAGTTCTGACAAGCCAGCCGCCAACCGTTGGGCAAGAGGGTTATCCGGCATCATCATTTTTTTACGCTCAAACATTAGGCCCACGGAAGCCTGCCTTTTTGCAGAAAAATGTGAGCTTGGCGTGATGGAAGGTGGAGTGGAGGACAATTGTGAGGAGAGAGGAGAAGGAGAAGTAGAAGACGAGGCTGGACGGTGAGAGCCTGCAGTGTGGCTTTGTGTGTTCCGTTGCTCCCACTGGGCTCGGTGATGGCTGCTCATGTGCCTTCTTAAGGCGGTCGTCCCTAGGTGAGTATTGGGCTTACCGCGACTAACGCGTTGACTGCAAAGATTGCAGATGGCAACGCTATTGTCAGCAGCGGACACGTTAAAAAAAGCCCACACTGCGGAGCCATGTGCCGGTGTCCTGGGAGCGCCAGATGTGACCGTACATGGTCGATGACTCGCTCCTGATACATTTGCAGTCTGCTTTGTCCCTGCTGTGCAATGTAAGTCATTGCTGCTTCTCCTCCCTATCTGCTGGTCCATATCTCCCTCTGAACTCCCCTCCTCTTCCTCTCTTGTGGGCACCCACGTGACATCACTAGACACGTCATCATCAACGTCACCTTCCCCACCGCTATAAGTAGAGATCTCGGAGTAGGCAGCAACACCGGGGACCAACCTCCTCCTTGGGCTGATCTGGGTACTGGCGTCAGACTGCTGAGTAGCGCTTGTTGCTACCTCCTCTTCCTGATCCAATACCAAGAGTGGCTGCGCATCAGAAATGTCCTCTTGATATGGATCGGAAAATAATTCCAGTGACTCAAGCGGAAGGTATGTGGTGGTGGTGGTGGTGGTCGTGTTGTTGGTGGTAGTGTCTTTGGGGGTGCACATAGCAGAGAGTGAAGAAGAGGGTGCAGATCGAGAGGATGAGGAGGGTGCAGAAGAGTAAGGCTGAGCGAGCCACTCAACCAAGTCTGGTGCATCCTTTAAAGTAATTGAACGCACCTTCTGCAACTTCCCACTTTGGCTCAAGCCTGTTGCTCCTGCCCTACCCCTACCACCCCTGCGGAAGGGCCTGCCTCTTCCTCTGCATGTCATTTTTTAAATGACCCTGTGACAAAACTCTTAGTCCCTATACCGCTGAAGGACTGCTGCAGTATAGGTGAGCGGTCAGCAGTGGTGCACGTCAACCCTATCTATTGTGGACCTATAGCGGTCCTTACAGAACAGCAGACTGTACCGCACTCAAGCCTATGTACCGTAGCACCCTATACCAAGTTACCAGTCCTTATAAGAACTTTTGTGGACCAAGCAGGTTGTGTATTAGTGTTTAGCAGACTGTACGTCAGTCCCTATACCGCTGAAGGACTGCTGCAGTATAGGGCAGCGGTCAGCAGTGGTGCACGTCAACCCTATCTATTGTGGACCGATAGCGGTCCTTACAGAACAGCAGACTGTACCGCACTCAAGCCTATGTACCGTAGCACCCTATACCAAGTTACCAGTCCTTATAAGAACTTTTGTGGACCAAGCAGGTTGTGTATTAGTGTTTAGCAGACTGTACGTCAGTCCCTATACCGCTGAAGGACTGCTGCAGTATAGGGCAGCGGTCAGCAGTGGTGCACGTCAACCCTATCTATTGTGGACCGATAGCGGTCCTTACAGAACAGCAGACTGTACCGCACTCAAGCCTATGTACCGTAGCACCCTATACCAAGTTACCAGTCCTTATAAGAACTTTTGTGGACCAAGCAGGTTGTGTATTAGTGTTTAGCAGACTGTACGTCAGTCCCTATACCGCTGAAGGACTGCTGCAGTATAGGGCAGCGGTCAGCAGTGGTGCACGTCAACCCTATCTATTGTGGACCGATAGCGGTCCTTACAGAACAGCAGACTGTACCGCACTCAAGCCTATGTACCGTAGCACCCTATACCAAGTTACCAGTCCTTATAAGAACTTTTGTGGAACAAGCAGGTTGTGTGTTAGTGATTAGCAGACTGTACGTCAGTCCCTATACCGCTGAAGGACTGCTGCAGTATAGGTGAGCGGTCAGCAGTGGTGCACGTCAACCCTATCTATTGTGGACCGATAGCGGTCCTTACAGAACAGCAGACTGTACCGCACTCAAGCCTATGTACCGTAGCACCCTATACCAAGTTACCAGTCCTTATAAGAACTTTTGTGGACCAAGCAGGTTGTGTATTAGTGTTTAGCAGACTGTACGTCAGTCCCTATACCGCTGAAGGACTGCTGCAGTATAGGGCAGCGGTCAGCAGTGGTGCACGTCAACCCTATCTATTGTGGACCGATAGCGGTCCTTACAGAACAGCAGACTGTACCGCACTCAAGCCTATGTACCGTAGCACCCTATACCAAGTTACCAGTCCTTATAAGAACTTTTGTGGAACAAGCAGGTTGTGTATTAGTGTTTAGCAGACTGTACGTCAGTCCCTATACCGCTGAAGGACTGCTGCAGTATAGGTGAGCGGTCAGCAGTGGTGCACGTCAACCCTATCTATTGTGGACCGATAGCGGTCCTTACAGAACAGCAGACTGTACCGCACTCAAGCCTATGTACCGTAGCACCCTATACCAAGTTACCAGTCCTTATAAGAACTTTTGTGGAACAAGCAGGTTGTGTGTTAGTGATTAGCAGACTGTACGTCAGTCCCTATACCGCTGAAGGACTGCTGCAGTATAGGTGAGCGGTCAGCAGTGGTGCACGTCAACCCTATCTATTGTGGACCGATAGCGGTCCTTACAGAACAGCAGACTGTACCGCACTCAAGCCTATGTACCGTAGCACCCTATACCAAGTTACCAGTCCTTATAAGAACTTTTGTGGAACAAGCAGGTTGTGTATTAGTGTTTAGCAGACTGTACGTCAGTCCCTATACCGCTGAAGGACTGCTGCAGTATAGGTGAGCGGTCAGCAGTGGTGCACGTCAACCCTATCTATTGTGGACCGATAGCGGTCCTTACAGAACAGCAGACTGTACCGCACTCAAGCCTATGTACCGTAGCACCCTATACCAAGTTACCAGTCCTTATAAGAACTTTTGTGGACCAAGCAGGTTGTGTATTAGTTTTTAGCAGACTGTACGTCAGTCCCTATACCGCTGAAGGACTGCTGCAGTATAGGGCAGCGGTCAGCAGTGGTGCACGTCAACCCTATCTATTGTGGACCGATAGCGGTCCTTACAGAACAGCAGACTGTACCGCACTCAAGCCTATGTACCGTAGCACCCTATACCAAGTTACCAGTCCTTATAAGAACTTTTGTGGAACAAGCAGGTTGTGTGTTAGTGATTAGCAGACTGTACGTCAGTCCCTATACCGCTGAAGGACTGCTGCAGTATAGGGCAGCGGTCAGCAGTGGTGCACGTCAACCCTATCTATTGTGGACCGATAGCGGTCCTTACAGAACAGCAGACTGTACCGCACTCAAGCCTATGTACCGTAGCACCCTATACCAAGTTACCAGTCCTTATAAGAACTTTTGTGGAACAAGTGAGTTGTGAATGTTTAGCAGACTGCAGCAGAAGGGCAGCAGTCAAGTATAATATCCTTTCTATATTTGGAAGAAAGAATATTATACATGTACAAGCCTATTACTGTACCACTGATACCAGTCCTGAAAAGAACCTTTGTGGAACTAATAATAACAGCAAGTCTTTAAAATTACCCTCACTGCCTGACAACACTGCTTCCTTCCTGTCCCTATACAAATTGGCAAAAAAAGAGAACGATTAGTGGTTACTGGAACAGCTCTTTTGTGGACCTTGATAGTAACAGCTAATGATGATGATGATGATGATGATGATGAAAGACTAATCTGGCTGTCCCTGTAGCATACACCGTCCTTTCCCTTTCTCTAAACTAACAAAAGACACTCAGGCTGCTGCAAGAATCAGCAGCACAGCAAACCTATCAACACCTAACACCTATACCAGTCCTGAAAAGAACTTTTGTGTACCAAATAGCTAGTGGTTTATCTCTCCCTACTCCACACAGGAACCTGTCCCTATCTTAACAGAAGAAAGAATGTAAAATGGCCACCGGATCGGGTGTATTTATAGGTTAGGGGGAATGTACAAGTGTCCATGTGCTGTCATGTCTCAATTGGCTGTCCTGTATCACATGATAAACGTGTCACCAAAGGTTAAAGTTCTTGTATACATTAAACACGTAAGTCCGCCGCGGCGAACGACGGAAAAAGGCGTTCGAACGTGCGGACCGCGAATGTCGGAAATTCGCCGCGAAACGACCGCCGGGCGAACCGTTCGGCCATCACTACTGGTGTATACTGTGCTGTGCTGGAGGCACACAACACCAACTAACTCCTGCAGATGGCAGATGGCTCAATTAGAGAAGAGCTATATAGGTGGATAATGGTGTATACTGCGGTCAGGGCACGCAGACAACACCCACAATCTCCTACAGCTGACTGAAAGCTCTATTACAGAAGAGCAATATAGCTAGCTATATAGGTGGATATCATGGTGTATACTGTGGTCAGGGCACCCAGACAACACGCACAATCTCCTACAACTGACTGCAAGCTCTATTACAGAAGAGCAATATAGCTAGCTATATAGGTGGATATAATGGTGTATAGTGCGGTCAGGGCACGCAGACAACACGCACAATCTCCTACAACTGACTGCAAGCTCTATTACAGAAGAGCAATATAGCTAGCTATATAGGTGGCTATAATGGTGTATACTGCGCTCAGGGCACGCAGACAACACCCACAAACTCCTGCAGATTGCTAAAAGCTCAATTACAGAAGAGCAAGAACGCTAAATCGGCCGATAATGAACGGTGTATACTGTGTTGAAGGTACACAGAGAACACCCACTAACTCCTACAGACGCCAACACATGGCACAAGGCCGCCGTGCTGGCGGCCTTATATAGTGTGGGGCGTGTACTACACTGCCTGAGCTATGATTGGCCACAGGCATCCTGCCTGTGGCCAATCATGGCTCTTCTCCCTGCTGGCGCTGTGATTGGCAAAGCATGCGGGATCACAGTGCATGCTTGGCCAATCATGAGCCAGCAATGCACTGCGATGGCGCAGTGCATTGTGGGCTGTGAGCGCCGCACGAATTTGGCGCGAATGGCCCATAACGTTCGGTATTCGCCAAACGTGCGAACAGCCGATGTTCGAGTCGAACGTATGTTCGAGTCGAACATCAAGCTCATCCCTAGTGTGGAGCACAATGTAGGCCTGGCTTTGCAACAGTCCAATGATAAGCTTACCTAGCTTATAAGGACAAACAGGTAGGATAGAATCGTAAAGTAGCCGCCCATCAATCTGGGCAAATGTCCAATGGATGGGACAGGTAGGTGTCAGGTGAACGGGCGGAGTCCATCAAGATGATGAGCCCAACCGATCACCTGTGCACCATGTGTGCCTAAAGAAGCGTCTCCCCAGTGATCCCCTGGCATATGCGGCGTCTGGCATGGCCGCATCAAGCGGCGCAATAACATCAGACATTGAAAAGGCTGCCAACACAACAAATGGCGGCGTATGCAGGTCAGGTGGAGTGAGACCAACTGTGCATGCGTGAATCGGCGTACACGCAGGCTCGTGATAACAAAAGTGTACTGCAGCCCAAAAAAAAAGGGTTGGCCCCCGAGATGCAAAAGGTACCAGGGAGCCCCTGTGTGCCGGGGAGCCTCGATGCATGGGGGCGGGGGGGTGGGCAAAGAGGAGTGGGGAGGAGGGAAAAAGAAAAAAGGGGGAAGAAAAAGGGATGAGAAATGGTACCTATAAGCCCTTGTACACACGGTCGGAGATTCCGACTGAATGTTTCCTATCGGACCGTCTTGTCGGATATTCCAACTGTGTGTGGTCTGCATCAGACTGTTTCCGTTGGAGTATACGACGGACCAACTTTTCCAACTTGCCGGTAAAATTTTCAGACAAAATGCAACGATCGGACATACTCCGATCATGTGTAGCCTACTCCGGCGGACAAAGTGCCACGCATACTCAGATCAAATTCCTAGACCAAAGCTATTGGCTACTAGCCTGAACGTAGTCCCGTCCTAACGAAATAACGTTATCACGTTATGTACAATCGGATTTTCCGACAACTTAGTCCAACCGTGTGTATGCAACATCACTTTCGGACCTCTTCCGGAATTAATCAGTCGGAATTACTCCAACGGATTTGGTTGTCGGAATCTCCGACCGTGTGTACAAGGGCTAAGGGTTAAATCTGCTTAGACCTGGACAATCAGTGAGAATTCTTTCAGAGCTCCATAAGCAACCAATGCACAAGACAAGATAGCCATTTGAATGAATGCTTAGTTTTAATGGCAGGTGAGCAGAATTACAGTTGCAAAAAAAGTATGTGAACCCTTTTGGAATGATATGGATTTCTGCGCAAATTGGTCATAAAATGTGATCTGATCTTCATCTAAGTCACAACAGACAATCACAGTCTGCTTAAACTAATAACACACAAAGAATTAAATGTTACCATGTTTTTTATTGAACACACCATGTAAACATTCACAGTGCAGGTGGAAAAAGTATGTGAAACCTTGGATTTAATAACTCCTTTGGCAGAAATAACTTCAACCAAACGTTTCCCTGTAGTTGCAGATCAGACGTGCACAACGGTCAGGAGTAATTCTTGACCATTCCTCTTTACAGAACTGTTTCAGTTCAGCAATATTCTTTGGATGTCTGGTGTGAATTGCTTTCTTGAGGTCATGCCACAGCATCTCAATCGGGTTGAGGTCAGGACTCTGACTGGGCCACTCCAGAAGGCGTACTTTCTTCTGTTTAAGCCATTCTGTTGTTGATTTACTTCTATATTTTAGGTCGTTCTGTTGCAACACCCATCTTCTGTTGAGCTTCAGCTGGTGGACAGATGGCCTTAAGTTCTCCTGCAAAATGTCTTGATAAACATGGGAATTCATTTTTCCTTCGATGATAGCAATCCGTCCAGGCCCTGACACAGCAAAGCAGCCCCAAACCATGATGTCCCCACCACCATACTTCACAGTTGGGATGAGGTTTTGATGTTGGTGTGCTGTGCCTCTTTTTCTCCACACATAGTGTTGTGTGTTTATTCCAAACAACTCAACTTTGGTTTCATTTGTCCACAGAATATTTTGCCAGTACTGCTATGGTACATCCAGGTGCTCTTGTGCAAACTGTAAACATGCAGCAATGTTTTTTTTGGACAGCAGTGGCTTCCTCTGTGGTATCCTCCCATGAAATCAATTCTTGTCTAGTGTTTTATGTATTGTAGATTCGCTAACAGGGATGTTAGCATATGCCAGAGACTTTTGTAAGTCTTTAGCTGACACGCTAGGATTCTTCTTCACCTCATTGAGCAGTGTGCGCTGTGCTCTTGCAGTCATCTTTACAGGACGCCCACTCATTTCAAAACCAGTTCTTACCAGACCTTATCTATCCTGTGGTCATCATGACAAACAAAACCCTAAAATAAAGATATTCCTCTGTCAGCTATTTTAAAGTTTTAGTCCTGCCTGTCTTCCACCAAGAGAAAATGGAACCAAAAAAAAAAAACACAGAAACTCCCTAGTCCTTTAAAGGGGTTCCACCCATCTTTGGCAATATCTCTTGCTTCAGCTTGGAGGTTTCACATCTCCTTTCGGTGTTAATGATATCATAATAATCATGTATTTCAATACTGGTATTATGAATCCATGTGCTGCACTCATACTCCTCAGTTGCTTCAGAGTCCAGTCAGAGCAGCACTGGATTCAGTAGTTTCTTCATGCATAACTAGTTGTTTACAAATAGCCCTTTGTTCAATACTTAACAGTTTGATGTCTACGGAATTCTTTTCCATAATTTCATCCATCATTTTGGAGTAGTTATTTAATCTTTTCATTATTTCTATTCCCCATCCTGTCCATGAGGGAAACCATGCCCAGGCTTGGTCTTTATCAGAAAACAACTCTATTTTCTATATGTGTTAAGGGCATACCTGGGGTATGCGCCAGCTTTAAAATATGTTGGTGCTTTCCTTTTTCATACCCTGATTCCCATAACTGGAATCAATGAGGCCAAATAACACCACCAACGGGTACCAACCAGCATCCATGGATAGCATTCTCTGCTGCAACATACATATACACTATTCCCTAGGGAAAATGATCATTGGCTTATAGTATCCTGAAAACTTTCAGAGACGGTGGCCATTCTCAACTGGTTCAAAACGAAACTCACAGGGTTGTTGATACCAGCTCCCTGATTCAAGATGATATTTCAATTTGTATTACGTTATGAGTTATATTTATAGGGGCAGCTAAGAGAGGAATTTGGAGTGTGCTTGAATGCAATTTACTCCATACCAAACATTTGTCATAACCTGGCTTCTAAGCATAAGAATACTTATACTGAAGTAACAACATTTTATAAGTAGGGGGTATAAGTCATTTGGGTCCTCCATGGTGGATTCCCCCTTTGTCTAGTTACTGTTCCATTAGAAGAGTGGCTGCATATGGCCTTTAAGGTGCCCCGGTCCTCAGAATGATAGATACAGGTAATGATGATCCATGTGGGCAGAAATACTATCAGTGTCAACATAAAGAATAGGCACAAGGCCTTCCCAAAAGTCTGTTGTGAGAGAAGTGAGGTCATTTTTTTCAGAGTCTTATCACCTGTTTTACTCGCTCTTCGAGGATTTGCAGCACCTCCTTTATCTGTGTCTTGTTTCTTGGTCCTTTGTGGTACTTCATCCTCTCGGCGTAGATCCAGACTCCAGATTGTTCCATGAGGACAGCGGTTCTGGTCACTGCGACTACACAAGTGGGTGGGCCAAAAGGGTAATCTTGCTTAGTGGTCCAGTTCAGCTGGTGAATTATGACCACATCTCTGGGTTGGAACTCGTGTGTTGGTTCCTGTGAGGATAATGGAAAAGAAGAAAATACTTTACCACAGATTCCATTCAACTGCATAATCAAGTTTCTACAAAATTCTTCCTGTATCAAACTCAGATCTCCGTGCTCTATTACCAAGGGTTTCTTAATCCAGAGCTTGGGAAAAGGTCGACCCATCAGGATCTCAAAAGGGGACAAGTGATTGGTCTTGGAAGGGGTCATTATTATTTCTGCAAAAATCTTTAAACGTTCGGTTCATTCTTTTCACTATACTTGAACTCTGTGGGTGATATGGAATTTCCACTCTATTTGCAAAGTCTTGTTTTAACATTTCAGGTGTAGCTTTTCATCCTTTATGTCTTATGCCATGGTATTGTGAGATGAATAAAAGGTGCACTTGTTTTTGGTATGCTTGGTTTCCCCTCTTTGGCAATAAGTCCTATCTCAGGACTAGGGATGAGCTGAACACCCCCCCACCCCCCCCCCCCCCGGGTTCGGTTCGCACTAGAACTTTCGAACTGAGCGAAAATTTGTGCGAACTTTAGAACCCCATTGAAGTCTATGGGACTCAAATGTTCGAAAAATAAAAAGTGCTAATATTAATGGCTAATATGCAAGATATTGTCCTAAAAAGGGTTTGGGGACCTGGCTCCTGCCCCAGGGGACAGAGCTGATACAGAGAGAAAATACAAAATCGGTAAATGGCAATGTAGGTCACAAAAATATAAAAGATGTAAAACTATATGCATGAATCAACTTGTCATGCTGTAGCAGACATATGGGTTCATCACTGAGGGCATAACACACCACAAAATTTTAGAGTAAAAACCATAGCCGCAGGAGTAGTAAAGACAAGAGGGTGTGGGGTCCAAGGAGTTCTCACCTGGATTTGTCGTTTTTGTGTGCATCATTGGTGTGGAGTAGGGATGAGCCGAACACCCCCGGTTCGGATCGCATCAGAACTTGCGAACGAACCGCAAATTCGTACAAACTTTAGATCCCCAATGAAGTCTATGGGACTCGAATGTTCGAAATAAAAAGTGCTAATTTTAATGGCTAATATGCAAGATACTGTCCTAAAAAGGGTTTGGGGACCTGGCTCCTGCCCCAGGGGACATGGGTCAATGCATAAAATGTTTTTAAAAATGGCCGTTTTGGCGGGAGCACTGATTTTAATGACGATTAAAGTGAAAAAAAAAGTGAAATATTCCTTTAAATATCATGCCTGGGGGGTGTCTATAGTATGCCTGTGAAGTGCCACATGTTTCCCGTGTTTAGAACAGTCCCTGCACAAATTGATATTTAACGTAAAAAAAAGTCATTTAAAACTGCTTGCGGTTTTAATGTCATGTCTGGTTCCGGCAATATGAATGAAAATCATTGAGAAAAATTGCATAGGTAGCCCCCCCTGCCCGTTACCAGCCCCTTTGGGTCTTGTATGGATATTAAGGGGAACCCCGTACCCATATTAAAAAAAGGAAAGGCGTGGGACCCCCAGGCCCTATATACTCAGAACACGAGTATACAGGCGGTGCAAACAAGATAGGGGCTGTGTAGGTTTGTAGTGTTAAGTAGAATCTGTTTGTAATTTTGAACTGGTACATTTTTAAAGTGTAGCTCCAGTCAAAAAATCTATTTTTAAGCTTTTTGGAAAACATAGGGAAGGGTTATCACCCCTGTATAATTTTCTTTTGCCGTTCCTTCTTTTTTCATCTCACTTCCTGTTGTCTCCTTCCGTTTGCAAGTAGGAGACATTTGTAAGTTGGATGTTTGAAAGTAGGGACCTGCCCTATATGCTCTGTAGAAATGGCGGAACAAGGTGTTGGTATTGCCACAACACTGTAAGCCCTCAAAGTGACTCTTGGTGGGCGCTGGAGCACACTCCTGTGAACGATTATATCAAGAATTGTAATTACATGCTATTGTTGAACAGTGGTAGAAAAATTTGGTGGTTGTGGTGCTGGTGCCACAACACTATAAGTCCTCACAGTTACTCTCGGTGGGCAAAGGAACGGGCCCTGCTGTGAAATATTATATCAAGAATTGTAATTACATGCCCCTGTTAAACAGGGGCTGAAAAATTGGGCCTTAGGCACTGCTTGCTTGTGCCACAACACTGCAACCTCTCCCAGATACTCTAGTTGGAGTGCAGGAATTAGCCCTGCTGCAAAGCATTGCATCAAAAATTGTAATTACACACCCCGTTAAACAGGGGCTGAAAAATTGGACCTATACACTGCAACCTCTACCATATACTCTATTTGGAGTGCAAATTGTAATTACACGCCCCTGTTAAAATTGGGCTGGTGACATCATCCAGAACCAAAAATGTTCGTCCAAGATATCAGCGGAGGAGGAAGAGGATAGACAGTCAACATAACAGGACAGTCACTCAGCATCAGCCTAGGCAGTCTTGAAGGGATGTGATATTTAAAAAAAATTATTCGGTTACATCCGCTTCAGGTGCTTGGTAGCTGGTGGTAATCCAAGACTGATTCATCTTTATGAAGGTCAGTCGATCAACCGAGTCGGTGGACAGGCACACCCTGTGATCGGTTACAAAGCCACCAGCAGCACTGAAGGTGCGTTCCGAAAGAACGCTGGATGCAGGACAGGCCAGTAGCTCAATTGCATACTGTGCCAGTGATCCATCCTCAAGACCCAGTAAGCCAGAGGATTTTCGGTGGGAAAGGTGTTCAAGTCTGACCTTGCCCCTAGGTATTTCTGCACCATGTAAATCAGACGCTGGCGATGGGTGCTGGAACCGATCATACCTTGGGGCTGCGGACTAAAAAATTGTCTGAAAGCATCAGTCAGACGGCCACCTTCTCCACCGCTCCTTCTGACTGATGCCTCAGCAACACGTTGTCCAGGACCAGGAGTTTGTGACCTCCCAGTCTCTGGGAACGCTTGGCACAGAGCTTTCTGCAAGGCCTCCCGGAGATGTCTCATCCTCTGCTCCCTCTGCGATGGCAAGATAAGGTCGGCAACCTTACCCTTGTACCGTGGATCAAGGAGAGTGGCCAGCCAGTAATGGTCCCTCTCCTTGATCCGAAGAATACGAGGATCCTTCCGCAGGCTTTGCAGGATTAGGGAGGCCATGCAGCGTAGGTTAGCTGAGGCATTCGGTCCGGAGTCCTCAGGGTCACTAAGGACCACATGATCTGCAGCTACCTCCTCCCAGCCACATACAAGTCCACGGGTTTCTTGGGACTGTAAATCATCCCTACAAGACTGCTGCTGCTGAGTGCCAGGCTCCACCTCCATGCTGACACAATCATCCTCCTCCTCCTCCTCTTCCTGTGTGATGGGTGCGACAGTAGGAACACTGTCTGGATAAAGGGGGCCTTGAGAGGCAAGGAAGTCCTCCTCTTCCTGCCTCTGTTCTGCCTCAAGTGCCCTGTCCATTATTTCATGCAGCGTATGCTCCAACAGGTGGACAAGAGGTACAGTGTCACTGATGCATGCACTGTCACTGCTCACCATCCTTGTGGTCTCCTCAAACGGTGACAGGACAGTGCATGCATCCCTGATCATGCCCCACTGGCGTGGTGAGAAAAAACCGAGCTCCCCTGACCCTGTCCTGGTGCCGTAGTCGCACAGGCACTCATTGATGGCCCTCTGCTGCGTGTGCAGCCGCTGCAGCATGGCCGATGTTGAGTTCCACCTGGTGGGCATGTCACATATACGGCGGTTCTTGGGCAGGTTCAACTCCTTTTAGAGCTCAGCCAGCCGAGCACTGGCATTAAATGATTGGCGGAAATGCACACAGACTTTCCTGGCCTGCTTCAGGAAATCCTGTAAGCTGGGGTACCTGCCCAAAAACCGCTCCACCACCAGGTTAAGGACGTGAGCCACACAGGGCACATGGGTCAGTTGTCCCTGTCGGAGGGCGGAGAGAAGATTGGTGCCATTGTCGCAAACCACCAATCCTGGCTTAAGCTGGTGTGGCGTCAATCACCTCTCGGCCTGCCCCTGCAGAGCTGACAAAATATCTGCCCCAGTGTGGCTCCTGTCCCCCAAACAAACCAACACAAGCATGGCATGGCATTGTTTTGCCTGCATACTTGCATAGCCCCTTGAACGCCTACGGAGCACCGCTGGTTCAAAGGACAGAGCACTGGAAGAGGCCATGGAGGAGGAAGAAGAAGAGGAGAGGGTAGAGGAGAGAAGTTTGTCACAACCAGTAGTAGCATTTTGGAGGCGTGGTGATGGAAAAACAACCTCCAACACTACTGCACCTTGTCCTGCATCCTTCCCAGCTGTCAGAAGAGTGACCCAATGGGCCGTGAAAGACAGGTAACATCCCTGTCCATGCCTGCTGGATCATGAGTCAGCGGTAATATGCACCTTACCGCTGACCGCTCTGTCCAGCGAGGCAAGGACATTGCCTTCCACATGCCGGTAGAGAGACGGAATCGCCTTGCTTGAGAAAAAGTGGCGTTTGGGGACCTGCCACTGAGGAACCGCACATTGCACAAACTCACGGAAGGGGGCCGAATCTACCAACTTAAAAGGCAGCAGTTGAAGTGCTAGCAATTTAGCCAAGCTAGCATTCAACCACTGGGCATGTGGATGGCTGGGAGTGAACTTCTTTCTACGGTCCAGCAGCTGGGGCAGAGAAATTTGCCTACTACAATTGGATGTGGGTGTACTGCTAGCAGAGTGCCCGCAAGCACTTGGCTGTGACACACCTAATTCTACACCTTCATTCCTCTCAGTGCAGGTTTCAGAGAGGACTGAAGGTCTAGTGGGGTTGGAGATCCCAGCTGATGAGGAGCAAGGAGAGGTCTGCTTTGTTCTTTGGTGTGGGTCTTTGAGGTAAGCTTGCCAACGAGCTGCATGGCAGGTCAACATATGTCTGGTCAAGCATGTGGTGCCCAAGCGGCTGATGTTTTGGCCAGGCGAGATACGCTTGAGACATATGTTGCAAATAGCAGTGGTGCGATCTAATGCACTTGTCTCAAAAAAGGCCCACACCAAAGAACTTTTAGAATAACGCGCAGAGGCAGCGCCCTGCACAGGCGGAGCTCTGCGGTGTGATTCAGTCGGTGTGCTGCCCCTAAGCTGGCCCCCGGAGGGCATCCTGCCTCGTTGGAGATGTGCCTCCTCCTCCTCCTCCTTCTCTCTCCTACTAAACACCCACATGGAGTCAGTCCCCTCATCATCCCCTACCTCTTGATCACACGAGCAAACCTGGCAGTATGCTGCAGCTTGTGGAACATGACTGCTAGATTGCTGTCCTTCTTGAGCATCCCCTCTCTCTGTGCTCACGCTACTGTTTTCCTCTAGCTCAGTATCATCATCAGAGCCTACAAAACACTGGGCATCCTCCTGGAGCATGTACCCAACACTGTGCTCAAACAGTTCGGGGGACTCCTCAGGAGGACGCGGTGGGTCTAGGGAAGGAGTCACTGATGATGACATTGAGACGAGGGAAGAGGATGCGTTGGCAGCTGCTTTGCTAGTACCCTGAGCCTGGGTGAGAGAGGATGAGGAGGAGGAAGAGGGCTTGGTCATCCACTCTACCAAGTCTTCGGCATGATGTGGCTCAACATGTCCAGCTGCCGAAAATAAGGATAAGCGTGTCCCATGGCCACGTGCTGAGAATGATGCACCGCGTCCACGACCAGCACTGTTGTCTCTAGACACAGAGCCTGCTTGCTCTCTTTTATTGGCTTGTACCTGTCTGCCTCTCCTTGTTGGCCTTCCAGACATGGTAATGGCCTGCAGGGAGATGGGAAAACCAGCAGTTGGGTAGTGTATATTGTGCTGGAGGCAGAAAACAACCACTAACTCCTGCAGATGCCTTTATTATAGAACACCAGCAATAAAGGGTAAATACAGGTGTATATTGTGCTGTACTGGAGGCACACAGCACCCACTAACTACTGCAGATGCCTGTATGAGAGAACACCAGCAATAAAGGGTAGATACAGGTGTATGCTGTGCTGGAGGCACACAACACCCACTAACTCCTGCAGATGGCTTTATTAGAGAACACCAGCAATAAAGGGTAGATACAGGTGTATATTGTGCTGTGCTGGAGGCACACAACACCCACTAACTCCTGCAGATGCCTTTATTATAGAAAACCAGCAATAAAGGGTAGATATAGGTGTATACTGTGCTGTGCTGGAGACACACAACACCCACTAACTCCTGCAGATGCCTTTATTATAGAACACCAGCAATAAAGGGTAGATACAGGTGTATACTGTGCTGGAGGCACACAACACCCACTAACTCCTGCAGATGGCTGTATTAGAGAACACCAGCAATAAAAGGTAGATACCGGTGTATACTGTGCTGTGCTGGAAGCACACAACACCAACTAACTCCTGCAGATGGCTCAATTAGAGAACAGCAATATAGGTAGCTACAGGTGTATACTGCGCTGGAGGCACACAACACCAACTAACTCCTGCAGATGGCAGATGGCTCAATTAGAGACGAGCAATATAGGTAGCTAAAGGTGTATACTGCGCCGGAGGCACACAACACCACCTAACTCCTGCAGATGGCAGATGGCTCAATTAGAGAACAGCAATAAAGGGTAGATACAGGTGTATTCTGCAGTGAAGGCACACAGACAACACCCAGTCACTCACTAACTCCTGTAGATGACAGATGGCTCAATTAGAGAACAGCAATAAAGGGTAGATACAGGTGTATTCTGCGGTGAAGGCACACAGACAACACCCAGTCACCCACTAACTCCTGCAGATGGCAGATGGCTCAATTAGAGAACAGCAATAAAGGGTAGATACAGGTGTATTCTGCGGTGAAGGCACACAGACAACACCCACTAACTCCTGCAGACCCCAGAACACTACACAAGGCCGCTGCGCTGGTGGCCTTATATAGTGTGGGGCGTGTACTACACAGCCTGAGCTATAATTGGCCATAGGCATCCTGCCTGTGGCCAATCATGGCTCTCCTCGCTGCCGGCGCTGTGATTGGCCAAGCATGCAGGTCACAGTGCATGTTTGGCCAATCATGAGCCAGCAATGCACTGCGATGGCGCAGTGCATTGTGGGCCCGTGACACGCAAATTTGTCGTGAATGGCCCACAGAGTTCTGGCCTCGCTGAATGGGTGAACAGCCGGTGTTCGAGTCAAACATGCGTTCGACTCGAACACCAAGCTCATCCCTACTCAGGACTCATTGTCAGACCCTGTGTATGCCAATAGACCAGATCTTCTGGTGAAGCCATAACCCAGTGATGGCGAACCTTGGCACTCCAGATGTTTTGGAACTACATTTCCCATGATGCTCAACTACACTGCAGAGTGCATGAGCATCATGGGAAATGTAGTTCCAAAACACCTGGGGTGCCAAGGTTCGCCATCACTGCCATAGCCTATAGGTCCTGCAAAACCTGTTCCCAAGGCAAAGTTGGGGGTGTAAGGGGGGCTTTTGCATAAAAGCTGGGACTGTCAAAGCAGCCTTTTAGCAGCAGTGTCGGCCAGTGCATTTCTCTTCGAAATGTCATCAGTACTGTGTGTACTTCAGGACTGTCAGTTGGAGCAGCTTGTCTCAGCAAGTTATCATAGTAGGAGCAATCAGATATCCATCGGTGGCAGTAACCAATCTTACCTAAGAAGGTTAACACTGCCTTCTTGGTATGTGGGCGGGGCAGACCCATGAGAGCCACAGCTCTCTTGTGACTGATTCTCTTTTCTCCATGGGACAGAGTAAAAACAAGACACTGAACAGTTTCCTTAGACACTTTGTGACCTGTCTGTGCTAAATGTCCTAACAGTAAAACAGAACTTTTCTGACAGGCTTCCTGGGAGGGACTGCACAACAGTAGGTCATTGACGTACTGAAGAAGACGGAACCATGGCTAGGTGCCCAACACTGTAAGGTGGCCTGGAGAGCTATTGAGTAGACTGCAGGTAAGTCTATATAGCCATGGCAAGTGATTCCAGGTTATCTGGCACCCTCTATAGGAAAAAAGCTAGTAGTTGTTGTGTCTCCTTGTCAATAGGAATGGAGAAAAAAAAATCATTACTTAAATCAATAACTGAAAAACACACTGCTGAGGCAGGTATGGAGGTAATGAGAGATGGCACATCAGGTACAATAAGGGCAATTGGAATTACAAGGTTATTTATGGCTCAGAGATCCTGCACAAACCTGTATGATCCACCACTCTTTTTGACTGGGTTTATAGGAGTGTTATAAGACAATATGATGGGTCTTAAGATTCCTTGTTTCAGGAATTGCTCAATAATGGGTCTGATGCCTTCCTCTTTTCTTTGGAGAGATGGTACTGCTTGTGGTAAACTGGGGATACTCCTTGTTTTAGTCTGGCTTTGTAAGCAGTACATAGAATGTATCCTACATCCAGACTGTCTTTAGCCCAGAGGGGGTGGTCCTGTGCAAATGGGGGAGGGACTTCAGTTTGAAAGAACAGTGGTAATTCTATGGCTACTCCCCCTCTTCAAGTCAAGAACATTTCAATTTCTAAGACTCCTATTACATTTTTTCCCAAAAGATTTACCGTGCATGTACATCATGAATGAATGCTGTAAGAGTAAAGTTCCAGTGACAAAGTCACTGATTATCAAGGATCGTATCTGCCGAAGAGGTGGCTTCCTCTTGGCCTATTTGAGTGGTGGGGGGTCCCTGTTCCTTCATGTACTTTATGTCCTTATACAGCAATAGAAAGAAAAAGCAAAGAGGTTGGTAGAATTCCACTGATTGTCCGACTCTTTCCTTAAGAGTCTCTATTTTACTATTTTCAAATCAGTTTCCCAAAGACTATAACTTTAATGTGCTTGCCAAAAGCACAGCAGTTTACAATTAAAGGGGTTGTAAAGGTAAATGTTTTCCTATGCATTCTATGCATTAAGGTGAAAAAATATCTGACAATGCCGGCGCCCCCAGCCCCCCCCCCCCCCCCGTTTTACTTACCTGACCCCTCAAAAGTCCCGCACTCGCCCCCGACTTCCTTTTCGCCACTCAGCCTGGCCGCTGTCATAGCCTCCAAACTCCTCTCCTGTACATACTGCCCACTATCATAGCCTCCACACTCCTCTCCTCTACATACTGCCCACTATCATAGCCTCCACACTCCTTGCCTCTACATACTGCCCACTGTCATAGCCTCCACACTCCTCTCCTATACATACTGCCCACTGTCATAGCCTCTACAATCCTCTCCTGTACATACTGCCCACTGTAATACACTTCTCTCCTGTACATACTGCTCCCATAATACCTTCCACATTCCTCTCCTGTACATACTGCCAACTGTCATACCCTTCACATTCCTCTCCTGTACATACTGCCCCATAATACCCACCACACTCCTCTCCTGTACATACTGCTAACTGGCGTTCCCTCCACAATCCTGTATATATTGCCCACTGTAATACCCCCCACAATCCTCTCCTGTACATAGTGCCCACTGCCATACCCTCCACACTCCTCTCATGTACATACTGCCCACTGTCATACCCTCCACACCACTCTGCTGTGCATACGGCCCTCTGTCATACCCTGCACACTCATCTCCTGTACATAGTGCCCACTGTTATACCATCCATACTCCTTCCCTATGCCTCAAAAACAGTTCTTTAAAATTATATTGAATATCCTCAATGTTACCAGCTCTAGAATTGGCACACTTTTGTTAGTTCAACTAAAGGAAATATTCTCAGTCCTCATATTTGTTCTGCCCATTATTAGTACTCATTTAACTTTGTGATTACTACTGTGATGTATAGAGGAACATAAGGGATGTCAGCTACTCTAAATATACCACTGGTAAAAAAAGAAAGTGTCCCTGAAAATATTTTTAGAATGTTGGCAACTATGCACTTGGTCACTGTCCAAGGTCCATCGGGTCAGTAGGGGGCCCTATGAGAGGCCCTGGGATCCTGTGATATTAAAGTTGTAGTAAACTTCACTAACATTACTACTTTCTAGAGGCTGTGAGGTAGGTTATACCATAATGTTTGAGTATGCACAGCATATTAGCACATTATTGTACACTTACCTGTCAGACTGAACCCTCCAGCGCTGCGCTGTGATCAATCTGGCGGGTCCCGGGCGTTTCCAACTTCACCCTGTCTTTCTTTGGTCACTTGCCTTGGCCACGGGCTGCATTGATGTCACTCCCATGCATGCTCATGCACATTCTCTCTCTCTCTCCCCTTCACCCCTCACCCCTCTCTCATCCCCCTCTCTCTATTTAATTTGTTAAATAAATAAATATGCAAATAATTTTGTTTTATTTTTTATAAAAAGCCCTACTAAAATCCTCAGAACCAGGCCCATGATGTTCTTAATCTGGCCCTGTATACAACACATAGATCTGGGGTGCACTCAATTGGGTTATGATCACATTTGTACACTGTAATGGTTAATTATAACATGTGTAAACTCTACTGGAAAATTATCACATGTGTACACTGAACTAGTCTATTATCACTTTTGTACACTGAACTGGATTATTATTACATATGAACATTGAACTGGTCTGTTATCACATGTGTACACTGTACTGGTTTATTATTAAATGTGTACACTGTATTGGATTATTATCACATGTGTACACTGAACTGGTTTATTATTACATGGGTACACTGTAATGGTTTATTATCAAATGTGTACACTCATGGGTACATTTTACCCGATTATCTTCACATGGGAACACCCTAATGGTTTATTATGACACATGTACACTGTACTGCATTATTATAACATGGGCACTGTACTGCTAGATATAGAGGCACAATGCCCAGTGTATATATAATGTACACTCTACTGGATTAATAGCACATGTGTACAATGTATTGGTGTATTATCACATGTGTTCACGTTATTGATTTATTATCACATGTGTACACTCTACTGGTTTATTATCACATATGTACACGGTATTGATTATCAGTGGGTACACCGTACTGATTTATTATCACATGTCTACACTCTACTGGGTTATTGACACGTGTACACTCTGATGATTTATTATCACACATGTACACTGAACTAGTCTGTTATCACATGTGTACATTGAACTAGGTTATTATAAAATGGGTACATTGTACTGGATTATTATCACATAGGTACACTCTACTGCATTATTATGACATGTGTATACTGTACTGGATTATTATTACATGGGCATACTGTATTGCTAGGTATAGAGGAACAATGATAAACAAAATGGCCACTGCCCCCACCTATATCAAACTTTCACAGCAAGCAGCACATGGAAGGGCAACGCATGCAAAAAAAAATTTGAAATATTCTCAGCTCAACTCATCAACCAGTCTGCTGACCAACCAAATCAACCTGTCAAACAGTATGCATTAAAAACGGGGGTTTAGTTAAGAGACATTTGCAAACGCACGCGTAAGCTACAAGGCCACTTCACGGCACCCTGTATTACTTGCAGTCCTAACTCCTGTAAATTTATGAGAGTCTCCACGGTGGAAGCACATGCATTCTAATAGATAGATAGGGGGCAGGTGGGCTTGGAGGTAGCTCAACCCTCCTTAAAGGCACAGGGACACACTGCCCTCAAATCTCTGAAAATCTTTATAATATTTTCATTGGACGCAAAAGATGAATGTCATCAAGGGCCATTTTTACCACTGATCATCGGTCTAAGGGGCATTCTTCCCAATTTTTCTTTATTAAAAGTTGTGCAATCAATAAGCAAAAAAAATTATATACATACATACATATACATATACACACACACGCATATATATGAATTTGCATAACAATTAAAATATAGCAAATCTGCTCTCAAACAAAGAAAGACTTTGGAGCAAAAGCAAAAATCTCAAATAATCATGTCATTACCGGGGAAGATAAATCTCACTACAACTCACACCACTACACCAGACAAACCTGCGAGATCAAGAAACAAACCCGCACCCATTATTCATGCAGCCCTTCAAAAAGAAGATATTAACCAACAAAAGCTAAGGGAGTGAAAGAAACAGAAAAAGAAAAGAGCTCCTCACCCAGAGATGGGCAGTTTACCAAAGACAGGTCTGATATTCCTCCACGCCCTTCGAGTGGCCCCTTCTCAAGGCCACTCGATTTTTCCCAACCTCATCCAGAATATCATGCACCAGCAGCTCACATAGGACTTTTTTCCGCAGTGTAATTTGGAACCGTGCATTCCATGTGAAGTAACAGACAACTATACTAACTAGAAAAAGTATTGAAATCAAGATCCCAGCGAGTCAGGAATGCCCCATACACCCACTCCGCATAACTCATGCGATAGAAAAATGGGATGCCCAGAGCCCTCCCCACCCTTTTATACACCTCTATGTTAAAGGGACACTGCAGAAAAAATTGGTCCATAGACTCCACATTACCAACACACTCCGCTCTAGGATAATCCTGATCATCCACAGAGCGATGCTTCAAGTTCCCGCTCACATAGAGCCTTCCATGGAAAGAGAGCCAGGCTTGATCCCTAAACTTCAAAGGGATTCTTTCTAAATTGATTAAACGCAACCCCTCCCTCATTACAGAGCCTGGGAAATCCCTTAAGGCCAGTGACACACTGAAAGCAGAGCTCAAAATCCTCTTCTCCAGAAGCTTCCTGGGGAGGGACTTGATATCCTCCACTGTCACCTGCCACTGCCAAAATATTTTCAGACATGGAGCAACATAAGCCGGGAACTTGCCACGTTGGACTCTTAGACTTTTCACTAGCCCGTCATCTTCCCAGCATCGCAGAAAAGTAACCACCCATCCTGGCGGGTTCTCTGCTAGCATGTTACCAAGATTGTACTTTAACCACCTCAGTACAGTGCAGTTACACCCCCTTCCTGACCAGACCAATTTTCAGCTTTCAGCGCTCTCACAGTTTGAATGACAATTACTCATATAAAATAAAACGTAAATTTTGTGAAAAAAATGCCTTTTTCTTTGTTTTTGTCATAAATTTTTGCTAATTAGTAATTTTTCTTCATACATTTTGGCCAAAATTTATACTGCTACATATCTTTGGTAAAAATAACCCACATTAGTATATATTATTTGGTCTTTGTGAAAGTTATAGAGTCTACAAACTATGGTGGAAATCGCTGAAAATTGATCACATCTGATCATGCCTTCAGTACATCAGGTGAGTCTCATTTCTTGAGACACTAACAAGTCAGGAAAGTACAAATACCCCCCAAATGACCCCTTTTTACAAAGTAGACATTCCAAGGTATTAAGTAAGTAGCATGATGAGTTTTTTTAAGTTGTCATTTTTTCCCACAATTCTTTGCAAAATAAAGATTTTTATTTTATTTTATTTTTTACAAAATTGTCATATTATCAGGTTATTTCTCACACACAACATATGCATACAACAAATTACACCCCAAAATACATTCTGCTACTCTTCCCGAGTACGGCGATACCACATGTGTGAGACTTTTACACAGCCTGGCCACATACAGAGCACCAACATTTATGTAGTACCTTCAGATGTTCTACGAGCAAAAATGACGCATCTCATTTCTCAACCACCTATTACACTTTTGAAGGCCCTGGAGTACCAGGACAATAAAATTGCCCATAAAATTACCCCATTTTGGAAAGCAAACACCCCAACGTATAGTCTGTGAGGCATAATGAGTCTTTTGAATGGTTAATTTTTTTCCCGAAGTTTTTGAAATATGTGGAAAAAAATTTAAACGTATTTTTTTTACACAAAATTGTCAATTTATGAGATATTTCTAACACATAGCATGTATATAGCAAAAATGACACCCCAAAATACATTCTACTACTCCTCCCGAGTATGGCGACACCACATGTGTAGGACTTTTACACAGCCTAGCTACATAGAGAGGCCGAACATTGAAGTAGTACATTCAGGCGTTCTAGGAGCATAAATGACACATCTCATTTCATTCCTACCATATCACACTTTTGAAGGTCCTGGACCACCAGGACAGTGAAATTACCCACAAAACGACCCCATTTTGGAAAGCAAACATCCCAACGTATATTCTATGAGACATGGGCTGCAAATAGGTACTGGGGTACTCTGATGGGCTGGTGATAGGTACTCTGGTACTCTGATGGCCTGGTGACAGGTACTCGGGTACTCTGATGGCCTGGTGACAGGTACTCGGGTACTCTGATGGCCTGGTGACAGGTACTCGGGTACTCTGATGGCCTGGTGACAGGTACTCTGATGGCTTGGTGACTGGTATTTGGGTACTCTGAAGGGCAGTGACAGGTACTCATATGGACTGTGACAGGTACTTGGGTACTGAGATGAACTGTGACAGGTACTCAGATGAACTGTGACAGGTACTCGGGTACTCAGATGAACTGTGACAGGTACTCGGGTACTCAGATGAACTGCGACATGTACTCGGGTACTCAGATGAACTGTGACAGGTACTCGGGTACTCAGATGGACTGGGACAGGTACTCGGGTACTCAGATGGACTGGGACAGGTACTCGGGTACTCTGATGGGCTGTGACAGGTACTCGGGTACTCTGATGGGCTGTGACAGGTACTCGGGTACTCTGATGGGCTGTGACAGGTACTCGGGTACTCTGATGGGCTGTGACAGGTACTCGGGTACTTTGATGGGCTTTGACAGGTACTTGGGTACTTTGATGGGCTGTGACAAGTACTCGGGTACACTGTTGAACCATGACAGATACTTGGGTACCATGATGGACTGTGACAGGTACTCGGGTACCCTGATGGACTGTGACAGGTACTCGGGTACTCTGATGGACTGTGACAGGTACTCGGGTACCCTGATGTGCCGTGACAGGTACTCGGGTACCCTGATGTGCCGTGACAGGTACTCGGGTACCCTGATGTGCCGTGACAGGTACTCGGGTACTCTGATGGTCCTTGACAAGTACTCGGGTACTCTGATGTGCTGGGACAGGTACTCGGGTACTCTGATGTGCTGGGACAGGTACTCGGGTACTCTGATGGACTGTGACAGGTACTCTGATGGACTGTGATTGACAGGTACTATGAGGGGTGGTGACAGGTCCTCTTTATTGGGGGGGGGCAATCAGTGTGATTGGTGTACACTAGGCAGTAACGAGATGTTACCGCAATCTCCTCCTCACACACGATCGGTGTGTGAGTAGGAGAACAACCCGGTAACATCTCGTTACCGCGGTTTGTTTACATTTTAGTGATCGGCTGTGAAAGGATCACAGCCGATCACGTGGGTAAACAGCCGGCCAATGGCTGTTTACCAGCGTCGGTGATGAGCAGTGTTCCCGGGGAACACGCCGCCACCGACGTGCATGCGCAGCGAGCTCGCAACCGCGCGCATGCGCCGTGCACAGCCAGGGTGTGACCATCTGTGATCGGCCGTGACTTCATCACGGCCGATCACGTGGTAAACAGCCATAACCAATGGCTGTTCACCCCCTTTGGTGGCGAGCGGTGTCTTCGTGACACGCCGCCACCGAAGAAACAGGGATGCGCACGATGGCGCGCATTCCCTGTTTAAACGGGAGGCCGTCATATGACAGCCTCCCGCCACAATAGGTGCGCCGCCTGGCCGTCATTTGATGGACGGCGGTCAGCATCTAGTTAAAAAGAGCAGAGAAAAACTATTGGATTGATCATTCCTAGGCAGGGCCGCTGATAGGCCAGTACAACTGGCCCTGTTGTACCGGGCCCGGCCAGCAGGGGGGCTCGGGCAAGCGGAGCAGATAAATAATTAATATAAAAAAATAAATAAAAAATCCTCCAGCCATGGCCGATCAGAGTCCGTCCGGCTCAACTACCAACCAAATAGCCCCCAACACCCCCCGGTTATTTTTATGTTTTTTTGTTGTGCAGATAGCTATCTGCAGACTAGGTGGCGGCAGGGGAGGGACTATTTCCTCTATTTCGGGTGCGGAAGAATACCTCTTCTGCACCCGCTCTTCATGCTGGCTGTGGCTCAAGTCCCAGCCAGTGCGTCTTCTATCGTGCCGTCCCCCTTGGCGCCGTGGAGTGATTCCTCCCCCTCCTCTTGCGAGAAGTGTCAGTGAGGCGAGCGGCGGTGGCAGAACACATAAAATAAGTAGCTGGCATCATTGACATTGCATCTGAATGGAATCATTTGTGGACACTTCAGTCCAGGCAGCAGCAGGATCGGGAAAGAGGTGCCTCATGGAGCCCAGCTAAAAATGACACAGGTGTGTGCTTGCTTGGGGGGAATTCAAGATCTACTACTGATGCAGCAGCGTATATACATTATGGTATTAGCAGCATGGGTGGCACTGTCTGCAGCAGAATATGGCATTGGTGGCATGAGTGGCACTGTCTGCAGGTAGCACATGCGTTATGGTCCATAAGCCATGTGCTACCTGCAGACAGTGCCACCCATGCTGCCAATGCCATATTGTGCTGCAGACAGTGCCACCCATGATACTAATGTCATAACGCATGTGATGCCTGCAGAGACAGTGCCATCCATGCTGTCAATGGCATTATGCCATTGGCGGTATGGGTGGCACTGTCTGCAGCACAATATGTCATTGGCGGCATGGGTGCACTGTCAGCAAGTAGCACATGCGTTATGCCATTAGTGTCATGGCTGGCACTGTTTGCAGCACGTTACAGCATTGGCGGGACTGTCTGCCAATAGCACATGCTTTATGGCCCATAACGCATGTACTGCCTGGAGAGACAGTGCCACCTGTGCCGCCAATGCCGTAATGTGCTACAGACAGTGTCACCCATACCGCCAATGCCGTAATGTGCTACAGACAGTGCCGCCAATGCCGTAATGTGCTGCAGACAGTGCCACCCATGCAGCCAATGCCGTAATGTGCTGCAGACAGTGCCAGCCATGCCTATCACTTGTAGACAAACCTGCACTTTGTTTCAAGGTGGGGTCTGGGGAGGGGCTGGGACAGGGCGGGGCTGAAGGAGGGACCATGGGCTAGGCCAGGGGTGGAGCTGAAGGGGGCCCCGTCAGGTAGGCTGTACGGGGCCCCATGATTTCTATCAGCGGCCCTGTTCCTAGGCCACCCTCCCACCTAGACAAGTAAGTTACATTGCGTTTGATCAGATTAAGCCTATTTCCCCATAACAGTTGGAAAAAACAGCTGTACACCCTTGCATAGAGAGATGCTGGCAAGATACAGACGAAGCTGACATATAAAAAGATTGGGACCAGGTACGTTTTGATCAAGTCAACTCTCTCCCTCAAGGAAGGCTTCCATTTCTTCCAGCTTGCTACTTTGGCATTGGCACACACCAACCTGCTTTCCCATTTTCGATGACCATAGTCAAAAGAACCAACTTTGATGCCCAACATTTTAATGTGCCTCCTCCGTCCCAGAGACAATAACAGACACCTCATCAGCATAGGCCAGCCTCCACACACAAATATCCACTCTCTAGCATTCTTATGAAGGGGTCTATTGCAAATACATATAACAGGGTGCTCAGAGGAGATCCTTGACACACACCAGAGCCAACCTCAAAAGGCCGTCCAACCCAGCCATTAACCAGTGGGAAGCTCTCAGCCACTCTATATAAGGTTTTCAGCCAATCTATAAACCTCCCCTGCAGGCCGTATCTACCAAGTAGCTAATACAGTTACTCATGATTGACTATCAATAGCCTTCGCCTGATCCAATGTCAGCAAATACTTTCTCCATCCAGCAGCCCTACATCCAGTGGCGGCTGGTGAAGTTTTTGGATGGGGGGGGCGCCAGACCCCGCCCATCATGACCCCGCCCATCATTTTGGCCCATCCCACTTCTCATAAACCACGCCCCTTATGTAATCCACCTAATCCGTCCCCTGTATTCCACTTCCTTCCACCCATAGTGTCACGAGCATACAGCTCAGATCACAGTTTTAAAAAATAAATGGTGTCACTTTTATTCCTATTACAAGGAATGTAAACATTCCTTGTAATAGAAAAAAGCATGACAGGTCCTCTTAAATATGAGATCTGGGTCAAAAAGTCCTCAGATCTCACATTTACACTAAAATACAAAAAAGGTTTATAAAATGTCTTTGCCAGCAAATTAACTGTGAGTAACAACAAGCAACAGAGCATCAGCAGACCATTACTTTTTGCACTTTGCTAAATAAGAATACCGCATTGAGGCTGGGTTCACACTGGAGCGATGCGGGAACGCCGCGAATCCGCAGCGTTTTCCCGCATCGCATGCCTCCCGCCGGCAGTTCACACTGCCCTATGCGGACTGCTGGGAGTGTCAGTGAAATGTTAATGACACCCCCAGATCAGTTCGCATATCACAGTGCGATCTGCAAACTCTGACAGGAATCGGATCGCATGGTGTGAACACCCATGCGATCCGATTCTTCTGCGGACCAAAAAAGGGTCCCGTGCGAGTTTACGGCGGGTGCGATGCAAATTCAGCCATACTATCTGTATGGCTGAACTCGCATCGCACAGAGATTGGATGTGATTTGCACTGCAGTGCGGTGCGAATCACATCCAGTTCTCGCTGCCGCAGCGGTGTGAACCCAGCCTCAGAGAGAACTATTAGGGGATTTAGAGCTGGAGGGACCCAATACAGCTAGACTGCCCCCCCCCCCCGAGAGTACGTAAGTAAACTAAATGTAGTTTTACAATTAAACCTGGCCCCAATAGGAAATATTGCCAAATTATCAGAGAAAGAACCAAAAAGCAGTGTTGTTTCACCAGAACAACCATGACCAATCATGTACAAACCATGGCATTGGAAGGTGGAAGAGAACAACAACTCTAAGGAAGGGAGAGATGGAGAACAGCAACAACACTATGGATCAGTAAGGTGGAGGATAGGAGAAACACCATGGAGAGGGGAGGCGGAGGAGAAGAGCAACACTGTGTGGAGAGGGGAGGTGGAAAAGAGGAGTGTCTGTTTGGATGAGGCAGGTGGAGGAGAGGAATGACAGTGCAGACAGGGCCAGATTAAGAACATCATGGGCCTGGTGCTGAGGATTTGGTGGGGCCTTTTATAAACAATAAATAAATAAAAATGCAACTATTTTTTGTTATAACAAATTCAATTAAAGAGAGAGAGGGGGAGGATGAGAGAGAGAGAAAGACAGAGAAAGGGGATGAAAGAGGTGTGAGGGGTAAGGGAGGGAGGATGAGAGAGAAAGGGGGGGATGAGAGAGAGAGGACGCACATGGGCATGTGTGGGAATGACATCAGGGCAGCCCGGCCAAGGCAAGTGACAGAAGGCACAGAACCCAGAAGGAAGACCGGGTGAAGATGGAAGTGCCCAGGCCCTGCCGGACTGATCACAGCACAGCACTGGAGGGCTCAGTCTGACAATTTAAGTGTACCCTAATGTGCTAATATGCTGGGCATACTTGTACATTATGGCATAACCTACCCCAGGGCCTCTAAAAAGTAGTAATTTTAGAAAAGTTTACTACTGCTTTAATATCACAGGAGCCTCTCATGGGGCCCCTACTTACTCTGTCGCCCTTGGGCAGTGCCTAAATGCAGAGTTGTCAACATTTTAAAAATATTTTCAGGGACGCTTTTTTTTTACAAAGGCTATATTTAGAGTAGCTGACATCCCCCGTGTTCCTCTATACATCACAATAGTCATTACAACATGAAATAAGTACTAATAATGGGGCAGAACAAATATGAAGACTGTGAGATTTCCTTTAGTTGAAGTGACAAAAGTGCCCATTCTAGAGCTGGTAACATTAAGGATATTCAGCATAATAATTTTAAAGAACAGTTTTTGTGGGTAAGAGGCATAGGAGAGGAGTATGGATGGTATAAAAGTGGGAAGTATGTGCAGGTGAGGGAGAGGAATGTGGAGGGTCTAACAGTGGGCACTATGTACAGGAGAGGAGTGTGGAGGGTATGGCAGAAGGCACTATGTACAGGAGAGGAGTGTGAGGGGTATGACAGTGGGCGGAATGCACAGCAGAGGAGTTTAGAGGGTATGACATTGGGCACTATGTATAGGAGAGGAGTGTGGAGGGTATGACAGTGAGTAGTATGTACAGGAGAGCAGTGTTGGAGGTATGACAGTGGGCACTATGTATAGGAGAAGAGTGTGGAGGGTATGACAGTGAGTAGTATGTACAGGAGAGGAGTGTGGAGGGTATGACAGTGGGGACTATGTATAGGAGAGAAGTGTTGGAGGTATGACAGTGGGCACTATGTATAGGAGAGGAGTGTGGAGGGTATGACAGTGAGTAGTATGTACAGGGTGGAGTTTGGAGAGTATGACAGTGAGTAGTATGTACAGGAGAGGAGTGTGGAAGGTACGACAGTGGGCACTATGTACAGGAGAGAAGTGTATGAAAGCAGGCACTATGTACAGGAGAGGAGTGTGTAGGATATGACAGCGGGCGTTATGTATAGGAGAGACGTTTTGGAGGTATGACAGTGGGCACTATGTATAGGAGAGGAGTGTGGAGGGTATGACAGTGGGCACTATGTATAGGAGAGAAGTGTGGAAAGTATGACAGTGGGCACTATGTATAGGAGAGAAGTGTGAAGAGTATGACAGTGGGCACTATGTATAGGAGAGAAGTGTGGAGAGTATGACAGTGGGCACTATGTATAGGAGAAAAGTGTGGATAGTATGACAGTGGGCACTATGTATAGGAGAGAAGTGTGGAGAGTATGACAGTGGGCACTATGTATAGGAGAGGAGTGTGTAGGATATGACAGCGGGCGTTATGTATAGGAGAGAAGTGTTGGAGGTATGACAGTGGGCACTATGTATAGGAGAGGAGTGTGGAGGGTATGACAGTGGGCACTATGTATAGGAGAGAAGTGTGGAGGGTATGACAGTGAGCACTATGTATAGGAGAGAAGTGTGGAGAGTATGACAGTGGGCACTATGTATAGGAGAGAAGTGTGGAGAGTATGACAGTGGGCACTATGTATAGGAGAAAAGTGTGGAGAGTATGACAGTGGGCACTATGTATAAGAGAGAAGTGTGGAGAGTATGACAGTGGGCACTATGTATAGGAGAGAAGTGTGGAGAGTATGACAGTGGGCACTATGTATAGGAGAAAAGTGTGGAGAGTATGACAGTGGGCACTATGTATAGGAGAGAAGTGTGGAGAGTATGACAGTGGGCACTATGTATAGGAGAGGAGGATGAAGTAATCTGGGAAGGAAAAATGCAAAGGTTTGTGGAAGGATGTTTAGGGACTGTGTAGTGGTTAAGCGGGCCAGACATGGATTAAAATTACACCAACTAAGCAGAGACCAGTCATAGTCGATCTATGTATGGGCTAGCTGGTTTTACACAAGTCAACCTATTAACCAACTTGAGTACAACCAGTCTGTCAGGTTTTCCCCAAAACAATCAGTGATGCCAGCTATAGTTAGCAACTCTGATCATTGTATTCACTGGCAGAACACAATAACACTGCGGGAGTGATCGCCCCATTCACAGGGCAGCAGGTGAGAGGGTGTGTGGGGACAGGCTGGGGAGAGATACTAGTCAGTCCCTGGGTAGGCACTGGTTAGTATCAGAGCCAGATACACACAGGTTACATACACTATGATCGTTAGAGCGAGAGCAATAATTCTAGCACTAGACCTCCTCTGTAACTCTAAACATGTAACCTGTAAAAAAATGTAAAGCATCGCTTAATACACAACAAAAAATTGTGCTAACTTTAGTGTTTTTTTTATGAATGAAACAGTTTCTTTCCAAAAAAAAGTTTGAAAAATTGCTGCGCAAATATCGTGTAACATAAAAAGTTGCAAAGACCACAATTTTATTCCATAGGGTCTCGGCTAAAACAATATATAATGCTTGAGGGTTCTGAGTCATTTTCTAGCATAAAAAAATGATGATTTTTACAAGTAGGAGAGAAGTCTCAGAATGGGCCTGGGTGGCAAGGGGTTAATTATCATAAGTAATATACAAATAATTATTATAAGCACTGTGAGGTCATCCTCTCCGTCTGCTGCAGAGTGTTCCAGCTTGTATTTATACTGCCGCTCTGTATGCAGCTTCTGACAGGCTGTGCAAGGAGTCCCGTATCTCCGCAACCATAGATGATAGCAGCCCCATATTTTAACCAGTGTTGGAGTGGGTATTTAGCTACCTACCTCCCAAATTTGGGGTCTCTGTGACTCCTGGTCGCCGAGCTACAATCCTCGAAGTCGATCTTTTTTTATTTATTTTTTATGTT
Organism: Lithobates pipiens; assembly: GCF_037356315.1. Taxonomy (NCBI): domain Eukaryota; kingdom Metazoa; phylum Chordata; class Amphibia; order Anura; family Ranidae; genus Lithobates; species Lithobates pipiens. Next base: position 489,431,284 of record NW_027507758.1, read on the forward strand.
TTTGGGCAAATGGGCCTATCTTGAGAAAGGGGCCTGGAGCTGCAGCTCCAATAGCCCCTATGTTAATCCGGCCCTGAGTGCAGAGAGGGGAGGAGAGTAACATTAGCATGGTAGAGGAGAGGTGGAGTAGCACCAGCATGGTAGAGTTGAGAAGAAAATAATAACCACCACTATGGTAGGAGGAGGAGAGAAATTGTACTATGGAGAAGAATAGCATTATGTAGAGGGGAGGCAGAAGAGCTATCTGACGCTATGAATAAGGAAAGCAAAGATGTTGAGTGGTGCTACTGAAGGTGGAGGAGATTTGCAGCATTATGGGGAGGGGAGGAGGAAAAATCTTTACATTATTATAGATTACCAAACGTCTATAACATTTAAAAATAATAAAAAAAGTATAACACATTTATGCTGCGGTAGGATGGGTCGGCACCAAAAAATAATCTTCACCAAGATCTTTCTATCAACATTGAGAACTGATGGGGTGGCAGTTCTCAATCACTGAGGGGTCTTTACCTTTTGACAGAAGAATCACAGCAGATTGCCTCATGGAGGGAGGGAGGGAGCGAACCCTCTTCTTGATAGCTGTTATAAACCTCTGCTAAAAAGGGAGCCAGAATGGACTTAAAACACTTGTAAAATTCAGCTGTCAACCCATCTGGCCCAGGCAATTTTTTGGTAGCCAGCTTCTCTATAGCGTGAACTACCTCATCTACTGAAATTTGTTCTGTCAAATCCATCAAAGGCAACGTATCATTTCCCAATCCTGGAGTAGAATCCAGAAAGCATTCCATTCTGTCCCGACAAAGTTCCTTTCTTGCCAGAAGGGAAGGGTCTGCATAATATGATCTGAAGATCTCCAGGATCCCTGATCTGGACTTTGTCAGGCAACCCGTACTATCCCTCAGGCCTATGACTGTCTTAACTGCTATGCCCTGCTTACAGTTCTGGTAAGGATCAGGTGAGTGATATTTTCCATAATCCTTATCCAGAACCAAGGAGCCATGCCGGTCATATTGACACTTCCTAAGAAGAAACTTCACCTCAGAGATCTCCCCTGGATCTCCTCTATATAAGACAAGATGATCAAGCTTCCTCCGCAAATGCTGGTAGGCAATGTACATACCAAGCTACTACTTCTTACTTATGGCCTTGAAAAGTCCAATTGCCCTTTGTTTCACAAGTTCCCACCACTCTGACTTACTGCTGCAAAAGTCCAGAAAGGAAACCTGTGCCTGAAAAAATCCTGAAAGGATTGTCTTACCTCTACATCTTCCAGGAGAGCCGAATTCAGTTTCCAGGTACCCCTTCCCCTGGATGGAGTGCCTGAGGCATTCAGAGTCACAGACAGCATGCATTGGTCAGAGAACTTCACCACCATCAACTCAGTAGCCGAGAAGGCAGAGTTCTCTTTTAAACAAAAAAAACCCCCACCTATCTATCCTACTCTGACTATTCCTTCTCTGAAATCGGAATCCGTGCTGCCAGGGCAGTGCTTAATATGCACATCTACCAGGTCTGCTTGTCTCACCATATCCCTAAGAAAAACGCTATTATAACACAGCCTGGCTATGGAGCCTCTCCTGTCTTCAGGCCTAATTATGGTGTTAAAGTCACCTCCAAAGACAACATGCTGGCACGTAAAAAGGAAGGACTTGATCTCTGTGAGGAGGCATTTTCCGCCCCATTTTGACTGCGGTCCATAGATATTGATCAGGCGCAGTTCCTGCCTGCTAACAGAGACGTCCAAAACCATGCATCTCCCCATTTGTACCTCAATTACCCACCGGCACATTACCATATTGGTTCTAAAAAGGACCGCAACTCCGCTGCAGTGCTCAGCCGCAAGAGACCAAAAGGAGGGACTGCATCTCCACTCCTTTTTGCTAGATGGACATTGGTCAAAGATTTGAGCCAGGTCTCTTGCAAAAACAAAATCTCGGTATCAAACTCGCTGAGCAAAAATAAGGCAATATCACAAGCTCTTGCAGATTTAATGCTGGCAACATTAATGGTTGTCACCTTTATTGGAGTGGTAACTGCCATCAGGATGATTGGGGTAGTCGTTTCTTAACATTTAGCACACTCTCATCATCAGAAACAGCTCTCTTCAGACTACGCGACTCCCCCTCATCCATGTAGGATAAAGAGAAAGATATATCAGACACATCATCACCTGACAAAACTGAAAAAGTATTGCGAAGAGGAATACCTCCTGGGTCCAACAGGAAGAAATGACCACTTTACTTGTCTTCCTTGTCTTCTTCCTCCTAAAAACGTCTCCCACCCCTCATCATCTGAATCCCCCTCGACAGTGGGTGAGACATGGGATATAGACACCCTTCCATCAGCCCCACCCCCATCCATCACCCCCACATTCCCCTGACTAAGTTTGCACTGCAGAGGTACAGGGACTAGGGGCTGAGTGGGAAGATCCACTAAACCTGCCCTCCCAGCAGCTTCTGCTAGTCTGGAGGATCTACGTACAGAAGGATTAGGAACTATCATAGGAAGGACAGACTCAGGTACCACAGCAGTTTTAGCGGCCTTATCCTCCTTATTAAACCTCTGCAACTCAGTCTCCAATCCTGGCAAGTTATGTAATGCCTCCAGCCACTGAATATAAGGATGACTGAGCTTTTGGCAGAAATTGCACCGAATTTTGGTACAATCCTTAGCCAAATGGTCCAGATCCTGGCATAGTGAGCATTTCTTACAGGTACAGGTGTAAGGGCTTACCTAGTTTGGAGTCCATGGTGCTGGGATGTATGCTCACCCTTGCAAATACACACAGCTCACGGTAACAAGGTAATAAGCTACCTGGTCTGTGAATCTGTTCACGGGGGCTTGACAGGAATTTGCCAAAGGATAACTGAGGTAAAGCCATAGTCAGGGATTCCAGAACACAGAATAAACGATAAGCAGAGCCAGGGTCAGAAGCCGGAGTCAGTCTTGGAACGCTGTAACTAGAACATAGGAATAGTGGAACACAGGCATACAGGAACCTTTGGCAAAACAGGAAACAAGAGACAATGAACTGACAAAGCCCTCAGAGTGAGGCAGTGTTTTATAAAGAATTAAGATAATGGGCTATGGCGCTAAAACCCAATGCATGTGCAGCTCTGTGCATAAAAATATATATAAATTTAGTTTATATAACAGTGCTATCAAAATTCTTATGGAATATCAAGTGTGTGCATATATGTGCTAGTACTACGATGACCCATACATATGATTATGCTGAAAATAACAAATACATAAAAATTCATAAAAAACATCCAAAAGAATCAAAAAATGTGCAAGTTAATTAATCTCAGCAAATATGCAAATATCGTGCAAAAAGTTTAGTCCCAAAAAACGTGTTCATGCATAAGGACTTTTCAAAATCGCATTCTGAAATCGCTGGAAAGTCGCATGCTGTAATATTTCAGGTGGTAGTAGTAGAATAAAGTGACTAGTGCAAAAAAGGTGCCAATCATAAATGTAGAGAGAAAACACTCTTCCCCGGTGCGCCACTCAGTATTGTGGTAATGTGATTGCTCTCACCAGATCAAATACCCCTGTGGGGTTGGCCAGGTTTTCACAGTATAAGCCACTGTGCTGCTAGCTGAATGCTGCTGCTGGTACGCTGGGAGAACGTTCGCTCTTCACTTCATATGTACTGCGTTTGTTACGTGCATGGAGGAAAGAGAAACATATCCATGGTGCAAATACGTTTTAAAACCGCTTTTTATTTTGTTGTAAAAAAGAGAGTTACTCACATTTGCTCGTAAAATTTTTTTGCATATACGAACGGACAGAAAACAAACTCCGCTGGCCCCTACTGGCTATGGGAAAGGTGCACGTACGTGGCCACGCCCTACGCGTTTCGTCAGAGTGACGTCTTCTGGACTAGGCAGTGTTTTATACCCAGCTGATTGGATAAACTGCCTCAGCTAAACCAGGAGTGACAGGTACAATAAGAGTATTGCCCTCAGTACTTGATGCAGAACTAGGCATAGCTGGAAAGCAGGCTGAATAGAGAACTAAGATGTGGCTCAGGGGTAAAGCAACACGAGCAGCAAATGGAAGGTTATGGGTTCAATACCACCTTGGGGTGTGACCATGCCTGGCTGTCTGCTTGGGACGGTGACAGTTCCCCCTTAGAAACGCCCTCTGGGCATGGACAGGTGGTTGCACATAGGCATAATCCTCAAGGTCTGAACCACCCTCCTCACCAGAGCAGCCAAGCACTTTGTCGCCTGACAGGAGGAATGCTCTGCCATAGGCATCCATGCCATTCATACAGTCCTCAGCAAGCCCACGGGGAAACAAAGCACCAACAACAGTGCCAGAAGACTTTTTCTTTTTGGTCTTTGTTGTTTTTGAAGTTCTTGTAGGGGTGCATTCCCCATTTGCAAAGCTTTTTTAAACATTACCAGATCCTGCTTACGGATAATGGTGCCATTTGAGGCATACGTACAGTAAGGTGGTAGAACTTCAAGCGGGGACACAGGCACCAGAACTTCAAGCGGGGACACAGGCAGCGATTCCAGGGTAGCAGGATGGCTCTTAATAGAACCCACTTGAAGAACCTTTGGCCGAGGTGGGCGAGTTGGGCAGAGAGAGATAAAGTGTCCTCTTACTCCACAATAGAAACAAAGACCACAGTCTCTCCTCCGCTCTCTTTCACCTTTAGACAGCTTGGACCGAATGGCCCGATCTCCAGGGCTGGGTGTACTGTACAAACACATTTTTTACCCATAGAAATATGTTCCTACCACAAAAGGATGATTGTGTTTTTCCCCCAGGCTAAACTACCTCCTTTCTCCCAAAACCAAAAAAAGTATTTTAATGTACCGTACACACGAGCGGAATTTCCGTTGGGAAAATCTTGGATGGTTTTTCCAATGGAATTCCGCTCAAGCTTGACTTGCATACACACGGTCACACAAAAGTTTGCTAAACTTTCGACCGTCAAGAACACGGTGACGTACAACACTACGACAAGTCGGGAAAATTAAGTTCAATGGTTCCGAGCATGTGTAGGAATTTTGGTACAGACGATCAGAATTTCCGATCTGAACTTTTTCCAACCAAAAAATTTAGAACATGCACTCAATCTTTTGCTGGTGGGAATTCCGCCAGCAAAAGTCCGATGGAGCATACACACGGTCGCATTTTCCGACCAAAAGCTGTCATTAGTCTTTTGCTGGCTGAATTTCTGATTGTATGTACAGGGCTTAAGGGTTGCTTTATGGTAAAAAATGCAAAAGAAAACTGTTGTAAAGTTTGGTCATGGTTACACTAACGTACAGTATCACAGCAAATAACACAGCTCACTTGAAAGGAGTTAAAGAATATTGAAAGCCAAATGTTAAAAATTGCAGCTTACCAAAATCTTCAGATGATCTTTAATTTTTTGGGGGTACAAAAATATACAAGGTGTGTCTAAAAAGTTTGGTGAATGGTCTGATATCTCAACATCAACATGGACTCAGGCACATGGCAATCTAGAGACATGTCAAGAAGCACCATCTACCGTGGAGTACATGTCACTGTCCGGGAAAACCAGCCACGGGCAGTCGAACATAGTCAGTGTGAGAGGTAGGGTCATAGTGCAACAGAGCAACAAGTGAACATAAAGTTCTGCTTCTAATTGGGAAAAACAGCGACAGGAACGCATGAAATGGTGCAAGTGTATGGGATGGAAGCCATGAGCAGAAAATGTGTTTACGACTGGTTCAAATGCTTTTGCAACAGGATGGAAATGACTGAGGATGAGCTACGTTCAGGTCAGCTGTCAACGAGCAGAACCCGGGACATGATTGAGTGAGTGTGACAAATGCTTGCATGAGATCGGAGACAGACTCTACTTGATCATTAGCAAGGACACAGTATCACAGTAAAGTGTGGCAGCAGTTCTGCGATCGATTCCTAAAGAGGTCTTTGCTGACAGTTTCCAGAAGCGTTATGAAAGTTGCCAAAAGTGTGTTTTGAAGGATGGTGATTATTTTTAAGTCCAGTAAAGGTAACTTTAATTGAATTTTCAGCATAACCTTGCTAGCATGTGAGATGAATGCGATCGTACGGTTGAACATTCTTTAGCGCTGCTTTTCTTTGGTATCGGAATTTAAACTGACCTTTTCCAGTCAGTATTGAGTGCAGCACTTTAACAGCATCATATTTTAGGATTTTAAATAACTCAGCTGAGATACCATCACTTCCGCTAGTTTTGTTATTAGCAATGCTTTCTAATGGCGCGTACACACGACCGGACTTTTTGATGGACTAGGTCCCGACGGACTTTCGGCGGAGGTCCGACGGACTTTCGGCGGAAGTCCGATGGACTTTCCGAACAAACGGACTTGGCCACACACGAACGCACTAAGTCTGGTTGAAAGTCTGTTTGTTTTGACCGTGATGACGTAAACGGGACTAAACAAGGAAGTTCAATAGCCAGTAACCAATAGCTGCCCTAGCGTCGTATTTGGTCCGTCGGACTAGCACACAGACGAACGTCTTTTCTGATTTTTAGTCCGTTGGATAGATTTGAAACATGTTCTATTTCTAGGTCCGTCTTATTTTTTCTTATAAAAAACAGACTAGCCCACACATGATCGGATTGTCCAACAGACTGATCCCGTTGGACCCAGTCTGCCGAAAAGTCCGGTCGTGTGTACGCAGCATAAGGCCCACTTGATATCCAGTATCCAGTTCAAGGTCAGTGATTGCATCATCGTGGTTATATGGGACATTCAGATCATTCTTGTATAGTTCTTCTGTGTATTCTTGCCATCTCTTTTTTATGTCTTCTGCTTCTGTCAAGTCCTTGCCATTTTTGTCTATTATAGTACCCATCTTTGCACAAAACTTTCCCTTGATATCTCCAGTTTTCTTGAAAAGCTCTCTAGTCTTTTCCATTCTGTTGTTTTCCTCTAATTATTTGCATTGATTGTTTAAGAAGGTATTTTTGTCTCTTCTTGCTATCCCCTGGAAGTCTGCATTTAGTTGGGTATATTTTCCCTTTTCTCAATTGCCTTTTGCCTTCCTTCTTTTTTCAGCTATTTGTATGGCCTCATCAGATAGCCACTTTGCTTTCTTGAATTTCTTCTTCTTTGGGACAGTTTTCATTGCTGCATCTTGTACGATGTTACACATTTCCTTCCATAGTTCCTTGCGCACTCTGTCAACCAGATCTAATCCTTTAAATCTGTTTATCACCTCCAATGAGTATTCACAAGGAATCCGATATAGATAGTATCTGATCTGATCTCATCAATTTTTTTGCCACTTTCTTAAATTTAAGCCTACATTTTGTCATAAGAAGCTCATGGTCTGAGCCACAGTCAGCTCCAGGTCTTGTTTTGACTGACTGTATAGAGCTTCTCCATCTTTGGCTGCAGAGAATTTAATTGATCTGATTTCTGTATTGACCATCCGGTGAAGTCAATGTATAGAATCGCCTCTTTGGTTATTGTAAAAGAGTGTTTGTTATTACCAGTGTGTTCTCTTGACAAAACTCTATTAGCCTTTGTCCTTCTTCATTTTGTACTCCAAGGCCATATTTACCTGTTATTCCTTATATGCTTTGACTTCCTACTTTAGCATTCCAATCCCCCATTATGAGAAGGATATCTTTTTTTTGGAGTTAGTTTTAAAAAGTTTTGTAGCTCTTCATAAAAGCGGTCAATGTCAGCTTCTTCAGCATCAGAGGTCGGTGCATCAACTTGGATTATTGTGGTGTTGAGTGGTTTGCCTTGGATACTGACTGGGATCATCCTGTCGTTTTAGGGATTGTACCCCAGTACTGCTTTCCTCACTCTTTTGTTGACTATAAGGGCTACAGCAGCATGTGAACCAAGAGCTACCACAAGCACAAGCTGGATTTCAAAGAGGCAGAGGAACTAGAGCTCAAATTGCCAACATTCGGATCATGGAGAAAGCAAGGGAGTTCCAGAAAAATGTCTACTTCTGCTTTATTGACTACGGTAAAGCCTTTGATTGTGTGGATCACAACAAGATGTTGCAAATACTGAAGTAAATGTGAATACCAGACCACCTCATCTGTCTTCTGAAAAACCTGTATGCAAGTCAAGAAGCAACAGTTAGAACAGGACTTGGAACAACTGACTGGTTCAAAATTGAGAAAGGAGTGCGTTAAGGATGCATATCGTCAACCTACTTATCTAACTTATATGCAGAGTACATCATGCGAAATGCCAGGATAATCACCTAATCACAAGCCAGAATTAAGATTGCAGGGAGAAATATGAACAACCTGAGATATGCAGACGATACCAAACTAATGGCAGAAAGTGAAGAAGAACTAGAGGGTCTATTAATAAAGGAGAAAGAGGAAAGGTACAAAAGCTGGCCTGAAATTGAACATTTATGCCACGTACACACGACCGGTTTTCACGTTGGAGTAAACTCCAAAGGTTTTTCCGACGGAGTTCTGCTTAAACTATCTTGCGTACACACGATCACACCACACCAAAGTCCGATCCTTAAGAATGCGGTGACGTACAACACGTACGTCAGGACTAGAAAAAGGAAGTTCAATAGCCAGCAGCCAATAGCCTACGTCTCGTACTTGCTTCAGAGCATGCGTTTTTGGTCCATTGGAACAGCATACAGACGAGCAGTTTTCCCGATAGGAATTGGTTCCGTCTGAAACATTTAAAACATGTTCTATTTCTAGGTCCGTCAGAATTTTCGTAAAAAAAGTCAGATGAGGCATACACACAATCGGAATATATGATGAAAAGCTTCCATCTGACTTTTTCTGTCAGACATTCCGTCCATGTATACGCGGAATAAGAAAACTAAGATCATGGGAACCGGTTCCATCACTCCTTGGTAAATAGGAGCAGAAGAAATAGAAACAGTGACAGATGTAATCTTCCTAGGCTCCAAGATCATGGCAGATGGTGACCGTAGCCATGAAATTAAGAGAAGCTTCTCAAGTGCCCCCCCCCCCCGGAATCGGCACAGTGACAGCGCGGGCAGTGCAGGCTAAACTGTGCCCGATGGCAGATGAACATGCACATCGGTACACAGTCACAGATCACTGCCCAAGTCAGACCTAAAGTTTCCTTTGCAGAGCTTCAACGGGGTGCCGAGTGCTGGAACGCTCCCTGCGCTCCTACACTCAGCACTAGTAGACATCAGTTACAGTTATCTGTCAGGAGGAGTGAACATTGCACGATAGATCTTTTCTAGTCCCTGCCTCTGACATGATGTCATTCAGACAGAGAGAAAGAGAGGTACCACGAGGGAGCGTGCATGTTGCTGGGATTAGGTGAGTGATCGATGACAGACAGAGGAGAATATATGTTGCTTAACAGTGTAATGTTGCAGTGACTCTTTTCCAATGCACAGGACTTGTTAATGTCTTAGGAAGTGTGGTGGGTTTTGTGATTGGAGGTTAATTAAACTATTAGCCAGTAATATGCAGCATAAAGGGGTTAATGTACTGACACTGGCCACTAATTCAGCACAAGGCATTAATGAACACTGCCATTGGTCTCTAATTCATATGGGCTCCTTCGCACGAACGTGTCCGTGTACGAAGCCCGCTCTGCTCAGCGGGTGATCGCTCCATCGATCCTGGCTGAGCAGGCAGATGACAAGTCTGTCTCTGCACACCCCCTATGGGGGATTGGATGAAGATGGCCCATAGAGTCCATCATCACCCGATCCGCAGACGGATGGGAAAAAAATTTCTCCATCATACTTTTTCGGATCGGATCGGGTCGGATGTCAGAAGACTGCTGACATCCGTCCCTCCATAGACCTCTATGGAGTGTCCATTCAGGTCCACCTAAAAAAACTGACCGAACAGATCATCCGTGCGAAAGGGGCCTAAGTGGCCAGTAGCAGTTAATTAACCCCTTTGTGCTGCATTAGTGGCCAGTGTCAGTGTAACCCTACATTCAGACCTACACCTACCCTGCATTTTTTAGTGCGTTTTGCAGTTTTCAGAAATGCACTACAGCCCATTGAACATGGTTTCCTATGGTAATAGGTCACATCTATGCGTTTTGTGGCTGGTGCATTTTTGGAACGGGTCGGGGACTTTTTTCCCATGATTTGCAGCTAATAGACTTCAATGAAGCTGCACCAGAAATTAAAGTAGTGCATTTTTGATGTGTTTTGTGTTTCTTATTTTACCACTGTATATAGATGGTTTCTAAGCAGGGAGCCAGGAAGCCACCTGCCACGTCTTTAGCAACAGATGAGTCAGGCCCTTTGGGTCTTGTATGGATTCAAAGCAGACCCCCTGATGCCAATTTAAAAAAAAAAAAATAGCATTGGGTCTCCCCCAAAACCCATATCAGACCCTTATCCGAGCATGCCACCCGGCAGGTCAGGAAAGGGAAGGGACGAGCAAGCACCCCCCCCCCTTGAACCATACCAGACCTCACACCCTCAACATGGGGGGGGGACCGATGCTTTGGGGCAGGGGGGCTCTGCGCCCCCCCACCCCAAAGCATCTTGCCCCCATGTTAATGAGAACAAGAGCCTCTTCCCGACAACCCTAGCCGGTGGTGGTCGGGGTCTGCGGGCAGGGGGCTTATCGGTATCTGGAAGCCTCATTTAACAAGAGGACCCCTAGATCCCGGCCCTCCAAAAAAGGAGCCAGTTTTTGACAATTCCTTTATTAGTAAAATAGCTCAGAGCTGCTGTCTCTCCCAGTGTTGTCTCTCCCAGTGCCCTCATTTTCTTCTACCACTGTTTCTCCCCGAGCTGTCATCTCCCGGTGTTGTCGCCTTTTTCTTCATCGCTGCCTTCTTCTTCCTCCGTGCGTCGCCGTCTTCTTCTTTCTCTTCCTTGCCACCCCCGGTTACCTGCTAAAAAACAAAAGAAAAGCTGGTCTTGTCGCAAAGTTAACCAAAAAGAAAATATGTAGCTGCGCTAACAATAATTATCCCCCACTACCAAAAAAAGTAATTAATATATGAATTATCACAATAATCTAAACATCAATATAGTGAATGAAATTATTAAATTAATAATAAAATTAATAAAAAATTGTTCATAATAAATTGAAATGAATTAATTAAATTATTAATTTAATAATTTCATTCACTATATTGATGTTTAGATTATTGTGATAATTCATATATTAATTACTGCTTTTGGTAGTGAGGGATAATTATTGTTAGAGCAGCTACATATCTTCTTTTTGGTTGGCATTATTCAGTGTATATCCCACTTTAGTAGCCGCGGTTTGTGTAGTATAAAAAAACACATTTTTTTAGCTAGGAACGCAGTAATTTTTCTTTTTACTTGTCACAAAGTTGTCTTTCTCCATTGTTATGTTCCCCGCTGTCGGGTGCCTCTTATATAGGCATGGGTGTGGCCATCCAATGATGTCGCCCGGTGAGTCCACCCTTTGTGATATGTGACATCACAAGAGGCGGGCTCTCTGGGCGACATCATTGGATAGCCATGCCTCATGCATATATAAGCGCCGCAGGACAGTGGGGAATATAACAATGGAGAAAGACAGCTTTGCGACAAGCCCAGGTTTTTTTTGTTTGTTTTTTAGCGGGTAACCGGGGGCTGCAAGGAAAAAGAAGATGGTGGCATGAGGAGGAAGAAGAATGTGGTGAGGAGGAGGTGAGGAGGAAGAAGACAATGACAACGGGAGATGATGGCTCAAGGAGAAAACGGTGGCGGAAGAAGACGAGGGCACTGAGAGAGATGACAACGGGAGAGACGGCGGCTCCAAGCTATTTTACTAATAAAGGAATTGTTAATAACTGGCTCTTGTTTTTTTAAACTTTTCACAGCTTTTTTGGTGAATGGGTAGGGGTACTTTGTACCTGATACCTATTTACATAGGGTGGGGGGGCTGGGATCTGGTGGCCCCCTTGTTAAAGGGGGCTTCCAGATAACGATAAGCCCCTTGCCCACAGACCCTGACAACCACCGGCTAGGGTTGTCGGGAAGAGGCCCTTGTCCTCATCAACATGGGGGCAAGGTGCTTTGAGGTGGGGGGCGCAGAGCCCCCCTGCCCCAAAACACCCATCCTCGGTGTTGAGGGCATGTGGTCAGGTATGGTCCAGGAGGGGGGGTTGTTCGCCCCCTCCCTTTCCTGACCTGCCAGGTGGCATGCTCGGATAAGGGTCTGGTATGGATTTTGGGGGGACTCCACGCCATTTAACCACTTAACGACCGCCGCATGCCATTGTACGTCATCACAATGGCATGTACAGGCATAAGCACGTACATGTACGTGCTTGCCTTCCAGCGGGTGGGGGGTCCGATCAGACTCCCTCCCGCTGGATGCGGTGGTCCGTTTCGCTTCAGGAGTGATCCGGGATGAGGGGATAGCCGTTGGTTTCTGGCCATCCCCTCTCGATCGCTCCTGGCGAATGAGAAGCTTCCTCCCACTGTGTATTGTATACACAGGCAGGGAGGAAGTGATGTCATCCTCCTCGGGGCGGTCTTTTTGACCGGACTACGAGGAGAAGACTAAAAGTAAGTGTGCACCAACACTACACTGACATGTAGGCACACATAGGCACACAACCCCCCCCCCTTATCGCCTCCCTCCCCCCCCCAGTCACAGTGTCACTGATTGCAGTGATCATCTATTTACTGATCACTGCATTCAGTGTCAGTTGTAAAAGTAAAAACTGTCAGGGCAGTTAGTGTTAGGTCCAGGGTAGCCCCCTACCATCCCCCAATAAAGGTTTAACCCCCTGATTGCCCTTAGAGTTAACCCTTTCACCCCCTTTTGCCAGTGTCACTAAGCGATCATTTTTCTGATCGCTGCATTAGTGTCGCTAGGTAGCTAATTATTTTTTTAGGTTCACCGCTAGGTTTTTATAGCGCTAGGTACCCCGATATACTACCCAATAATGGTTTTAACCCCCTGATTGCCCCTAGTTAACCCTTTCACGCCCTTTTGCCAGTGTCACTAAGCGATCGTTTTTCTGATCGCTGCATTAGTGTCACTGGTGCCGCTAAGTAGCTAGTTATTTTTTTAGGTTCACCGCCAGGTTTCTATAGCGCTAGGTACCCCCATATACTACCCAATAATGGTTTTAACCCCCTGATTGCCCCTAGTTAACCCTTTCACCCCCTTTTGCCAGTGTCATTAAGCGATCATTTTTCTGAACGCTGCATTAGTGTGCTAGTGTCGCTAGGTAGCTAGTTATTTTTTTAGGTTCACCGCCAGGTTTTTATAGCGCTAGGTACCCCCATATACTACCCAATAATGGTTTTAACCCCCTGATTGGCCTTAGTTAACCCTTTCACCAGCGATCACCGTATAAGTGTCACTGGTGACGCTGGTTAGCCAGTTCGTTATTTAGGTTCCCCGTCAGGTTTTTATATAGCGCCAGGGACCCCCATATATTACCTAATAAAAAATTTAACCCCCTGATTGCCCCTAGTTAACCCTTTCACCAGTGATCACCGTATAAGTGTTACGGGTGACTCTGGTTAGTTTGCTTTTTATAGCATCAGGGCACCCACCATTTATTACCCAATAAAGGTTTAACCCCCTGATCACCCGGCAGGTGATATCAATTAGGTTTTAGGGTCAGGGTCTGTGTCGCCCCAGGCAGCGCTAGGTTAGTGCCAGTACCGCTAACACCCATGCGCAAAGTATACACCTCCCGTAGTGGTATAGAATCTGAACAGATCAATATCTGATCTGATCAGATCTATACTAGCGTCCCCAGCAGTTTAGGGTTCCAAAAAAACGCATTGTTAGCGGGATCAGCCCAGATACCTGCTAGCACCTGCGTTTTGCCCCTCCGCCCAGCCCACCCAAGTGCAGTATCGATCGATCGCTGTCACTTACAAAACACTAAACACATAACTGCAGCGTTCGCAGAGTCAGGCCTGATCCCTGCGATCGCTAACAGTTTTTTTGGTAGCGTTTTATATTTAAATCCGGAAGGCAGTGCTTGGTTTTCGGGGTCCCATACGTAGCTAGGCTCCCAAAAAGTCCCCCACATGTGGTATCCCCGTACTCGGGAGAAGCAGCAGAATTTATTTTGGGGTGTAATTTGACTTATGCCCATAGCATGTGTGAGCAATATATCATTTAGTGACAACTTTGTGCAAAAAAAAAAAAAAAATTGTAATATTCCTGCAACTTGTGGCAAAATATAAAATATTTCATGGACTCAACATGCCTCTCAGTAAATAGCTTGGGGTGTCTACTTTCCAAAATGGGGTCATTTGGGGGGGGTTTGTGTTATTTTGGCATTTTATGGCCTTCAAAACTGTGATAGGTAGTGAGGAGTGAAATCAAAAATTTGCACCCTTAGAAACCCTGAAGGCAGTGATTGGTTTTCGGGGTGCCGTACGCAGCTAGACTCCCAAAAAGTCCCACATATGTGGTATCCCCGTACTCAGGAGAAGCATCAGAATATATTTTGGGGTGCAATTCCACATATAACTATGGCATGTGTGAGCAATATATCATTTAGTGACAACTTTTTGTAAACTTTTTTTTGTGTCATTATTCAATCACTTGGGACAAAAAAAAAATATTCAATGGGCTCAACATGCCCCTCAGCAATTTCCTTGGGGTGTCTTCTTTCCAAAATGGGGTCATTTGGGGGGGGGTTTGTGTTATTTTGGCATTTTATGGCCTTCGAAACTGTGATAGGTAGTGAGGAGTGAAATCAAAAATTTGCACCCTTAGAAATCCTGAAGGCAGTGATTGGATTTCGGGGTGCCGTACGCGGCTAGACTCCCAAAAAGTCCAACATATGTGGTATTACCATACTCAGGAGAAGCAGCAGAATATATTTTGGGGTGCAATTCCACATATAACTATGGCATGTGTGAGCAATATATCATTTAGTGACAACTTTTTGTAAACTTTTTTTTTTGTGTCATTATTCAATCACTTGGGACAAAAAAAAAAAATATTCAATGGGCTCAACATGCCCCTCAGCAATTTCCTTGGGGTGTCTACTTTCCAAAATAGGGTCATTTGGGGGGGGGGGGGTTTGTACTGCCCTGCCATTTTAGCACCTCAAGAAATGAGATAGGCAGTCATAAATTAAAAGCTGTGTAAATTCCAGAAAATGTACTCTAGTTTGTAGACGCTATAACTTTTGCGCAAACCAATAAATATACGCTTATTGACATTTTTATTACTAAAGACATGTGGCTGAATAAATTTTGCCCTAAATGTATGACTAAAATTGAGTTTATTCGATTTTTCTTATAACAAAAAGTAGAAAATATATTTTTTTCTCAAAATTTTCGGTCTTTTTCCATTTATATCGCAAAAAATAAAAATCGCAGATGCAATCAAATACCATAAAAAGAAAGCTCTATTTGTGGGAAGAAAAGGACGCAAATTTCGTTTGGGTACAACATTGCATGACCGCGCAATTACCAGTTAAAGCAGTGCAGTGCGAACTTGTAAAAAGACCTCTGGTCCTTAGGCTGAAAATTGGTCCGGGGCTAAAGTGGTTAAAAAAAAATGTGATGGGGGGTCCCTCCGAATCCATGCTAGACCCGAAGGGCCTAGTATGGACCTGGGAGGGGGGTCATGTAGTTTTTGTTTTAAAAAGCTTTGCCGGCAATTTATTTTTCACATTTCATCGGGGAACCCTGCTGACAGCTGATGACTCATCTTTCCGGCCCCCTCCTTAGCAACCAGCTTTATACAGTGTGTTTTACAGTGCATTTAAAGAGAAAATAAAAAGTAAAACACAAAATGCATGCAACGATGCATAAAAAATGCTGGTTTAAAAATGCACTGACAAACATACCTGAAAAATGCATCAAACGCAGCTGCATAGGTGTGAACATAGACTTAACCCGTTCATGCTATAATACAAAGAGGGTTAAAGCGGGAGTCCACCGGGACTCCGCGTTTTTTTTTTTTTTTAAAAGCCAGCAGCTACAAATACTGCAGCTGCTGACTTTTAAAATAGTGATACTTACCTGTCCAGCGCGCCCGCGATGTCGGCACCCGAAGCCGATCTCTAGGTCGCCTGTCGGGTCCTGCCGCCGCCATCTTGGGTATGGGAATCAGGAAATGGAGCCTTTCGGCTTCATTTCCCGGTTCCCTACTGCGCATGCGCGAATCGCGCTGCGCAATAAGGATGCTCCCCGCTGCCTCTGGGATCTGTGTGTTTCCCAGCAGGCAGCGGGGCACTTGCGGAAAGGGGCGTAAGTTACGCCCCTTTCCGCAGAGAGCTATCTTGGAAGTGGGTGCAGTTACCTGGATTATCCAGGTAACTGCACCCCCCTCCCCCCCGAAAGGTGCCGATTGTGGCACCGGAGGGGGGGAGGGTTCCGATGAGCGGAAGGTCCACTTTAGGGTGGACCTCCGCTTTAATTACTGCACTACTGCATTAGTGATCAATAGCAGTGTTCATTAACCCCCTTGAGCTGAATTAGTGGCCAGTGCCAGGGTTAATTAGCTCCTTCATGCTGCATGGTTTTAAATTAGCATATCACCACTGACCATCTATGCTGGGGATTATTGCAGAAATTGACACCAATACTGACAGTTATGATTGCAAAAACTGACACCAATACTGCCGGTTATTATTGCAGAAACTGACACCAATGCTGGGGATTATTATTGTAGAAACTGACACCAGGTTAACCGCATCCACTGGTAACCTAACTGTTGAAGCCTCTCAACAACAGTTCCCACATCTAGGCCACTGCAAAACCAGGTACAACCCCCTCCCAAAAAAAGGGCCAAATATGGCAGTGGAAGGGGGAGGGTTATTATGCTTTATGTGATAATGACTAAGCCCCTCTCCTTCATGACATTGCTGAAAAAGGGGCGGAGCATGGGTGACAAAAAAAAAAGATGCCCCCCCCCAAAAAAAAGTTCTGCAGACGCCCATGATTCCCAGTAGTAACCTATGGCTCTGAAAGTTGGACCATAAGGAAGGCTGAATGCCAAAGAGTTGATGCTTTTGAACTATGGTGTTGGAGAAAACTCTTGAAAGTCCCTTGGATGGCAAGAAGAGCAAAGCAGTCAATCCTGAAGGAAATCAACCCTGAATATTCACTGGAAGGACAGATCCTGAAGCTGAAACTCTAATACTTTGGCCACCTAATGAGAAGAGAGGACTCATTGGAAAATACCCTAAAGCTGGGAAATATGGAAGGAAAAAGGAGAAGAGGATGACAGAAAACAAGAATGCTAGATAGCATCATCGAAATAATGAACATGAAGTTAAGCAAGCTCTGGGAGGCAGTGGAGGACAGAAAAGCCTGACGCGTTATGGTCCGTGAGGTCACGAAGAGTCGGACACGAATAAATGGCTGAACAACAACAAAGGTAACTTGTTTGTATCTTCTGTTTCGTTTATTTTCTGATACCATTCACCAACTTTAGACACACCTCGTACAGTGATGAGTGTCATTATTGTAAAGGGCATTCTTCTCACTGACCCCCAATGTAAGAAGCATTCTTTCCACTGATCTTTAGTGTAAGGGCATTCTTCCCACTGATCTTCAGTGTAATGCTTTTATGGAATATTACAAACATACAGTGGCAAATTTTATCTTTTTTATTTTATTTTTTGCAAATAGTCAAAAATGAAAAACGCCTGGCAGGCCGCAGGAAAAGAGGTGGGGGGGGGCACCCCAAGAGAGCGACCCCCTCCTGAACCATACCAGGCCACATGCCCTCACCATTGGGTCCCCCCCAAAGCACCTTGTCCACATGTTGATGAGGACAAGGGCCTCATCCCTACAACCCTGGCCGGTGGTTGTGGGGGTCTGCAGGCGGGGGGCTTATCAGAATCTGGAAGCCCCCTTTAACAAGGGGACCCCCAGATCCCAGCCCTCCCCCATGTGAAATGGTAAATGGGTACAAAATTACACCTACCATCTCACCAAAAAAGTGACAAAAGTGTTAAAAATGACAAGAGACAGTTTTTGACAATTCAGTTTTTCACAATTCCACCAAATGGGAGGCTCCCACTGTGTGACCCTTCTCTTCTTCTGACACTTATATAACAGAACCGTGCGTCAGAGGGGGTGGGGTCACTGTGTTGCCCCGCCCTCCGTTATATAAGAACTGTCAGAAGAAGAGAAGCGTCACACAGCGGGAGCCATTGCGCGGATCGGCCCGAGAATGAAGAAGAGACGCTGTGGAGGAAGATGCTGGAGAAGAACACTGGAGCAAGAAGAAGAGGATCGGAGGAAGAAGAAGATGGAGGAAGAAGAAGATGGAGGAAGAAACCGAAGGATGAAGAAAAGAAGAAGGAAGAAGAAAGGAGAAGACTTTAATAAAGGAATGGTCAAAAACTGTCTCTTGTCATTTTTAACACTTTTGTCATTTTTTTGGTGAAATGGTAGGGGTACTTTTGTACCCCCTTACCATTTCACACAGGAGGGGGGAGTCCGGAATCTGGGGGTCCCCTTGTTAAAGGGGGCTTCCAGATTTCGATAAGCCCCCCGCCCGCAGACCCCCACAACCACTGGCCAGGGTTGTGGGGATGAAGCCCCTTGTCCTCATCAATATGGGGACAAGGTGCTTTGGGGGGGACCCCAAAGCACCCTCCCAATGTTGAGGGCATGTGGCCTGGTATGGTTCAGGAGGGGGGTCTGGTATGGATTTTGAGGGGGAACCCCACGTCATTTTTTTTTTGCCGCGAGGTTCCCCTTAATATTCATACCAGCCCTGGAGGGGAACCCATGTCGTTATTTTTTTTTTAAATTAAAGTCACTCAAAAGAACACTGCGCTGCCTAAAAGCTCTCAAATAAGCAAAATCAAGTAACTATCACAACAAACAGATAAATCTGCAGCGCAGTGTTCTTTTGAGTGACTTTAATAAAAAAAAAAAAAAAACGTGCATGAAATGATACTATAGTGAACTGGTGGCCTATACTGAAAAAAGTATCAAATAAAATTTAAAAAAGATATGATAATATCAAATTCAAAAATACACAGAGTGTAATTGGTGATACACATTAATGACCAATGCAGATGCGAATAGCTCAGACCCAAATGATCGTATGTTCTATGAGTCAAAAGAGCTTAGAAGGGTCAGCTGGCAACCTGGGATGCGATATCTGGAACTGCGTCCACGAACCTTTCAAAAGGGGTCCATCTCCACACAGGGATCAAATTTCAACCGATATAATGGAAGAGGATAAAGAAGACCATATAGTGTAATTCCATATAGCAACGAAAATTTATTAAAAAGTAACACACTTACATTTTAAAAGTGTTTCAAGCGCTTGTATAATATGTTGGCAGCAGTAGAGTCCTCCCATATTAAAGTCGCCTGGCCTGGAGGCGACTTAAAGTCGCGTTGTAAGTCACCCCAAGTCGTGCTGTGATTCACACTCAGGTCGTGTCCAAATTGCCTCCCAAAGTCACGCTGGAAGTCGTGTTGCCCCTGTGTGAATGGACTATTAATGATACCGCATGCGCTATTATCAATGGGATATTATTATCGCGTGCGCCAGCATATTATTATCTGTTGCGCTTATCCGTGCACCAGTTCATACACTCACTTAATAATTTATCTGGCGCACAAAATAAGGTATGAACCAGCGCAACGAATTCAGCCCCATAGTGACCCACGTTTAAAACATCTGCTTTTCTGCGTTTACACGCTGTGTTTAGCCGCATTTGTGTTAATGAAAAACGCCTCTAAGCGAAATGCGGCTAAACGTGAGTTATCGCATTTAGAAGCGCTTGGCGCTTGAAACGCCTCTAAACTCAACGTCTGAACTCATATTTTTGCTTTCCAAAAAAGGCCTCTAAACTCAACTGCCTAAAAAAACACATTAAACGAATTTGTGTACATGTACTGATAAGATTACATTGTGTACATGTACTGATAAGATAACATTGGATGAGTTCAGGGGCAGCTGCAAAAAGCAGCCAACTGCCTCTGAACATCCGTTTACCAGCAGCAGTGTACATGAAGCCTAAAGGTTGCGCAAGAAAATATTGATTTATTCCTCCTTTAATTTTTGTGCATGATATTTTCATTTGTTTTAATTATTAAAATATTCTGTTGAATAAAAAACCAAAAGCAAAGTCTGATTTGTATTAAATATGAAATAAATGATGACGGATGCCAATTACCTTAGTGTTAGTTTCAAGTTATTTTGGAGCAAATAGAGGGTACTTCTTTTTTTGTGAAAGGGTACCAGCATTCTCCTGGTATGAGGAAGGTGAACTTTTAAACACATTATAAAAGGAATAATTTAATGTAGCTGTATGTCCTTTAAAAATAAAAATATTTTAGTATACTTTGTCTAAGTACTTGCATCTCTCTTTAAATTATCTTCCTTTAATCCCCTGCACAGTAGGTCTCAAAATGGGAGCTGGTGGGTTGGCCCTAATGGAATAGCTGAAGAGAATTACAGATGTTTTAAAGCTAAGATAAGATCATCATATACAGTATATACACTCATGTTGTAAAGCGCTGAGCAAACTGTTGGCGCTATATAAAACCTGTATAATAATAATATAATAATAATAGATATATATTGCACTGGGTAAAAGACAGCTTTTCCAAAGTCAAGTATAATTTTTTCTTTGTTTGATATTGATATGACATATTACAAAATATTTTAACAATCAAAAACATTTTTTTAAAGAATAAAGTTTTATTAGGATTTTTGAAGCATATAAAAAATTGTACAAAAAAATGTACAGACAATAAACAAAAGACAATCTGAGAAGTACTGGTACTTTATACCAATGAAGCATCGTAAATTCGCACTACAGCTGTGTCGCTATCCTGCAATGTGTATTTGATTAAGTACTACACAACATCATGAAAAGAGGTCAGAAGTGCATGTGATAATATGATCTGCACTTACAAACCAGTTTTAAGCACGTGATTCATTCATGTAGAGCCTCCTGCAATGCTGATCAGTGCATGCTGACGGCGGAGAGATCTCCAGGCTGTCAGATTACAATAGCTTAGCTTGGAGGATTCCCCCATCCACATCAAACGTATTTGAGCAGGCCGGATCGCAAGGATCAAAAGAATTGGTGTGGGACACAAATTGGCAGTGTTTGAAAAAGATACAGAAAGTGAGGTAGAAAGTACAGTTTTGTAGAGACATCCTCCCCAACCAGGGGTGATACTCTGATGACCGGCTGATACGTTTATGTTGAGTAGAGGCTAGCAAGGATAAATAATTGAGCTTGTAAAACTTATCAACCTGAACAGGTACTGTATATGTACACCCAGGTACTTAATTAAAAATAAATGCTTCTTGAAAAAAAGCACAGTCTTTAGTGGGTAGGAAAAAGGTAAATGTTAAGACATTGAGATTTTGGGGGCATTTGTTTTAAAATTACTCATATTGCCAAACAGTTCTATCTCTTTGATTATGGAAAAGAAAGCTATGTTTGGGTTTGAAAATTTTTGGAGTATATTGTTCTCAAAAAGACTTATGCCGCGTACACACGACCGGACTTTGACGGACTTGGTCCAGCGGACAATGTGACGGACTTTGCAGCTGAGGTCCGCCGGACTTTCAAACAAACGGACTTGGCCACACACAATCACTCCAAAAGTCCAACAGATTTGAACGTGATGACGTAGAATAAGGAAGTTCAAAGCCAGTAGCCAATAGCTGCCCTAGCGTCAGTTTTAGTCTGTCGGACTAGCACACAGACAGACGGATTGTCCGCTAAAAGCCGAGTCCGGTGGACAAATTTGAAGCCAGTCTTATTTCTAGGTCTGCCGGACTTTTGGGAAGAAAAAGTCTGCTGGAGCCCACACATGATCGAATTTTCCGACTGACTCTTTTTCGCGGGAAAGTCCGATCGTGTGTACGCGGCATTAGTTTGTGGTGGACATCATTTATTGTAACTCCCCAAATAGAGTCATTGGCTTGCAAGGTGTTGGCTAAGTGTTCCATAACTAGTATCAACAAAACTTAAAAATTGAGATAATCCATCTAAAAAACATAAAAAAAAAAAATGGAGAAAGGGGACACCCCTAGCGAGTTCCATTTGAGAGGGAACAATCAGTGTCTTTCATTCTTCAGTATAATATTCTTGAATTTCCCATTTTTCTGACATCCCGTAATGTTAATGTAATGCCAGTATATTGTTACCCTTTTCCTGCATATGTTCTGTTTGGGGTCAGTCACCTGGGTGAAGAATGGAATGTTTTGCTTCACTGTACATGAAGAAAGTACAAGGTGGGCTACTGCCTGGGGAATGAAATATAATAATCTAGAAAAATAAACTAATGACTCAGTCAAATATTAGTAGAAAGATAATATTTTTTGGATGGTTGTACTTGCCAGGACATGATAGATGAACTGTACTGTGCGTATGAAAACAGCCTGTGGTGCATATGTGTCCTGTTAACCCCTTCACTGTGGAGGGACAAAGAAGCTGGGAACGCATGAAGAAATGAAGTCATACTGAATGCCCCGTACATTTGTGTTCCTCTGTTTTGGTGAAAAGGACATAAGGTTTTATAAACATAAGATAAACACCAACTTTTCCAAGAGAACAATCACCGATACTGTTCTCATGATCCTTGCTGACAACACAGGCCATTCATCATAACACCAATGAAACATCCTTATTGAAATTGATAAGGTGCTGATTAACCTCGTATAAAATCAAAAAAAGTTGCATAGATCCGACTTTCCCTATCACTAATGGCACCCGCCAGGGCTGTCCGCTTTCTCCTCTGCTGTTTGCTCTCTGTGTCGAGCCCCTGGCGGAGGCCATTAGAAGAAACCCGGATATCCGGGGTGTCTCGGTTCGGGGCAGGGAATTTAAAATATCGCTCTTTGCTGACGACGTCATTCTCACCCTGACCCAGCCCAGGACCTCCTTACCCAACCTACACGCAGAACTTAGCCGATACGGGGCGATCTCGGGCTACAAAATAAACGCATCTAAGTCAGTCGCCCTCCCACTTAATATGCCCCTAGTTGAAGGGGCTCATTTGCGCTCGGCTTTCCCTTATCGTTGGGAGACTTCCTCTCTTAAATATCTAGGGGTTCAAATTACCCCATCCTTCCACACTCTATACCAGGCCAACTTTCCCCCCCTCTATAGGGAGATCAGGGGACTTATCCATAAATGGAAAACACACCATATATCCCTTACGGGGCGGATCGCGTCCATTAAAATGGTAATCCTCCCCAAACTTCTCTACCTATTTCAGACACTGCCTGTCCCGATTCCCTACGCACACCTCCGTATGCTCCAGAAAGACTTATTACAATTTGTATGGGACTTTAAAAAACATCGGGTCCCAGGCACGGTTCTCACTGCCCTGCGCTCAGACGGCGGTTTGGCTTTCCCTGACTTGGTTAGGTACTACCAGGCGACGATGCTCCGGGCGATAGTCTCCTGGTTCCCTCAACGGTCATATAACAAGTGGTCGGAGATAGAAAAAATATGGTTAGCCCCAGTGCACCCGAACAGTCTGCTCTGGGGGGCGGGGGTGGCGATTGAGCCGGACCGGTTGTTGGGCTCGATGGCTCACCTCCGTCAGCTTTGGCAGAAGCTGTCTCGTCACTGCAAGCTACACTCGGAGTCGTCCCTGATGACCTCGTTCCTTTACAACCCCATGCTCCCAGACAGCCTGACCCACCAGATGTCCTGGCCCTGGGCGTCCCGAGGTTTATTTCACCTGGGACACCTGGTGGACCCCAGATCGAGAAAGCTGCTCTCCTTCTCGGAGCTCCATGCCAAACATGACCTCCCCCGACAGACGTTCTACAGTTATCTTCAAATAAGACACTTTGCACAAACCTTAGCCCCGAGACTCCAATTCTCCCCACCCTCCCCATTTGAGATGATTATATTGAACGGACGGAATGGCAGGGGGTTGATCTCGGATATATACCGCATTCTCAGCTCACACCACTCCCAGGCGAGGGGCAAGCACAAGTATATGTTGAAGTGGGAGAGGGACCTGGGGGAGGAGCTCTCCCTTGAGGATTGGCAGGGGGTGTGGCGACAGGCAGCCAAATCTTCTCTTTGCACCCTTTACAAGGAAAATGCCTACAAGATACTCTTCCGTTGGTACCGGACCCCAGAGGTACTGCACAAAATATATCCCTCCACCTCGGATCGTTGCTGGCGCTGCCTAAAAGACAGAGGTACCCTGTTCCACATATACTGGACTTGCCCCTCGATATCCCCTTTCTGGACTCTGACCCAACAGCTCCTTGCCCGCTTGCTGGGGGTGCCCGTCCCGTTTGAACCCAAGTTCTTCCTATTTGGCCTGTCCCGAATTAAGCTAGCTAAACCGTCTCGGAAGCTTCTGAGACATGTTCTCACGGCAGCCCGATGCTTGATAGCCCTCCGTTGGAAAAGCCAAACGGCCCCGACTATGGAAGCCCTTTACTCTAGAATAAAGGACATCGAACTCATGGAGAAAATGACCGCCAGAATACGGGACAGGCTGGAGGAATTTGATTTGGTTTGGGGGAGATGGCGGCTGCTGGAGGATTAGGGGCATGCCGAGTTCGGTACGACAACGCGGATCACTGGTTTTCTCTTCTTCATCTTTTTTCTCTCTTTTCTCTCCTGACTTTGACTATTGCTGCGGCGGACTCTTGCCGCTCTATTTTAAGTGTGTTGCATAGGACTTATGGCAGAACTTACAGGGCCTCTTGGGCTTGGGAGCAGGCAGTTGACTGTGTGTGTCTCCTGACCCCCCGATCTTGGCCAACCACATTAATATGCCTTGCTATATATGCCCATGGCCCGTTACCACGGGTAGCGTGCTTACTCCTGACCTTGCTATGTTTTGTAATTGCATTGCTGCTACTACGCCTCTGTACTGCTTATCTTCCTATGCTGTTAATGGAAATAAAGAAAACGTTATTTAAAAAAAAAAAAAAAAAGTTGCATAGAAAAGCTGTGAAGGTGTGGCTAAGGGCAAAAAATGTAAACAAAATGTTATATACTGTATATTGTGCAAGCTACAAATGAAAGATTGATGACACTAAGAAGAATTCCGACATTCATTTCCTCAGTGGTTATAAAGGAAACCTGCTATGACTTGTTATTGCGGTTTCACAAAGAAAGCCACTATGTAAAAATTCACCCTGAATGACATGGTTTGTACCTGTTTCACTCAGTAGGGTCCACAAACACAAACCCAACACAGTCTCTTATGTGAAAGGAGACACAATATAAGTGCTTTTTCATAGGCAAAAGACCCTTTTACCACCTCTGTGGTATTTCCATAATTTCTTGTGTAAAAAGACAAAATATCAGTACTAGAAATGCTTTAAGTTTTGTGTATTTTAAAATGTTGATTTAAAGCATAGACATGGGCAGGCATTCCCAGGACTTCTTTACTTAAAGTGGCACTAAAGGTTAATTTTTTTTTTAAATAACAAACATATCATACTTACCTCCACTGGGTCAGGAGTAAGTAACAAACAAAGAAACATATAGAGTACAGCAGTCAGGATGAGCGCCACGCTCACATCAGAGTCCTCCCTTACACCAAAGTCCCTACATTCTCCCTGTACATCGCAGTCCGCAGAGTCAGTCCCCCCTTACATCAGAATATCCCCTTACGACAGAGCCTCCACAGTGGCACTCTATGGCAGAGCCCCCAGAGTAGTACCTTACGGCAGAGCCCCCAGAGTGTCACCTTTTATCGGTATCCCTTTACACACACCTTTGCACCTTAGTGCTTGGTGTGGTAGGCAGCTGGCGGGAAAAGGCTTTAAAAAAAAATCCACTTGTTGCAGGCTCTGAACTGCCCAAGTGGGTCGTGGAGCTGGTTGAATAGTGAACTGCTGTGATTGGCCAATATGTATTCTGCTACATATTTTTGGTTAAAAAAATCCCAATAAGTGTATATTGATTGGTTTGTGCAAAAGTTATAGCGTCTAAAAACTATGGGATAGATTTATGGATTTTTTTTTTACTAGTAATAGCGATGATCAGTGACTTATAGCGAGACTGCGATATTGCGGCGGACAAATCAGACACTAAGTGACAGTTTTTGGGGACCAGTGACACCAATACAGTGATCAATGCTAAAAACATGAACTGTCACTGTACTAATGACACCCGGGGGTTAACTGTGTGTCTAGGGAGTGCTTACTAACTGCGTGCCTAGCCTGTGCTTGGTTACTGTGGGGGAGGTGCTTTTACTAAGGGAAGGCATTGATTCATATTCCTGCTTTGCAGAAACATGGGATCAATACCTTCCCTACTGACAGAACGGTAGTCTGTCTTGTTTACATAGGCAGACTGCCATTCTGCTTGTGTCCCGACATTGAGTCCGCCAGATCTGCTGATTGGCTTCCGCTGTGTCCAATCACAGTGGGAGTGTATTGGCAGCGGCGTGCGTGCACACCCCAGATCTGGAAGTGCAGGATCATGTACTAGGTACGTGATGCTGCACAGGAGAGCCACTCCGCCACCTTATATATACGGTTGGTAAGCGGGTAAAAAAAAAAGAAAGCAAAGCATGTTGTAATGCAGCAGCTGGGGGTGTACACATGCTGGAGCCACGATGCTTTGATTCGTGACTGCAGCAAGAATTATATCACCAGTTGCATTTGGTGGGCACTACTGCTTACCAAATGCAACCAAATCAAATGAGAGTCTGTGGTGCAACTTTCCTACAACCATGTGCAATGCATATAGTTGTGGTGAGGGTGATGCACAAATTCTGTGCAGATTCTGCACCACATCCAAATCACACCCCGTTCATACAAATCACTGCATGTGTGTATGTTAAGGTAACGACACCCTGAAATCGGTTCGCAAAACACAGTGGAATTTGAAGAATTGGATCAAATGGGCGCTTGAACACCCATGCCATCTGATTCTGGGTTGGCCAAAAAAAATAAGGGTCCTGCTACACTTTGGTGCAGATTTGGTGCAATTTAAGCCATACAGAATGAATGGCTCAATTCACACTGCTGAAGAATCACATGTGATTTGAACAGGAATGTGGTGCGATTCCTGTTCAAACTTGCATGCAGTTCCCACACTGCATAGTGTGAACTGGATCAGAGCAGCATAAAAGGACATTTGTTATGTTGAGGGGGGTTGTCTGAACAGTGGACTTACCAATTTTCCAGGCTCTAGTCTCCTCCAATTGCAGTTTTTATGCTGCAGCTGCACACACCATGCACACCGTGTGTGTGCACATCAGGGGGTGGGGTTGATAGCCCGGGCACAGTAGGGAATCAGGGATTGGTCAGTTTACAGGGGTCTGTAAACTGACCAATCCCTGTGCTGTTCACTCTGAATCCTCCTGTGAAAATGATGGGTGACACTGCAGGATCGGCACAGGCAGCTACAAAGGCAGCACTGTCAACTTGCTGCTGTGCAGATTGGGGAGGCGGGGCTGTAAATATTCAATTTACTCAGAGAAGAGTGAAGGAGAGGAGAGAGAAGTGACAGTGAGCCCTGCAGGCAGAATAAAAGTGGCCACCCGACTCCCGAACCAGGCAACCCAACGCTGATAGTTGTCACAGTCACTTGTCCACACAGAGACCACACACGGCAGTCCTTCCAGCTCAACTTAGCTCTGCCGCATCTTGCAAGGTTGTGACAGAACCAGCCCTGATGGGGCCCCGGGCAGTGCCCAGGGGTGCCCGCTCATTAAGACGGCCCTGGAAGGACCACTGTTTGAGACAGTTCCCTGGGACCCTCAGTTGTGTGCAATTCTTCTGCTTGTGCTGTGTCAGAGGGACTGAGAGAAACTGGCTTTGCAACAACATTTCCTGGAGGAATAGCACCTGTATCAACCAATGGTTCACCATGATCTAGCATCACTGGAATCCCAGTACCACTAGAACCAGCAGCAGGTACAATTTCACCACTTCTTTCTTGGAGCTGATCAACGCACCTTCATAATATTCTACCATTGGTAATTTGTATGACAAAGGTCCTGTAGCCACAAGCACCTTTGCCGGTATCCGAGGCCCAGCAGCATCGTTTCTGACAAAGACAGTACTGTCCAGCTCAAACACTTTCACATAAACATTAGCATCCGTTTTAAAATGCAGTTCTTGCTTTTCTTATAACTCCGATGTCAGATCAGGGTCAATGGAAAACCTCTCTGACCGGCCGGGTAGTGAAGACACCATACACAGTGTGGATGATCAAGAATACAAAGGTTTATTCCTGCTTCATACAATAATATGCAATAAACAAAAAGAGGTCATATAGGGGGAAGGCCCCATGAACAACCAATCACATTCAAGCATTACGATACAATACATACAATATACAATTAATATTAACCTAAAAGATATTCATAGTAACTCTGCCTAGAGACAGCCTCAACGTCACAATATACGTTTTTAATGTCCAGCAACTAACCGCAGACACATCCTGCTTCACACTTTGCCTTAGCACCTCTGGTAATTTTAACACAAGCTTAAAATGAGATGAAAACATTTTCTAAAACATTATCTTCTAAAACAGACCTAAGGGGTAACTCTACCTTACAATATCTAAAGAGTAACTCTACATTTTCTTACAATCCCTCCTTTGATCATGGGAGACCCTTGTCTCCCCTTGATCACTCACTGTACAACTTATGCTCTGAGTAGAACATAGTCATGGCGGGTATGATAATTGAACGAAGGAAAATTGAACGGGTGGTACACCTCTTTGGCTCACGGGGAAAGTTTATGGCAAAAATGGTTCAGGTGGCTAAGGGGTCTTGTGGGAGGGGACAAGGGGTAATAGTGTCAGAGTCTCTTCTTGAACAGTTACTAGTGGGAGCATCCTTTTTTCTGATTCCTTCATCTGTGGGCTTTTCTTCAACCTTGATGCATGGATCCATTGCAGGCTTTGATCCGTCAGTACTACTGTCCTAGAAACCTTGAGGACTTCAAATGGACCTTGGAAAACCGGGCCTGGTTGCTTGCGGACTGCAAGTTGTTTGATCAGCACTTTGTCTCCTGGTATGAAGGGATGGGTTGGTTCTGTGGAGAGAGGAGGAAAGGTTACAGCAACCGTGTCATAGGTTTCAGTAAGGCTACTTACCAAATGTTTCACGTGCTATTCCTGTAAGGAATATAGGTTAGACTCTTCACCTGTTTTAGGGGCTTTCTGTGCTGGCCTACCCATCAGGATTTCAAAGGGGGAAAGTCCTGTCCTGGCATGGGGGGTGGTCCTTATCTGGAAGAGTACCCCTGGCAAGAAATGGAGACAGTTTTTTTCATAGTACTCTGTGTGGCCTTCCTTAACTTTTTTTTGGCATTGCTAGGTCACATGTGGCTGATTTAGCAGTCATTCCCCCTTGTGGATCAATTTTAATGATTATCCTCAATGAGGACATAAGGTCCCTTCCCATTAGACATACAGGGCAATCAGTGAGGATGGCAAAACTTTGCTTGGTTAAGGTTCTATCCTGCAAGTCTGACAACTGAAGTGGTTCTACGGGGCGTTTGTCATTAGGTTGATTTGGAGGACGAACGGGAATTCTACTTTTGTTTTTTGTGTAACATCTGTCCCATTTATTCCCCTAGAGCAGCCCTCGGTACAGTTTTCAGTGATAAAACGGGGGTCATTACATAAGGGACAGGGGCAGAGGCCAATGTCTGCTCCTGAAGGGGCTTTTCTAGGGGGTGAGGGAACCGTTTTCTATATTCCTTCAATGCTTTAAACCATACTTTATAACATTCAGTCATATATTCTTTATCATAAGGGAACGGTGGATAATTATACTGTTTATATTGCCCACACAATTTAGTAACCTCCTCCCATTCTTCTGTAGAACAAGGTCCGCATTTAGTTATTTTTTTTTGAAAAATATTTTTATTAAGAGTTTCATAACATACAACACTTATAACAAACAGTGCTCACAGTATACAAGAGTCGTTCATTAACACAGAAGTATACATTGCAACATAGTATTCCAGCATTCCACAATTAAAAGGGTATTTCACTGGTGGCCCCAATGCCATCGGCAAGTATAATCTATCCCCTGTCTGATTTCACAAGAGAACAGAACATCTCCCAGGAACCCGAAAAGGGGAGGGGGGGAGCAGAGAACAAAACATAACTCCCCAGCAGCCACGATCCCCTTCACCATCTAAGCTGTTTCGGGGTCAGCTAACCAAGCGTGCCAGATTTTATTGTACTTCTTTGGACATCCCCGATGTAGGTAAGTATCTTTGTACAGGGGAAGACTGTCATTCACCAGGCGTTTCCATTGCATCATGGATGGAGGTTCTGCCTTTTTCCAGTGCATAGCAATATTCTTGCGAGCATAAAAGAGCAGCAGGCCAGCCATCGTGCGTTTGGCGGTGGACTGCACCACGGGATCAATGAGTCCCAGTATGCAAACCTCCATGGCCAAAGGCACAGTAGTCACGGTGACCTTTCTAATTAGACGGAGCACTGACTCCCAGTACTGCTGGATCCTTGGGCACTGCCAGAAAATGTGCGAGAAGTCCCCAGGTGAGGCCCCACACCGCCAACAGCTCGGAGAGTGCACGGGGTTTATCCTATGGAGTCTGTACGGGGTGTAGTAGGCCCGGTGTACAATTTTAAATTGCACAAGGCGGTCTCGAATAGAGACCAGGGAGCTAAAAGGAAGGTCCCAAACATCATCCCAATCATCTGTGTCTAGCGTGGGGATGTCAGTCCGCCATCTGGTCCAAGGTTTGTCAAGAGCCGGCAGCGACACATTTATGAGATGGGAGTATAAAACTGAAGTAGGTTTTCTGTCGCAGTCGGCCTTGAGTGTGTGTTCCAGTTTCGATTGTGTTATATGGCATGAGGAATGTGGGTATTGCGCTGCAAACGCGTGGACCAATTGAAGGTATCTGAATAGGTAGTGGCCAGGCACATTGTACAAAGAGATCAGGCTGGTAAAGGGGAGTAGAGAGCCTTGCGCCACAACATGCGACATAAGCTTAATCCCGTGCCTAGTCCATGCGCATGGGTCAGGGATCTTGTAGAGGTGAGACAGGCCAGGATTCAGCCACAGTGGGGCATTTGGGGATACATCAGTGCGTCCGCGTCCCTCCAGGGCCAGCCCCGCCCGCCATACTCGCAGGGTAGTGACCATGGAGGGCGTCAAAAAATAAGGGGCCCGAGGGCCTCGGTAAATGAGAAGCTGGAGGGCCTCCAACGAACCCAAAACAGTAGCCTCCAGAACAGTGGAGGAGTTGGTTTGGTCCGGTTGCAGCCACCAGGCCACTGTAACCAGCTGCGCGGACAGATAGTATTTGTAGCAGTCTGGAAAATGCCACCCTGTGCCCGTGGTCTCATCAAAGTGGTCAGTCGGTATCTGGGTGACGAGGGGCCCCAAATAAAGGAGGAAAAAATCTGGTTCCGTTTTTTGAAAAACTACTTAGGCAGCCACTGCGGGGAGTGACGAAAAAGGTAAGTAAGTCTGGGGATGACCTTCATTTTAAGGAGATTTACACGCCCCCAGAGCGACAGTGGCAGGTTGCTCCACGATTTAAGCTTAGACTGGACATCTAAAAAAACCGGGGTAAGATTTAGTGTGAGGTAATCCGACGCAGAGTGTGATACCTGAACCCCCAAATACTTAAAGGAGTCAACCCAGACAAGGGGGTTGTCCGAGAGCGAAGTGGCCCTTGCCCCCTGATCAATCAGAAACAGAAGAGATTTAGACCAATTCACCCTGAGACCGGTGACCCCTGCATAGGTATCCAACACATCCAACACTCCCCTCAGTGCAGGACCAGCATCATTTAGGAAGAGCAGCATGTCATCTGCGTACAGGGCATACAGGGCGTACAGGGCCACCCTCTCCTCCAGCAGCCCAATACGCAATCCTGACACCCGGGGCGAGACACGCAGTGCCTCCGCCACAGGTTCGATCGCAAGGGCAAACAGAGCCGGAGAGAGAGGGCAGCCCTGCCTGGTCCCCCTAAAAAGCCTGAAGGGGGCGGACAGGGCCCCCCCCCCAGCTGCACCGACGAAGTAGGGCTCTTATAAATCACCTGGAGCCAATTAATAAACAGTAAAGGGAAGCCCATTTTCCGCAGGGTTCCCCATAAAAAAGGCCATTCCACCGTGTCAAAGGCCTTTTCGACATCCAAGGAGGCCACCACCCAGGTTCCCACATTTAAATGGTGGGCGTGAATGTTAGTAAAGAGTCTCCTGAGGTTAATATCCATAGATCTACGGGGCATGAAACCAGTCTGGTCAGAATCTATCACCGAGGGGAGCATGGGATAAAGTCTACGGGCCAGGAGCTTGGTCAATATTTTAAAGTCAGAATTCAATAAGGCTATGGGCCTATAGGAAGCACAGGAGGTGGGGTCCTTAGGGACCTTGTGAATCAATGTTAAGTGTGCATGGTACATTGAGGCAGGCAATTCACCATCAGTCAGACAGGTAGTATAGAGCTGAGCTAGAAGGGGCGCCAGGAGAGCTCCGTGGGTCTTGTAAAAGGCCATCGGAAGCCCGTCGGGCCCCGGAGCCTTACCCGAAGGAAAAGAACTAATGACCCCCAGGACCTCCAGTGCTGTAAAAGGCTGGACCAGAGTCTCCCTCTCCGAGTCAGAGAGCCATTCCTATCTCCCTGTTCAAAGACCCGCTGCTTCCCCTTATACATGTCAAGTCGTGTAGTTTCCGTCAGGTGTAACTGCAAGTCCCTCTGAGCTGCCATTAGTAAGTCAAAATTGGTAGGGTTTGGGTCCGCAGTGTATGTGGCATTACAATTATCAATAGCTTGTTGCAGTGAGAGAGTCATACTCGCCTGTTTTTTCTTTATATCAGCAATATAGGAAATATATTGGCCCCTGGTATATGCTTTGAAAGCATCCCAAACATTGGCAGGGGAAAAGGACCCCACATTCTTTTCCCAAAATTCCGCCAGCTGGTCCGGCAGTTCGTCGGACAGGTCAGGGTGTGAAATCCACTGTGCACCCAACCGCCAAAGTGCCGCGGTACGGGAGGCTGGGGAGCGGAGCACCACCGACAGCGGGCTATGATCAGACAAACCACTGGGGAGATAGGACGCCTCCAACACGTCCGCTAACAGTGCGGGGTTGGAGAAAGCCAAATCTATCCGGGATGCCGTCTTGTAGGAAGCTGAAAAACAGGAGTAAGCCCTCTTGTCAGGGTGTCTCCACCTCCAGACCTCCACCAAACCAACCGCCTGAGCCCACACGGAGAGTTCCATACACTGCTTCTTAGCCGGTGCAGGCCTGTCTAGTTCTGGAGATAGGGTGGCATTGAAGTCTCCCATCACCAGCACCCGCCCAGGACAGAAGGGTGAAATCTTGTCTAAAACATCGTACAATAATGCAGGTGAAAAAGGAGGGGGAATATAATGATTTATAATAATGTACCTTTGGGAACATAGGGTAAACACTAGGATCACAAACTTCCCCAGGGGGTCTGTGCGGACCTCTTCAATACCACAAGGAAAATTCCTATGAATAAGAATTGATACCCCCCTGACGTAAGTGAAGTAAGTGGCATGTATACCCCGTTGTATCCAGGGTTTCTTAAGAGTTAGGACCTTGCTGCCCAAAAGGTGAGTTTCCTGAAGGAGAATAAGCTGGGGGGAGTGAGTTTTTAAATATTGGAAGAGCAGAGCTCTCTTAAATTTAGAGTTAAGGCCTCTAACATTCCAGGAGAGGACGGTGAACGAATCCGAGACCTGGTTAGCCATATGGCATAGAAAGAAAGGGGGAGCAGGAGGATTGGGGGCGGGGGGCTTTCCAGGAACACCCTGTAAGCAGCAAGATCATAGTTACATTGCAGATAATACTGTCAGCACTGAGACACAATATAAAACATAAACAAACATATGCATTTGCGTAAAGAACTGTGGAGACCCAAACAGGTTCCAAACTTCCCAGGCACGGAGTGCCTTTCCTACTATGTCCCATCGCTCCCCCTAAAAAGAAAAACGAGGGGGGGTCCGGGAATAGTTTGTCCCCAAACAAAAAAAAGTCCTACCAAATAGGTGCAAGCGCCCCCGATTGGGACCCTACACCGTCAGTGTTCGCCCCTCGCACCACTGGTCAAAGTCATATGGCCAGGGAGCAAGGCAAAATTAGGTGACGTTGGCCACTGACCAGAAAGGGGGGGGAAAATAAAAAAAACAAAAAAATAAAAAGGGGGACAGGGAAGGGGATGGTACTTGCTTGTAGTAGTGTGTGTCGTCCACAATCCGCTAAGTAAGCCCGCTCCTGCAAAAGTGCCCAACAGATCAGCAATGGAAGCACAGCCATGTGTACAGGAAGAAAACAAAGACACAGGGGTGTAGGTGCCGGAGCAGGCACATATTAGGTGGCAGCACTCCGTTCCCCAGTGTCCAGGCAGGATGAGAGGTGAGAGTCAGCAGGCGCTGCAGCCATCTGGCCAGGATCCAGCGGGGGGGAATCAAGTAAGGAGCAAAGTGCCAGGCAGTATAAAGGTGCAGGTGACATCTGTAGTCGAGTGTAGCTCATCTACGACCATCCAGCCAGGACATGGCAGCTTCTGGGTCCATGAAAAAGTGAGCACGATCATCAGCAATCACCCGAAAGTTTGCTAGGATACAGCAGGCTGAACTTGAGGCCCTCATTTCGCAGGCGCTTCCTGACCTCAGTAAAGGAACGTCGACGATGCTGCACCTCTGGGGAGTAGTCTGGAAAAAGCATTATCTTGGCTCCATTGAAAAGTAGATCCCGCTTTTCTCTAGCTGCCATCAATACCCTGTCCCGGTCTCTGTAGTTTAACAGCTGAAGCAGAAACGGCCGCGGTGGAGCCCCGGGGACAGGGGGAGTTGGAGGGAGCCTGTGTGCTCTCTCCACTATGAATGTGGGAGGCATGTCAGGCAGTTCCAGGAGCGTTTTTAGAAAGGCCTCAGTAAATTCAGCAGGCCGCGCACCCTCCACTTTCTCGGGGAGGCCTATGACACGGATATTGTTTCTCCGGAGCCTATTTTCAGTATCTATGGACTTATCCTGCAAGGCTTTAACTTGCAACTGTAATGCGCGGAGGTCTCGGGAGTCAGATCTGGTGGTGTCCTCTAGCTGTGATATGCGGCCTTCAGCCTCTGTGAATCGGGCCCTAAATTTGTCCATGTCATGCCTAATTAGGCTTACATCGGCCACTAGGTGATCAATCTTCACCATCACCGAATCCCTGCCCTCCTTGATCGCCGCCAGGAGCTCGGCATGGGAGTCAGCCTGGGATGGAGGAGGATCAGCCGATGGACATCGTGGCGGCAGGAGGCCTCGTGGGGAAGATGGCCGCCGCGGACCGGGCCTCACCTGCTGTGGACGAACTGAGCCTTCCCGGGGGCTGCGGAGAGGGCCGCGGGGTACCGGAGGTTTTCTTCCGCCCCAGGGTGTCAGGGGGGGAGGCTGTGTGATGAAAGAAACGGCGCTGGAAGTAAGCAGGATGAGCGTTGGAGCAGAGCTCAGCAGTCACACGTCTTCTCCCTTTCACATCCCGGCCACGCGAGGTCCGCATTTAGTTAGCCCCGCAATTTATAGAGCATGTGCTCTAGTTAATATGTTTTTCCAGAAAGGTTCAATATAATGTTTTCCATAGTTCCCAGACACGAAATCTAAGGGAGTGGGCTGATACGGCTTACCTTCCGAACCTCCCTTTCCCGGCAGATTTTCCATGTTTAATTCTTATACTTTAACTTATATTGTAACTCTATTTATACACATCAGCTTCAGAACATACAATGAATGACTTAGGACAAACCACAAATCTTTCAACAGTTCTAAATTCAATAGTACTGCTGACACCTTTAAGCCCTTGTACACACGGACGGAGATTCCGACAACCAAATCCGTCGGATTTTGTCCGTCGAATTTTGTCCGACGGATTTTGTCTGAAACTGTTGCATACACACGGTCGGACAAAGTTGTCGGAAAATCCGACGTGATTACGTTATTTCGTTACGACCGGACTATGTTCACGCTAGTAGCCAATAGCTTTGGTGTAGGAATTTGATCTGAGCATGCGTGGCACTTTGTCCGATCGGAATTCTCTACACATGATCGGAGTATGTCCGATCGGAGCATTTTGTCGGAAAATTTTACCAACAAGTTGGAAAACTTAGTCCGTCGGATACTCCGATGGAAACAGTCCGATGTAGACCACACACAGTCGGAATATCCGACAAAATGGTCCGATCGGACACATTCCGTCGGAATCTCCTACCAAGTGTACAAGGGCTAACAGTTAGACCTTCTTGAAATTCAAAAGTATTATGTATATTGAACCTTAATGTCTGTATCCGC
Source organism: Lithobates pipiens (assembly GCF_037356315.1). Classification (NCBI taxonomy): domain Eukaryota; kingdom Metazoa; phylum Chordata; class Amphibia; order Anura; family Ranidae; genus Lithobates; species Lithobates pipiens. The sequence goes on from NW_027507758.1 coordinate 489,467,411, forward strand.
GGTACCCTTCACGGAACAAAAGACCCTTTCCTATCTTGTAATAATAACCTCCAACAAGGCTAGAAACCAAATAGGTTTGAGATTATTTGTATACAAATAATAGGCCTGTTGAACACTCGGGGCAGAGTCCTGCCAACAACAAATACTCAGGACAATGTCTTGACATTGATTTAGAGGATTCCAATGAGCAGTCCTTTATAATCGAAAACTTGAATTTTTAATTATTTGTCTATATTCTTATCCTTAATCCCGGCCAACCTAGCGAGGATTTCAATATTTCATACTCCTTAAATGAGCGAGCTACCTTATTCCAAAAACAAAGATTTTTATGATCGTCTTAAATATCACAAAGTGTTCAAGGTACAGTATTAACGAGGCAAGCTTTTCAAAAAGACTTATAAAAAGTAATTTTAAAGAAAGCTTACCTTGTTTAATGACAGTACCCCACTTCTGGTATCATTTATGTAAGGTGCGCCCCTCTAGTTCTGCTAGAGCTGGACTCAAGGGGTCAATGGAAAACCTCTCTGACCAGCCGAGTAGTCAAGACACCATACACAGTGTGGATGATCATGAATACAAAGGTTTATTCCGGCTTCACACAATGATATACAATAAACAAAAAGAGGTCGTATAGGGGGAAGGCCCCATGAACAACCAATCACATTCAAGCATTATGTTAATACAATATACAATTAATATTAACCTAAAAGATATTCATAGTAACTCTGCCTAGAGACAGCCTCAACGTCACAATATATGTTCTTAATGTCCAGCAACTAACCGCAGACGCATCCTGCTTCACACTTTGCCTTATCGCGTCTGATCATTTTAGCGCAAGCTCAGCATGAGATGAAAACATTTTCTAAAACATTATCTTCTAAAACAGACCTAAGGGGTAACTCTACCTTACAATATCTAAAGCAGGGGTCTCAAACTGGCGGCCCTCCAGCTGTTGCAAAACTACAAGTCCCATGAGGCACTGCAAGGCTGGCAGTTACAAGCATGACTTCCACAGGCAGAGGCATGATGGGACTTGTAGTTTCCCAACAGCTGGAGGGTCGCCAGTTTGAGACCCCTGATCTAAAGAGTAACTCTACATTTCCTTACAGTATCACATGTTGTTGCAGAAGGAACTTTGAAAGTCTCTGATTCCAAGTTCCTTGAACAATTCTCTTCAATGAGCCTTTGGTTGTCTGAACCATACATTCAGCTTGACCATTTGATGATGGGTGGAATGGTGCAATCGTCACATGTCGAATAAGATTGCTTGCCATAAAGGTTTTGAACTTTGAGGAGGTAAATTGCATACCATTATCACACAATTGTATCTGGCAACCCATGGGTAGCAAACAACCTCCTTAAAACTCTTATGACAGTGGCTAAGTTGGGGATGTAACTGATATAATTTCCAGCCATTTTGAGGAGGAATCGACAACTAAAAAAAAAAAATATGTCCTTAAGAAGGCCCTGCAAAATCTATATGACCAAGGTGACCTAGTCACTTCCCAGGGATGTACTGAGGCTTTAGGTGGAGCATGACCGGTGGATTGACATGGTACACAGTTCTGTACCCACTTCTCAATAACTTCATCCATTTTAGGCCACCAAACATAACTTCTGTCTAACGCTTTCATGCAAACTGTTCCAGGATGTCCTTTGTGGAGAGCATGCGGTACTTGAGCTTGCCTGTAGAATTACCATTCTGTTTCCCCATCATAGGCAACCTTTATAGGCAGACAGTTCATGTTAGCGCACTAAAAATGGTTTGAACTTCACTCAACTTTTGATTTGGGCCATCCCCTCCACACCCAGTTGAGTACACAGGCCAGCACAGGATCCTTAGCAGTCATACCAGCAATGTCTCTAACATATAATGGAATGGTTTCCAACATGAGAACCTCAGGCACAGGAGGGACAAGGAAATCAGGAGAAAACAAAGACAACTGGCTCAACCTATCAGCATGAGTGATATTCTTGCTGGGATGATATTCAAAATCCCAGTCATGGGCATTCAGCATGAGTGACTATCTAAGGATTCGCGGGGAAAGAATTTGAGAAGTGGGAGTACATGTGGTGAACTGAATAGAAGCCTCAACATCAGTTTCCAAAACATGACTCAAAACAGCTCCAATGCCATATGGAGAAGCATCGCAGGTAAGAGTGAGGAGTTTTTGTAAATCATAGTGTACAAGTACTCTCTCAAAAAATAACACCAGTCCACTTCCATGGAACATCTTTATCTAGTAACTGATGCAGGGGTTCAACAACAGTGGCTTTGTCAGGCAGAAGAGAATAGTAAAAATGAACCACTTCAATACAGGGCACTTCCCCCTTCCTGCCCAAGGCAATTTTCAGCTTTTCAGTGGTGTCGCTGTTTAAATGACAATTGCACGCTCATGCTATGTTGTACCCAAGCAGAATTTTTATCATTTTCTTCCCACAAATAGAGCTTTCTTTTGGTGGTATTTAATCACCTCTGCAGTTTTTACTTTTTGCTAAACAAATAAAAATAAACTGAAAATGTTGGAAAAAAAAAGGTTTTCTTTGTTTCTGTTATAAAATTTTGTAAATAAGTAAGTTTTCTCCTTCACTGATGGGCACTGATGAGGCTGCACTGCTGGGCACTGATAAGGTGGCACTTATGAGCACAGATGAGGTGGCACTGATGATGGGCACTGATATGCAACAGTGATGGGGCATTGATAGGTGGCACTGATGGGCACTGATAGTTGGCACTGATATGCAGCACTGATGGGCACTCATAGGTGGCACAAATGGGCACTAAAAGGTGGCACAGATCGGTAATTATGGGTAGCACTGATGGGCACTGATAGGTAGGCACTGATGGGCATGGATTGGCCATGATGGACACTGATTAGGAGGCACTGCCAGGTATTGCTGGTGGGCACTGATTGGCATCATGTGTGGACACACATTGATACCCATGGCCACCATGGCCACCCTGGTGGTCATCAGGGGTGGCCATCCCTGGCGGTCCTGGTGGCATCTGAGGGGGGCTGTGCTAATAAACAATCAGCGCAGACCCCTCCTGTCAGAGGATCGGCTCTCCTACACTGCTGTCTGTAGACCCAAGTGAGGAAAAGCCAATAAACGGCTCTTCCTGTTTACATTGTGATCAGCCGTGATTGGACATGACTGATCACATGATAAAGAGTCTCCGTAAGAGACTCTTTACCTAGATCGGAGTTGCGGTGTGTCAGACTGACACGCCTCAACAACAATCGCTGCGATGCGCCCCCCCTGGCTTGTTATCATGACCACGTCGATATTGCAACCACTTTGCCAATGTAATTTTGCTATATGGCGGGTGGCAAGTAACCCTAGGAAAGCTTGCAGCTCTTGTTTGTTTGTTGAGATTGAAGCTTTATTGATAGCTTCAACCTTAGAATCAGTTGAATGAATTCCATGTTCATCAATTCTGTATCCAAGGAAATCCATGCTGTTTATCCCAAAACACACTTTTCTTTTTTAAGTTTGAGGCCAGCATCAAGAAAACATTTAAAAACAAGTTATACTACAGGTGTTACACCTGGTAGTCCAGATAAGAGGTCCTCTATTAATTTCTGGAATATGCCTGTTGCTGTGGAAACTCCAAACTGCAAAACATTTTGCTCGGAAAGCTCCTTTGTGTGTTATCATTGTTTGTGCATCCGCAGCGTCGTCATCCACGGGTAATTATTGGTAAGCTTGTACCATATCCAGTTTTGCAAACACCTTCCCTTTTGCTAACGTAGTCAGAATTTCATGCACAGCTAGAATTTGATAGGGATGTTCCTGCAGTGCTTTATTGATTGTACATTTATAGTCAGCACAAATTCTAACGTCACCATTTGGCTTCAATACTGAAACTATTGGGGTACACCACTTAGGGTATGTTACAGGTTCAAGTATACCTTGCTCCACAAAACGTGTAATCTCAGCATCAATGCTTGGTCTGAGAGCTAATGCAACTTTGTGCAGTTTCATACGAATTGGGGTTACTGTAGGGTCTAATTTGAAAGAAACAGGAGGGCTTTATACATGCCAAGGCCTTCTTCAGTAATTTGAGATACATTATGAACTCCCGATAATGGAATTCCAAGAGGTTCAAACCTTTCTCTACCCATCAAACTTGCTCTTTGTCCCTTGGTAGTTATTAAGCACCTCTGAAATTTCTATATTTCACTGGGACAAAGCAAGCACCCTCAGCTTCCACAACCTGTTTAAGTTAGCCTACCAACTTGATATCACAGAGTGCTATTGAAGGAGCATTGTGATAAACATTTTATATTGTGGTAAACATTTCTCCTGAAATCAAGGAATATGCACACCCTGAATCTACTTCCATTTTGCATGGAATATCTTGTAACACAATATCAGTGTAAATCTTCAGTCCTGATAAAGAGTTTTCCACTTTATACACAGTCATTTGTGTACCGCTGGCTCCTGACGAGCATGCGCTATAGGTTTTTCAAAGTTAATTCTCCTGAAACCACAGTTGGGTTTTGGGGCTAATTTTACTAAATTTATGGTTTCAGTACAGCCCTATACACACTATCAGATTGTCTGCTGATTTTTTCCATCAGATTTACCAAAACCATATAATATGAGGTCAAACCTTAGGGGTTTCAATGTGTATGCAATCAGGCAGGCCCTTGTACTACATGGTTTTGGTAAACCTGAAGGAAAAAATCAGCAGACAATCTGATAGTGTGTATGGGGCTTACCAGTCTGGCTGGGTTGCACTGGGTTCTCCTTGACTGCAGGTGTCGCTGTCACCGCCGGCAAGTGTGAGAACGCAGTCTAGCTGGGTGTATTGAATGCCACGTTTTTTCGGAACCAGCCCAGTGGGAGTGTTCTCCTGCTGTGCATTCTGGGAGATGGTATTTAAGGTACTGGCATCACGTGTTCCGGGGTTCCGGTCCAGAGAATATTTTATGTCTGGTTCTGGTCTTCCTGACCAGTCCTCATGGGGTGCGGAACCATACATTTCCAAGTCTCGAGGCTGGCTAGCCCGAGGCGACACAACTGCAGGGACAGACCTGAAAGGATATCGGGGCCTATTGATTCAAAGGTGGTCCGGTGCCATCTCATCTAAGGGAGAGGCCCAGCCACTGGAGAAGCACCCAGGGAGGACTCTCCAGGAGAAGGCTGTGCGCAAGGCTGGCTTCTCTGAAGGAGCCTGGAGGCTCAGTTGAAGGACACTCCCTGGATCTACACTCATATGGTATCGCCGGACCGGCTGAGAGATACTGGTACCGTATGATAGCTCTTTACGTTTTTCTATGTCCCTCAGTTACACTCAAGTCTGTGGCAGAGACTTTTCTCAAGTATTCTACACTCAAGTCTATGGCAGAGACTTTACTTAACATCCCACAGGCTGCTAGGCCTAGTGAGAGGAGGTCTATCTGGGGGTTGTAAAATCCAGCTGTGAAACGGTTATTCTCTGGATTTCTTCTTTAAGAGACTTGTCCTTTTTTTAGTCCAAAGTACGTGAACTTAATCTTAACCCTCTACCCTAATCTAAGAGACTCTGTTTATACTTCAAATAAATAACCTAAAAGAAGATTCAATGTCAGTTTTCACATTTTCTTTGGACCATTTACCACGGGAAACCCTAGACGGAGAAGCAGTCCAGAAGGTAACGGTAAGCCCAATAAAACCAGCAGCTCCTTCGGGGGTCAGTGCTACATTTGTATAAATACCTGTAGAGGTTTCATTATTCAGAACAATAATTGGCGCATTAATGGAGTGTGCTGCCATTGGTATTGTATTCACATTTGTACACTTATCTTTAGTCTGCCAGAATGTCTGTATGTGACCTCTACATTTGCACGTGTGACAAACTGCATTTCAAAAATTATGCCTGTGTTTCCGCCACAGCTGTAACACTTCCCTGTAAATGGAACTGCAACATCAGTGTGTTGTGTAATGTGAAAGGTGATTTAACATTTACCTTTGCCGCTTGATTTATATCCGGTGAATTAATTTTGCTGGAGGAAGATTTCTTTTGAATGAAGGTATGTAGCCACAAATGCAAGCAATTCCTCTCGTGCAGTAATAAAAGTTAAGTTCTATTGGGCTAGAGGTCTCCTCTGCAGTCTTCCATCTTGTACTCCACACACTAGCCTGTCCCTTAGCACGGATTATAAACTGGCACCAAAAATTGCAATTTTCTGATAGTTTGCGCAGTTCTGCAATATATGATGCAATGCTCTCACCCGGTTGTTGGTTTTGTCTGTTGAAATGGATACGCCTCAATGTTTCAGATGCAGCGGGTGAAGAATGATTTAACAGGGCCAATATTTCCCCATATGGGCAGGCTTTTGGTTTAGCAGGAGATATTAGTGAGTGGACAATATTAAAAGTCTTAGATCCAATAACACTCAGTAACACTGCTCTTTTCTGCACAGCATTGGCCACCTTATTAGCTTCTAGGAAAAACTCTAACCTGTCAGCATACAAGTCCCATGAAGATGGATTAGCCACATCAAATTCCTCCATGTGTGCCAGAGAAGCCATGCTGGAGAAATATATAGATGTGTCTCTAAAAGTTCAGATTCTTTACTCAAGCTGATTTCATGTGTTTCTGCAGTGTCCATTCACTGAAATACCATCCTCGTCGCCAATTTTGTGTATTTTAAAATGTATTTGAAGCATAAACATGAACAGACATTCACAGGATTTCTTTACTAAATCACACACAGAATACAGGAACAATAGATGCTAAAGAAATACATTTCTCTACCGGAAATATACACAAGTAAATATATTTACAATGCTTCCCCCTACTGGATGGTGAGCAATATAACACTCTAATATATAACATGAAGCATGCATATTTAGGCTTGTACAGACAGCTATAAGCATATAAATAGTTTAAAATACATAAATTGAGCTGCCAAAGCAGCCCATCTTTTAGCTTATTTGTTACATCTGGTAGGTTCCTCTGTTCCCCTTTCTTGTTTTGGTGCTACCCTGTTTCCCCGAAAATAAGACCTAGTGTGATTGTTGGTGACGGCTGCAATATAAGCCCTACCCCCCAAATAAGCCCTAGTTAAAGGCCTTGTAGGTCTTATTTTCAGGGTAGGGCTTATTTTTGGGGAAACAGGGTAGGGCTTATTTGGGGGTAGGGCTTATATTGCAGCCATCACCAACAATCACGCTAGGTCTTATTTTTGGGGGAAACAGGGTAGTTGGTACAGACTTTAGCTAGATGTACATATCCATCCCACCATTCCCCTCCAGGCTTATCAGGCAACTTAAATAATCCTTGCAAAAGCTTTATTAGTACATGAAAGCGAGTAAAAGATATAAGAACTTACGCGTTTCGGCAGGGAAGCCTTGGTTGCAGCACTTCTCGAGCATGTCGAGACTTGCCACAACCTGATGGACCAATTAGAATGATCACTTTGGTCTTAGATTCCTGGGGCTTAACAAGTTGGAGATTTGTGGCATAATCTCTCAAGCCACGACCATACCGGATGAACTTGTATGGATTTGCATCAGCCACTTTATGGAAATTTCCGCCTGACTTGGATAGCAATCGGGCAGCAGCTTGCAGGTCAGAATAGCATCCTCTACCTATTGGAGCTTCAGTTTCCCAGTACTTTTGCGACAATATTCTGGGTTCTTATGGTCATCAGCAATGGCTCGTTCCAAGGGAGCTTGTGTGCCAAGCATTTCTTTCATTTGCTTTAACCTCTTTCTCCGCTTTCCCATGTTCACAAAGCCTTGTATATGGGCAGTGCCACTCTCAACTTGTTTACCCATAATAGCATAAACCGCTAGTTCGGTAAGCACTCACTTCAGGTATTCGAATATCTCAGAGTCATAGTTATTTAGCATAAAACACCATCTCCCAGACTAGATGTCTCAGACTACATAGAATTCGCACCAGCCTTGTCAGTCTTTCTCCTCCGTTTACCAGGCCCGGGTGCAGGCCTAGAGGTCGGGATTACAGGGTCCTGCAAAGTCATCATCTAAGCCTATATTCCTGTGTGTAATGCTTGACAACTAGCAGAATACTTATGTGGTGCAGAGGTTGGTACATAATGACTTTACCTAGATGCTCCCTGCCTCCCTCTGCTGCTCAGTTGCACTTTCTAAGCAGAGACCGGACATAAGAAAGTCATTGTCTTCAGGGAGCCGGTTCACCCCATTTGCATTGTGCCCAATGGTGTCAGTTCATACCACTGCGTTGAAATGAATGCAATATTTTTGTAGTACAAGGGGTTGAGACGCAAACCACTGCATGGCATCGCCGCTGTGGTGAATAGACCACAATGAAATATTGCCTGTGACTTTTCAATAAAGGTCTAACAAAAAGTGCAATTCCAAGGGATCGGCGCATTGTCTCTGTTTCCTCCCAGGCACACCAGTGGCCGTGAGCAGTGGCGGCTAGTGCTCAAAATCTTTTGTGGGGGGGCACAAACAAACTGAAAAATACTGGAAAAAAAACAAATGCAGCCACTTTTGCTTATCATATGCAGCCACTTGTGCCCATCATATGCAACCACTTGTGACCCATCAAATGCAGCCACTTGTGCCCATCATATGCAGCCATTTGTGCCCATCATATGCCGCCACTTGTGCCCATCAAATTCAGCCACTTGTACCCATCAAATGCAGCCACCTGTGCCCATCATATGCCGCCACTTGTGCCCATCAAATGACGCCACTTGTGCCCCATCATATGCAGCCACTTGTGCCCATCAAATGTTGCCACTTGTGCCCATAAAATACTGCAACTTGTGCCCATCAAATGTCACCACTTGTGCCCATAAAATACTGCCACTTGTGCCCATCAAATGTCGCCACTTGTGGCCATCATATGCCACCACTGTGACCACCGCCCGCGTGCTGTCTACCCAGCACTTACCTCATCATAATGGCAGGTCAGGCAGCGGGTGACGGCAGCAAGCTGTGGGGCGGCTCATGGGTCCTCCATGCTTCCCCCTCCTTTGTTCTTCCATTCTGGTAGGCATTCAATAGGGGTGCCTGTGCCTTCAGCCAATCAGGTAATGGGTATTAGACCCACGCTTCCTGATTGGCGGATAGGCTATTTATTTGCTTTTCTAACACATCTGGGTGGACTGTGAGTGCAATGCTCTGCGCTCCAAATCCACCTTTTTTGAAGCCTATTGGAACCTATGACTCTAATCAGGTGCCTCAAAAAAACACCCCCGCCACTGGAATTCAGGCGCCTGGCAGCCGAAAAGGGGCCGGACGCCTGAATAGGGGATGGCAGGAGAAGCCATGGATAGATTCTATCCATTAGTCATATAGGGTGTGGCGTGACAGAGGGTACAGCACCCTTAACCGATTCACGACTGGCTCCTGTAAATATAGGTCGGCAGAATGGCACGACTGGGCAAAGTAATGTACCCGTACATTACTTTAAATTGCCCCCTATCCGCGCGCACCTGCCAAGATCTCCGTGACCGTGGTCACGGGTCCCGCACACTCGACCGCCGCCGGGATACCCACGATCGTGTCACGGAGCTCAAGAACGGGGAGATACCGATGTAAACAGCATCTCCCCGTTCTGCCTAGTGACAGCACACTGATCGTCTGCTCCCTGTCATCGGGAGCAGCGATCAGTGTGGTGTCACACACAGCCACGCCCCCATACAGTTAGAAACACGCCCCTAGGAACACTTAACCCCTACACTGCCACCTAGTGGTTAACCTCTTCACGGACAGTGACATTTTTATAGTAATCAATGCAATGTTATAGCATTGATCACTGTATTAATGCCAATGGTCCCAAAAATGTGTCAAAATTGTCTGATGTGTCCGCCAAAATGTCGCAGTGATGATAAAAATCGATGATCGCTGCCATTACTAGTAAAAAAAAAAAAATTATTATTAAAAATGCCATAAAACTATCCCCTATTTTGTAGACGCTATAACTTTTGCGCAAACCAATCAATAAATGCTTATCGCAATTTTTTTTACCAAAAATATGTAGAAGAATATGTATCGGCCTAAACTGAGGGAAAAAAATGTTGATTTATATATTTTTGGGGGATATTTATTATAGCAAAAAGTAAAATATAATGCATTTTTTTCAAAATTGTCACTCTTTTTTTGTTTATAGCGCAAAAAATAAAAACCACAGAGGTGATCAAATACCACCAAAAGAAAGCTCTATTTGTGGGAAAAAAAGACACCAATTTTGTTTGGGAGACACGTCGCATGACTGCGCAATTGTCAGTTAAAGTGACGCAGTGCCGAATTGCAAAAAACGCTCTGGTCGGGAAGGGGGTAAATCCTTCCGGGGCTGAAGTGGTTAATGAACGGGCACGCCCCTGGCCATGAGATCAACTCAGCTGCTGAAGGAAAAAGTCCTTATACTTCAAATGACTGTGGAAAAAACATCCTTTACACCCCTTTCACACCAGGGTGTTTTGCAGGCGCTATAGCGTTAGAAATAGCGCCTGCAAAACGGCCTAAAGAAGCTGCACCAATGTGTGTAGTGTGAAAGCCCAGAGGGCTTTCACACTACAGCGGTGCACTAGCAGGACTTCAGAAAAAAGTCCTGCCAGCAGCTTCTTTGGAGCGGTGAAGGAGCGGTGTGTTTACCACTCCTCCACCGCTGCTCCCCATTGAAATCAATGGGGCAGCGCTGTAATACCGCCGGCAAAACGTCTCTATTGCGGCATTTTTCCGGCAGTTTTAACCCTTTCGCGGCCGCTAGCGGGGGGTAAAAGTGGCCCGCTAGCTGCCGAAATGCGCCGCAAATCCGGCGGTAAAACGCCGCTAAATATAGCGGTGTTTTACCGCCCACGCTATCAGCGGTGTGGTGTGAAAGGGGTCTTATACTGCACTTATCAGAAGTAAAATTGTGTTGGATTCAACTTCTGTGTCCTACTGAAGAGTTAAAGCGGATCTTCAGTCATTTTTTCAACTTTCCATCTATTAATTCTTCTTCCCTTGTTGTTTTAACTTTGGATAGTAAAACATTTTTTTTCCGCCAGTCAATACCTTATACAGCCCACTTCCTGTTTCTTGTCTGGTAATAAGCCTAGGCTTATGATATCATGCACAGCTCTCTCTCTCACTCTTGTGAGAGTTTGCCAGGAAGGAAGGAAGGAAGGGGGGATGGGTCATAAGAGGGCCAATGAGAGCTGCAGAGCTGGAGGTGTGCCTCTGTTTGTCTGTGTAAATCCAGGAAGTGAACAGGCAGCAGCTTCAGTTGCCCACAGTTAAAATGGCTGAAGCCAGACTTAGTGGAGGGAGATTTCTGCAGCATATTTGGCAAGTACAGAATCACAGTATATATAAAATAATATGCAAAATTGTTAGAGGGAACGCTTCACAATGGCAAAGATGTTTTTATTATAAATGATGTGAGCAGACTGAAGTTCCTCTTTAAGTTTTCTCTGTATTGTACCAGGTCAGTAAGTAGCCATACGGTCTGCACAGACTGTGTTTAGGAGGTATTTAATTGCATTTATCAGCATTTTAAACAAAACAGTAAAAAGAGAGATATCTAAATCTGTTTTCACACTGCTTGAATGGTTTGAAGTTTTTCCTGTGCCTCAGTAAGCACATGTTTTTTTTCTGTACTCCAAGTGACTGCATCTTGCTATATAGAGTCTGAGACTCTGTTTGCAAATAGAACACTCTTTTTGAAGCAATTTGAATTACAGCCTTCTGCATTAACCTCACATGCCTCTTGTCACTCATTAGAAACAAATCTTTCTAAAGTATGGAAAACTGTCCATGCATAGGGTTTTCTGTGTGCGGCACTTGCTTGTGGAACTGAAATAACTGTTGTTCCTAGTATTATCATCATTACTGGGATTGCTCATGAATGCACATTCTCCCTGTTCATTCACAAACTAAAGCATAGTAAACACTATTTACTAGGCTTAAATTATCAATGAACACAGTGAGTGATTGGTACCGATCACCCACTGTGCTCATTCAGGAAAAAAGGGGATGGTAAATTACGCATTTATGGCCCCTGTCCCCACTCCCAATCCAGAAGATCCCTCACAGCAGCTGACGGGAGAGGAGAAGCTGGCAGCGCTGCGATGGGAGGGGGAGTGACCAGGTAAGCATACAGGGGGCCCAGGCAACAGAAGGAAGAGAATCTAACTGCACAGGAGGGGAGGCATTTACTGGAACCGATTCCCTGTATTTTTCTCCTGTGGCAGCTGAAGGCCAGCAGGAGGGAAGAGGAGGAGAAGCTGGCTTTCGCGGCAATCATCATTAAGATCCTACTCACATCTGTCATCACTAAGTAGTCAATTCATAACAGCCGGAGCTAAAATAGAAGCAGCAGAAATAAAAGAGAGAAGCTACCACTGAAGTACAAGCCACGCAAGCAATAGTGCAGGTTGCCAAAGCACATGCAGAGGCAAAGATGCAGGCTGCCTAGGCTTGCCCCACCTGCCCAGCAACCAGGGGCATCGGGAGGGAATGGGTCCCCAAAAAGCCCTGGGTCTCGTATTTCTCATGTAGAATTATTAGCCCCGAGTGTAAACATCCAGTGATTGGTGGGCAAGCCAGGGGCATATGGCAGCAGCGAGAGTGGAGCTGTCAAATCTAAGCACTGATGTGGATGGGCCTCACTGCGGCCGCACGCCCCAGTATCGATATGCGGGAACCCTTTGTCCAGTACATAGAAAACTTCCTGTATACACTGTGACTGCTGGCTGGGGAGGAAGGTGGCGGGACCCATTGCAACTACTGCATGTGCACGGTTCCAGTGCATGCTGCAGAGTATCTCTGCTGGAGGGGGTGCATGGCGGGTGGAGTGCATGTGCAGTGTGACAACAGTGAACCTGTTGAACATCCTGCCTGGGTGTCCTCTCCTTTTCTGTGTAGCTCCTCCTTCCCCCACCGCCGCTTTCATCCTTACAATAAGCAGGTAGAAGACAGAAGGTCCGAGCACACGGCGGGAGCTGTCCAACTTTTCAAGTTAAAAAGCCTGTGATTTATTGCTAGGGGCGGTCCTAGTAACCAATGGTCTGTCTGTTACATGGAAAGTTGAACAGTTCCTGCCTTCTGCTTGGACATGCCGCATCCTCTGTCTTCTCACTGCTGTGTAAGGTAAGGGAGGGGGCACTGACATAAAGGGAACTGTGTTTGTTTTGTTTCAAAGAAAGAAGATGGCTGTAAAGGGGACCGGGATACCAGAAAGGAGGAGACTGTGAAAGGAAGTGGGTGTCAGGGGGATCAGTGGTGTAGGAGTCTGGTAGGTCAGTTTAGTGGTCAGCATGGATGGGCACTGGTGAGCCAGGCAGCAACCAGCAAGTGAGTAATTTCATGTTTTTCAATTTCTTGCTTTTCAAGCTCGTGTTATATTGTCCAAACGTTGTGTTAATGTTTAAAACGGGAGTCCGACATTTTTTTTTTTTAAAAGCCAGCAGCTACAAATACTGCAGCTGCTGACTTTTAAAATAATGACACTTACCCGCCCAGCGCGCCCGCGATGTTGGCACCCGAAGCCGATCTCTCGATCGTCTCTCGGGTGCTGCCGCCACCATCTTGGGTATGGGAATCAGGAAGTGGAGCCTTGCGGCTTCATTTCCCGGTTCCCTACTGCGCATGTGTTTCCCAGCAGACAGCGGGGGACCTTCGTAAAGGGGTGTAGATTCTGCGGAAAGGGGCGTAGCTTCTGCAGATATATATGCCGGAAGTGGGTGCAGATACCTGCACCCCCCTCCCCCCTGAAAGGTGACAATTGTGGCGCCGGAGGGGGGGAGGGTTCCAATGAGCGGAAGCTCCACTTTAGGGTGGAGCTCCACTTTAAACACTGATTTTGTTGGAAGTGCCAATAAATATAGCCTTATTGATAATTTGCATTTCTATTCTTGTGCTTGATTGTGTAGACAGGGCCCCAGTGCACTGTATTGCCCGGGGGCCTATAATGCTCTTAGGATGGCACTGATGTGCACAGGTGGAAGCGCAAACACACAACTTCAGGCAGATGTGCAAGTTTCCCAAGTACTGTATGTACACAAGCAGAGATGCAATTTGCCCAAGCAGAAACATATGTCGCCATAGCAAGAGCACAGGCATAAGTCCAATTGAATGTCCTCCAAAAAAAAAGGAGTGGTAGCTGTTGCTAAACTCAGTGTTTTCCAACACATTGCGGAGGAAGAGTAATTACCTTCTCCAGCCACCCCCCCACCAAATAATTAAAAGTCAGAAGCTACAAATACTGTAGCTGAAGACTTTTAATATTAGGACACTTTCCTGTCCAGGGATCCCACGATGTCGGCATCCCAGCCGATTTTTTAATTGGCTCTCGGGTGCTGCTGCCACCATTCCTTGTGAGGGAAACACTTGGTTCTCTACTGCACATTCGCAAAGTGTGCTGTGCTTTGTGAATGGCCCGGCGGTGGAGGAAGTCAGAGGGGGGCCAAACTTCCTAGGGCAAGGTCACCTGGAAGTGGGGTCGGGTACCTGTCAAAAACAGGTACCCCTCCCCTGAAAGGTGCCAAATGTGGCAACAGAGTAGGGGGGGGAAGCAAATAAGCGGAGATTCCCCTTTTGGGTGGAGCTCTGCTTTAAGCTTGAAATCGCCAAGGAAAATGTACCTTGGTCTTAGTTACCTATACAGCACACATGGTGTGAACCCAGTCATAGCAGATTTGCCTTACAATATCCAAGAAAATGTTCAACTGCCAGTTCAATGTATAAGGTGCAACATCAAGTCTGCTTTCCACCCCTTTCCTCTTTGAATTTAATTAAAAAAAAGTAGCTAGAGCTAAGAATGATCCAAGCTTCTTGATTATCCACTTAAGGAGTTCTAGCCCTCTAACTACAAGAAAACCTCACCACTAAATTCAGAGACTCCAGAATTGTTGTCTCCTTTAGAAAGACAAAATTTACAGCAACTTTCAGCTGCAACAGTGAAGAAAGGTGTAAGGACCCAATCTGCTATTGCTTCATTCAAGACAAACCACATCCTCTCCGGAAATGTTGTGCATTCAAGATAAGCATAAGGAGTTTCTAAGGAACCATGCCATGTGCTTCAAATGTTGTGTATCTGTTGCGCTACCCCCGCAGGAGCCAGTGGTTATGTTGGGTCCTCAGTTCTTACATTGACCCTGATAAAAGCCCTAGCCCCACTGACACCTCAGGGTACACCACTCTAGCAGGTGTACATTAGCAGTTTCTCCATATCATAGGGTCACCCTGAAATTAGACTCGAGACTTTGTAGTAAATAAAAAAAACACAAATAACATTTAAAACTGCATAATATTCATGAACATAACGTATATATTGGCAATACTAGAGTCCTTATCAGAAAGGTTGAAAAACAGCATGGACATCAAATGTAACACAGTCTTATGTAGTGGGAAAAAGACAGGGGCAGGACCAGGGTAGTGAAAGGACAGAAGCATCACACGCCTAAGTTTCAAATCAGAGTTCATAGATGCACTCCACACATTCCAGATCCCATGTGCTGTTAACTGCACGTGTGGCCATCACTAAAGTAAAATGCCTGCTTACCAGATTTCTCAGACCTGTAAAAGGGTTAACTGTGCCTGTGGCCGATTACCCTGTCAGGGCCTTTGGACTGCAGTCAGTTCGGCAGTCCTGTAGGTGCTCACTCCTGTCCTCTTGCTTCAAATGTCCACGAATATCCCACTCAAAAAAAAGATGCTTCACATAGTATAAAATCCAACAATTTTATTTCAAAATTGGAAGATTAAAAAAGAGAGAATATCTCTCTAATACAGAAAATAATATACCAGCCGGTACAAGTCCCAATCACACGCGCTTCCGGTACTTCGTATGTTGCGATGACATCAGCACGTCATCCACCCTACTAGTTTCATCACAAATTGACATCATCCTGGGGCACGGGCGACCTGCTGCGTCATCACTTTATATGTATACACAAACAAAACTAAGCCTCATTTTGACTTCCGAGGGCTCGTGAAAGAACCAAGCCTCGTTTTTGCCATACAGGGCAAGCCTCCCTATGAGAGTAAGCTGGACACCTCTAGTATTATACATTTGGTTTAAATCTATTCCCTTTGGCAGGTTACACTAATATTCATGGTAAATACCGAACATAAAAACAAGGTTAAATTAATTTAAAATTGAAAAATGAAATGTAAATAAAAAACAGAATGCACCAAATACAGACAGCATTGGAAATCCATTCACGGATACTCTGATGTTGCCTTCTATGGGCCAACCCACAAGTTGCACCCAGACACTACTTTATCATTTTAAAACAGGAAAAACACATTGGAAAACTGAAGTTTCAATGGAAGGTCAGATAGGAGACACTCTGCCAATCACTCTGCATAGAAGTAGTAAATTACACTGTGTATTATCAAGTAATTATCAGATAAGAGATGGTATGCCAGCGGAAAATATAAAAGCATACACAAAACAACAAGGGTTTCTTCAGATATTTAAAGTAATAAAGTAAATTCAAATCTGATCAGCCCAAACTGTAGCTCTCCTCACCTAATGAGCAGCAACAGGCAACCAGGATAGGTAACAACACAACTTGAAGCTAAGTTGCCTATGAGCTCTTGTGATGAAGGAGCTAAGCTTAAGCCTCTTGTGAAAGAAAATTTTGAGGTAATGGTAACTACCCTCAACACTAAGTAAAATATGTACAGTTCTCAAAGTTAGCCTTCTCCTGGCTATGTTGGGGCCGTGGTGTGCTTATTGGTATTGGATAGTCCTGTATCCAGTAAATTATTCTTGAGAAAATAATGGGTTCCTTAGGACACTGGAGTGGGAGGGGACAGGCAATGGATTAAAGTTTTGTGATGTAAGCCCTGACGTAATAGTGGGCAAATGCAAACTTAGGGAAGGCAAATAATGATCAAGGCTCCCAAAGAATTTATACAGTGTCAGCAAAGGGAAAATAATAGGTCAATGACTCACCCACCAGCTTCCTATAAACTTTTGCCGCAGGCATTGGGGGACCATTGGGGGACCCTCTTTGGTGTGATGATTATTCCCACAATTCCTGGTGGCTTCTTTTTGAGATCTGGTGAATGGCAATCCCACTGGCACAGTAACATTCTGTAGCGGCTTTATGCCCTGGTCCCCCCCCCCTACCTGTAACAGGTTGACAGGACTCAGAGCGGGATTGGGTGGCAGCAGACAGGTGCAGACACTCTACAGGTCTCAATCCAGAGATTTGCAGTGATAGTGAGGGGCTCTCCGGATGCTGAGCGATGCAGCCACGAGCCGTTCTCCTCAACTTTCTTACTATCCCCCTCTTTTCTCTCAGCAGCAGCTCCCCACAGTCTGTTCTTACTGTCAACAATTTCCCAACAACCCCTGCTCTTTCCCTGGCTTTTCCATTTATTGCCCTTTCTTTGGAATCCTCCTGCCCCCAGGTATATTGTGGCTTGTAGTTTCTTTTCCAGCACCACTTATGTCCCAGACTACATCTCCCAGCATTCAATGCATTATATTTGAGCATGAGATTCCACTAGCTCAATGTTGCGATGGAAAAGGGGAACTGCATTCAGGAAATTTTACAATAACACATTTAAGGCACTGCATAATTCAGTAACAACAATACTGGTTACACATTCAGATTGCAAGGCTACAATTGTAAATGCAAATGCACATATCAGCTTAACATTGAAGCCCCTTTAAACGAGACTCTATATCTACTAAGGATCTTACATTTGCGCCAGCTCATGGCAGGGACAGCCATAAACAGTCATTTCCAACAATAATATCTAAATATAATGAACTAAACCACAAAGGACTTTCAGAGAAAACTGGTGCCAAAATGTGTTTGGTCAACCTTGAGGGCAACCAGAAAAAGCTGTCAGCATAAATTTTGGTTTAGGCAAACAGAGCTGCCATTCATTTGCCACTTCATAGTTCTTCAATATGTTTAAGGTAACTGAGAAGTACTAGCTCATTGGAAATATGCACTGACGCAGTAGAAAATAGAAAGAATTTCTCCCGTCAACAAGTTTTAAATTTGAAGCACCAAAAATACAAACAAATATTTCTCTTGCTGCACAGTGAGTGCAGTCAAATTCCTAGTGACAAAAAGATGATGCCTACATTACGTGTCTGAACATAATGCCAAAATAATGCTTCTACTGGGAAGAGACATCCCAGAAGTCCACAAGGTAGAAGAAAAACACACAAGTGATCTCTGTAATGGTCCTTACACTGAAAAGACTGAACTAGGTTGTGGTGATATCTGCAGCATGCTAGTAAGATTATTGTTGAGAGAATTCAAGACACACATTTATCTCTTAATTCTCTTGCTATAAAAACTTAAAGGAAATACCAACTCTGACTATGAGATTTCTTGTGAGCAATCAAGCCTATATCAGAAAATAATTTTACAACATCGCAAGTGAAACAGCATCTCAAACTACTACTGACCACAGCAAGGCTGAACTTTCAAAAGGTGACCAGTAATCTACAAATACCAAGATCCTGCAAAATAATACTGATGTTCATCAGTTCATGGACTGTGTAACAAGTGATTCTAAATGATTATCTTAAAGTGATGTTGCACATAAAAAAAATAATAATAATCACCAAAATTCCTAAAAAAAAATAAAAAAAAAGTAATTTGGAAAAATGTTTTTTTAACTCACCTCTAAATGATTGTTGCTAAGGGGTCCCTCGTAGTCTGCCTCCTTCAGTGCCTGGGCTCTTAATGTCACTTCTCCTCGGCGCAGGAAGGGCTCAGCTCTGCCCCCTCCCTCTTGTCAGTCATCTGGGACACGTGAAAGGTCCTATATGACTGCGCGGCCAATCACAGTGTGTGGTGCTGCTCGCACCATGTCAATCAATCATCTGGCCAATGTGTCACCATTATTTGGTTTTGCTGTTGCGCATAGCCTGGGATTGTTAAGCCCTTTCCTGAGCGAATAATGTGAGCAGTACGTTCCTGGCTGCCCGCTCTTGACGCATGGGTTTTGTTGCTATATTTCCTCCCTTATTTGGTTGAGGGCATAGGACTTTTCAAGATGGCGGCTCCGCTTTTATGACTCTTTGCGTCTGTCATGCGTGCGCCGTTCGTCATGCCTGCACATGCACAATGGCACTATTCAATGCGCCTACAACTTGGCGGTGACGTCAGACACCGCCGAGTTGGAAAGGGATTATTTAAATGGCAAACATACTCCATTAAGTCTGCCTGAGATCTCTGTATAGGGAGTAGGTTCCCCTGGATCTCTGTGATTTATGATTTTGTTTGGTAAGATGCTTTTCTTTATAGATTTAAACAATTTCAATTGTTTTGATACTCTTTAGATTATTTCAGATGCACTATATACTTTTTAATGTTATTTGTAGATCCTTTTCATCAGTGGTGTCTGGTCTTCTTGAGGAACCTGGTGGCTTCTTTTGGGGATGCCTAGTGCCAAGATGACAATATGTAGTTATTTTCTGTCAGCAAGACCAGTTTGATTTATTGATTCAACCTTATCAAAACACAAGGTAATTTCCTCCTTTTGTTGGGCATTGGGTAATATATCCAATGCTCATTGCACATTTATGTCTAGTCTATTTACTTTATATGTTTTGTGCTTATATGCTTCACTTTGTTAGCCCCTCTTTGCAAGCAGCCCTGGCTTACATGCTGGATGGATGGGACGATAGATGCTTGAATTGATTTTATTGTTGCGTTTACATCCTCTTGGAACTGAAGTATATATATGTTTTTGGTAAAGCTTATTTCTTTTCCATGTCCACATGTTTCTATGCCCTTTTGTTTTGATGTTTCTGTTCTTATTTAATGGAATGTATGCATCATTTTTGTGTCTATGCCAATTTGCATGTTTAGTCATGTTTATGTATTGTTTCTTCAATACATTCATGAGATATTCATTCAAACTCTTTTTTATTCTTAGTATTTAAAGAGTCACACCATCAATCTCCTGAAGAAATTCTACTGCGTGAAACATGTCGAGAGTGGTAGTGCTTTGCTTGATTATGCTATATTAAAAATATATATTGTTTGATATGGATGTAAATATTTTTTTTTCTCATGATTTTATTTCTTTATTAAATAAATAATTCAATTTTAACTCCATTTGATGAGTTTCTGACCTCTATACCCAACACTGTTAAAAATCCCTGAGGTTTGTTACCTCTCTGCCCTCCTTTCTTTTCTTGAAATTTTTCATATTTGGGATGTGGTGTTCTGTTTTTTGACTTCACCATCTTGCTCTTTATCACAAGAGATGTTGTTTGTCCCTTGTGATATCAAAAGGTAAAAAATAAACATACAGTGTAAAAAAAATTTAAACAAAATTTTTTTATAAAAAATGTAGAAGCCCACCCCCCCCCATGCAAATGGCACGTAGGTTAAATGCAAATGGCTTGAAGGTCCAGCATGCATATCTAAATGGTGATTGCATCACACATGTGAGATATTGCCGCAAATGGCAGAGTGAGAGCGATAACAAGTGCCAGAGCACATGATTAACTCTAACATGGTAACCTATAAAGGCCTTTAAAATGTTGCCTATGGAGATTTTTAGGTACCGTAGTTTGTCACCATTTTATGGGCGTGCAAAATTTTTAATCTTGACATGTTTGCCATTTATTTACTTGGCGCAACATCATCTTTTATACTTTATCAAAAAATTAGGTATGAGGCTAGGTTCACACCATAGCGATGCGGGAACGCCGCAAATCCGCGGCGTTTTCCCGCATCGCATGCCTCCCGCCGGCAGTTCACACTGCCCTATGCGGACTGCTGGGAGTGTCAATGAAATGTTAATGACAGCCCCAGATCCGTCCGCATATCGCAGTGCGATCTGCACACTCGCACAGGAATCGGATCGCATGGTGTGAACACCCATGCGATCCGATTCTGCTGCGGACCAAAAAAAGGGTCCCGTGCGAGTTTGCGGCGGGTGCGATGCGAATTCAGCCATACTATCTGTATGGCTGAACTCGCATCGCACAGACAGATCGGATGTGATTTGCACTGCAATGCGGTGCGAATCACATCCGGATCTCTCACCCGCAGCGGTGTGAACCCAGCCTTAATGAATATTGTGTTTGTGTGTACTATGCATTTAATTGTGACATCAAAAATTGAGACAACCACCATTTCATTTTCCAGGACCTCTGCTTTCAGAAAATGTATATGTTCTAAGTAATTTTCTAGCGAACATAAAACTGATTTTTTTAGTAATTCTTTTATTTTCCAAAAGTTGCAGTTTACAGTCAAACAGAGAAAAGAAGTAATGATACATATTCAAGTAACAATGAAAAACCTCAATTTGATTCACATGCCGACAGGCCTAGCAGAACACAGTATGAATGGTCACGTGGAACATGGCAAATATGAGAACGCTCCGCAGTTTGCAGAGCATGTATGGCAGGCAGAGTAACATGAGAGAACCAAAAACATAGACTAGTGAGCTTAAAACTGTGCAACTATATTTTTACAAAATAATGTAATATATCGGGAAGCGGGCCTCCCAGTGGCCAGCAAACAATACTGATTTTAACATGTATATGATAAATGTCAGAATTGGCCCAGACTAGAAGCGGTTAAAAATGTTCCCTCCCTCTACTTGTCTATTTTTAGTCCACTATGGTCCAGTCATGTGCTCCTCCTCTGTGTTAGGCTCACCATACATTATACAATGTCCTTATTCAATTTCGTTTAGATTTACCTTTAAAGAGGAAGTAAACCCTTCCAAACAACTTGGACCTATAGGTAAGCCTAGATTAAGGCTTACCTGTAGGTCCAAGCAATATCTCCTAAACCTATATGGTTTAGGAGATATTTGCCCGAAAATGGGCACCGCTGTCTACGGCGCATGCGCCGTAGACAGCGGCGCGCAGGCGCACTAAATGCGGCAAATCCAAGAATGGATTTGCCAAATTTGTCGACTCCCGTGCGCATGCGCGGGAGTGACGTCATCGCGGCTTCGCCGTATGACAGCGGCGGAGCTGCGAGGCGCGACTCCCGTGCGCATGCGCGGGAGTGACGTCATCGCGGTTGCGCCGCTGTGATTCGTCGGAGCTGCGAGAAGCCACAAGCAACATGGATGCGGCGGACTACAGGGGACAGCGGCGACTTCGCTGGCTCCTGTGTCAGGTAAGTGACACATAATGAGCTACTATGCGATGCATAGTAGTCCATTATGCTTTACCTTTGCAGGGAAAAAAAGAGGAAGTAAACCCATCAGGGTTTACTTCCTCTTTAACTATGTAGTGCAAGGGCCTGTGTGATGACATACAAATGGAAAGTGTTTAGGTTTGTCCTCATATTGTATGGTTTTGGTAAATCTAAAGGAAAATTGTATAATACATGGCCAGCATTAGTAAGTGGTGGCTGCAGGGGAGAGGATCCACATCTTTTTTTAACACAGGTTAGTCAGCATATGTAGCGGGGCAAGGAGGAAGGAACAAGTTAGTTTTAGGCTGGAATTCTACTTTAACCGCTTCAGCTCCGGAAAATTTTACCCCCTTTCTGACCAGACACTTTTTGAGATATGGCACTGTGTCGCTTTAACTGACAATTGCGCTGTCATGCGATGTTGCACCCAAATAAAATTTAGGTTCTTTTTTCCCACAAATAGAGCTTTTTAGCTTTTTATCATGACTGCGACATTATGGCGGACACATCGGACACTTTTGACATTATTTTGGGACCATTGTCATTTATATAGAGATCAGTGCTATAAAAATGCACTGATTACTGTGGAAATGACAATGGCGGGAAGGGGTTAAACACTAGGGGGCTACAAAGGGGTTAAGTGTGTCCTAGAGAGTGATCCTAAGTGTGGGGGGATGGGCTTCCACTCACATGACAGCGATCACTGCTCCCGATGACAGGGAGCAGTGATCTCTGTCATGTCACAAGGCAGAATGGGGAAATGCCTTGTTTACACTTCCCCGTTATGTGGCTCAGTGACATGATCGCTGGGAGATCTGCAGACATCGAGTGCACAGGCACGGTCACACTGTAGCTGGTGCTAGCCCCGCAATTTAAAGGTGACGTACAGGTATGCTCATTTGCCCACCACTGCCATTGTACCGACGTCTAACGGCGCGCAGCGGTCGGCAAGTGGTTAAGGCCTCATGTTATCCTATTTGTCCATGCACATTTAGGCATTTGCAAGGCATATTTTCAGAGAAGCATTTTTCCTGGCTGAAAAAAAACATCACAAGTGCGTTTTTGAGGGGAGTTTTCAGGCATAAAAAACACTTGTGCATAAATCCACCTCATCGCGCATAAATGTGGCTTTTAGAAGCGTTTGGTGTTACTTTGATTACAGTAAAAAACGAGCAGAAAGGAAAATGCTTATAAAAGCAAATGCCCATAAACGCGCGTAAACTTCTACCATTTTCTCAGCCTCAACGTGTGTATGGACCCTAAAGATGTACTCCAGCTAACACTTTTTCAGCAGTTACAGCAACAAGTTACATAAGCTGAGCAAACACCCCTCTGTGCGTTAAACGTTTTTTCTCGACCCTCTAACTGCCACTTTTGCTGGACATTTTGGTTTGTTAAAGAAAATAGAAAAATAACAGACCTATTGGCGAGATCATCAGATGAAAATAAAAGAAATCAACCTACCAAAGAAAACGAGTGCAGCCGACACAGCTAAGAATCTGTAAGCTGCAATGTAATAACAATTTATATAATTATTTTGTTTTTGGGTTTAACACTGCTTTAATTTAAAACATTCTCTTAAACATTAAAAGACAAGTCTGAGCACCAAGAAAAATGAATATGTATTCTGCTAATTGTTTTTAGAAAATTACAAGTGTGCTAAATAGAAACTCTCTAAACACCTTACCTACAGGGGCAGAGGATGGTCAACAGTAAGATATCTACGAGCCCTGAAATAAACAACAAATTATTAGGAATTTTTAAAGGCCCAGTCATTGGGTCTGCAGTTAGGGGTATTCACAGGACCATGTAGCGTAGTATTAGAAGATAATTCAGGTATTGCATTGCAGGTGGCCGCGTTACCTAGCCTTTGACAAGTGTTAATAAAACTGTACATATAATCACAACTACTTTGTGTATACAGGTGGATTATACCTTCAGGACATATTGAGCTGTCATTTGGTGGTAAATGGTAATGGATATTTCCTAGTTTTTTTTTTTTTTTTTTTTTTTATGATTAAAGGAAAACTGTCCCAAAATAGTAAAAAAAAATATTTTTTAAATTTAGCTGTATATTTCGTGTTACTACCATAACATACCACCAAAGAACAACCCAAAATAAATTCTCACGCTCCTGGCGATTGCAGTGATACCACATGTGTGTATGTTATTTGTGCCTGTAGTACAGCCCAGAAACAATAGCACGCATTTTGCTTTTTTTTTTGTCCTACCTAAAACACACTGACATTGATTCCAAATTTTCAAAAAATCCTGCCCAAAATATATTGACCCTGACCTTTGATCCTTACTTAACCGAAACACTTACCCTGGGCACTGACCTAGATCAAACCTAGATCAGGGTATTTTTTCTTGTTTTTATTTTTTATCATTAATATTATTATTTTTTTTTTTCAAACTTTTTTTTTTTGTCTTTGCAATGAGAGAGAAAGATACAATATATCTTTCCTCTGCATTCACAGAAACACAGGGGTGGGCTTCACAGTGACTAATGACTGTGGTAGCCAATCAGAGGCTACCACAGCGATCAGGTGACCTGGATCTGGGTATTCCGGGTTACGATCGTCAGTACAGGACCCCGTTCTCTCAAAGACATATGTTCATTTATGCTGCCCCATGGCAAAAAGCCCAGTCTAGTGAGGACGCATATACAGTATGTGTTTTGTCACCGTCAAGGGGTTAAAGGCCCCTTTTCTGTACTGGGTTCTATTGTTGTGCTATTGAGTCTGTAGGCCACTAATGGGTGTTCTGAACTACATCTCTACCTGGGTTCTGAGTGTGAGACAGTAAAATCCCTTTTTGTTTGCATCTTTAAGTGACTGGTGCCAATCTGTTCACATCCCACTATTGCCAGCAGTGATCACTGCAGGTAAGCAGAAAGCGACGAATAGGGCTAGCGGCAGCACCTACCTGCTGACAGCCACAGAAGAAACTACCGCTATAATTTTCACTGGTCCTAATTGTGATTGTAGCCTTAATTTTGCCTTTTGATCTTGCTCTTTATTAGATCGTCATTTGAAAGTAGTTCTGCATTAGTAAGAAAAAGATAGATAAATAGATAGATAGATAGATAATTGGGATGCTTGCCTTTACACGCACATAAACTTTAATGGAATCCCAGTCCAAAGCTGGCCATACATTATACATTTTTCTTATTCAATTTCCTTTAGATTTACCTTCAACTATGTAGTGCAAGGGCCTGCCTGAATGCAGACAAATGAAAGTGTTTAGGTTTGACCTCATATTATATGGTTTTGGTACATCTAAAGGAAAATTGTACAAGAAAGTTGTATAATGTATGGCCAGCCTTAGTTTATAGGGTTCAATATTGAGTTAGCCCACCCTTAGCCCAGCTATAACAGCTTCAACTCATCTAGGAAGGCTGTCTACAAGGTTTAGGAGTGTGTCTATGGGAATGTTTGACCATTCTTCCATGGAAGAGAATGATTCATTGGATTGGATGAGAAGGCCTGGCTCGTAGTCTCTGCTCTTATTCATCCCAAAGGTGTTCTATTGTGTTGTTGTCAGGACGCTGTGCAGGCCAGTCCAGTTCCTCCACCCCAAACTCACTCATCCATGTCTTTATGGACCCTGCTTTGTGCACTGGTGTGCAGTCACAATAAAACAGGAAGGGACCATCCCCAAACTGTTCCCACAAAGTTTGGAGCATAAAATTGTCCAAAATGTCTTGGTATGCTGACGCCTTAAGAGTTTCCTTCACTGGAACTAAGGGGCCAAGCCCAACCCCTGAAAAACAACACCACACCATACTCTCCCCTCCACCAAATGATTTGGACCAGTGCACAAAGCAAGGTTCATAATGGATGGATGGATGAGCGAGTTTGGGGTGTAGGAATTTGACTGGCCTGCACATAGTCCTGACCACAACCAGACAGAACACCTTTGGGATGAATTAGAACAGAGACTGCGAGCCAGGCCTTCTCGTCCCAACATCAGTGCCTGACCTCACAAATGCGCTTCTGGAAGAATGGTCAAACATTCCCATAAACACACTGCTAAACCTTGTGGACAGCCTTCCCAGAAGAGTTGAAGCTGTTATAGCTGCAAAGGTGGGCCGACTGCCATTAAAGTTCATATGTGTGTAAAGGTAGGTGTCCCAATCGTTTTCGCAATATAGTGTAGATAGAGTTAAAACCCCTATGAGCTTTCACATTAAAAATATTGTTTGAATTATGTCAAAAATGTGTAGCACTGACCCTCGAAAGAGCTGCTGGTTTTGTTGGGCTTACCGTTACCTTCTTGACCTTGTGTGCCATCTACTTGGGATGGTAGATGCAAAGAATTGCAGAAACTGACACTGGATCCACTTTTGGGATATTTATTTGAGAAAAAGTAGAAAAAACTGTCTCTCCACGAAGGGTAAAGGGTTAGGTGGGAAGTTCATGTACTTTTGGAACTGCAAAAGATAGGAAGACTCTCACTATAGAAATCCAGAGGATTATCGTTCACAACTGGATTCTCACAGCTACTGGATAGACCTCCTCTCACTAGGCCTAGCAGCTGATAGAGTAATTAAGTAGAACAAAGTCTCTGCCACAGACTTGAATGTAGAACACTTGAACAAAGTCTCTGCCACAGACATGAATGTAACTGAGGGACGTAGATAAATTTAGAGAGCTATCATACAGTACCAGTATCTTGCAGCCGGTCCGGCGATACCGTATGAGTGTAGATTCACTTAGTGTCCTTCAACTGAGCCTCCAGGCTCCTTCTAAGAAGCCAGCCTTATGCGTGGCCTTCTTCCAAAGAGTCCTCCCCTGGGTGCTTCTCCAGTTGCTGGGCCTCTCCACAGATGAGACGGCACCGGCACCTTTGAATCCTCCTCTCAGTTACTTTGCCTCGGGCTAGCCAGCCCCGAGACTCGGAATTGGGTGGATCCGCACCCCAGGCCATGAGGGCCATGGGGGCTAGTCAGGAGCACCAGGACCAAACAGACAGCAAGCTCTTCTGGATCGGAACCCCGAAGCACGTGATGTCAGTATCTTAAATACCCCTTCCCAGAATACACAGTAGGAAGACACACCCACTGGGTTGGTTCTGAGAAAGAATGACACTCACTACGCCCAACCAGACTGCTTACTCACACTTGCCAGTGGTGGCAGCGACACCCGTGGCCAAAGAGAACCCAGCACAATCCAGCTAGGCTGGCACTGAAATCACAATTTGGCATAATTAACCTTAAAACCCAACTGTGATTTTAGGAACTTTAAATTGGAAAAACACATAGAGCGTGCTCATCAGGAGCCGGCGCTACAAATGGTTTTACCAGTCATCACCTCAAACATCTTTGACTTAACAAAACCCTTTTAAAAGAACAAGATAATGCAAATAAGAGAAGTACATTAGTCAGAATTCATACACAAGAAGAATTATTCAAATAGGAAATTTGATGAAGGTTAACATGCATATCTGGTGGCAAAAAAAAACCCAGCAAATAAAATAGTACAAAGTTACCAACTTACCAAATTAATTTCCATAGATTTATTCTGTTTAATTCAATGTAAACCAGCAGATCAGATAAATTTTGTGTGTATGGGGGAAGGGGTGGAGTTAATTCGTGAGTAGGACAACGAGGTTGATTTACTTAAGGTAAATAAATAGACTGGACACTTTGCAAGTGCAGTTGCACTAATTTTCCCCAGAGTTTAGAAAATGTGGTAAAGCGCTGTTGATATCCATCATCCAATCATGTGCAAGCAAAACTGATTTTTTATTAAAATTTTCTTAGCACCTGATTGGCTATACTTTAGAAAGTGAAGCTTTACCACATTGCACACGAGGGCAACTGCATTTGCAAAGTGCACAATGTATTTCCCTTTAGTAAATCCACACCGTCTTCCTTTTTTTCTGGAAAAACTAGAAAGCCCATTTTTCCTAATATCTATCAGCTATTTGGCCATGCATTCTAGCCGATGGAAGTGGGTTAAGCGCCAGCCAATGCGTTTCTCCTACTGGAAGTCCTCAGGGATCGGGATGAGGCTATTATTTTTGTTCTTGCGTTTAATACCACTTTAGAATGTGCTGGCAATATATTTCCAACCAGGCAGCGTACTCTGACTCTTTTATTTCTGAATGCTCATATCTTCATAGATTATTTGGGGTTTATTTACTAAAAAAATAAAACTGTTCACTTGGGAAAGTGGATTTTCACTCATCCAACTAAATGCAAGAAACATCCTGTTTGCATATTTTCTTGTGCTTACTTGCCTTCCTTGGGGGGTGGTCGATAATATGCCCACCAGCATTGGCTGCCAGTATTACTTTAAGAGGACTTTAAGAGGACCTTTCTCAGAACACCCCCCTGAAGACTAGTGACCTGGTAATGGTATGGCAGGAGACTGCATGTTCAATGCCCTATTGCCACGGAGTATCTTGCACAAGATAGGAACTGAAAAATAATGCTCATCTCTACACCGAAGGGGCTCCGGGTATTTCACCAAATCTGGAAGATGAGAAGTTACCTTCTTAACACATTTATAAAAAAAAAAAAAGAAAATTCTTACAGATTCCTTGGTGGACCTTCTACCTCAGTGACCTTTTTGCCCCATTTATTTAAAAAAGTGCCTTTGTATAAACCCTTCTGTACCACTAGTATAACAATTCTGCTGTTGTTTTATTAAGAACATTTTAATAAATTATATAAAAATAAACTGATATGCTTTGAGAAGAGTTACTTCCCAATTCAAACAAATTATTATTAGTAGAACATTTGTATTATTTTTATTAGCAGTACAAGGCCTTGGATTGACCCAAAACAAAATCCATGCAAATATTTATAAAGGAAACAGATTTATTAATTGAATTTTTGCTTGAGCTCTTGTAGATCTTTTTTAGAAAACCATTTAAACAATAGTCTTATGAAATTCACCCACTGATAACAGAAAGAAAACACAAAAATATTTAAATATAATGGTGGACAATACAATAATCATACTTTTATAATTTTACTTATCTCCAGTCCACAGCCGTTACCTGTACATAAATAAATGCTGAATGTTCCCTTTTCGTTCCATAGTATTATTCACAAATAGATTATATTCCTGCAAGTCAGTTGTCTGTTCTTCTTTTATTACGGAGTTATAGAAAAAGAAAAAAAATTCATTTTGTTTTTGTGAACCAGCTGATTTGTATAAGTTATAGAGTGCAGGGTCAGTAAAACAGTTCATTCAAATGTCTTATATTAAAATTTTACTAAACCCACAATAGTAAAAGTCAGTCTGTATATGCAGTAAAGCATACTTGTTGTACTCACTGTGTAACCTAAGGACTTAAACCTCTGCAATGTCGTTTGATCCTGTCTTCTCCGATCCATCTCTTCTTCCACTGTCCCCAATAACCATCCTCTGTACCCATTTGCTGATAGTACAGAGCCTTGGGGCGCTCTGCACATGTTCAGTTTAGTGTGTATTGCTAGAGAGTTTTTTTTTCCATGGGGGGTGGGGGTGCATGTGATCAACACAGGGCCAATCAGCACTGTCCAGATAGAGAGTCAAGGGTCCTGTAGCCTCATAGGATAGTCAGAGTAGAAGGAAAACTCCTCCTGCAAGCTTTACTCAGACACTTATAGAAGTCACAGGACTGCTATATATTGATGATGAGAAAATGTATTTAGAAGTTTATATTTACTAAAATAATTGCATTTCCACATTCTGTGTACTGTGGGGGACCAGATATAGTGGATGCCTGGGTTTAGTATCACTTTAAAACATTGTAAAGCCTTTCTAAAGCAATGCATTGCTATGGTTTCAATATACTGCACTGATAGTTAGTAACTGCTGACATCTTAGCCCTTGTAAACACGGTCGGAGATTCCGACAACCAAATCCGACGGATTCTGTCTGTTGGATTTTGTCAGACGGATCTTGTCTGAAACTGTTGCATACACACGGTCGGACGAAGTTGTCGGAAAATCCAATCGTTCAGAACGTGATGACGTTATTTCGTTATGACAGGACTACGTTCAGGCTAGTAGCCAATAGCTTTGGTGTAGGAATTTGATCTGAGCATGCGTGGCACTTTGTCCGATCGGAATTGTCTACACATGATCGGAGTATGTCCGATTGGACCAGTTTGTCGGAAAATATTTCCAGCAAGTTGGAAAATTTGGTCTGACGGATATTCAGACGGAAACAGTCCGATGCATACCACACACAGTCGGATTATCCAACAAAACGGTCCGATAGGACACATTCCGACGGCATCTCCGACCGTGTGTACAAGGGCTAAGAAAGACAGTGAGCCTGTTGCCTTTTCCAAAGTAAGGAAAGGGTAATATAATAAAGTGCCCCTAAAGTAAAGTGCAAACTTTATTTTAAAGCCTAAGTTTACCTAAAAAAAATAAAAAAAATAAATAAAAGCACAAGGGCCATTACTTACCTTCAGTGTCATGACCCATTTGCGCTTTTGACTTCTAGTTCAGTAGTAATCTTTCTTTTCTGCTGCCCTCTCTACTGAAGCCACTGTAATCTTCCCGGGCAGCAGGTGTCAGTAGAACTGAGGAACTGTAACAAGCACTTGTCAAGAGTGCTCGACTATATCCGCCCTTTCTGCCCAGCTCTTCCCTTCATAGAAGCTGTACTACAGCTTCTATGAATGCAGGGCCATCTTTAATATTGATTGGACCCTGAGCAAACATTTTCTTGCCCCCCCCCCCAGCTCTGGGACATACAATAAATAGCAGCTAGACGCAAAAGCAATTTACTGCAGCAGATCAGGCAGCAATTGTGATTGGTTGCCAGAGATTACACCCTATCATTACTGCTCACTGATTAGTTGCTAGAGGTTAATGCATATTATTACCGCTCACGGATTGGTTCCTAGAGGTTACTGCACATCATTACTGCTCACTGATTGGTTGCTAGAGGTTACTACACATCATTACCGCTCACTGGTTGTTAGACGTTACTGTACATTATTACTGCTAACTGATTGGTTTCTAGAGGTTGATACAAATCCTTATTGTTTTTTCGGTGTGCGGCTGTCCATAACTTTTTCCTCTTCTTTGCTGCTATATGCATTGCCAGGACCTGGGGCTCCTGAAAACTGGAGGAGAGGTTTTCAGCTTCTGCCGACCTGCCTGAAGTGGTGGTGTCTTTCTCTATACCAGTAGTTCAGGTGTGAACTATATACAGAAGATTGCACTATGTACAGAGTGCAGGGTTGAGGGGTGCACTAAGTATGGAATGCAGGGTTGAGGGGTGCGCAATGTGCAAGGTTAAGGGGTGCACTATGTAGAGAGTGCAGGGTAGAGGGATGCGCTATGTACAGAGTGCAGGGTTGAGGGATGCACTATGTACAGAGGGCAGGGTTGAGGGATGCGCTATGTACAAAGTGCAGGGTTGAGGGATGAGCTATGTACAGAATGCATGGATGTGGGGTGAGCTATGCGCAGAATACATGGATGAGGGGCCGCTATGTGCAGAATGAATAGATAAGGGGTATGCTATACATCAAAGTCCCCTCCACAGGTACAAACTTCCCCTCCCTTCAGTTCAGAGCTCACCCCCCTCCACCCTAGCTCCTCTGATATCTCTCCCATCAACTAGAAAAAAAGAGCAGAAGAGCAGCCTCAACGCACATCATGTCCGTGCAGCTGCCAGTCTTTGGACGAGCTTCCGCCTCTGTGGATGCCCCGCCCCCTCCCTCCTCTGCTCTCACATAGATCGATGTGTGGAGCGGGAGGGGACTGAATGGCCACACGGGGTGGAGTGCTGTCACTTGTAAATACAGAAGCAGCGCTCCTCTCCTGGAGGACAGTAGCGAGCAGCCAGCATGACTAGCGCTGGAGGTGACAGAGCTCCGGTCCCTGGCAGCTGGCGGGAAGCAGCATGGGATCAAAGGGCAGCTACTATGGGTCCCCCAACAATGACAGGACCCAAGGCAGCTGCCAATTTTGCCCTGCATTAAAGACGGCCCTTTATGAATGAAACAGGACCTATAAATTGAGGGGTGAAGCTTTCAACTATCCTCCTGTCCTCCATTCATAGAGCCTGTTTCAGATATTTCAAGTTATATCTTGGGGTACATTTCTAAAGCTGTACACATTATGTAAATGTTGTGTTGGGAAAAATAAAAAAAATACATTATTTTCACTCGTTCTAGTTAAAACCTAAAAAAAACTATATAAATTTATATGTACTCTTTGTGTGCTTATATTTGTAAGTCTAATGCTGACCACTATACAATGTGCCTTCTCTATTTTGCTATGTAATGTAAAAAAATCTACAAATGAAGAATACATAATTTTTTTTTTTTTTTAACTAAACAAAGAATTGCATAAATGTAGTAAAACACAATAATAATATGTAGCACTTCTCTCACAGGAACTGCTGGAATACTTGTGCCTGGGCTTCCCACTGATTATCCTGCAGTCAGTTACATGGTATTTCACACAGCCAGGTGCACACATTCTTCCGCCTGTTGTCTCCATTGACCAGTCTAGGGGATTTGTTTGTGTTTTCTTTGAAGAATTGATACTCCAAATTAACTATTCACAGGTGAGGACAATAATATGTCCCTCTGTAGCAGACAGGACTCAGTGGACTTTGTCAGTGCATAAGTCCACAAGTCTTCAAGACACTAGCCAGTGTCTCCTTTAGTTCACACACACTCTATGCTGACTTATAGGACCAGAGGGAGATTTCAGGGTCTGTAATCACAAAATATCCAGGGATAGCTGGTGGCCTCCTTCCAACTAACACTCTATACCAGTGACACATGACCTGGGTTGTAGCTTGCAGGCTTCAGGCCCTCAGATCTGCAATCTGAGGCCGCATGGCCTTCCACGCTAGGGAGAGGCAGCCACCTCCTGCCCACCTGAACCTCTCTCCTTAGAGGTGGGCTGGACTAGAATCTAGAGCCCATGTGCTCTTTGAATATATTGTAGCACTAACCCCCGAAGGAGCTTCTGGTTAGATTTGGGCTTACCATTACCTTCTTCTTCCTCACTTCACGTCTAGGGGTGTCCCGTGGTAGATGGCCCAGTAACTTGAGAGACTGACAACAGATCCACTTGAATGGATTTTATTTGCAAAACGTAGACAATGAACAGTCTCTTAAATTGGGATCAGAGGGTTCGAAAGGAAGTTTAGGTACTCTTAGTGTCAAAGTCAAATGTTGAAGAACTTGCTTACTTTGATTGCATCCAGAGAATAGCCATTCGTAACTGGATGTTCACTCAAGTTGGACAGTCCCTCTCTCACAAGGCCTAGCAGCCAACAAGGTGCTTAACTCAGGAACAAGTCTTTGCCTCAAACGTTGTCATAGAACATACAAGATATGTCTCTACCACAGACATTGTTGTAGAACACGTAGGGAAACTAAACTTTAAGAACACTCGTGGGATACCTGGATATTTCAGCCAGCTTGGCGATATCCACGAGACCTGATTCTTTTGGGTACTTCAGCTCTTCCAGGCTTTTACTAAGAAACCAACCCGTACGTAGTCTTCTTCTGAAGAGTCCTCCCCTGGAATGCTTGAAGTCACTGGGTCTCTCCCAAACCGGAGACGGCACCCAAACACCTCAGAATCCTCCTATTAGTTTCCTTGCCTCGGCTAGCCAGCCCCGAGACTTCAAGATCAGGTGGATCCGCACCTCATGCCATAGCCTTCCTGGGGGCTGGTTAGGAGGACCAGGACCATGAAGTCAGAACATCCTTCTAGACCGGAACACCGAACCACGTGACGTCGGCATCTTAAATACCCTTTCCCAGAAAGCACAGCAAGAGCGCCACTCCCACTGGGCGGGCTCCGAGAGAGAGTAACTTAAGCACCCAACCAGACCATAGTTTCATATCTGCCAGAAGAGACAGTGCCCCCTGTGGTCAGGCGGAACATCTCATAGTCCAGTCAGACTGATGCTGAAGTCCAAATTTAGACAATTGTACCCAAACTAAACTGCAGTTTAGGTATAACCTTAACTTTGAAAAATGCATAGCGCGTGCTCTTCAGGAGCTGCTGCTACAATATAGTATCTCACAAAAGTGAGTACACCCCTAATATTTTTTAAAATATTTTATTATATCTTTTCATGTGATGACACTGAAGAAATTACACTTTGCTACAATGTAAAGTAGTGAGTGTACAGCTTGTATAACAGTGTAAATTTGCTGTCCCCTCAAAATAACTCAACACACAGCCATTAATGTCTAAACCGCTGGCAACAAAAGTGAGTACACCCCTAATTGAAAACGTCCAAATTAGGCCCGACGTGTCAATATTTTGTGTGTCCACCATTATTTTCCAGCACTGTCTTAACCTTCTTGGGCATGGAGTTCACCAGAGCTTCACATTTTGCCACTGGAGTCCTCTTCCACTCCTCCATGACAATATTACGGAGCTGGTGGATGTTAGAGACCTTGCTCTCCTCCACCTTCCATTTGAGGATGCCCCACAGATGCTCAATAGGGTTTAGAGCTGGAGACATGCTTGGCCAGTCCATCACCTTTACACTCAGCTTCTTTAGCAAGGTAGTGGTCATCTTGGAGGTGTGTTTTGGGGTCATTATCATGTTGGAATACTGCCCTGCAGCCCAGTTTCCGATACGCGTATACAAGATCGGATTTTCCTACAGGAGGGGATCATGCTCTGTTTCAGTATGTCACAGTAGATGTTAGCATTCATGGCTCCCTCAATAAACTGTAGCTCCCCAGTGCTGGCAGCACTTATGCAGCCCTAGACCATGACACTCTCACCACCATGCTTGACTGTAGGCAAGACAAACTTGTCTTTGTACTCCTCACCTGGTTTCCACCACACACGCTTACCACCATCGAAATCAAATAAGTTTATTTTATACAAAGAAAGATTCCCCCTAAATGGGTGGGATTTCAAATGACCACCAACACCAGACAAAGATTCACAATGTGTACACATTTTATTGATGATTACAACAAAAATACATGGTACCACCAGAGGGACGTCTAGACTGAAGCATGTCCCAATGGCGTATTGACAGATGGACAGTTACATAAATGAGACAAATCAAAAAATAAATGGTTAAAATACTCTTCTTATATCACCCACACCCAATGCGTTTCCAGTTGCTGGTATCACAGAACTTTCATCAGGGGTGAAAAACTATTATATATATTGATATTTCTAATTAGATGTATACTCGAAGGTCAACCGAAGATACGTATGACTTCAAAATATGGATATATCTGCAAACTGGTTTGAATATAAATAAAGTACCATGCAGGTGCATATTGTCCTGCACACTCCTTCCAGATGTGTTTTACTGTTTACCCAGAAAGGGGTGTCCTTAAACGGGAAGCATAGTAAATGCACGGGTGTCTCAAGTGGGCTTATATACAGGTATGAGGCTGAACTAGCACATGTACGACCTGCACCCATAAACGCCTTATCCCGTTCGCACAGGGTAAACACAGAAGAGGGACTGGAGGATAGAGTCCATCAGCCTATTTCAGACAACAGGACATTCCTCTGTGTGAGGCGCGTGAATGATGTGTGGATGAATCAAATAAGTTTATGATGTGTGGATGAATCAAATATGTTTATTTTGGTGTCATCAGACCACAGGACATGGTTCCAGTAATCCATGTCCTTAGTCTGCTTGTCTTCAGCAAACTGTTTGCAGGCTTTCTTGAGTATCATCTTTAGAAGATGCTTCCTTCTGGGACAACAGCCATGCAGAACAATTTGATACAGTGTGCGGTGTATGGTCTGAGCACTGACAGGCTGACCTCCCACCCCTTCAACCTCTGCAGCAATGCTGGCAGCACTCATATGTTAATTTCCCAAAGATAACCTCTGGATATGACGCTGAGCATGTGCACTCAACTTCTTTGGTCGCCCATGGCGACTGAGGCCTGTTCTGAGTGGAACCTGTCCTGTTAAACTGCTGTATGGTCTTGGCCACCGTGCTGCAGCTCAGTTTCAGGGTCTTGGCAATCTTCTTATAGCCTAGGCCTTCTTTATGTAGAGTAACAATTCTTTTTTTTTAGATCCTCAGAGTTCTTTGCCATGAGGTGCCATGTTGAACTTTCAGTGACCAGTATGAGAGAGTGAGAGCACTAACACCAAATTTAGCACACCTTCTCCCCATTCACACCTGAGACCTTGTAACACTGATGAGTCACATGACACTGGGGAGGGAAATGGCTAATTGGGCCCAATTTGGATATTTTTACTTAGCGGTGTACTCACTTTTGTTGCCAGTGGTTTTAGACATTAATGGCTGTGTGTTAAGTTATTTTGAGGGGACAGCAAATTTACACTGTTATATAAGCTGTACACTCACTACTTTACATTGTAGCAAAGTGTAATTTCTTCAGTGCTGTCACATGAAAAGATATAATAAAATATTGATAAAAATGCGAGGGGTGTACTCACTTTTGTAAAATACTGCACGTATATTTATATATCATTTTCTACGTTTGACTGTCTTATTAATTTATTGTAGGCGGAAGGCATCAGAAAACCACAAATTTATTTTTTATTTTATATTACACCCCTGTATTCAACATTCTAATTTCTTCAACTGAAATTAATTGCAGTTTAGGGACACTACATTTACCTTTTAAAAAAAATAATTGTCAGTAACCTTAAATTTTATAGGTTCCCGTTTAATATTCCTTTCTATAACATACCTCTTCTGGTATACTACCAAAGTACAATAAAATATTTAAAAGAGAAGTATTGACATTTATACTTACCTAGGTAAGTCTGATGCTGCATCTGTCCCGTGCCGACTCTGCAATGAGAGCTGAGTGATCGAACACTGCTAATCGCTCAATTCTCTCCTCCACTCTGAGCAATGAGATGTGACTGTCAGTCACCAGCTCTCTGCTCTGCCCTCTAGCACTCACTAGAGCGCTGGGCTGTGGGGGGGGGGGGCTGGCTCAGTCTCTTAGCAGGTTGCTGAGAGGCTGGGCCAGCTGCTGGTCCAGGCAACTGGGTGGACATTGATCATATGGTCGGGATTTTTCTTGAGCCTGGACCGGCTCAGTGACGTCAGCCGACAGCGAACTTTAGCCCACTGTCGTCTAATCTGGGTCACAGGAGGGCAGAACTAAGCGCACTCCTGTGATCCACAGAAGAAGTATGGTCAAAAGAGCTTTAGCCATAAAACTCGATTAAAGTCTTGAGCTGTACATAAAGTTTTTTTGTTTTTTTTTGTTCAGCCACACGGATAGAGGAATCACCCTCACAAAGTGGGTGAAGGAATCTTCCTCACTGGGACAAGGATGGAGGAAGATTTTCACTGGAACGGAAAATTTGAGGGGTGTACTTGGGCTGATTCTCCCAAGGGACATATCTCATTGGCTATAAGTTATACCCTTGTGCTGTTTTTTCGTTCTTTGTGATTTTAGCTGCACTAATGCCGTGTACAGACGATCTGACATTCCGACAACAAAATCCTGGATTTATTTCCGACGGATGTTGGCTCAAACTTGTCTTGCATACACACGGTTGCACAAATGTTGTCGGAAATTCCGATCAGTAAGAACGCGGTGACGTAAAACACGTACGACAAGCCGAGAAAAATGAAGTTCAATAGCCAGTGCGGCTCTTCTGCTTGATTCCAAGCATGCATGTAATTTTGTGCATCGGAATTGTGTACACACGATCAGAATTTACGACAAACGATTTTGTTGTCGGAAAATTTGAGATCCAGCTCTCAAATTTTTGTTTTCGGAAATTCCGACGACAAATTTCCAATGGAGTCTACACACGGTTGGACAACAAGCTCACATCGAACATTTGTTGTCGGAAATTCTGACCGTGTGTACGCGGCATTAGGCTTTAACTCTTAGGCCCCTCTCACATGGGGTCGACTCTGTTTTGATCTGTCCACTGATCCCCTGTTGATTAGAGCAGAGCAGGTGGGTGATAGGTTTGTGTCATCTCAGTTTGTGCAGAGAGGATGTGGATAGAGCCTTTCCATTTACACCCAACTGCTTCCGATTTGATCAAGCTACACAGAGGAGGACAGATCCCCTTCTGTATACTTTTAGCAGACCGGATCAGAGATAGGCGTGTGTAAACAGACACAAACCTGTTTACACCTGCCGGTCCTTAGGAGTGAATTAAACTGTCCAATCAGGTCCGTGTGAAAAACTGACAGGTGGACCTGATCGGAACGGTCGTGTAAGCCGCGTATACACGATCGGATTTTCCTACAGGAATTGTGTGATGACAGGCTGTTGACGGAAAATCCGACCGTTTGTACGAGGCTTTCGTTTCTTCGTTTTTTTTGGGAATAAATAGTATACAAATAGAAAAAAATTGCATTTTCTTGTAATTTTTCACCCAGTATTTTTCAAAATATGTGCACCCTCATACAATAATGTCTGCTGAAAATTATGTCACATTAATGCAACTTTTACGTAATGAAGCAGAATGATTAAGCTCAAAGTAGAGTGATAAACCTAAAACCAAAATACTATATATCTCAGCTTACCAATCATTAGATGTGGTGTCTACATTCATTTTCTTTTTTTTAGTTTTTTTTCCACCCTGTTTTCACCTGGTGATCTGGTCAGTAACACACTCCCTTTATTAGAGTGTGTGCACTCTGTAAGAAGGAGCAACAGAGAAACCTCTAGATAGCAGCATTGTGAGTCTGGGGGGAGAGTAGTGTTAGATGCCCTAATCCCGCGTACACACGACCACTCTTTTCCATGGACTTGGTCCGCTGGACTGGAATCCGTCGGACAATTCGATCGTGTGTGGGCTCCAGCAGACTTTTTCTTCCCAAAAGTCTGGCAGACCTAGAAATAAAATTAGCTTCAAATCTTTCCGACGGACTCGAGTCCGGTCGAAAAATCCGGTTGTCTGTGTGCTAGTCCGACAGACTAAAACCGACGCTAGGGCAGCTATTGGCTACTGGCTATGAACTTCCTTATTCTACGTCATCACGTTCGAATCTGTTGAACTTTTGGAGTGATCATGTGTGGCCAAGTCTGTTCATTTGAAAGTCCGGCGGACCTCAGCTGCAAAGTCCGTCTGATCGTCCGCCAGACCAAGTCCGTCAAAAAGTCCGGTCGTGTGTACGTGGCATTACAGATTTAAATACACTGAACTAAATTGAAACCAAACTCTAGGTTATACTTTATGAGCAGTTACAGCAACAGTTTTGCTCCTTTTGGGATAAAGGTTTTACATAAATAAATAAAAGCCAATCATTGTAAGCATCAGTGTTAAATGGTTTGTCTCAACCATAACTGCTACACCTGCAGGGCAGCTTGTTCTGTTGAAAAACAATAGACTTACTGCCCAGGTCACAAGGGGAAAATAAAATAAAGAAAGCTTAAAGTGTAGTTCCACCCAAAAGTGGAACTTCCGCTTTAAGCACACCTTACCCCCTGACATACCACATTGGACATGTCATTTTTTTGGGGGGGAGTGGGTACCTAGCTCCCACTTCTGCTCGGGGCCTACCTGCAATCTTCTTGGACATGTCACAGGTCCAAGAAGATTGCACCGGCCATTAAGAAGGCGCAGCGCGACTCGTGCATGTGCGGTGCACACCCAGCTGTGAAGCCGCAGGCTGGCACAGCTGGGTGCCCGCACTTGTGATGCCGGTGCCAGAGAGAACCGAGGGTTCGGGCTGGAACCTGGGACAGGTGAGTTTGTGTTTATTAAAAGTCAGCAGCTACACTTGTACACTTTGTAGCTGCTGACTTTTAATAAACATGTAGCACCCTGATGTTTAGGCAGGGCTGCTATTAAATGTATTTGCCAGGCGATAGTTGCCTTGGCCAATTGTTAGAAGATCAATTGATTTCCCCCTAATTCTGGCATTTCTGCACTTCTCTCTTCTGTCACCAGGTGGCCGGGTACCTGGAAACCTGGATAAGACAAAGGCATAGCAAGGACAGATTATGAATAAATGTGGTATCTCAGCCAATGGGCAGGGATTTTCTTGGGTCCCTTGGCCTGCTGGGAGAGCCTCTTTATTTGGGTGGAATCAGGGGACCGGGGTTTTTTGTGCCACCTGGATGGCTGTCTGGGTGGACATGTGTCCTATTGCTCCGGGCTCCTAGGCTAGAAATCTAAGGCCTATCCCAGGGACATCTGGCTGCTAGGCTATCTGGGGGCCTATTCAGAAGTAACGCATGGTTGGGACTGCGGGCTTGTAGTCCAACCAG
Organism: Lithobates pipiens; assembly: GCF_037356315.1. NCBI lineage: Eukaryota > Metazoa > Chordata > Amphibia > Anura > Ranidae > Lithobates > Lithobates pipiens. Next base: position 489,507,631 of record NW_027507758.1, read on the forward strand.
AAGTAGCAGTTCCGCTGGCCAGGGAACCAGTCGTGGTCAGAGGTAGAGGGGAAGCTGTCGCCACTAAGGGTTCAGGCCCCTTGCTACCAGAGACCACTGTGAGTAAGCTGAGGACAGTACCAGAGCAGACTTCTCCCCACCCGGGATGGTGAAGAAGTGGGAAAGCATCAGCAAGTGCCAAGTCAGGGACCCAGCTGGACAGCAGAGGTGACGCTTGTGGAGCATCAGTGAGTGCCAAGCCAGGGACCTAACGGTCCAGCAGGGGAGAAGCTTGAGGAGTATCTGTGAGTGCCAAGCCAGGGACTCAGTAAGGAAGTGGGGATGATGCTTAAGGAAGATACTGAGTGCCTGAGTTGGGGCGATATGCTGGAAAGCCACTCCACCTTTTGTACAGAAAGTGTTTTGCTAGTGGGGAACATTCCTTTGGCTGTATTGCTTGGATTGTGCTGGACTGTATTCTGTCGGTGTCCTATCACATAGAGTCCCCCATTGGATAGTGTCCACTGTGTACTGCGCAAGCGCAGTACACAGCAATACAGATTCTGAAAATAGCCGAGGATGAACGGCGCCTGCGCCGTGAGTTCAGCTTCTATCCCCACCATCCAAGTGGACATAGAGCAGGAATATAAAAGAGCCGAGCGCAGCGAGGCCATGCCAGAAGCGTGGCGAGCAAAGCTCGCCCACGAGGGGCCCCCTAATTTTCCGAACCCTATGTCTGCTTGGATGGGGGGGGCTACCACCTCCACTCGCGGCGCAGGCGCCATTCATCTTCAGAGATTTTCCGAAGCTTCTTCTGCCCCGTACTGCGCATGCGCAGTATGGGGCGGACACTATATGATGGCAGGACACTATCTGACAGAACACCGGCAGATACAGGGAGTGCCCACTTGAGTCATGCTGGCTAATGTTCTGAAATCGCCAGTATGCCACCCTTGGAAAAGTAATGTGTTGATCAGACATTTAGCACGTTGTTTCTTCAGCTGATAAGGAACTTAATTCTCAGTCTCCAGCTGTTGTGTGCACAGACTGAGATTACTACTGCAAGGGGCCTGTGTTAAGAAGTGGGGACCCTTGCACCATGGCCTGGCTGCTTGTTGCCTGATTGCCTGATTGCAGCCATGCCTCTTGTCACTGGAGGTGTCGCTGAGAAGAATAGAAACTGCTGGGAAATGTTGCACTAACTCGAGTGAAAGATTGATGAACTTAAGGCTTTAAGGACACTGGGATGTTTAGCTAGTTAGATAGAATAAGCTGTGGCAAAGGGGCAAGTTCTCACCCTACAAATTGAATAATGGACTATTAAGTGTACCAGGATTGGTATTCATATGCTGGTCACCATGTGGCGTGAGTTGTGCCAGCCTGAGTGAGCCCTTGTTCACATTATGTGTTTATCTGATAGGAAATGCTAAGATAGTTTCTGTAAGATAGCTGTGGAAAGGGGTGGCATCCTCAGATGAGGAAGGGGCCCAATTTCACTCATATGTATGTTTAGATATAGAGATCATTGTCGTTTAGGTATATTATAGGGTGTATATACACTGCTATGCTGCTCTCGGCTGAAGAAAATCAACATTTACTTACAATTCACTTATGTATATATTGTATGGTGTTACCATAGGGATAGGATGCATTTTTTTGATGTCTGCTTTTCTCTTTCAGGTGTTCCTGCACCCATTGTGTCTTCCTTGGACAAGGAGAGACAGTGATTCAACGTGGATAGCAATCCTAACCTTTGATGTTTTCACTGTATAGGTAGATAGTTAGGATATAAGGCTACTACCGTATTTGCTGGCGTATAAGGCGGCTGGGCATATAAGACGACACCCTACTTTTCAATTTAAAAAGTTGGTTTTGTACTGTATAACCCCCCTTGTGCGGGAATTCCGTATGTTCAGAAACGAAGTTGGCGACGGGTAACATGCTGTCTCACAGTATACATATAGTATACCGCCTTGAGCCAATCACGGCAAGCTATGCATTCTATTCTTGCATACAATGCCTGCTCGGATTGGCAGAGGCTGTTACATCATCAGCCCGCGCCTCTGACTCTCACAGCCAATCCGAGCAGGCTGCAGAGGTTGTTACTCCAATCCGAGCAGGTGCTGTATTCATTAATAGAATACATCGCTCGCCGGGATTGGCTCAGTGGTGTATATTAAATGTATTCAGTATTACCGCACACTCGGCGAGTATCCGGAGGGCTTAACATCCAGTGGACGGCTGGCATATGATAACCCCAGCTTTATATCCGGCGTATAAGACAACCCCCGCTTTTTGCTCATTTTTTTTTACTGTAAAAGGTCGTCTTATACGCCGGCAAATACGGTATTTATATTTTCCCTTAACTGTTTGGGTGGTACATCACACGTAAAAATTGTATATAGTATCTACTATTTATCTGCCCTGTGTCAACTGTCAATTGTTCATGCGTTGTTATTGTTATTATTATTTCTTTCCCGTTTCCGCACCCAGTTTTTGCCAGGGCATTTGCTCTCAGGCTTGAGAGCTCAAATACTTTTTCTGCAAGCTCTGAGACTTAGTTTTCCTAGGCAGGGTGAGGATATAGCACCCTGATGTTTAGGCAGGGCTGCTATTACATTTATTTGCCAGGCGATAGTTGCCTTGGCCAATTGTTAGGAGATCAATTGATTTCCCCTTAATTCTTGAAGTGCTGCACTTCTCTCTTTTGTTACAAGGTGGCGGGGTACCTGGTGACATTGGATAAGACAAGGACATAGCAGGGACAGATTATGAATGAATGGGGTATGTTAGCAAATGGGTAGGGATTTTCTTGGGTCCCTTGGACTGCTGGGAGAACCTATTTATTTGGGTGGAGTCAGGTATTCTGTGCCACCTGGACGGCTGTCTGGGTGGACGTGTGTTTGCCCTAGGCTGCTAGGCCAGAAACCTGAGGCCTATCCCAAGGACATCTGGCTGCTAGGCTATCTGAGGGCCTATTCAAAAGTAGCGCAGGGTTGGGACTGCGGGCTTGTAGTCCAACCAGAAGTAATGGTTCTGCCGGCTGGGGAACCAGTCATGGTTGGATGTAGAGGGGAAGCTGTCGTCACTAAGGGACCATCCACCTTGCTATCGGAGACCATTGTGAGCAAGCTGAGGCCAGTACCAGAGCAGACTTCTCATCAGCTGGGGACTGTGAAGAAATGGGAAAGCATCAGCAAGTGCCAAGTCAGGGACCCAGATAAACAGCAGAGGTGATGCTTGTGGAGCATCAGTGAGTGCCTAGTGTGTCAGCGGGGGTGAAGCTTGAGGAGTATCTGTGAGTGCCAACCCAGGAGCCCAGCAAGGAAGTGGGGGTGACGCTTGAGGAAGATACTGAGTGCCAAAGTGGAAGAGCTCAGGGGATCCAGTGGCTAGTGGATCTGAAGTCTAGTGAGAGAGACTGGGAGCTTGTTGAGTGAAGACCCACAGTGAGAGAGTGTGGGGAAAGCTGAGAACTGTTCGTATTGCAAATAGTTGAATACAATTGTTGTGAGTAACAGCTACAAGATTGTTGCCATAGGAGACAGCGATCCTACCTATACAGAAGTGGTGTCCAGCTGGAGGCCTTCACCTGTCTAGCTGCCTACCTATAGAAATCTTGGAGTCTGCCAATTAACATTGCATCCACTTAAGGGTGTCCTGGCCCTAGCCCTCTAATCTCTTCTTGCATTCTAAAAGTGTCTGGCGCCCACCCTTTCATCTTGCATTACACCCACCATGCCTTGCAACCCACTCTACATGGAAGGATGTCAACTGTCTCTAAGACCCCTTTCACACTGTGCCGCCCATAGCCATACCCATATTTTTACCATCGGATTTGCGGCGCATTTCGGCCGTTAGCGGGGCGCTTTTATCCACCACTAGCAGCCAAGAAAAGGTTTAAACTGCCTCAATAGCGGCCTTTTGCCAGTGGTATAGCCATGCTGCCCCATTGATTTCAATAGACAGGAACGGTGGAGGAGTGGTAAACACACCGCTCCTTCACCACTCCAAAGAAGCCGCTGGAAGGACTTTTCCTGATGCTCTGCGCTTGGTCTCTCTCACTGGAGACAATGGAGCAGCTGTTTGAGGCTCTATTTTTAACGCTATAGTGCCTGCAAAACACCCTCAGTGTGAAAGGGGTCTAACTCTGGAGGTCACCATTAGGCCTTGAGGGGTCCAGGATTTTGCTACAAACACAAAACCGAGTGTAACTCTGCTTTAAAAAAGTTAACGAATGCAACCATCAGATCAAGGTGTTGATGAGCTGCAATACAGTATAAGAAATATTTGCTTTTGGGTTTAATACTGCTTTAAAGAGGAAGTAAACCCTGATGGGTTTACTTCCTCTTTTTTTCCCTGCAAAGGTAAAGCATAATGGACTACTATGCATCGCATAGTAGCTCATTATGTGTCACTTACCTGACACAGGAGCCAGCGAAGTCGCCGCTGATCCCTGTAGTCCGCCGCATCCATCTTGCTGGTGGCGTCTCGCAGCTCCGACCAATGACAGCGGAGAAGCCGCGATGACGTCACTCCCGCGCATGCGCACGGGAGTCGCGTCTCGCAGCTCCGCCTCTGCCATTCGGCGAAGCCGCGATGACGTCACTCCCGCGCATGCGCACGGGAGTCGACAAATTAGGCAAATCCATTCTTGGATTTGCCGCATTTAGTGCACCTGCGCGCCGCTGTCTACAGCGCATGCGCTGTAGACAGCGGTGCCCATTTTCGGGCAAATATCTCCTAAACCATATAGGTTTAGGAGATATTGCTTGGACCTACAGGTAAGCCTTAATCTAGGCTTACCTGTAGGTCAAAGTGGTTTGAAGGGGTTTACTTCCTCTTTAAGGAGAGCTTTATTCCCCTTTTGCAGCTACATTTGCAATGCACAGAGGGGGGGAAAATGTGTGTACATTTACCAATATACAAAGCCACGCTTAGGTTGACAATCCCGGTGGCTGCCTCACCAAAAACGTTTGTGCTCGTAGAGTCTCCAAGTGACTTCAGTGCTCCCCCTCAAAGGTCCCTACTCATCGACTCCTTGCACCCCTACAGGGGTATCATGCATGTAATTATATTTGTTTTATGGTGGGATTTTTTCCTTTTTTCTTTCCCTTTTTTGTCTTTTGTGTTTTGTTTTTTTTAAAGTTTTTTTCAGGTTTTTTTGCTTGAAATGTTTTTGTTTGAGGTACTTTTTGGAATGACACTTATTATACTATGTTTATTACTGCACTTCTAGGATACTTGATATAGTACTATTATTAAGCCTATATATATTTAGCATATATCACTTTAGTCATTTCCAATTGGTAAGAGTGTTTAGGTGGGATCATCACACATATATACACAATTATAATCTTTTATTATCCCTATCTGAATTAACACATAGGTGTCTTTTGCATATAAAAACAAGTATGACTGGAGAAAACTAACTCACGTTAATGGTAGCGCCACTGACCCCATTCTTCACGTTTTTTCATTTATTTGTGTACATTGTTAGTGTAACATTAAGATATGATTACAGTGACTTTTTCACAGTTCAGAGGTCGCTAAAAATTCAAATGCCATTATGTTCACTTACATGAGCATTAGATTCATATGCTGCAAATGTAGATGCCATCCAGCTCATAAGAAGTCATTGTTGCAACCTGGAGATTATTCTGGGGAGAAAATATTGTATATTTATATTTTTCTATTTTTGACATTTTTAAAAATGAATTTATTATTACTGTTTTTTCTTCATGAGGGGTCAGCTGAAACCTTACCCAGACCCTTCATGCAGCTGTGCAGCAATAGATCACTTCTAATCAGCCAGAAATAGATCACTATAGCTGTAATACACTGCCGCAACAGCTCTGCCATCCTTTGTATTGACTGGAATTACTGTAAATCACAATGTAAACTCAAACAATCAGCTACTGCGCTTAGTGCTGGACCTTGGCACTCACTGACAGCTACCTGTTCCAGGGGCCTCTGAAAACAGCACCAAATAGCTGCTATCTGAGTGCCATTTTAAAATGGTGGCTGGGACTCAAGTGGTAAAGCATATGTAAACTTAATCACCAGAATCAAGTTTTACCCCGTAATTTTAAAAGCTGTCCTTGCATATAGCAATTCCTATAATGGGGCGACAGTGTGTTGTCCCTCTCTCCAATTTCACTCGGTTACACATGCCCCCAGCTAGGACTACAAGTAACCATGCTGGCGAAGAGAGATAAGCAACACTGAAATGCTGTAGAGAATTAGCATTTTATTGTGATACGGCACTGCATTATTTTAACTAAGATAGTGCAACGTTGTACCCAAACAAAATTGCTGTCCTTTCTTTTCCCCCACAAGTAGAGCTTTCTTTTGTTGGTATTTGATCACCTCTGCAGTTTTTATTTTTTGCGCTATAAACAAAAAATTAGTGTCAATTTTGAAAAAAAAAAAAAAAACAATATTTTTTCTTTCTGCTATAAAACTCAATAGAACATACCCAATAAAAATATGTAAAAAAAATCGAATTTTTTCATCAATTTAGGCCAATATGTATTCTGCTACATATTTTTGGTTAAAAAAATCCCAAGCGTATGTGCCCCTAGGGAATGCATTCTAAGGGCACTTTCACACTGAGGCAGTGGGGGTGGTGGCGGTGAAGCGCCGCTAGTTTTAGCGGCACTTTGCCACTGTCTAAGCAGCGCTTTGCCACCGCTAGCGGTGCACTTTTAACCCCCGGTTATAAAGGGGTTAAAAGCGCCCGCAAAGTGCCACTCTCTAAGCGATTTGCAGGCATTTTGGCAGCGCTGCCCATTGATTTCAATTAAAAAAAAATTCTCGTCCTGCAAGCGCACCACTCCAGTGTGAAAGCACTCAGGCTTTCACACTGGGGCTGCAGGTGAGACAGTTTGCAGGCACTTTACAGGCGCTATTTTTAGCGCTAAAGCGTCTGAAAATTTCCTTAGTGTGAAAGTAGCCTGTGTGGGGGATGGACTGACTGGAGGAAGAGAGACATCTGTGTTCCTGATTAACAGGAACACAAGATCTCTCTCTTCCTGTCTGACAGGACGGTCTTCCTTGTTTACATAGGCAGACCGCTGTTTTGTCACTCCTCCGAACGATCACGGGTGGCCGGCAGCCATCGCGACCACCGGACCCACTGATGAGCTTCCTCTGTGTCCATTCACAGCAGGAGCGGGTCGCAGGGGGCGCGCTCATGCCCAGACCCAGAAGTCGCAAACAATGTACAGGTAAATAGACTTTAGTCCTGCTTCAAGAGCAGCATAGTGGCTAAATGATTAGCACGTTCACCTGGCAGCACTAGGGTTGTTGGTTTGAATACCAACCACAGCACTACCTGGCTGGAGTTTGTATGTTCTCCATGTGCCTGTGTTGGTTTCCTCCCACACTACAAAGATAGGTTAACTGGCTCCTGTTTAAATTGGCCCTAGTATGGTATGTGTATGTATGAATGTGAGTTAGAATGTAAGCTCCTTGAGGACAGGGACTGATGTGAATATATAATATATAGTGCTGCGTATATTGACAGCGCTATATAACTACCTATAAGTGTTGACAATAATAGGTGGAAGCTGATTGGTTGCCACGCACAACTTCTCCAGTCTTTGTAATTTCCCCTCAGAGGCTCTATGTCTGATCTACCCTAAGCCCTGCCACTTCTAGTGCTATGCTCCACCCAGTTTTTCAACTGTCAGATACCAGAATCCTCTGTGACCACCAGTCCTCTGCCATTTCAGATGAGCGATGCAAGTCGGGTTTACTGCCAGTAGGAGGTAAGGCCTAGTGTGGGAAGTCTAGGCCTTGTGTACAACCTGGGACTAGGATGCAAAGTTTGTTCTGGTAAGTACTGAGAGAATCCCTAACTTTTGCAGTATGTTTAGAACAGGTTATGTAATGGTTATAGAAGAATGGAGACTGTAATTGAGCAAAAATGGCACCCCTCTTTTTCTAGTTTAGAGTTGATAAGACTAGTTGCTGAACAGATGCCCCCATCATCACAAAAAGCAGGGTTTGCATGATCTCTGGAGTACGTAGACTTGGTTTGGGTAAAATGAGACACAGGAACACATTTCACTGCTTGTGAACATTGTAGTGTAGACAAGACCTAAGGGCCCATTCACAATATGTGCAGTAACCTGCGTTTTTCCCTGTATATATGCATATATATATTCTCTGATCCTCCCTTCCTTCCTCAGGCCCCAATCCATGTGCTGATTGAATAGAGCCTCAAAGGCACTCTGCACATCTTCAGTTTGGTGTGCATAGCTAGAGAGTTTTTTTTTTTTATTTGGGGAGGGTGCAAGTGATCAGCACAGGGCCAGTCAGCACTGTCCAGGCAGAGGGTCAGGGGTCATGCAGGACATTGTCCAGTCAGAGAGCAATGAAAACTCCTCCTACAAGCTTTAACCAGACACGGATAGAAGTCACAAGCCTGCTTTATACTGCTGATGGGAAAAGATATTAAGCAGTTTATATTTACTAAATAAATTGTATTTCCATGTTCTGTGTACTGTGGGAGACCAGATATAGTGAATGCAGGGCCCTGGGTTTAATAACGCTAAAGAAAACAGGGTTATGGGGGCTGAACTCTGCCAAGCTCGGGGAGTGCATGTAGGATTGAAGGGACACACCAGCTTTCACACAGCATACAAGAACAGAGCTGAGACTGTCAATCAAAGGCTGTGTGCTGGAGGTCCCTCCTCTGTCACCTTTTTACCTCTTGGTGTCAGGAAACTTGTAGAAGTGACCCATGCTGATAACAAAGTTACAAGACAGCATAGAGAAATCACACAAAGTCCTCTTGATAGAGACAAACACACACTATAGAGGGATATTCTTTGTTTATATTTCATGTCTGAGGTTTACAATCATTTTAAGTTACATGGCTTGAACGGCATCCTATCAGCTGCAGTCACATTTCAGGTATTCAGACTACCGTGGGTGCTAGCTGTCAGACTACAACCCGAACCCATGGGCTGAATAAGGGAATTCCATGTGTGCATGGCTAGTATAAGTCATAGCTACATAACAAAAAAGTCCTCCCTCCTGAGTCCACTAGAGGTCACTGCATTTCCATATTTTGAATCTCAACATAACAGTAACAGTAATGATTTAGTAGGCCTTTCACATTAAAGCTTCAGTATCAAAGTTTTCAAACCATTCACATTTTGCTAAAGTAGTATTTTGATGTGTTCACACTTCCATTGGCATCTGCGTTTGATCTGACCACCTGTAATGAGCGACAATCTTTTCTGATCAATAATTAGAGCGTATCAGGGTGTGAACCAGTCTACCTTCATAAGGTATATTTCCATTGGTATCTGCGCCTGGTTTGACTACCTGTAATGGGTGTCAACTCCCTCTGGTGGGTAGATTGTTTGCCTGGTGGTGGTGGAAGACGTTTTCTCACTCAGATCACAGGGATTCTCAATTTCTCATCACTCACATAGATAGAAGATTCATGTTGGTGGTTCAGGGACACTTCATTTGATTTAAAATTTATTTGAAAGTTATATGGACATATATTTTAGTGTTTTAGCATATATGCTTCTTATGAATTTCACTTACATTTTTTTGCATGTATATTTGAGTACTTGGAGCGTGGTATGAAATTTATTTGATTTCTTTAACACTTTAAACAAACTTCGTTGCTGATTCCTACCTGTTTTTGATCTGAGGAAAATAGCTGCTTGTTTGACCAGGTCCTGTGCAGACTGATTCTGAATAGGAGGGTCTAGTTCATCATAATTACCTGGTGAATGCTCAGTGTTCTGAAGAGAAAAGTTACAGCATCTGCATCCCTTTATAAGTAATTACTAGATTTGCACCGATATCGATAATACTCATACTAAGGATACCTTCAAGTCTGCAGACTGTAACTGGCGCCACATATATGTGAATTGGATGCGTTTTGAACTGCATCCATTTCGCATTACATTTGAACCTGCAGCCTTTTCAATGGAGCTGGCACACATATGTGCAGGCTGGCCACAGTGCATTTTTAGAAAGGGTCCAGTTTGAGCATGGTTCAGGTGTGATTTCCACTGTTATACTTTTTGACAATTCACACCTGAACCACTGACCAAAGTCGCACCGGATGTGGCTGAAGTCTTACGGAGAGAAACTATCACATGACACAAAAAATTGATATTAGTAATTGGTATGTGAGAAAAAGTATAGGTTTTCGTACTCGGTCTTAAAAAACTGATATTGGTGCCTGCCTAGTAACTACCCTTATGAAGTATATCACCAAAATTACATTTATGTTACACAGGAGGTCTAAAATCTGACTTGTATCTTAAACTGCTTTCACACTGAGGCACTTTAAAGGCGCTACAGCGCTAAAAATAGCAATGGTTATCCTTGAGATGTTTATATAACTTGATTGGAGTCCACCTGTGGTAAATTTAGTTGCTTGGACATGATTTGGAAAGGCACACGGCTATCTATATAAGGTCCCATAGTTAACAGTGCATGTCAGAGCACAAACCAAGCCATGAAGTCCAAGGAACTGTCTGTAGACTTCTGAGACAGGATTGTATTGAGACACAGATCTGGGTAAGGGTACAGAAAGATGTATGCAGTATTGAAGGCCCCAATGAGCACAGTGGCCTCCATCATCCATAAATGGAAGAAGTTTGGAACAATCAGGACTCTTCTTAGCCCACGTACACACGGTCGGAGATTTCGGCAACCAAATCCGTCGGATTTTGCCCGTCGGATTGAGTCCGACGGATTGTGCCCGAAACTGTTGCATACACACGGTCGGGCCAAGTTGTCTGATTTTTCGGTTGCCAAGAACGCGGTGACGTAAGCCGTATACGACGGGCCTAGAAAAAGGAAGTTCAGCACCACGTCCAGCACCCTTTGTGCTCCTTCTGCTGATCTCGTGTTTTAGTAGAAGTTTGGTGAAAGACGATTCGCGCTTTTCAGATTAGTGATTCAGATCGCTACTGCTCTTAAGTTTCTGCTTGTCTTTGCGTACCTGATAATCAGTGCGTGCAGTCATTAACCACCTTCAGACCGGACCATTTTGCTGGTAAATGACCAGAGGTCTTTTTACACTTTGGCACTGCGCTGCTTTAACTGGTAATTGCGCGGTCATGCAATGTTGTACCCAAACGAAATTTGCGTCCTTTTCTTCCCACAAATAGAGCTTTCTTTTGATGGTATTTGATTGCCTCTGCGATTTTAAATTTTTGCGATATAAACGTAAAAAGACCGCAAATTTTGAAAAAAAATGATATTTTCTACTTTTTGTTATTAGAAAAATCCAATAAACTCAATTTTAGTCATACATTTAGGCCAAAATGTATTCAGCCACATGTCTTTGGTAAAAAAAAAAGTCAATAACTGTATATTTATTGGTTTGCGCAAAAGTTGTCACATCTAAAAACTAAGGTACATTTTCTGGAATTTACGCAGCTTTTAGTTTATGACTGCCTATCTCATTTCTTGAGGTGCTAAAATGGCAGGGCAGTACAAAACCCCCCCCAAATGACCCCATTTTGGAAAGTAGACACCCTAAGGAAATTGATAAGAGGCATGTTGAGCCCATTGAATATTTTATTTTTTTGCCGCAAGCGATTGAATAATGACAAAAAAATTTTTTTTATTTTTTTTTACACAAAGTTGTCACTAAATGATATATTGCTCACACATGCCATGGTTATATGTGGAATTGTACCCCAAAATACATTCTGCTGCTTCTCCTGAGTACGGGGATACCACATGTGGTCGACTTTTTGGAAGCCTAGCCGCGTACGGGGCCCCGAAAGCCAAGCACCGCCTTCAGGATTTCTAAGGGCATACATATGTCATTTTACTCCTCACTACCTATCACAGTTTTGAAGGCCATAAAATGCCAAGATGGCACAAAACCCCCACAAATGACCCCATTTTAGAAAGTAGACACCCCAAGCTATTTGCTGAGAGGCATGTTGAGTCCATGGAATATTTTATATTTTGCCACAAGTTGCGGGAAAATTACAAACTTTATAAATTTTTCACAAAGTTGTCACTAAATGATATATTGCTCACACATGCTATGGGCATATGTGAAATGACACCCCAAAATAAATTCTGCTGCTTCTCCTGAGTACGGGGATACCACATATGTGGGACTTTTTGGGAGCCTAGCCGCGTACGGGGCCCCGAAAACCAAGCACCGCCTTCAGGCTTTCTAAGGGCGTAAATTTTTCATTTCACGCCTCACTACCTATTACAGTTTTGAAGGCCATAAAATGCCAAGATGGCACAAAACTCCCCCAAATGACCCCATTTTAGAAAGTAGACACCCCAAGCTATTTGCTGAGAGGCATGTTGAGTCCATGGAATATTTTATATTTTGCCACAAGTTGCGGGAAAATTACAAACTTTTTTTTTTTTTTTCACAAAGTTGTCACTAAATGATATATTGCTCACACATGCCATGGGCATATGTGAAATGACACCCCAAAATAAATTCTGCTGCTTCTCCTGAGTACGGGGATACCACATGTGTGGGATTTTTTGGGAGCCTAGCCGCGTACGGGGCCCCGAAAACCAAGCACCGCCTTCAGGCTTTCTAAGGGCGTAAATTTTTCATTTCACGCCTCACTACCTATTACAGTTTTGAAGGCCATAAAATGCCAAGATGGCACAAAACCCCCCCAAATGACCCCATTTTAGAAAGTAGACACCCCAAGCTATTTGCTGAGAGGCATGTTGAGTCCATGGAATATTTTATATTTTGCCACAAGTTGCGGGAAAATTACAAACTTTTTTTTTATTTTTATTTTTTTCACAAAGTTGTCACTAAATGATATATTGCTCACACATTCCATGGGCATATGTGAAATGACACCCCAAAATAAATTCTGCTGCTTCTCCTGAGTATGGGGATACCACATGTGTGGGATTTTTTGGGAGCCTAGCTGCGTACGGGGCCCCGAAAGCCAAGAACCGCCTTCAGGCTTTCTAAGGGCGTAAATTTTTGATTTCACGCCTCACTACCTATTACAGTTTTGAAGGCCATAAAATGCCAAGATGGCACAAAACCCCCACAAATGACCCCATTTTAGAAAGTAGACACCCCAAGCTATTTGCTGAGAGGCATGTTGAGTCCATGGAATATTTTATATCTTGCCACAAGTTGCGGGAAAAGTACAAACTTTTATTTATTTTTTTTTTTTTTTCACAAAGTTGTCACTAAATGATATATTGCTCACACATGCTAGGGGCATATGTGAAATGACACCCCAAAATAAATTCTGCTGCTTCTCCTGAGTACGGGGATACCACATGTGTGGGACTTTTTGGGAGCCTAGTCGCGTACGGGGCCCCGAAAACCAAGAACCGCCTTCAGGATTTGTAAGGGTGTAAATATTTGATTTCACACCTCACTACCTATCACAGTTTTGAAGGCCATAAAATGCCAAAATAGCACAAAACCCCCCAAAATGACCCCATTTTGGAAAGTAGACACCCCAAGCTATTTGCCGAGAGGCATGGTGAGTATTTTGCAGCTCTCATTTGTTTTTGAAAATTAAGAAAAAAAAAAATAATGTATATTTTTTTTCTTTTTTTCAATTTTCAAAACTTTGTGACAAAAGTGAAGGTCTGCAAAATACTAACCATACCTCTCGGCAAATAGCTTGGGGTGTCTCCTTTCCAAAATGGGGTCACTTGGGGGGATTTTGTGCTATCTGGGCATTCCATGGCCTCCGAAACTGTGATAGGCAGTGAGGAATGAAATCAAAAATTTACACCCTTAGAAATCCTGAAGGTGGTGCTTGGATTTTGGGGTACCGTACGCGGTTAGGCTCCCAAAAGGTCTCACACTTGTGGTATCCCCGTACTCAGGAGAAGCAACAGAATGTATTTTGGGGTGTAATTTTACATATAACCATGGCATGTTTGAGCAATATATCATTTAATGACAACTTTGTGCAAAAAATAAAAATAAAAAAAATAATAATGTATTTTTTCCACAACTTTTGTCAAAATATAAAATATTCCATGGACTCGACATGCCTCTCAGCAAATAGCTTGGGGTGTCTACTTTCTAAAATGGGGTCATTTGGGGAGGTTTTGAACTGTCCTGGCATTTTATGCACAACATTTAGAAGCTTATGTCACACATCACCCACTCTTCTAACCACTTGAAGAAAAAGCCCTTTCTGACACTTTTTGTTTACATGAAAAAATATTTTTTTTTGCAAGAAAATTACTTTGAACCCCCAAACATGAAGTGTTTTTTTAAAGCAAAAGCCCTACCGATTAAAATGGTGGGTGTTTCATTTTTTTTTTTCACACGGTATTTGCGCAGCGATTTTTCAAACACATTTTTTGGGGAAAAAACACACTTTTTTTTATTTTAATGCACTAAAAATCACTATATTGCCCAAATGTTTGATGAAATAAAAAATATGATCTTAGGCCGAGTACATGGATACCAAACATGACATGCTTTAAAATTGCGCAGAAACGTGCAGCGGCGACAAACTACGTACATTTTTAAAAGCCTTTAAATGCCTTTACAGGTGACCACTTTAGATTTACGGAGGAGGTCTACTGCTAAAATTAGTACCCTCGATCTGATCTTTGTGGTGATACCTCACATGCATGGTGCAATTGCTGTTTACATATGACACCAGACCAACGCTTGCGTTCCACGTTGCGCCTTAGCAGGGGGGGACAGGGGTGTTTTTTTTATTTATTTATTTTTTATTATTTTTTTTGCTTTTTTATTTTATTTTTAAACTGTTCCTTTCATTTATATATATTTTTTTATGATTTTTATTGTTATCTCAGGGAATGTAAATATCCCCTATGATTGCAATAGGTAGTGACAGGTACTCTTTTTAAAAAAAATTAGGGTCTATCAGACCCTGGATCTCTCCTCTGTCCTTAAAGCATCTGACCACACCAAGATCGGTGTGATAAAATGCTTTCCCAATTTCCCAATGGCGCTGTTTACATCCCGCAAAATCTAAGTCATGAAATGCTCGTAGCTTCCGGTGTCTTAGGCCATAGAGATGATTGGAGCCATTCTGGTCTCTGATCAGCTCTATGGTCAGCTGGCGGAACCACCGGCTGCATTCTCAGGTTCCCTGTTGGGACAGGAGAGCCTGAGAAAACCATGGAAGATGGTGCGGGGGGGGGGACATTCCCTCCCACTGCTTGTAAAAGTAGTCTAGAGGCTAATTAGCCGCTGGGATTGCTTTTACATGAAAGCCGACCGCTGGTTGAAAAGAATGATACCAAGATGATACCTAAACCTGCAGGCATCATTCTGGTATAAGCACTCAAAGTCCCGCAACATACCAGTATGTTGCTGGAACTGGTTGGGCATATATTGTAATTTTTTTTTCATGCAGCCTGTGGGCTGAACGAAAAAAAAATATTGATCGGTGGGTATGCCCACCATTAGATACCTCCCTTCATCCACCCACTTCTAATGGTGGGCATACATGCACCATTTATATATGCCGAAGCATGGGGGCATCCTCCCGCAAAAGGTAGGAGTAGATCACTCCTCCACCCCTTATGCCCCCATGCTTCGGCATATATGCTCTTTTTTAACTGTGGTGGTGAAATCACCCCCGACAGTGCTGGAGTCGCGGCTTTATGTATCATGGGAGCAAACGCTGTTGCTGTCAAGATAAATAAATCCGCGCTGCAACTGAATGGCGTACCTGCTAAGCAAATGATGGTTAACAATAAAACAAAGTAACATTACAGTATAACAGTAAGACGTACCATACCTGCAAAGCAAATACAAAAAAAATAGCAAAAAATAACACATTTAACACAATCTGTGCCTAAAATATATATATGCCGAAGCATGGGGGCATCCTCCCGCAAAAAAGTTATGCCGCGTACATACATTCAAACTTTTCCACGGGCAAGCCCTCCGTCGGAATTTTGACTGTATGTACGTGGCATTAGGAGCAAAATCGCTCCTCCACCCCTTATGCCCCCATGCTTCGGCATATATGCTCTTTTTTAACTGTGGTGGTGAAATCACCTCCGACAGCGCTGGAGTCGTCGCTTTACGTATCGTGGGAGCAAACGCTGTTGCTGTCAAGATAAATAAATCCACGCTACAGCTGAATGGCGTACCTGAAAACAAAAAATGGTTAACAATAAAACATTGCAGAATAGAATACAGTACAAAGGAGCAGAACAATAGAGAGAGAATAGAGAGAGAGAGAGAACAACAAAACGACAACTATTTTTGGTTTTTTTATTTTATATTTTTTTTGGTTTTTTGTTTTTTTTACTTTTTTTTTTTAACACTTTTTTATGTAACTTTAACACTTCTGTTGTAACGGTTCCAGCGGTTTGGGTCTCTCAAAATGTGATGGCATCTTGGGAGACCCTGTGAACGTGTGCCTAGCCTGTGCAATGCTGTACCCTACGCTAATACTCAACTAGTTCATGGTAGCGTTCAAAACACTCACCCTGACAAAGACCAGGATTGCCAGGACAGCGTGGACAATAAGAACGGGTGTCATGCCTAAATCCGCGCTTTCTGCAGACACAACATTTTCTTTGGGGGGCTCGTTGGGTAGGGGTACTCGGGATGACATAAGAATAATGTCTCTCATGCAGCCGGCTTACTGCATCTGGTAGGGGAAGGTGAGGTGGAGCACCGCCTGGATACAGAAGGGCTCTGACGATATCCTCCTGGAATTTGAGGAAGGATCCAGTCCATCCTGAAGCTTTGTGTAGTACATAAGCATTCAGTATAGCCAATTGGAATAAATAAACAGACACTTTTTTGTACCAGCGTCTGGACTTATGGGCAACTAGATACGGCGCCAACAACTGGTCATTGAGGTCCACCCCTCCCATGTTAAGGTTATATTTGTGGACACAGAGGGGTTTCTCCATAATACCAGTCGCCGTAGGAATTTGGACCGTCGTGTCTGCATGAAGGGAGGTAAGAACGAAAACATTCTTATTATCCCTCCACTTCATAGCGAGCAAATTATTACTGCGCAAGCAGGCTCTCTCCCCCAGCCTAAGACGGGACTCTACAAGCCGCTGGGGAAAGCCCCGGCGATTAGGTCGCACAGTGCCACATGCTCCAATCTGCTGATCAAACAAGTGACTAAACAGTGGCACGCTCAGGCATGTACTGGCCATTGGGACTACTGGGAGTTTCCCGGTGGGCCGATGGCCCAGTGGGCCACTCTGATGTAAGGGGGCTGGTGATGGGCCACTCTGATGTAAGGGAGTGCTGATGGGACACTCTGATGTAAGGAGGCTGGTGATGGGCCACTCTGATGTAAGGGAGTGCTGATGGGACACTCTGATATAAGTGGGTGCTGATGGGACACTCTGATGTAAGGGGGCTGGTAATGGGACACTCTGATGTAAGGGGTGCTGATGGGACACTCTGTTGTAAGGGGGCTGGTGATGGGACACTCTGATGTAAGGGAGTGCTGATGGGACACTCTGATATAAGGGGCTGCTAATGGGACATTCTGTTGTAAGGGGGCTGGTGATGGGACACTCTGATGTAAGGGGTGCTGATGGGACACTGGTGTAAGGGGGCTGGTGATGGGACACTCTGATGTAAGGGAGTGCTGATGGGACACTCAAAATGTAAGTGGGCCGGTCTAGATGAAGTCCAGGGCCAAATTTCTGTCCCAGTCCAGCCCTGGGCACGCTTGTGTAATAATTGTCCACGTACAAGTGGTACCCCTTTCCGAATAAGGGTGACACCATGTCCCACACTATCTTGCCAGCGCTTCCTATGTAGTCAGGGCAGTTCTCCGGCTCTACGTGACTATCTTTACCCTCATAAACCATGAAACTACATGTATAGCCTGTGGCCCTGTCACAGAGCTTATACATCTTGACCCCGTATCTGGAACGCTTGTTGGGGACGTATTGTTTGAATGACAAGCGACCAGAAAACTTAATCAGGGACTCATCAACGCAGACAACTTGATCGGGAGTAAACAAGTCTGCAAAACGTTGGTTGAAGTGGTTTATGAGGGGCCGAATTTTGTAGAGCCGATCGTATTCAGGGTCTCCACGAGGACGACAGAGTTCATTGTCGCTGAAGTGCATGAACCGCAAAATCATCTCGTATCGTGCCCTGGACATGGAAGCAGAGAACACGCGCATATGGTGAATTGGGTCAGTGGACCAATATGACCGCAACTCACTCTTTTTGGTTATGCCCATGTTGAGGGAGAGGCCCAGAAAGATTTTAAATTCGGAAACCGTAACTGGTTTCCATTGTCTGGCAAGGGCGGACTGGGGAATAGTGGCGATGTGTTGAGCAGCGTACAAATTGGTTTGGTCCACAATAGATCTATAGAGATCTTCGGTGAAAAACAGTGAGTAAAAGTCAAGTGTCGTAAAATCAACTGTTTCCACGTTAATGCCAGGTTGGCCAGTGAATGGGGGAAGTACGGGTTCTGCAGAAGTGGTGGGCACCCAAATAGGATTGGCGAATTCTGCAGGAAGGGCACTATGGGTACGACGGGCCTGTCTTTGTCTTCTTCTTGGTGGCAGCGGGACACTACTTGTGCTTGCCACCTCGCCAGCTTGAACTGCACTTATGGGACTCGCCACGTCACCACGTGTTACTGCAGTGCTGGATGTAGGTCCAGGGTGTACTAGGCCGCTGGTGCTTGCCAGTTCACCAGAAGGA
Source organism: Lithobates pipiens (assembly GCF_037356315.1). Classification (NCBI taxonomy): domain Eukaryota; kingdom Metazoa; phylum Chordata; class Amphibia; order Anura; family Ranidae; genus Lithobates; species Lithobates pipiens. The sequence continues at coordinate 489,526,265 of NW_027507758.1, forward strand.
TGAGCGGCTCTAGTACGTCTCTGCTCCATACGAGTGGCCTGCGGTTTATGCACCTCAACAACAGAATACATTCGGGATCGGGCACACCTGTCCCTAACAGAGGCCTCATCTCCGTCGTCAGAGCTATCTGTCATGGAGCTGCTGTCCTCTACAGGATCGTATTCTGAGCCTGAATCTGACAGATGAGTGACGTCCTCTTCACTATCTGTCATGCTCAGAAACGTGTAGGCCTCTTCACTAGTGTACCTTCGCTTTGCCATTTTGGGCTCTAAATTTAGGGGTACACTAGTGAGACTCACAGGTAAAAAAGCACCTAGCCTGTCAGCGACTGTTTCAAAACGCTACAAAAAAAACTGTTAGCGATCGCAGGGATCAAACCTGACTCTGCGAACGCTGCAGTTATGTGTGTTGTGTTTTGTAAGTGACAGTGATCGATCGATACTGCACTTGGGTGGGCTGGGCTGGGCTTGGCGGAGGGGCTAAACGCAGGTGCTAGCAGGTATCTGGGCTGATCCCGCTAACAATGCGTTTTGGGAAACCTAAAATGCTGGCAACGCTAATATAGATCTGATCAGATACTATATTACTAAGGGAGGTGTATGCTTTGCGCGTGGGTGTTAGCGGTACTGGCACTAACCTGACGCTGGGGCGACGCAGGCCTTATCTGACCCTCAAACTTATATCACCCGCCGGGTGATCAGGGGGTTAAACCTTTATTAGGTAATAAATGGCGGGTGCCCTGAAACAAAAAAAAAAAAAACTAACCAACCAGCGTCACCTGTAACAGTTATATGGTGATCACTGGTGAAAGGGTTAACTGGGGGGCAATCAGGGGGCTATGCGGTAGTATATGGGGGTCCCTGGCCCTATAAAAAGCTGCAGCGAACCTAAATACTTACCTGCCTAACTAGCGTCACCTGTGACACTAATACAGCGATCAGAAAAACGATCGCTTATTAGTGACACTGGCGACGGGGGGTGATCACGGGGTTAAACCTTTATTGGGGGGGTTAGGGGGGCACCCTAGAGCTAAAGGGGGCTAGCCCTAACTGCCCTAACAGTTATTACAGTCACAAATGACACCAATGCAAAAAAAAAAAAAAAAATGCAATTGGTGTCACTGTGACTGGGGGGGGGGGGGGGGGCAGGGGTGATTGGGGGGTGATCAGGGGGGTGAAAAGTGTGCCTGGCGTGTTCTACTGTAAGTGTAGTGTTGGTGCAACTCACCGATCCTCTCTCCTCGGTGCCGGAACGAAAAAGACCGACACGAGGAGAGATTACTTCACTTCCTCTGCCTGTGTTTACATTACAGGAGAGGAAGTGATGTCACCGAGCATTTTCATTCGTCGGGAGCGATCGCGAGGGGGTGGCCATGAATGAATGGCCGTCCCCTCGTCCGGGATCGCTCCCGAACGAATACCGACCGCCGCAGGCACCGGGCGGGGGCCCGATCGGGCCCCCGACCTGCGGGCAGGCAAGGACGTACATGTAAGCCCTTATGCCTGCCCGTGGCATTCTGTCGGCGTACATCGTCGTGCGGCGGTCGGCAAGTGGTTAAGTATTTGCTTCTCATTGTGGACTCTATCTTGGTATAGTATGCTTTGAAAGGCATTTTTTAGTGTCTGCTTGCTTCTGCTATTCAGGTCGTCCTTTCAGGCCTTGCTGTTTAGCGTTGCTTTCTGGTGTCCGTTATGACCACCCGACCGTTTTCCAAACATGTTTCGTCTACGTCCTCATCGTACAGCTTGTGCTGTGCAGGGGTTCTTACTTTGACTTTGACACAAGCCAAAGGGCTTGTGTCAAAGTCAAAGTAAGAACCCCTGCACAGCACAAACTGTACGATGAGGACGTAGATGAACCTTTAGGACCTCAAGTTCTCTACAGGCATCTCCCCCCAGGCTCTGGGGATCATTATTCCAGAGACCTGTTCTGCCATCATTCAGCTCCTGCTGAAGGACTATATTATGCAAATTTTTAACCGTAAGCATCACATTCTATGTATTTCATGATTGCTAATGTCTTGCATTTCTTTCCTCATTCCCTAATTACCATCATTGCAATATGCTCTAATTCATATACTCTGCCCCTTTGTCCTCATGCAGATTTGCCTCACTAACTTCCCCACCATGCTCTTCTTGGCCCCTAAAACTAGAGTCTAGTCACTTGACAATGTCATTTGGCAGCTCCATAGTATTGCTTTTCCCTAAACACTCCCTAAAATCTCTACAAATGTGATGTGTGTGCTTCAATTCATGCAAAGTGACCTTTTTATTGTTTTTTGGAGTTGTGCCAAACTCATTAGTAACCCCCGTCTCCCCAACTGTTACCTCAGCTGATAGCAATCTTCTATCTCATGACTTGACCCAACCCAATACACACTCTAAATACTTTTTTCATGATCACATTTATGGACAAATTCACCAAAGCATGTAGTGTAAGGGCTTGCCTCAATACTTTCAAATGCTAGTTTTATTTTTTCAACATAATCATTTTATTGCTATGTAATAGCATAATGTCAAAATGTCCTTCCATTTTGTTATTATGACACTTCTTACCTGTCCGGTGGGCTGCCAATAGTGTAACTAAGGAGGGGCTTCACAAAGTATCACACATTATTTAGGCATTCAGCTCTCAATCAAGTGGAGAGGGTTACTTCTCCTAAACATCCCCCCTCATTTTTTAACAAGGGCCCATCAGATGGGGGGGATGGGGGGGGGGGGGGGTTAGGACTCTCATAAGGGGACCTTATACTTTAGGCTTTAAATACTCATTTTAAAAAATGTTATACTAATTGTCTTCAAAAATGTGGGTGTCTAATCTGCATGCAATGTTGATTTGTCAAATTACTAGTTTGTTTTCTTGTGTCACTACACAGTGTCCTTCAACGCAACAGGAATGGCAGACTGTGGCCTCCCACTTTGCCATTTTTTTTCAAGTTGTGCCTTTTTCAGCAACAGTGCAAACCCAAGTTCATTGCGAGATGAGGGGACAGTCTCTTCTTCAGATAATCTTATTATGTTGTTGGTCTGCTACACACACACCTTCTTTTTGTTAACTAATGTGTAGTGCATGACTGATCTAAATCATGCTCATTTTCAGCACCATGGCAGGAAAATGCCATGATTGTCCAAATTTACACATCACTGTGGGTGCTTTTTACTAAAGGCACATCCACTATGCACTACAAGTGCACTGCAAAAGTACACCTGAAACTGCACTTGGAGTGCAAAGTGGAGTTGCCTTTAGTAAATCACACTCCTCCTCAGCACAAACTCAAATTTCACTACAAATACATTTTAAGCCCAATGAAAAAGGAAGCCACACATTGTTGAGAATGAAACTTTTTAATACAAGCACATTCATATGTGCGTTTAGTAAAGGTTTTTACAACACAACCAAGATATTTTGGGTATCCAAAACCCAGTTTAATAATATTTATTTTTGAGTTGTTTTTTTGTGTAAATAGGCATGTATCAAACCGTAAAATACAGAACACAGGAACTTACAAAGTTCAACTTGGAAAAGTGAAGACAATATCAGACCTGAGTATGTACAAACTGGGCTAATATTGCCTTCATCACATGGGGTGTAACCCCTGAAAAATCTAAATTTGGAAGATGCACACAGTGTGTCAACATGTGCTATCTCCCATCATGGGGGATCAATGTACATGCTTTGGGGCTGCAACCCCTTCATCTCAGACACTTTCCACAAAATGTACATTGATCCCCCATGATGGGAGATAGCGCATGTTTACACACTCTGTGCATCTTCCAAATTTGGAATTATGCTAAATCCACCTTTTTTATTTTCTAAAACAAAAATAAAACCCTATCTAGTTTTTTCGTTTTCACACTCTCCCCAAAACATCAATGATGTTCTTCATTTTATTTTTACCATCATTGATGTTTTGTTGTACAATTTCCAAATCCCTATTGCACACCATTATCTCCCTGATCAAGATCTGGGTACTTTTACTGGTAAAACGGGAATCTTCCTCCACATTACCTAGAAAAAAAACAAACAAACACACCATGTAATCCAAATATGGTGTTATACATTGATGAGCTGTGTTCTCCAACACTCACCTGTTGTGGTGACAATTTGGCCAACCTCCACAATCTCTCCTTCTTCCTCCTCCTCCTGCTCCTGCTCCTCTGTTTCTGCTTTTGGAAGTTGCCCTTCTTTGGGAGGGGTGTGGTCCCTGGTGTCCTCATGGTCCCTGGTGTCCTCATACTTGCCGAGTCTTCTCTCCCCTATGAGAATGTAAACAAAGAATAATTAGCACACAGAGGGCATAAATAGGAATATGAAACATTGCTTGGAAGTGTTGTACAATTGTGTTTTTAGGCCGAGTTACAAGGTGAGAACATTATTGGGGCCACTTTGTTAAGCTGGAATACTTCCCTGCAGAACGATGTTTCATACGAACGAACGAAACCATGACCTTGAAAGTGGCCATTTTAAAATGCACAACATGAAATCCAAGCACATGGAGCATGTATGCAAGCAAGAATAATGATATGAACACACGACAACTACTTATTTTTTTTAAGAACACGCTTGATCCTTATGTACTGCTCGTGCTCCCTCAGTTTCAGGTCTGACCAGCGTTTTCTCAGTTGATCCTTGGATCGGCGTACCCCAAAATTCTTCAGAAGACTCTTCACAACTTTATTCATGATCTTGGCCTTTCTGATATTTGGGTTTGGGTAAGGTTCATACTTCCCATCATAGTCGGTCCTGTTCAATATGTCGACCATCTCCAACATCTCTCCAAAAGACATATTTGAGGCCTTAAATCTTGTCTTCCTGGGTCAGGGCGTTTCTGGCTCCGGGCTTTCCTCACCCTCCTCCTCGTTAGTGGAACTATTATTGCGCACCTGCGTTCTCTCCGCCATGTGCTCTCTCCACTGCGCGGGAAGCGAAGGGGCGGGGAATAGTCTGGAAAGAACGTCAGGGGCGGGCGGAGTTTCACGCATGCGCACTGTATATAAAACGCCACACATGTGTATCGTCCGTACGATCTGGGAGGAGAGTGTGAGGCACGGACGCGGTGAACGTCAAAACGAAGGTAACATTTTTAAATTTGTGCTTCACTAGACTAGACTGCTTGTATCTAGGCCGCTGTTGGGACAAGATTAGGAGGGATTTTAATTGCATTATTAGTATTTGAGGATTTGTCTTGTGTTGTGTCTTGCAGAGAAAATGGACCCATTCACCAATCCCAACTTTATGGGGCTCTTCCTCAAGCTATACATGGAGATGCCCTGCCTGTGGCAGTTCTACAACAAATTTTATTATGACAGATCCAAGAGGAACGCAGCACTGGAGAAACTGCTTGCTTTGGTGCAGATCAGGGTCCCCGCGGCAGACATGACATATCTGAATCGCTAAATTGTGACCATGAAGCTTACATATTTCAGGGAGAGGAAGAAGCACCTGGAGTCCTTGAGAGCAGGAGATCCAGATGCTGTTTATTACCCCAGGATGGTGCACTTTGACAGGCTGCATTTTCTGTTAGACCAGGGGGTACCCAGGCCACCACTCAGGCCACCACTTTCCATGCTTCCTCCAAGGCATCCTTCACCCCCAGCTGAGGCTTCTGATGACCAACCTGGGCCATCCAGGCAGCACCATGTGGTGGGGCCCAGCTTGAGACAGGTATTGCATTGTTGAACATATTTCTTGTGTTACATTTAATGATGTTAACTAGATTAGATGTTCTTATTGATCAGTAAGTTGAGATTTCTCCAAGTGGTTTACATCTCAATAGACAGTAGTGATCAAAAATGATTGGGACGGGAAAGAAAAATGCTGGTGTCAGAATGATAGTCTGTTCTATTTGGTAACAGTCAAATAGCAAAAGCCAGGAGCACAAAATGTTGTGATTGATGATCAAAAAACTAAAACTATGTCCCCTTTTCATACACAGAAAGACCTTAGTCGGGGGGAGGCTGTGGCAAGTGGCAGCCAGGAGGTCCAACAACGCCCTCCTCCTCCTGCCCCAGCTAGAGGAGCCCAGCCACAGCCTGGAAGGATGCCTGGTGGGAAGTCCCAAAGGAAGACCAGAGAGTGATGGCCTGGGATGAGTCTGGTGTGCCAGAAGATGCAGCCTCTTCAAGATCACCATCCTGGGCATCTGAATTTCCTGCTCTCGAGGACTTCAGTAGCGGACTTCTCTCCCTGAGATATCTACTCCTCAGGCCACCAATTTTTTTTATATCTCATTTAGTCATGTCTGCCCTGGGGGCCAAAGGCTGCACCAAAGTTAATAAGTTTCTCCAGTGCTGTGTTCCTAGTTTTCTTTTCAAGCAAAAAAATAAATTTTATTTTTGTTTGATGAAATACTTGTGTAATGTGTTTTCCTTCAAAAAGTAGAGTTTATTTGTGAGCAGGCAGGTACATTTCCAAAATACAAAGTAAAATAAATAACAAGGGGTACCAACACTAAACAACCTCCTGTAGATTAAAAAATAAAATCTAAAAAATACAATAATGTTGTTGTTATAAGTTTACACCCAAAAATAAAAAGTTCAAAAAAGGAGAAATGACCAGTGTCTTTAAAGGAGTTTTTTAGGGAACCCCCCCCCCCCCCCCCACAAAAAAAACATTAAAAAACAAAACAAAAAAAAACAAAACAAACATTGTGTAGATGTGACTTAAACTAAAATTGTATTGCTGAAATGGTTAAAAAAGAGTAATTAAATCCGTTCGGGAGAAGTGTGTGTGACTATGAGCATCAAAAGAAGTTCGTTCTTGCAGCATTGTTAAAGATCAAGAGAATGTGCTTGATGACTGATTTTTTAACATTGCAGCGTGACGAATGTGCTATATCGCTTACGAGCAGTAGTTTTACCTGAACGAGCACTTCCGTGTCGGAATTTGAATGTGAGCATGCGTGGCACTTGGTCCGATGAAAATGCTGTACACATGATCGGATTAGTTCCGTCCGGCCCAGTTGGTCGGGAAATCTTTCCAACATGTTGGAAATTTGGATCGGACGGAGATTCGGACGGAATCAGTCCAATGCATACCACACACAGTCGGATTATCTGACGACGCGGTCCGATAAGACTCATTCCGACAGATTCTCCGACCATGTGTACAAGGGCTTAGAGTGGGCCGCCTAGAAAAATTGAGTGATCTGGGGAGAAGGGCCTTAGTCAGGGAGGTGACCAAGAACCCAATGGTCACTCTGACAGAGCTCCAGCCTTTCTCTGTGAAGAGAGGGGAACCTTGCATAAGAACAACCATCTCTGCAGCACTCCACCAATCAGGCCTGTATGGTAGAGTGGCCAGACTCCAAAAGGCACCTGAAGGGCTCTCAGGCCATGAGAAACAATATTCTCTGGTCTGATGAAACAAAGGTTGAACTCTTTGGCCTGAATGGCAAGTGTCATGTCTGGAGGAAACCAGGTACAGCTCATCACCTGGCCACTATCATCCCTACAGTGAAGCATGACATCATGCTGTAGGGATGTTTTTCAGTGGCAGGAACTGGGAGACTACTCAGGATCGAGGGGACGATGAATGCAGCAATGTACAGAGAAATCCTTCATGAAAACCTGTTTCTGATCGCTCTCAACGTCAGACTGGGGCGAAGGTTCATCTTTCAACAGGACAACGACCCTAATTCAATCACACCCATCAACAGAAGGGGGAGAATTTGTCCGAATACATCTCTCGAGTAGACAGGATGCTGCATTAGATTATCTACCAGGTTACTACTGAAGAGAATATAAGTGGTACCATCATACCCTGAACTGATAAGAGAAGTAAGAGAGGAGGAGGCTCTATTGGAAGAGAAAAGCCAAAGATCAAAGTGGTGGCTCGAGCTGTTCATGCAAAAATGGATTTCTCAGATGAAGATAGTGGAACCGAGTCTGAACCAGTAGGATTGGCCCTTCCTAACATTAACACCTTCAATAGACGTCCTCCCCTTTGTAAGCTGGCCATGCCCCCGTGAAGGGCACGAGCAGCGTGCTGTGATCACCTGAGTCAATGAGACTCGAGTGATCACAGATCGGAGTAAGGGTTTAATCCTGACCCTTACCACGTAATCAGCTGTCAGCCAATAAAAGCTGATCAGGTAATGTAAACAGACGATCGGTAATCGCTTTTTTTTTCTTCTCACGCTGTGAGGAGAATAAAAGAGCTGATCACCGGCTTCTGATGAAGGGACATCGGTCAGGGCTGGGCCCAGTTACTTCCCATCATAGTCGGTCCTGTTCAATATGTCGACCATCTCCAACATCTCTCCAAAAGACATATTTGAGGCCTTAAATCTTGTCTTCCTGGGTCAGGGCGTTTCTGGCTCCGGGCTTTCCTCACCCTCCTCCTCGTTAGTGGAACTATTATTGCGCACCTGCGTTCTCTCCGCCATGTGCTCTCTCCACTGCGCGGGAAGCGAAGGGGCGGGGAATAGTCTGGAAAGAACGTCAGGGGCGGGCGGAGTTTCACGCATGCGCACTGTATATAAAACGCCACACATGTGTATCGTCCGTACGATCTGGGAGGAGAGTGTGAGGCACGGACGCGGTGAACGTCAAAACGAAGGTAACATTTTTAAATTTGTGCTTCACTAGACTAGACTGCTTGTATCTAGGCCGCTGTTGGGACAAGATTAGGAGGGATTTTAATTGCATTATTAGTATTTGAGGATTTGTCTTGTGTTGTGTCTTGCAGAGAAAATGGACCCATTCACCAATCCCAACTTTATGGGGCTCTTCCTCAAGCTATACATGGAGATGCCCTGCCTGTGGCAGTTCTACAACAAATTTTATTATGACAGATCCAAGAGGAACGCAGCACTGGAGAAACTGCTTGCTTTGGTGCAGATCAGGGTCCCCGCGGCAGACATGACATATCTGAATCGCTAAATTGTGACCATGAAGCTTACATATTTCAGGGAGAGGAAGAAGCACCTGGAGTCCTTGAGAGCAGGAGATCCAGATGCTGTTTATTACCCCAGGATGGTGCACTTTGACAGGCTGCATTTTCTGTTAGACCAGGGGGTACCCAGGCCACCACTCAGGCCACCACTTTCCATGCTTCCTCCAAGGCATCCTTCACCCCCAGCTGAGGCTTCTGATGACCAACCTGGGCCATCCAGGCAGCACCATGTGGTGGGGCCCAGCTTGAGACAGGTATTGCATTGTTGAACATATTTCTTGTGTTACATTTAATGATGTTAACTAGATTAGATGTTCTTATTGATCAGTAAGTTGAGATTTCTCCAAGTGGTTTACATCTCAATAGACAGTAGTGACCAAAAATGATTGGGACGGGAAAGAAAAATGCTGGTGTCAGAATGATAGTCTGTTCTATTTGGTAACAGTCAAATAGCAAAAGCCAGGAGCACAAAATGTTGTGATTGATGATCAAAAAACTAAAACTATGTCCCCTTTTCATACACAGAAAGACCTTAGTCGGGGGGAGGCTGTGGCAAGTGGCAGCCAGGAGGTCCAACAACGCCCTCCTCCTCCTGCCCCAGCTAGAGGAGCCCAGCCACAGCCTGGAAGGATGCCTGGTGGGAAGTCCCAAAGGAAGACCAGAGAGTGATGGCCTGGGATGAGTCTGGTGTGCCAGAAGATGCAGCCTCTTCAAGATCACCATCCTGGGCATCTGAATTTCCTGCTCTCGAGGAATTCAGTAGCGGACTTCTCTCCCTGAGATATCTACTCCTCAGGCCACCAATTTTTTTTATATCTCATTTAGTCATGTCTGCCCTGGGGGCCAAAGGCTGCACCAAAGTTAATAAGTTTCTCCAGTGCTGTGTTCCTAGTTTTCTTTTCAAGCAAAAAAATAAATTTTATTTTTGTTTGATGAAATACTTGTGTAATGTGTTTTCCTTCAAAAAGTAGAGTTTATTTGTGAGCAGGCAGGTACATTTCCAAAATACAAAGTAAAATAAATAACAAGGGGTACCAACACTAAACAACCTCCTGTAGATTAAAAAATAAAATCTAAAAAATACAATAATGTTGTTGTTATAAGTTTACACCCAAAAATAAAAAGTTCAAAAAAGGAGAAATGACCAGTGTCTTTAAAGGAGTTTTTTAGGGAACCCCCCCCCCCCCCCACAAAAAAAACATTAAAAAACAAAACAAAAAAAACAAAACAAACATTGTGTAGATGTGACTTAAACTAAAATTGTATTGCTGAAATGGTTAAAAAAGAGTAATTAAATCCGTTCGGGAGAAGTGTGTGTGACTATGAGCATCAAAAGAAGTTCGTTCTTGCAGCATTGTTAAAGATCAAGAGAATGTGCTTGATGACTGATTTTTTAACATTGCAGCGTGACGAATGTGCTATATCGCTTACGAGCAGTAGTTTTACCTGAACGAGCACTTCCGTGTCGGAATTTGAATGTGAGCATGCGTGGCACTTGGTCCGATGAAAATGCTGTACACATGATCGGATTAGTTCCGTCCGGCCCAGTTGGTCGGGAAATCTTTCCAACATGTTGGAAATTTGGATCGGACGGAGATTCGGACGGAATCAGTCCAATGCATACCACACACAGTCGGATTATCTGACGACGCGGTCCGATAAGACTCATTCCGACAGATTCTCCGACCATGTGTACAAGGGCTTAGAGTGGGCCGCCTAGAAAAATTGAGTGATCTGGGGAGAAGGGCCTTAGTCAGGGAGGTGACCAAGAACCCAATGGTCACTCTGACAGAGCTCCAGCCTTTCTCTGTGAAGAGAGGGGAACCTTGCATAAGAACAACCATCTCTGCAGCACTCCACCAATCAGGCCTGTATGGTAGAGTGGCCAGACTCCAAAAGGCACCTGAAGGGCTCTCAGGCCATGAGAAACAATATTCTCTGGTCTGATGAAACAAAGGTTGAACTCTTTGGCCTGAATGGCAAGTGTCATGTCTGGAGGAAACCAGGTACAGCTCATCACCTGGCCACTATCATCCCTACAGTGAAGCATGACATCATGCTGTAGGGATGTTTTTCAGTGGCAGGAACTGGGAGACTACTCAGGATCGAGGGGACGATGAATGCAGCAATGTACAGAAAAATCCTTCATGAAAACCTGTTTCTGATCGCTCTCAACGTCAGACTGGGGCGAAGGTTCATCTTTCAACAGGACAACGACCCTAAGCACACAGCCAAGATAAAAAAAGGAGTGGCTACGGGACAAGTCTATGAATGTCCTTGAGTGGTCTAGCCAAAGCCCAGACTTGAACCCTATTGAAAATTTCTGGAGAGATCTGAAAATGGCTGTGCACCAATGCTCCCCATCCAACCTGATGGAGCTTGAGAGCTCCTGCAAAGAATAATTGGAAAAACTGATGAAAAAAAGTGTGTGCCAAGCTTGTAGCATCATACTCAAAATGACTTGAGGCTGTAATTGGTGCCAAACATGCTTCAACAAAGTATTGAGCAAAGGCTGTGAATACTTATGTACATGTGATTTTTTTTTTTCCCTTTTTTATTTTTAATAAATTTGCAGATTTCAAACAAACTTCTTTCACATTGTCATTATGGGGTATTGTTTGTAGAATTTTGAGGAAAATAATGAATATAAATCTTTTTGGAATAGGGCTGTAACACAACAAAATGTGTAAAAGTGAAGTGCTGTGAATATTTTCTGGGTGCACTGTACCAATGGTGTACACAATGCCTCTGTCAGGGCTGGGCTCTCAGCCCTTCCTTCTCTATGCTCAGGTTGCTCAGCTGTCGGTTAATTGTCAGTACTCATCGTTCCACAGTGGCTCACTTGTTGATTATCTCCTGCTCATCAGTCAAGACCACAGCCAGCCCCTTCTGGTTATTTAACTGCTTGCTGACCAGCCGCCGCAGAATAGCACGGCTGGGCGAAACGACATTACCTTGCGCCGCTTCGCCTTTTGGCCAATAGGGACCTTTTGGCCAGTAGGGGCAGCCTGCAACACAGATTGTACCAGAACAGCCACAGTCCAGGTGAGCAGTGCGAATCAGGATCGTCTGTAACGCTATGTCAAACTGATCCATTCGGTGATCCTGCTCATTCAATCTGGAGAAAATATTACCACTAGGTGAATTGCCTGCATCTTCTGAATTCATGGCCTTCACCTACTGTCAGGAACCATGAAACAGATGGAGACATAAAATGCAGTACAAATCACACAATTTTAATAAAATAGTAAAAATGGCACACATAGTCAAAATATAGCCAGGGTTTGGTAGCCAAATCGGTAGAGTCTGAAACCATGAATCAGACTGAGACAGAAGTACAGTTAAATCACACTTGTTTAATAATAATAAAAAAAGGTAAACAGAGTAAACGTAGTCAAAACATAGCCAGAGTTCAGGAATTGGAATGGATAGTCAGACAAGCCAAAACATCAGGGAGCCAGAGATGAGCGTAGTAGAACAGCAAGCAGGATCTGGAGTGAGAAGGAATGTCAGCTAAGCAAGTCTTTAAGAGAAACAAGAAAGGAGAGCATCTCTAGAGATGTGACCAAGGCGAAGGCAGAGATCATCTGGACTGGACGGCTTAAGTAGGCAGGACTGGCTAGCAGGATATTATCAACAGGTGAGTCACTGTGGAGAGATAGGAGCTGGCAATTAGCCGACAGCTGAGCGGCCAGCTTTGAGAAGGGCTGGGCCCAGCCCTGACCGATGTCCCTTCATCAGAAGCCGGTGATCAGCTCTTTTATTCTCCTCACAGCGTGAGAAGAAAAAAAAAGCGATTACCGATCGTCTGTTTACATTACCTGATCAGCTTTTATTGGCTGACAGCTGATTACGTGGTAAGGGTCAGGATTAAACCCTTACTCCGATCTGTGATCACTCGAGTCTCATTGACTCAGGTGATCACAGCACACTGCGCGTGCCCTTCACGGGGGCATGGCCAGCTTACAAAGGGGAGGACGTCTATTGAAGGTGTTAATGTTAGGAAGGGCCAATCCTACTGGTTCAGACTCGGTTCCACTATCTTCATCTGAGAAATCCATTTTTGCATGAACAGCTCGAGCCACCACTTTGATCTTTGGCTTTTCTCTTCCAATAGAGCCTCCTCCTCTCTTACTTCTCTTATCAGTTCAGGGTATGATGGTACCACTTATATTCTCTTCAGTAGTAACCTGGTAAATCTAATGCAGCATCCTGTCTACTCGAGAGATGTATTCGGACAAACTCTCCCCCTTCTGTTGATGGGTGTGATTGAATTTGGACATCAGTTCCGCGGTAGTTTCAACCCTTTCCAAATACAGCATACAGAGCATCTATGTAGTCCATGGCAACACAAGTTTTCTTGACCATCCCCAGATTACGGGCCTCAAAGACTCTCACTAAGCCGTTGTCGTTTCACCACCTCTGGAACATGCCACTCTTCCATGGCCTGCAGAGCATGACTCATCTATGTTTCAAAGTCATCCTCCCCCACAGGGGTTGACAATTGCCCTGAGAAGAACCTAAGTCTTCGGTAGCTCTGGTTGGAATTTCCAGATCTGTTCTTCACTAAACTATCAACTAGTCGGCTCATATCCATGTAGAAAGAAAGAGGAGGGGCTCTGGCCCCTTGAGAGTTGGCTCCCAAAGGTACAGGACCCTTCTCCTGAGTTTGGGTCAAGGGCTGTCTCTCAGTCTATTCTCCCCCCACTTTGAGTGGGAACACTTTAGCAATCACCCCTTCAGCCAGACGTACCACTTCCTCCTGGGAACACATGGGTACTTCATCTTGCCATTCCAATAGTACCCTGACTTGATCCAGGCTTCAGCTTCCACAATGTAAGCCCAGTGTCCTGGTACTATGTTACTATGTTAATGTAAGCCCAGTGTCCTGGTACCAGAGCTGTCATCCACCTTCTGATCTCTCTTTCGGTGTGTACACTTCCTGAGATCTCCAGAACAGTGCTCTTCTCTGTTGGGGCTCCCTGACTCCTGCCCCAAGCAACCACGGCCATCAAAGTGACTTCTTACACACATTGTGGCTCTTGTATAGGTCAGCTAAGGGTCCTATTGATTCAAAGGTGGTCCAGTGCTGTCTCCTCTAAAGGAAAGGCCCAGCAACTGGAGAAGCACCCAGGGGAGGACTCTTCAGGAGGAGGCCGTGCGCAAGGCTAGCTTCTCTAAAGGAGCCTAGAGGCTCAGTTGAAGGACACTTCATGGATCTATATTCATACGGTATCGCCGGACCGGCTGAGAGATACTGGTACCGTATGATAGCTCTTTAAATTTGTCTATGTCCCTCAGTAATGCTCAAGTCTGTGGCAGAGACTTTTCTTTAAGTATTCTACATTCAAGTCTGTGAGAGAGACTTTATTTAGCACCCCCGCTAGGCCTAGTGAGAGGAGGTCTATCCGGGGGTTGTGAAACCCAGCTGTGAAACAGTTATTCTCTGGATTTCTTCTATACAAGACTTATCATATTTCTTTGCAGTCCAAAGTATCTGAACTTAAAGCGGGATTCCGCTGCCATTTTTTTTTTTTTTTTACCTGTGTCACTGGTGGGCGATTTCTACGGTGTCTTTGCAGTCACGATCGGCGTCTTTTTAACCCCCGGCATGACGATTTCATTGCTAAGGAAAACTTTTAAAAAAGCAGTCCGGCGGTTTCCATTTTCACTGTGGGCGTTTGAAGCCCACAGGCATTTACTTCCTGGATGCGATGACGCTGAGCTCCCAGCATCCACTGCTCCATCTCGCACATGCTCATTGAGTGTCCTCTTTGTTTTCCTTCCTCTTGCCTCGTGTGCTATAGTGGTAATGGCAGATAGAGCTGCCTGTCCACTTTCAAAATGGCAATTTCGGACACGCCCTCGTCACGTGACCAGCGTCCTCCTTCCGAAATCTCACGAGATTTCAGCATGATTGTGCCCCCCACGGATTCCTGGGAAATAGCTAAAAAAGTTCCCAGGGACCATTGCGAAGCCGATAAACACGCCTACTCCCACGGGAGGAGAGCCCGGAAGTCGGCATAAACATTAAAAATAAAAGGTAAATACTGCATATTATTTTATTTCAATGGTCATAACTGCATCTATGTTCCAAAGCCATTTGAATAAGATGAACTTGCAATTTTCTGTACAAAACCGCTTTAATCCTAACCCTCTACCCTAAACTGAGAGACTGTTTGTTTATATGTCAAATAAATAACCCAAAAGAAGATTCAGTGTCAGTTTCCACATTTCTTTGGGCCATTTACCACGGGAAACCCTAGACGGAGAAACAGTCAAGAAGGTAACGGTAAGCCCAGTAAAACCAGCAGCTCATTCGGGAGTCAGTGCTACATATATTACACATGTATGACATTTATGTACATATAAAGATAGTACCAGGAGTTTTAATTTTTATACCAATAGAAGGGTCACAATGTTTTGCAAGACAATATTGGCATCATACACTATGTAGATAGAGCAGTACCATGGTCTAGTGTTCACTCAACAAGAACCACAAAATTAAAATAAAATTAAAATTGGTAATAAGAATTGAATTATAACACCAGCCAATAACATAGCACCCAGTGTGCAGATCCAACAATCATGTAAAATAAATCACCCATATTACACCATCTGTTTCATCGCACAATGCCACACCAACCACTTTATGTGACTAATTAACCCAACAGCAACCTATTCAGAACCACTTGTGGTGGAGCCATTTCTGGGGAGTCTAACCAGTTCTGCCATATATTGGAGAATTTCTTCGGTGACTTTCTATGTTGATATGTGTGTTTTTCCCGGATGAAAGTACCATTAACCATTTGGATCCATTGCGCCTCCCTTGGGATGAGTGCCGATAGCCACAAACGGGCAATCAACTTCCTGGCTAAATATAAGACTCTTGTGAGGGCAATGAATACCGAGGGGAGGTACAAGTCTTCATCCAGGCTACTTAGTAAACACACCAGTGGTTCCAATTCAAGCTGAACCTGAAAGACATTGTTTATTCTAGTGACAACACGACTCCAGTATCTCACCAGTTTGGGAAACCGCCAGAGCATGTAAATAAGGTCACCAGAATGGGCCTGACATTTGGGACATATAGTGGAATCCAGTCTTCCCCATTTGTGTAGTTGTACCGGGGTACTATATACCCTGTGCAGAATGAACAGGTGGGATAACCTCTGCGACGCCGACACCGAAACCACCGGGTCCACTCCTAGAATCTGGTTCCACTGTTCACCGTCAATGGGGCCAACATCTCTCTCCCACCCCTCTCTACATGGTAGTAAGTCTGGAGCCTGTATATGTGATAGTAAATGGACATATATTCTGGAAATGATTCCCTTCTTCTCTGGGTCAGAGTAGATAGATTCAATAAACATGGAGTCTTCTAGCTGCATATTAGAGTGTCTACTTTGATATCTAATGGTGTGTTGTAGTTGTGTATATTGGAAGCAGTGGCCTCTAAGTGCAGGGAAATCGCACATCAATTGATCAAATGGTTTTAAAACATGTCCGTTGAGTATTTGGGTAAGGAATCTAACCCCGGCCCTTTCCCAAATTGACTGGCTGGGCATTTTATTTAGTTCAGTGTAAAAATGGTTCCGCAAAATAGGGGTCTGTCGTAGATACCCCGATAGTCCCAATGTGGTTTTGACCCTTTTCCATATTTTCATCATTGATCGTACTGTAGGACAGGTGGAGGGTACACTAGGGAAGCCCATCTCCATATGAGAAAGGGCAGAATAGTCTGCATCAGGGCCCACAAGAAGACCTCTGGAGGGGTCCGTTCCCGCCCCAAGATCCCAACCCGTAAAATGTTGCATCTGTGCCGCCAGGTAATACATTTGAGGATGTGGGACCGCCAACCTCCCCTGATCCTTGTAGCATGGCTAGTTTAATTCTCGCCACTCCCCCTCTCCAAATGAGAGCTCTAAATTGTGAATCTATGCACCGAAACCAGTATTGTAGTATCCATATCGGGGCATTGTGTAAAATATACAACAGCTGTGGTGCCCAGATCATTTTTATGAGATTTATTTTCACTATTTATTACATGTACTATATAATTATACTGTATATATACTAGTGTAACACTGTGCAGTGTTACTGTTATTCAGAAATGTATTTGGCCACAAGATAGCAGTGGTCTTGGTTATTACACAACCCATACAGAAATGCTGGGGATACTAGGACCTGTATGCTGTAAGCAGAATTATTTTATCCAGATTAGCTGAAGCTGAACTACACAGCCCAAGAGGACTGGTAAGGGGCGGGAGTGTTTAAAAAGAAAAAAGCCCAAGAACACTGGGGTAGATGGGAGACTGTGTTGGAGGCCAGACATGTGAGAGAGAGAGAGCGGATCCATGTAGGTCCAGGCTGGATTGGGCTGAACCAGAAAGCTGACCATACTGAGGAAGCAGGTTAGCGAAAACCTGCAGGCAGACAGACCGGGTCAACACCATCTTCACAGCCATCCCAGAGGAGGACAAAAAGGGAATCCCTCCAAATGGAAGGTCATCATTCACCATGTTGTACGGTGGGACCGGGCAAGAGGGTTCCTAAAGCACACATCTCTGCCATTGTCTTCAAGTCTGTTTGTTGTCTTCAGTTTCTTGAGTTCAGAACAGTTTACAGTAAAGGCCTCTACCTTCAGGCACAGACTATATAGATCATCCCGTGCTGCAGTCTACCACCCTTACTGTCTATCTCACACTGCCTGTGTGACGGACTGGGGTTTATATGGTCACAAAACAGACACCCCAAAGCAAAGTACATATTCATTTTTTTTTTATATTTCTAAACATCTCCCTTCTATTCTATTAATAACCAGTAGATGGCAGAGAAGGTACACAAACGGAGTCTATATAAGGCCACACACCATGTGACTGGAAATTAAACTACTTCCAGCCATAAAGTCAGTGGTCATATCTCATGCTGTTTGTGTGATTCTTTGCAGGTATGTACTCTAAATTGTTCCTAATCTGTATTAACCTGTGATAGAAAGATTCCTAAACATCTTGAGCAGATGCAGAAAAAGTCTCAGCAGATTTTATGCTATAGTTTTGCTGTAATTAGAAGTTTAGAACAGCATGTGTCAGAAACAAGTGAAAAGTGCATAAGAACATGAAAATACTGCATTAGTCAGAACAAATGTCTATGATAAACACTAAACCGTTCTAAATAGGTATATTTAAACCTGATTTATTGAAAATGGCATAGATTTATAGAAGCACATGTTTTCTGTTATTTAATATAGAAAAAAAACTATTGTATGTAAAGCTTATGTATTGCATCATACAGACATGCAATGTGCACCATCTAGTGGTTAAAAAAGAGTACCACCATGATAATATTTGTATTAAAGCAATGCATTGCCAGTATGATTATTGCACACTTAAAGTGTACCAGAGAGATAAAGAGAATTATCTATAACACTGAATAACAGGGATATATATGTTATTAAATTTAGTAATGTTCATTGTTATAACTACGTTTTAAAATACTTTAGTTAAAATCTGTATTATATATATTGTTAATGTTTATAAACATGTGACTATAAAAATGTAAAAGATGTATTGTTATGTAAAAATTAAACTACTTCCAGCCATAAAGTCAGTGGTCATATCTCATGCTGTTTGTGTGATTCTTTGCAGTCCACGCCAAGCTGATCACCTTATCTCATCGCGTCTACAATCATCGGCTCTCTTAATTCACATTTTGAGGCCGGTAACATTTTGGGGGCTCGTGTGCCGGGATTCTTTGTGTTACCAGTGAAAGGGAAGTGCGAGACAAGCGTGAGCCTGCTACAGAGCTACAAGGAGAGTCGTGAGTGTTGTCTGCCTTGTGAGTGCAAGTCTTCAGATTGCAACAGAGATGGCGTCTCCTCGTCGTGCGCTGATGTGGGATATCCGGAAACAAATTCATCTGCTTAATGAAGAACAGCTGCATAGCCTTGCTATTACGCTGGGAGATGGAAGAGAAGTGGACGTTCCATCAGTGACTGGTACCAACGAAATGGAACTTGTTGAATTTATTGAAGACTACTTGAAAAGTGATCAGCTGGAAAAGTTGGAAGATCAAGGTATGTCTTACCTACTCATCATCCAAGACAAGATCAATGAACTAAAACTTAACAAGGAAAGTACACCAACTGTGGACATTGCAACCGCTGCAAAAAAAATAAGTAGTGGAACTGCAAGGACTGAACAGGTATTGGAGGTGGTGAGATTAACTGATGTTGTTGCTTTATTGCCACGTAGAGAATTTAAAATGCATGGTGGTGTAATTTCAGATCATGGTTCGGACATGAGTTACAGTAGCGTGTGCAGACAAATTGACGAGGGTCTAACAGAAAAATTCCCTGAATCTGAAATTATACGCACAGTGTTGAGAATAATCAAACCTGGTAATTTTAAAGATATGTTGACTGACAAAGATGATCTTACTGTTGCTGAATTGAAAAGGTTTTTGAAGTCACATATGAGAGAAGGAAGTGGTAATGAGTTATTTCAGGATCTTAGCAATGCTGCCCAGCAAGAAAGAGAAACAGCACAACAATTTGTTTACAGGCTAGTGGGGTTAAAACAAAAAGTTCTGTCTATATCACAACATGATAGGCGAGAGCTTAACTATGACAAAAAACTGGTGCAAGGCATATTCCTTCATACACTGTATCAGGGACTAAATGAGAAAAATTCTAATGTTAGACGAGATATCAAGCCTTATGTGTCTGATTTGACAGTACCAGATGACTTTATCATAGAGCAAGTCACCAGATCAGTTGATGAGGAAACAGAAAGGCAGAGACGCTTAAACAGTGCTCCTAAACATAAACCTCTTACTGTTCATTCATCACAGACACCAGGGAATAGTGAAAAAGACACCTTGCAAAAGGGAGTTGAGGGAGATGTTAAAGCAAATCACACTGCATTAATGGAACTAACAACACAGGTCTCTGCTCTCACAAAGAACCTGGAAAAGATGATGAAGCTAACTCCTATTGTTGGAAACCAAATGACTAAGCCACTAACCAATGTTCAAGTTCCAGATACAACTCACTGCAAGCCCAGGTGTGATGATTGCATTAAACGAGAGAGTCAGAACTGCTACCATTGTTTCTACTGTGGTTGGACAGGACACAGAGCGGTTGATTGCTTGAAGAAAAGAAGGCAGTCGGGAAACGACAGACGGTCACTGGGAAAGGGACAACCAGTGACCACCTCAAATGATCTGTCCCATGCTAAGGTAAACAGGGTATTCACCCACCGGTCAACTAGAACACTCCCAAAAGAGAATGGATTCTCCAAACAACACGTAGCACAATTAATTGGAGGAAAATGCCTACTGTCATGTCAGATGAATGGTGTACCGGTTGACATGTTGATGGATACAGGGGCTCAGGTCAGCATTGTCGGGAAGGCATGGTTAGAAAAGTTTCTACCCAGCGTCTCCATTAGGCACATACAAGATTTACTTTGTGATGACAACTTATCCATTACAGCTGCAAATGGTTCTATCATTCCATTCATCGGGTGGATTGAAGTCTGCCTGGAATTCAAAAGTAGTGGACATGGAAACTCAGCCATTTATGTGCCAATGCTGGTGAGTGACTGCTGTAATGACAATCCAATTCTTGGGCTTAATGTTACCGAAGAATTGCTGAAAGGACAGACAATCTGCCCAATGACTCAGGAGAATATCAGAGCATTACAACAAGACGATACCAACATTAGAGAAGTGGTCTGGCTTAAGGAGAACGACTGGATTCCAAACCACAAAGAAAAGGAGAGTATGACCAGCAAAACAAGACGTTTGATACATGAATGGAATAAACTCAGAGTCGATGAAGGAATCCTCTACTGACATTCTGGAACCCGAAAACAGCTAGTTCTACCAGAAAAGTTAAAACCATTGGTCTTAAGAAATCTTCATGATGACATGGGTCACATTGGTACTGAGAAGGTAACCCACCTAGCACGTGAACGATTTTACTGGCCATTTATACAAAAAGACATTGATGAATATGTGCTGAAGAAGTGCAGCTGCATCAAACAAAAGCGTCCAAATATCACCGAAAGAGCACCTATGGGTTTGATTACTACCAGTTCACCTTTGGAGTTAGTATCCATTGATTATCTTCACTTGGAGAAAAGCAAAGGAGGATATGAGTATATACTTGTAATAGTTGACCATTTCACACGCTTTGCACAAGCGTATCCAACTAAGAACAAATCTGGAAAAACGGCGGCAGAAAAGATCTTTCAAGATTTCATACCACGTTTTGGCTATCCAGAGAAACTCCACCATGACCAAGGAAGAGAATTTGAAAACAACTTATTTCAGACATTGCAACGATTGGCAGGGATTTCTCATTCAAGAACTACTCCATACCATCCACAGGGTAACCCAGTGGAGAGACTGAACCGTACTTTGTTACAGATGCTTCGCACCTTAGAGGAAGAGAAAAAGTCAGATTGGAAAGAACATCTTCCACATATGGTTCATGCATATAATTGCACCAGGCATGAAGCCACAGGATACTCACCATTCTTTCTATTGTATGGAAGATCTCCTCGTTTGCCAATTGACCTAATGCTCAACCTAAATTTGAAAAAGGAATCAGAAAGTCAACCAACATTTACTCAGAAATGGGCATCTAGAATGCAAGAAGCTTACAAAATCGCATCCGAGAATAGCAAAAAATCATCTGCTAAAGGGAAGAAGTACTATGACAAAAAGATAAAAGGAGCACTTCTTCAACCGGGTGATCGGGTCTTAGTACGAAATCTCTCTGAAAGAGGAGGACCTGGTAAACTTCGTTCATACTGGGAAGAATCAGTACACAAAGTGGTAGAAAGAATCAAAGATGGGCCTGTGTACAAAATTCAGCCTGAAAGTGGTAAAAAGACTATTCGAGTACTGCACAGAAATCTTTTACTACCAGTAAATGACCTACCAATTGAAGGACACATTTCAAGAGTACCGATGAAACAAAGGCAATCAAGTAACAGAAAGGATACCGGAATGGATCTGGACCAGGAGGAGGAATGTTCAGATGAAGAAAGATGGTATTATCCTTATATACCAGAGACTACAGAAAGTTATGATCGTGTTGTGTCTCAACAAAACTCTCAAAACGTACAGAAAATCCCATTAAGAGTTTCTGCTGAAGAGTTCTATCCTACAACTACCACACCCAATCTTGAACAAGAACAAAATGATGGAACAGTAGTTGGCGACCAAATCTGGGCTACAGACATGGTGGGACTAGACACTGCAGAATTACCCTCAGTAAGTCAAGACTTACCTGTGAACCAAGATATGCAAATGGAGAATGATGTTGATGGAGAAGACTCAACTCCTGTCAGAAGATCTACCAGACAAGCTAAGCCTAAAGAGATCTTTACATATGACACACTAGGTCAGCCAAGATACATACCAAGCCGGGTTCACACCATACAAACTCCTACAATGCTAGCTACTCCCATGACATGCCAGGTAGTTAATGTAGCTCCTTGGTGGCAACAAGTACCTATTTGGGTTACTTAAATCACTAAATAGTGTTGAGATACCAATTGAGTTTAATGTCGGGAGCCATTAACTGAAGGAGGGGAGAGTGTGACGGACTGGGGTTTATATGGTCACAAAACAGACACCCCAAAGCAAAGTACATATTCATTTTTTTTTTATATTTCTAAACATCTCCCTTCTATTCTATTAATAACCAGTAGATGGCAGAGAAGGTACACAAACGGAGTCTATATAAGGCCACACACCATGTGACTGGAAATTAAACTACTTCCAGCCATAAAGTCAGTGGTCATATCTCATGCTGTTTGTGTGATTCTTTGCAGGTATGTACTCTAAATTGTTCCTAATCTGTATTAACCTGTGATAGAAAGATTCCTAAACATCTTGAGCAGATGCAGAAAAAGTCTCAGCAGATTTTATGCTATAGTTTTGCTGTAATTAGAAGTTTAGAACAGCATGTGTCAGAAACAAGTGAAAAGTGCATAAGAACATGAAAATACTGCATTAGTCAGAACAAATGTCTATGATAAACACTAAACCGTTCTAAATAGGTATATTTAAACCTGATTTATTGAAAATGGCATAGATTTATAGAAGCACATGTTTTCTGTTATTTAATATAGAAAAAAAACTATTGTATGTAAAGCTTATGTATTGCATCATACAGACATGCAATGTGCACCATCTAGTGGTTAAAAAAGAGTACCACCATGATAATATTTGTATTAAAGCAATGCATTGCCAGTATGATTATTGCACACTTAAAGTGTACCAGAGAGATAAAGAGAATTATCTATAACACTGAATAACAGGGATATATATGTTATTAAATTTAGTAATGTTCATTGTTATAACTACGTTTTAAAATACTTTAGTTAAAATCTGTATTATATATATTGTTAATGTTTATAAACATGTGACTATAAAAATGTAAAAGATGTATTGTTATGTAAAAATTAAACTACTTCCAGCCATAAAGTCAGTGGTCATATCTCATGCTGTTTGTGTGATTCTTTGCAGTCCACGCCAAGCTGATCACCTTATCTCATCGCGTCTACAATCATCGGCTCTCTTAATTCACATTTTGAGGCCGGTAACACCTGCAGGATATCAGAGTTCACACTTTTGCCTCCCTGTTATTCTACACATACTTCTATGAAGAAGCCGGTCTGTGGCAGATTTGACGAGAGGGCTTCCCCTGTAGCTAAGTGCCAAGCACCCCTTGTATTGCGTTTGTTAAAAATATATATTTTTTTATATTAATCAGACATAAGATACACGGGACAATATTACAATAGTGAGTTGGTCAGATTACTGTCAGTTTTTTGGTTTGAGTAGATTTCTCAAACAAAAGGCTGTTTCATATAATAAGTACGTAGATACCATTGTTGTATTCAATTGACAGTTTTCAACAGAATATTGTCTCTATAGCTACAGTAAACAAGTAAGACATTACTTGTTTGAGATTCTTTCAGCTCTCAAACTGAAAGAATGACTGTTAGATTACTGTTGGGTTTGGTTTGAGTAGACAATGGGTAGATACTATTATTGTATTCAATTGACAGTTTTCAACAGTCCATTGTTTCTACAGCTACAGTAAATAGGTATGTTCTCTGTTGTTTGAGTAACTATGGTAAACAGCCTGACATAAAAGGGGGATTCAGGCATAAGCTACATCATCATCATGCTTTGAAGATCAGAAGAAGCCACTCATGATAGAAGAACAGAGCCTGGTCTCCAAGAAGAATCATTGCCAATGGAGATCACAAATATACAGTAACAGAAGATAAGTAACTTTTAAATGTATTTGTAGTTATAGACCATAGGCTGTTCTTTTCTAGGCATTTTGCTTGTTATAGATATCTGTCAATCTTGTATTGTATTGTATTCCTAATATTGTAATAGTTTTGTATGTACAGCATCTTTGTATAGTAAATGTTATACCACAGAGTAACCTTGCTAGATAGACGCAAGCAAAACATTTGGGGGCTCATCCGGGATCTGTGCTATAATTCAATTGAAGCAGACATGTTTTTCTGTAGTGTGTTGTGTAACTTGTGCTAGGTAAAATGCTGCTTAAGTTGTTTAGGAAAAGCAAGGCTGCAGAGGGTTCTGGTGTCCAGAAGGAAGTGTGCAGCTTACCTATCTGGGCCAGAGACAATGAGTGGGAGCCTCTTGCTAAAGAATTTGTGAAGTATGCTTCTCCCATAAACCTGACTTGGGATGATAAAGTCTCAGATCATTTAAGGGGTTGGATTTAAGTAAAAAAGAGAAGAGAACAGTATCCACGGTGTGCTGGTATTTTCTTCATGCTATTTATACCGAATCACATAGAAGGGAGAAGGCAGAGGCAGAAGTTAAGGTATTAAAAGACCAGCTAGCAGTTGCTTCAGAGTGTGTACGTTCAACTGCTAGTCGGGCTGATGATTTGCAAGAGCCGTGTGCAGCCCTCATGATTAAATCAATTAATGCCTTAAGGAAAAGGATGGGGTGTAACAAAACGGTTAGTAAAATCAGGGTACGTGCCATTGTCACATCCCAAAATTGGGATTGTGAGGATGTGCTCTCCTCAAATGATAGCGATGATGAGGATAGAGTTTGATATTTCGCATGATGATCTGCTAGTGCGAAAGAAAAAGTATGCCAGACCTCTCATTACTAAGCATAGAAAACAGCAGCATGATAGAGAGGATATCGCAGATGTAGAGGTGCATTATTGCAACCCCAGAGATGTTGAATTTGAAGAAGTATGGGAGTTTACACAAACTGAACTCCATGAGCTGGCAAAACAATACAAACTCCTACACTTATGGGATGAAGGGCGGACAGTGTTGTTTTGTCAGGTAAGGAAGCAGTGACTATGGGAGTGTTAACCAATGATCCACAATTGCGTCAGGCAATGCAAAAAGCCCAAGAGTTTAGTGTGAATTTTTCACTGTTAGACCTTGTGAGAGATGGAATAGTCAGAGTATACGCAAGTCCTACTGACCTGGAAAATACAGACTCCTCAAGATCAATGGCAGAGGGTATTTCCAGATTACGTGGATTAAATACGTTTCCAGAATGGATGGGTCCAGATATGGAACCCTATACGTCAGCTCTGCGCTCTAAGCTGATAAGATCTGCACCATTTAATTTCAGGGCTCCATTTTTTGTCTTTGTTGGGAGGCCTGGGATTAAACAGCAAGATTCATGAAGTCACAACCCTTTTAAGCCATTTGGGGGAGGTAGATGAGACTAAAAAAAAACCTGTCAGGGCAGTAGATAAGGTCAAGGCCAGACAGGAAGAATACAAGCAGAAAAGAACAGAGAAGAAAGGGAATGGGGTAGAGGAGACAGGAGGTGAATAGAAAACCAGGTTAGTTATTTCTAGGAAAGAAATGTGGGTGGACCTATTAAAGGCAGGAGTACCTAAAGATGAGATAGATCGCGTTTCTACTGCAGAAATGCTGAAGAGGTGGAAACATTTAGTAGGGAAAACTGTCAGGGTTAGAAACACTACTCCTAGTGAAGACAACATCAGCCTTGATTTAAGAGGAAACAGAACAGGCCCCTCCTGTTAGCCCCAAACCAATTCCCAAAACTGAACATGAACCCAAACCCAAATCCCTTTATCCTGGGGAGGAGTTAGAGAGAATCAGAAAATGAAATTGGGAGGTTCCTTATCCTTTATGAAGGGAAGGTGAGTCTCCTGTAATAGCGGTAAGGGCAGTGACAGCAGACCAGCGCCCATATGCACCTGTCACTGTATGGTGGGGGAAGTAATCTTCTCCTACACATGTAATGGCTTTAGTTGATAGTTACACTTTTGCAAGGAAATCCTTCCCATCACAAAGAAGAATTGATTAATGTAGAAGGTTTGGGAGGGTAAACTACACCAGCAGTTAGGATACGGGTGAAATTGGCTATTGGCAAGGGATCAGGATTTATGACAAATGTTTTGGTATCAGAGTTACCTGAAAATATTCTTCGGAAGGATGTACTTCAAGGTCAGTCATTTCAGACTGAGAGAGGTAAATTCACATTCGGGTATGCTGATAAAGCATCTGGTTAGGGTGGTGAAGGCTGTGGTCAGAGGTCATGCGAAATGGACCCCTGTCTACATTCCTCCACCAGAGAAGCCAGTCTGTCTCAAGCAGTACAGACTTCCTGGAGGCCACAAAGGAATTGGGGAGACCATTCAAGACCATTTAAGAACTGTTGAGAATAGGGATCCTTAGACCTGCTGAAAGTTCTTTCTCATATCTGGTGTTTCCAGCAAAGAAACCTGAGGCGGTGTACACACGCGGGGACTGTCTGCCGAAACTAAGTTCGTCAAACAGTCCGCTCAAACTTTTGAATGAACGAACACGCCCACACACGGCACTTTTTGAGCGGACAAATACGGCAAACTTTGTTCGTCGTACTAAGTCCGCGCAACTTTTGAAATGAGCGGACTCGCCCACACACGAGGCAACAGTCCGCTCATTTCGAGCGCGTGTCAAGGTAGGCGGGGCCCGCGACGGAGACGTCGCGGGCTCCGCCGCCTGGAATGGACTTAAAGGGGAACCCCAACGCCGAAAAAAATCGGCGTGGGGGTCCCCCCAAAGTCCACAACAGACCCTTGTCCAAGCACGCTACCCGGCCGGCCAGGAAAGGGGGGCGAGCGAGCGCGCCCCCCCTCCTGAGCCGTACCAGGCCACGTGCCCTCAACATGGGGGGTGCCTTGGGGAAGGGGGGGCCGCGCGGCCCCCCCACCCCAAAGCACCTTGTCCCCATGTTGATGAGGACAAGGGCCTCTTCCCGACAACCCTGGCCGTTGGTTGTCGGGGTCTGCGGGCGGGGGGCTTATCGGAATCCGGGAGCCCCCTTTAATAAGGGGGCCCCCGGATACCGGCCCCCCACCCTATGTGAATGAGTATGGGGTACAATGTACCCCTACCCATTCACCTGTAAAATAAAAGTACCCAAAAAAAAACACAACACACGAGATAAAATATTTTATTGCACAGCTCCGGGGGTCTTCCGTCTTCGGGGGTCTTCTCGCCGGACTCCTCCGCTATCTTCTTGTAGCTCTTTTGCTAGCGGAGGAGTCCGGCTTTCTTCCTCCCCGCCGCCGGCCTCTTCTCCCGACTTCGGGGGTCTTGTCCCCCTCTTCGGTTCTTCTGCCGGGCCACCGCGCCTTCTTATAGCTCTTTTGCAGGCGGTGGCCCGGTCTTCTGTCGCCGCTGTCGCCGCCGCCTTCCGTTCTTGTTCTTCTTCTTGTTCTTCTTGTTCTTCTCCAGGAGATGTTGACACGTCGCTCTCTCCGGCCGGAATGCCAGAGCCGCGCTGTGCGGCCACTTATATAGTGACAATGGGGCGGTGTCACATGGTATATGTCACATGGGTTGGTCACATGGGTTGATGTCACATGGGGACTATGACATCGTAAGGGGGCGGGGTCACCATGTGACCAACCCATGTGACATATACCATGTGACACCGCCCCATTGTCACTATATAAGTGGCCGCTCAGCGCGGCTCTGGCATTCCGGCCGGAGAGAGCGACGTGTCAACATCTCCTGGAGAAGAACAAGAAGAACAAGAAGAAGAACAAGAACGGAAGGCGGCGGCAACAGCGGCGACAGAAGACCGGGCCACCGCCTGCAAAAGAGCTATAAGAAGGCGCGGTGGCCCGGCAGAAGAACCGAAGAGGGGGACAAGACCCCCGAAGTCGGGAGAAGAGGCCGGCGGCGAGGAGGAAGAAAGCCGGACTCCTCCGCTAGCAAAAGAGCTACAAGAAGATAGCGGAGGAGTCCGGCGAGAAGACCCCCGAAGACGGAAGACCCCCGGAGCTGTGCAATAAAATATTTTATCTCGTGTGTTGTGTTTTTTTTTGGGTACTTTTATTTTACAGGTGAATGGGTAGGGGTACATTGTACCCCATACTCATTCACATAGGGTGGGGGGCCGGTATCCGGGGGCCCCCTTATTAAAGGGGGCTCCCAGATTCCGATAAGCCCCCCGCCCGCAGACCCCGACAACCAACGGCCAGGGTTGTCGGGAAGAGGCCCTTGTCCTCATCAACATGGGGACAAGGTGCTTTGGGGTGGGGGGGCCGCGCGGCCCCCCCTTCCCCAAGGCACCCCCCATGTTGAGGGCACGCGGCCTGGTACGGCTCAGGAGGGGGGGCGCGCTCGCTCGCCCCCCTTTCCTGGCCGGCCGGGTAGCGTGCTTGGACAAGGGTCTGTTGTGGACTTTGGGGGGACCCCCACGCCGATTTTTTTCGGCGTTGGGGTTCCCCTTTAAGTCCATTCCAGGCGGCGGAGCCCGCGACGTCTCCGTCGTGGGCCCCGCCTACCTGCACACGCGCTCGAAATGAGCAGACTTCCCTCCGAGCGGGAACAGTTTGCTCATTTCGAAAGTAGCCTACACACGGGCGGACTGTTCGCTCAAACCAAGTTTCAGCGGACAGTTTTTCGGAATTTCCGAAAAACTTTGTTCGTCAAACTGTCCGCTGAAACTGTCCGCTGAAGCCCCACACACGAGCGGACTGTCCGCTGAAACACTGTTCAGCGGACAAAGTTGAGCCAACAGTCCGCCCGTGTGTACGCGGCCTGATGGAACATATAGAATGACTGTGGATTACAGAGTTCTAAACAAAGTGGCACCTCCATTGAAGTCAGCTATACCAGATATGATCTCAATTGCTGAGAAAATTTCTAAAGATGTAGGAGAATATCATGCTGTGATAGACCTGGCTAATGCTTTATTTTCAATTTTGATAGAGTGTCAAGACCAATTTGCTATGGTGTGGTATGGCCGCCAGTACACATTCACTGTCCTTCCGCAAGGTTATCTTCATTCTCCAATGAATTGTCATGGACTGATTGCCCGAGATTTAAGTACCCTCATATTGAAAGTCGCTGTGTTTCACTACATTGATGACATCATGATCTCTGGGACAAAAGAAGATGTAACTGAAGCACTGCACCTGCTGATAAAGCACTTGGAGAACAGAGGGTGGGCTATCAGCAGAGACAAAGTCCAAGGACCTGCCGCAAAAGTGAAATTCCTGGGAATGATGTGGACTGGCCCGCAGAGGAAAATTCCAGAGACAGTTGTGCAAACTATATAGAAGCTCATTGGAGTTGTGGGGTTCTGGAGATCATTCATCCCACATCTTGGACTGATTCTGAGGCCCATATATAATGTCACCAGAAAAAAGACTTCTCATGGGGTTCAGAGCAGCGGACTGCATTCCTGGCTGCTAAAGAAGCTATTTTGCAGCATCAGGGATTAGGACCAATGAGACAAGGATTACCATTTCAGCTGGTTGTAGTGGAGCAGAATGGTACCATATCTTGGAGTCGGATTTTGGATTTTGGTCCAAATAACTGACAGGAGCACAGAAGAGATATATGCCCCTAGAGAAGTACCTGTTTGGGGCCTACGCAGAACTTCAACATGTAGAGACCATTACAGGAAAAGGTACAGCCACCATCCATACTGCATTGCCAATAGCAGGATGGGTGAGAGATAATGGACTGACCACTAGGGCAGCTGTAGCCCAGAACCAGACACTGATGAAATAGAAGTGGTACATTCAAGAAAGAGGGGGTATTGCAGGTGGGGATGTTAGAGACATTTCAAAACAGTTGGCAGGGCTTGTTACTTTTACCAGCACCTGGCTAGAAGATAATCCTGTGCTGCAGTCATCCCCCATTCAAGAGGCTCCACCCTTTGAGTCTCTGTCAGAAGACATGAAGGAGTCAGCATGGTTCACTGATGGTTCAGCCATAGTCACCTCGTCTGGGCGTAAATGGATAGCATCAGCCTACAACCCAAGTACCGACACAGTTCTGCAGGAGACCGGAATTGGAGGGTCCAGTCAGTATGCAGAGTTGAAAGTTGTAGTGATGACTCTTCAGGAGGATCCTTCTTCCCATGTCACTATCTACACTGACAGGTATGCTGTTTTTAAAGGATTGACAACTTGGATGCCCACGTGGAAGTTCAATAAATGGATGATTCATGGAAAGGTGGTGTGGAGAGGCAAGGAAGTCTGGGACTACATCTGGAAGGAAGCTCTCTCCCGCACCATAAAAGTGGGGCATGTTGACGCACATGTGCCCCTAGTCCCAGACTTTAAGAACTATAACAGAGTTGCAGATGAAATCGTCAAAGTGAAAGCAGTTGTGCCAATTGATCCTGTCTTGATGAACTTGGCCAACTGGGCCCATAAGCAATCTGGACATTTAGGGCAGAAACATATGAATGGGCACAGCATAAAGGATTGCCTATATAAATGGACATGATAAAGAC
This sequence comes from Lithobates pipiens, assembly GCF_037356315.1. Lineage (NCBI taxonomy): Eukaryota > Metazoa > Chordata > Amphibia > Anura > Ranidae > Lithobates > Lithobates pipiens. The sequence goes on from NW_027507758.1 coordinate 489,556,970, forward strand.
TGTAATAGGGAACTGTACAGTGCGTGGAGAAGTGCGACAATGGCCATTGCAAAAGTACTCCACCGGGTCGATTAAGAGGGGTGAGAGGCCTGCAGAGATCTGGCAGATTGACTTCATCTGTCCCCTGTCGCGGGGAAACAATGGACTGAGATATTGTTGCACTGCAGTGGACACCTATTCAGGACTGCTCCAGAAACTTGTCGTTGCTTATGGTTGTCCCAAACAAGTCCAAAGTGATAATGGCTCACACTTTACCGGATCAACAGTACAGCAGTGGGCCAAAGATTCTGGAGTATACTGGTTGTGCCACATCCCATACCATCCACAGGCAGCTGGTTAGATTGAAAGATAAAACGGGCTATTGAAGGACCAGTTACGCAAACTTACATCCACACATGCACTAAGGGGGTGGGATCGGGTAGATAAATTCTAGACCAATAGCCAAAAGCACACCATATGAGAGCATGGTAGGGGCTGAGGCACAGATTCCACAGCTGGAGTACAGAGTTCAGTATTTATGTAAGATTCCTGAAAGAGCAGATACCATATTACTGCTTCCCATGACATAGAAACCAAGAGTGACGTATCTAAATCTTAAGCCTATCTAAGAATGAGAGGGAATCTGGCAGGAAGGTTTGATGTTATATTTGCATTGGCAGATGAGCTTCAAGACAGTGGCTGGGGCTCTGACTGGTTAGTGGACACTTCTCAGCAAGAGTGGAAAGTGAGGCTACATAACATCAAACCTTTCAAAAACAGCAGTGATCTTCTGGGAAAAATCTGTATATTTCCTCTCCTCCCTACTGATGTTCTTTGGGAAGGTCAGAAGTGGATACAGGCAGGGGGGAAGTGTTAGTCAGATACCCAGGCAAGAAGCCATTTAGAGGAGAGATCGTAGCTGAAGGGCCTGGATCTACTGTTTATGTATTATTAGAAGGAAAAGATACCGTAATCCACTTTGTTTTCCACTTTGTCTCCGATAGGGATGGCCGAACGGTTCGCCCGCCGGTCGGTTCGCGGCGAATTTCTGCTGTTTGCGGTCCGCCCGATCGGCGGACTATTGCCGCTGTTCGCCCAGCGGACTTACGTGTTTACTGTGTAAAAGAACTTTGACCTATGATGACACATCCATCATGTGGTACATGACAGCCAATTGAAACATTACAGCACATGGACACTTGGACATTCCCCCTAACTTATAAATAGACCCGATCCGGCGGCCATTTTACATTCTTTCTACTGTCACTATAGGGAGAGGTTGCTGTGTGGAGCAGGGAGAGACTGCAGTGACCCAATTTGCTAGCTATTAGGTCCACAAAAGTTCTTATAACGACTGGTATGGTATAGGTGTAGTTCAGGATATAGGTTTGAGGCACTGCTATTCAAGTCATTGTTGCAGCAGCCTGTCTTTTGTCAGTGCAGAGAAGGACAGGATGCTGTGTGCAGCAGGGACAGTCAGTTTAATCATTAGCTGTTACTATTAGGTCCACAAAAGTCCTTTTCAGGACTGGTATGGTAAAGTAGTACAGGATATAGTTTTGAGTGCTATTCAAGTTATTGTTGCAGCAGCCTGTGTTTTGTCAGTTTAAATAAGGACAGACAGGAAGCTGTGTGTGGCAGTGAGGGACAGTCAGTTTAATCAGTAGCTGTTACTATTAGGTCCACAAAGGTTCTTTTCAGGACTGGTGTGGTAATAGGGTTGTACACGTATAATATTCTTTCTTACAAATATAGAAATAATATTATACTTGACTGCTGCCCTTCTGCTGCAGTAGTCCTTTATGAGTATAGGGACTGAGGTACAGTCTGCTAATCACAACCTACTAGTTGCACAAAGGTCCTTCTAAGGACTGGTAAGGTATAGTGTACTACAGTATATAGGGTTGAGTGAGGTACAGTCTGCTAATCCTTAAGGACTGGTATAGGTCCACAATATATAGGGTTGAGGTGCACTACTGCTGACTGCTGCCCAATTCTGCAACAGTCCTTTATCAGTATAGGGACTGAGGTAGAGTCTGCTAATCACAACCTACTAGTTGCACAGAGGTCCTTCTAAGGACTGGTAAGGTATAGCGTACTAGAGTATATAGGTTTGAGTGAGGTACAGTCTGCTAATCCTTAAGGACTGGTATAGGTCCACAATATATAGGGTTGAGGTGCACTACTGCTGACTGCTGCCCAATTCTGCAGCAGTCCTTTATCAGTATAGGGACTGAGGTAGAGTCTGCTAATCACAACCTACTAGTTGCACAAAGGTCCTTCTAAGGACTGGTAAGGTATAGTGTACTACAGTATATAGGGTTGAGTGAGGTACAGTCTGCTAATCCTTAAGGACTGGTATAGGTCCACAATATATAGGGTTAAGGTGCACTACTGCTGACTGCTGCCCAATTCTGCAACAGTCCTTTATCAGTATAGGGACTGAGGTAGAGTCTGCTAATCACAACCTACTAGTTGCACAGAGGTCCTTCTAAGGACTGGTAAGGTATAGCGTACTAGAGTATATAGGGATGAGTGAGGTACAGTCTGCTAATCCTTAAGGACTGGTATAGGTCCACAATATATAGGGTTGAGGTGCACTACTGCTGACTGCTGCCCAATTCTGCAGCAGTCCTTTATCAGTATAGGGACTGAGGTAGAGTCTGCTAATCACAACCTACTAGTTGCACAAAGGTCCTTCTAAGGACTGGTAAGGTATAGCGTACTAGAGTATATAGGGTTGAGTGAGGTACAGTCTGCTAATCCTTAAGGACTGGTATAGGTCCACAATATATAGGGTTGAGGTGCACTACTGCTGACTGCTGCCCAATTCTGCAGCAGTCCTTTATCAGTATAGGGACTGAGGTACAGTCTGCTAATCACAACCTACTAGTTGCACAAAGGTCCTTCTAAAGACTGGTAAGGTATAGCGTACTAGAGTATATAGGGTTGAGTGAGGTACAGTCTGCTAATCCTTAAGGACTGGTATAGGTCCACAATATATAGGGTTGAGGTGCACTACTGCTGACTGCTGCCCTATTCTGCAGCAGTCCTTTATGAGTATAGGGACTGAGGTACAGTCTGCTAATCACAACCTACTAGTTCCACAAAGGTCCTTTATAAGGACTGGTAAGGTATAGTGTACTACAGTATATAGGGTTGAGTGAGGTACAGTCTGCTAATCCTTAAGGGCTGGTATAGGTCCACAATATATAGGGTTGAGGTGCACTACTGCTGACTGCTGCCCAATTCTGCAGCAGTCTTTTATCAGTATAGGGACTGAGGTAGAGTCTGCTAATCACAACCTACTAGTTGCACAAAGGTCCTTCTAAGGACTGGTAAGGTATAGCGTACTAGAGTATATAGGGTTGAGTGAGGTACAGTCTGCTAATCCTTAAGGACTGGTATATCACTGTGCTGGTGTCAGTGCTTTATGTCACGCTGCTGATGTCAGTGCTCTCTATCACGGTGCTGGTGTCAGATCACTCTATCACGGTGCAGGTGCCAGTGCTCTATATCACGGTGCTGGTGATGATCATCATCTCCTGCACCCTCTTCTTTGCCTACCCTGACCTTCCCTCGCCTCCATTGTCTCAAGAGTCCTGAATTGTCAGAATTTCACATATAATAAAATAATGCTTGTAGTTGTCGATCCCAGATTCACCTCATACATGTGTTATGTCATTGGCTATGTGGTGGGACTATGTGTGCACAGCTAGTAATTATTTTGTGGCTGCAAATATGACCTGTAGGTTTGTAAAGTTCATCATCCCTGTGCTGTGCTGACTTCCTCCTGGTGCCGTACCTCTGCTGTGCATATTATGAGGGGCTCCCACCATCCCTGTGCTATGCTTATTATGAGGGGCTCCCACCATCCCTGTGCTGTGCTGACTTCCTCCTGGGGCTGTACCTCTGCTGTGCATATTATGAGGGGCTCCCACTATCCCTGTGCTATGCTCATTATGAGGGGCTCCCACCATCCCTGTGCTATGCTCATTATGAGGGGCTCCCACCATCCCTGTGCTATGCTCATTATGAGGGGCTCCCACCATCCCTGTGCTGTGCTGACTTCCTCCTGGGGCTGCTTATTATGAGGGGCTCCCACCATCCCTGTGCTGTGCTGACTTCCTCCTGAGGCTGTACCTCTGCTGTGCATATTATGAGGGGCTCCCACCATCCCTGTGCTATGCTGACTTCTTCCTGGGGCTGCTTATTATGAGGGGCTCCCACCATCCCTGTGCTGTGCTGACTTCCTCCTGGGGCTGTACCTCTGCTGTGCATATTATGAGGGGCTCCCACCATCCCTGTGCTGTGCTGACTTCCTCCTGGGGCTGCTTATTATGAGGGGCTCCCACCATCCCTGTGCTATGCTGACTTACTCCTGGGGCTGTACCTCTGCTGTGCATATTATGAGGGGCTCCCACCATCCCTGTGCTGTGCTCATTATGAGGGGCTCCCACCATCCCTGTGCTATGCTGACTTCCTCCTGGGGCTTCTTACGGTGCAGGTGTCAGTGCTGTATATCATGGTGCTGGTGTCAGTGCTGTATATCACGGTGCTGGTGTCAGTGCTTTATGTCACGCTGCTGATGTCAGTGCTCTCTATCACAGTGCTGGTGTCAGATCACTCTATCACGGTGCAGGTGTCATTACTGTATGTCACGCTGCTGATGTCAGTGCTCTCTATCATGGTGCTGGTGTCAGATCACTCTATCACGGTGCAGGTGTCATTGCTGTATGTCACACTGCTGATGTCAGTGCTCTCTATCACGGTGCTGGTGTCAGATCACTCTATCATGGTGCAGGTGTCATTGCTGTATGTCACGCTGCTAATGTCAGTGCTCTCTATCACGGTGCTGGTGTCAGATCACTCTATCACGGTGCAGGTGTCATTGCTGTATGTCACGCTGCTAATGTCAGTGCTCTCTATCACGGTGCTGGTGTCAGATCACTCTATCACGGTGCAGGTGTCATTGCTGTATGTCACGCTGCTGATGTCAGTGCTCTCTATCACGGTGCGGTTGATCATCTCCTGCACCCTCTTCTTTGCCTACCCTGACCTTCCCTCTCCTCCATTGCCTTCATGCGCTCCACAGTCCTGAATTGTCACAATTTCACATATAAAAAAAGAATGCTTGTAGTTGTCGATCCCAGATTCACCTCATACATGTGTTATGTCATTGGCCATGTGGTGGGACTATGTGTGCACAGCTAGTAATTATTTTGTGGCTGCAAATTTGACCTGTAGGTTTGTAAAGTTCGCCTCTCATTGAAGTCAATGGGGCCTGCCGCGAACGTTACGGTTCGCGAACTATCGGCCGCGTTCGCGTTCGCGAAATGTCCCGTCGGAAGTTCGTCCATCACTAGTCTCCGATTTGATCCATAGGAAGACTAGAGAAAAGTGCTTACGGGATGGAAAGAATGATGGAAGATCGCAAAAGCTGTGGAGAGCAAGGCCTTTGATGTATGTATGTTGCATTCAAGGAAAATTAATGTTTAGAATGGATTTTATTAGTAACAAAGTGATTTCTGTATTGAGTCGGAAATAAAAAAATAAAAATCTAGGGCTAAATGTGTTGCATTTGTTAAAAATATGATTTTTTTTATATTACCGTAATCAGACATAAGATACACGGTACAATATTACAATAGTGAGTTTGTCAGATTACTCTATCACGGTGCAGGTGTCATTGCTGTATGTCACGTTGCTGATGTCAGTGCTCTCTATCACGGTGCTGGTGTCAGATCACTCTATCACGGTGCAGGTGTCATTGCTGTATGTCACGCTGCTAATGTCAGTGCTCTCTATCATGGTGCTGGTGGCAGATCACTCTATCACGGTGCTGGTGTCATTGCTGTATGTCACGCTGCTGATGTCAGTGCTCTCTATCACGGTGCTGGTGTCAGATCACTCTATCACGGTGCAGGTGTCATTGCTGTATGTCACGCTGCTAATGTCAGTGCTCTCTATCACGGTGCTGGTGTCAGATCACTCTATCACGGTGCAGGTGTCATTGCTGTATGGCACGCTGCTGATGTCAGTGCTCTCTATCACGGTGCTGGTGTCAGATCACTCTATCACGGTGCAGGTGTCATTGCTGTATGTCACACTGCTGATGTCAGTGCTCTCTATCACGGTGCGGTTTATCATCTCGTGCACCCTCTTCTTTGCCTACCCTGACCTTCCCTCTCCTCCATTGCCTTCATGCGCTCCACAGTCCTGAATTATCACAATTTCACATATAAAAAAAGAATGCTTGTAGTTGTCGATCCCAGATTCACCTCATACATGTGTTATGTCATTGGCCATGTGGTGGGACTATGTGTGCACAGCTAGTAATTATTTTGTGGCTGCAAAATTTGACCTGTAGGTTTGTAAAGTTCGCCTCTCATTGAAGTCAATGGGGCCCGCCGCGAACGTTACGGTTCGCAAACTATCGGCCGCGTTCGCGAAATTTCCCGTCGGAAGTTCGTCCATCACTAGTCTCCGATTTGATCCATAGGAAGACTAGAGAAAAGTGCTTACGGGATGGAAAGAATGATGGAAGATCGCAAAAGCTGTGGAGAGCAAGGCCTTTGATGTATGTATGTTGCATTCAAGGAAAATTCATGTTTAGAATGGGTTTTATTAGTAAAAAAGTGATTTTCTGTATTGAGTCGGAAATAAAAAAATAAAAATCTAGGGCTAAATGTGTTGCATTTGTTAAAAATATGATTTTTTAAATATTAATCAGACATAAGATACACGGGACAATATTACAATAGTGAGTTTGTCAGATTACTGTCAGTTTTCAACAGGCTATTGTCTCTATAGCTACAGTAAACAAGTAAGACATTATTTGTTTGAGATTCTTTCAGCACTCAAACTGAAAGAATGACTGTTAGATTACTGTCAGGTTTGGTTTGAGTAGACAATGGATAGATACCATTGTTGTATTCAATTGACAGTTTTCAACAATCCATTTTTTCTACAGCTACAGTAAATAGGTATGTTTTCTGTTGTTTGGGTAACTATGGTAAACAGCCTGACATAAAAGGGAGATTCAGACGTAAGCTTCATCATCATCATGCTTTGAAGATCTGAAGAAGCCACTCATGATAGAAGAACAGAGCCTGGTCTCCGAGAAGAATCATTGCCAATGGAGATCATGAACATACAGTAACAGAAGATAAGTAACGTTTAAATGTATTTGTAGTTATAGACCATAGGATGCTCTTTTTCTAGGAATTTTGCTTGGTATAGATATTTGTCAGTCTTGTATTGTATTTCTAATATTGTAATAGTTTTGTATGTACAGGATATAGAAAAAGCACATTTACACACTGCAGAAATCTCAGCTTCCTTGTTATACCACAGAGTAACCTTGCTAGATAGACTCAAGCAAAACACCCCTGAAGGTGAGAACAGGGAGTACTAGGCTCAAAGAAGCACGGATGCCATTTAGGTAGATCTGCTGGAAACGGCTGCTACTGTTCGCAGCACAATGGAACTGGATAGCTGTCAGCTGGTCTGTCTGGACAGATGGCAGGACCTCTGTTGCCCCTGGAGATGTAGCAGGACCAGGTCACTGACCACAGGCAAGGTGGCACCCGAGGAAGGATCAGGCTGGCAGTACCAGGCTGAGGGAGCGTAGTCAGGATGGTAGCCAAAGTCATACACAGGAAGACAAGCCAGTGAGTAGGCAGGTGTGTGTGAACAGAGCTGAGGTCATTCACAGGGATCCAATGGAGCAGGCAGAAGAGTAGCCAAGAGCAAGCCAGGGTCGAGCATGATATAACAAGAGTACTTAGATTAAGCCAGGGTCAAAACCGGGTACCAGACAGCAGGGAAGTCAGGACTAGGGATGAGCCTGATGTTCGAGTCAAACATAGGTTCGACTCGAACATCAGGTGTTTGCCCGTTTGCCGAATTTAGAACATTATGGGGCGTTCGCGGGAAATTAGAGCGCCCCCCAGAACGCCCCATAATGAACTGCGCAATCTCGCAGTGCATTGACAGCTGCTGATTGGCCAAAGCATGCACCTGGCCGGCAGGGTACCTTTGGCCAATCATAGCTCAGGGGGCTCATTCCACTCCTCACACTATGTAAGGCTGCTTACACAGGGCCATACATAGTGAGAGCAGCAAAATTAAATTTCTAAAGGAAAAAATTTAATTTAAAACTCTAAAGCTAGCAGCTGTAATGTATTACCGGATCCCAGGCACTATACATAAAGCCATTACTAGGCCCTTTGGGTCTGGTATGGATATTAAGGGGAACCTCATGCCAAAATGTAAAAAAATATGGCATGGCCCCCCCCCCCCAAAATCCATACCAGACCCTTATCTGAGCAGGCAACCTGGCAAGCTGCAGAAAAAGGGGGGGCGAGAGAGCACTCCCCTTCCTGAACCGTACCAGGCCACATGCCCTCAACACAGGGTCCCCTTCAAAACACCTTGTCCCCATGTTGATGGGGACAAGGGCCTCTTCCCCACAACCCTTGCCCGGTGGTTGTGGCGGTCTGCAGGCATGGGGCTTTAACAAGGGGGCCTCCAGATCCTGGCCCCCCCATGTGAATGGGTATCGGGTACATTGTACCCCTACCTATTCACCAAAAAAGTTAAAATGACAGGAGACGGTTTTGGACGAGTCCTTTATTAAAAAAAAAAAAAAATAATAAAAGTGTCCCACGATGTCCATTCATCTTCAATCACAGTGTCTGACGGTCCTGAGGGAAAACATTTAGGCGTCCTCGCAACTGCAGCCTTTTCACGATGACAGCTTTTATATAGCTGAGGGCAGGGCCATTTGGTGACGAGTAGTGGTACAATGTACCGATACCCATTCACATGGGGGGGCGGAGGCCGGGATATGGGGGCCCCCTTGTTAAAGGGGGCTTCCATATTCTGATAAGCCCCCTGCCCACAGACCCCCACAACCTCCAGGCAAGGGTTGTGGGGAAGATGCCCTTGTTCCCATCAATATGGGAACAAGGTATCTTGGGGGGGACCCCAAAGCACCCTCCCCATGTTGAGAGCATGTGGCCTGGTACAGTTCAGGAGGGGGCGCTCTCTCATCCCCCCCTTTTCCTGTGGGTTGCGTGTTTGGATAAGGGTCTGGTATGGATTTGGGGGGGGGGAGCATTTTTTTATTGTGGCGTGGGGTTCCCTTTAAATCCATACCAGACCTTAAGGGCCTGGTATGGATTTTTGGGGGACCCCATCTCATTTTTTTTTACATTTTGGAGTGGGTTTCCCCTTAATATTCATACCAGACCCAATGGGCCTGGTAATGGACTGGTGGGGGCACTCATGCTGTTTTTTTTTTAATGATTTTTATCTATTTTGCCGGGATCCAACAATACATTACAGCCGTGTGCAGTTTTAAATTACATTTTTTCTTTTGTCATTTTGCTGTGGTACTGTTATGAACATGGGAAAGATGCACTATTTTACAGGCAGACTAAAGAGACCCCCCAGGCATGATAATTAAAGCGGAGGGCCACCCTTAAAAAAAATTGCATTAATAATCTTTAAAAAAAAAATCTTCTGAGGCGCCTTCTCCTCTTCAGCGAGTGGCCCGTTGCCTTTTGGGGCATGCGTGTGTCCCAGAAAACAATGGGGCCATTCATAAAGCGCTGCACAACTCACGCATGTGCAGTAGGAAACGGGCAGTGAAGCCGCAAGGCTCCACTGCCTGTTTCCCTTAGTTAAGATGGAGGGATCTGCCTGGGGGGGGGGGCGTCATCATGGGCTCGCTGGGCAGGTAAGTGTCCCTATAAAAGTCAGCAGCTACAGTGTTTGCAGCTGCTGATTTAAAAAAAAAAACACATTGCAGCCGGAATGCCCCTCTAAATGAATATTTAATTTTCATTGTTTCACTTTAAGCATTATTAAAATCACTGCTCCTGAAAAAAATTTAGTTTTTTGCATTGATACATGTCCCCTGGGGCAGGACCTGGGTCCCCAAACACTTTTTATGGCAATGACTTGCATATAATCTTTTAAAATTAGCACTTTTGATTTTTCACGTTCGTGTCTCAAAGACTTTAACGGTGTTCGCACACATTTTTTGCCTGTTCGCATGTTCTGCTGCAAACCAAACCGGAGGGTGTTCGGCTCATCCCTACTCAGGAGGGAAGCCGGGTTAGTAACAGGTAATCCAAGAAATACAGGCAACACAGGAGAAAGGAGTACTGGTAGCTGAAGATCATCCAGCAAAGTCTGAGTGCAGCCACTGTCCTTATATAGAGCGTTTGGTGCCAGGCAGCAGATGTGCATGAACGTGCAACATTTCTGTGCAAACAAGCATGGCCATGTAAAGTATTAGTAGCTATGCTAGGTCTTTTCCTCAGCACATGCACATTTTTATTCTGCTGTCTGATTTTCAGCACATGCTCCTGTTTATTCTGACTAGCACTCTGACACCTCACTTCAGACTCAAGCTATTCATGGAAATCTTCACCCCACCATTTCTATTACCATTTGATGTCCTTAAAGTGATTCTTCACTCTACCTGTCTTTACTAAAGGGGAACTCCATTAGCTATTTTACCATCCTTTGTGCTATTTTATCATCCCTTGTGTAACTCCGTCTTCTTCAAAGAAACTACATCTCTATAATGTACCAAAGTATGGGCCCTGCTGTTGAGCAGGAAGAATTTAATAGTCTGAGTCAAGCAGCACTGCCCTGTAGGAACTGTAGCCCTGAGGAGAGACTATGTAATGAAGAGCTTTTGAACTATATTCCCCAGAGATTACAAGGAAGAGGGGAAAAAGTTTAATTTTCCTGGGCTGTACAGGACATAACTTGCTCTTACCGTGAGGGAGACCGGAAAGTGAACAATGCTAACCATCACTGCTGCATATCAGCAGTCTGAGCGGAATCCAGAGTGCTGAGTTCGGAGGTGCCATCAGCCAGTGTCACCTAAGTACAGATCAGAGAGTGGACAAATAACTGTGTGTGACAGGGTGGTGAGCTGCAATATCACTGGCACTGGTGAGCTGCTGCTAGAGAGAAACTGGATGGATTTACTATCTGCTGCTAGAGAGAAACTGAGCCCTTTAGGAACCGACCATTCAGCTATCTATTAGCCTTATTTGCTGCCTGGGACTAGGAATGTACTCATTTGCATCAGTGGTACAACTGGGCCCCAATGCTACCCACCTGAAGAGTTAGGACTGTCCCTTTACTTTCAATAGTTTTTTATTGAGAACATTTTGACAAACAAAGAACAGCAATAAGAGAACTATTGATAAAGTGGTTGTCACAAACTTGTGATACAGATGAATGAACAAGTTTTTATCAAATTAGTAGTGCTTTGTTAGTGTCTGGATTAACGTTACATAGCTGTGGTTAAAGAATAATGTTCTGACTACCTCAAAGGTGACATAGCAGAACATGAGTTTAAGTAAGGTTTTAGTGTACCTGAGTATACCATTCTGACCAGAGTGTCCACTGGGCATTTTGCAGCTTGCATGCAGCCTTCAGATACTGCAAACATATGTTCATATGAACTATGGGTATGTATCAGTTGAATAACTTCATTAGTGGAGATGTGATCAGGGGTTCTCCAGTGTCGGGTAATTGAAAATAGGAGGTGTACAATTACACAACACATGTGGTGAAGGAAGCTGTCTATTCCAATATTGAGTAGTGCCGATTCAGTTGTAGGGGGTATGGGGATTCCTGTGACCCTATAGATAAACTGAAAAGTGCAACTCCAGAAATTAATCTTGTCACATTCCCACAACAAATGGAGTCAATTCCCTGTTTTACCACAATTTCTCCAGCAGAGGGATGCGCTGGTTGAGTCGAAAGTTTGTATTTGTGACGGGGTTAGATACCATCTAAGGTTCACTTTAAAGGAGAGGTCCCATAAGTTGGAGGAGTGAGTTAAACAGAGACCTGAAGAGATAGCAGCGTACTTTGCGCTCTCTGACTGTCTACTTTTTTATTTGCACTAACAGTTAAAGTTTCAAGATATACTTTTGGCAGTATACCCCCTCCTTCTACGGTCTAAGCAGTACTGGCCGGAACTCACAAGAAGAGGGTAAAACCCCAAATCGTGCCCTAAAGATTTTACTTTATGAATACTTTTGCTGTATGTTGTAATTGGGGGTTGTGCACTACCTTCACTTTCTGTAATTTCTCTAGAATTTGTGAAAACAAGATGTTGTAGTGTGGGAAATCCCTAAGGCGTCATTTACATTTGTGGTTCAACTGCTCCCCTTAAGCTGCTACATCTGCCAAACTTGCCTATCTTCAGTCCACTCTGGTCCAGTCATGTAATCTGGCTCCCCTGTATCAGCCAGCGTGGCTGCAGGGGAGAGGTGGAACAAGGGCTTGGAACAAAGGACCCCTTTTACACTAAAGGTGGTTTTCAGGCATTTTAGCGCTAAAAATAGTGCCTGAAAAGCACCTGAAATGCACCTCTCAAGCCTCCCCAGTGTGAAAGCCAGAGTGCTTACACACTGGGGCGGTGTGCTTGCAGGACCAAAAAAGGCAAGCAGCATCTTTGTGGCGGTGCGGGAGCGGTGTATACACCGGTCCTAAACCGCCCCGCCATTGAAATCAAAGCACTGCAAAGCACTTTGACAGCGGTGCTCTTAACCCCTTATTAACCCTTTTTTTGGGATTAAAAGTGCACCGTTCCCACCTGCACAGCGCAGGTAATGTGCAGCTTAAACTAGCAGCGCTTTCCTTTCCCTTGCACCTCAGGTCCTTAACCCTTTCATGACTAAACCTATTTTTGACATTTGGTGTTTACAAGCAATTGTTGCAATATTTTATGCCACACGGTATTTGCGCAGCGGTGTTTTAAATGCAACTTTTTGGGAAAAGGGACACTTTCATGAATTTAAAAAAAGAAACAGTAAAATTAGCCCAATTTTTTTGCATAATGTGAAAGACAATGTTACGCCGAGTAAATAGATACCAAACATGTCACACTTTATAATTGCATGTACTTGTGGAATGACGACAAACTACGGTACCTAAAAATCTCAATAGGCAGTGCTTTAAAAAAAAAATCCGGTTACCAGGTTAGAGTTACAGAGGAGGTCTAGGGCTAGAATTGCTCTCGCTCTGACGATCGTGGCGATACCTCACATGTGTGATTGGAAACACCGTTTACATATGCGGGCGCGACTTCCGTATGCGTTTTCTTTGCTTCGCAAGCTTCACACTATGAAGGTGGGTCTACACGGTTATTGGGCTGCATGCAGGGGGTAGCCTTGCAAAAGATTTTCATTCATGACATACATGCTTACAAATTGTCCAATAGGCAGTTAGTTATTAATATATAAGAAGTACTGTACCAGTAATTATAAGGAAGCATGTTAAAAAAAAAAAAACAGAAGTGCAAACACAATATTGAGTAATAGGCTTGGAGGATTAAAATTATGAAACCATAGCACTTCTCTTTATTTTCAGATGAACATTCAAGAGGAACTGTATTGAGCAAACTACGAAAGGTAAGTGAGTAGTTCTGCTTATCAGTGAATAAGTCCGTTGTTTTTTATGGTAATCTGAATCTGTGAGAGTCTATATTTAGTATTATTTTATCATAATTAACATACTGTGATAACTACTACTTACAGTAATAAATGCATTTGTCCTGAGCTTACCCTTAAAAATACATCAACATACTGTGTACTTATGTACAGTGATGGCAGCATCATATGGCAGTATAAATGGAAGAGGATATCTTAGGCTTCACAAACTACACACTATTAAAGCCATATATGGTGCGATTTTCTTTTCTGCAAGCACAGGTTGCAGGAATGAAAATCACTCAATTCCACCATCAACACAGTCTCTGTTGTCCCTCCTGAGGTGCTATTGTTTTCTCCTGGCTGGAAGGGTATTTAGTCATGCATTTAGTCATGCATTTATCTATTTTTACATCAGTTTTTTTACATCCGCCAGCTGAAGTCCTTAACCACTTGAGTCCCAGAAGCATTTTTTCAATTTTATGCTTACATAAATAATAATAATTTCAGGCCTGAAGACTACTTAAAGAGGAAGTCAACCCTGATGAGTTTACTTCCTCTTTCATTCCCTGCAAAGGTAAAGCATAATGGACCATCGCATAGTAGTCCATTATGTGTCACTTACCTGACACAAGAGCCAGCGAAGTCACCGCTGTCCCCTGTAGTCCGGCGCATCCATATTCTCGGTGGGTCCCGCTGCTCCGCCACTGTCATTTGGCGAAGCCGCGATGACGTCACTCCCGTGCATTCGCACGGGAGCCGCCACTCGCGGTATATCGCCGCGGTCACTCAGTGCGCCTGCACGCTGCTGTCTACGGCGCATGCACCGTAGACAGCGGTGCCTGTCTTTCGGCAAATATCTCCGAAACCGTGTAGGTTTAGGAGATATTTTTTGGACCTACAGGTAAGCCTTAATCTAGGCTTACCTGTAGGTCAAAGTTGGTTGTAAGGGTTTACAACCACTTTAATCCCCCTCAAACGTTATATATTTTCTGAAAGCAGACACCCTAGAGAATAAAATTGTGGTAATTGCAATTTTTTATGTCACATGATATTAGCACAACGGTTTTTGAGATGTAAAATTTCAGTAAATAATACACAGTTCATTTTAGGGCTTACAAACGCAATAACGTACCCAATATTTGGGTAAATTATAAAAAAAGAAGTTGCACCGAGTAAATAGATACTTAACATGTCAAGCATTAAAATTGCATGCTCCCATGAAACAGCGAAAAAATTTCAATAACCGATATCAGGGGTCTCTAGACTTTTAAAACAAAGGGCCAATTTACTGTCCTTCAGACTTTAACTGGGCCAGACTGTGGCCAGCGGGGGGTAGAGATTGTTCAGTGGGAGTAAACAGTGCCCCATCTTTGATATTAGGGGGCGGAATAGTGTCTTTGTGGCAAGGAGGGCAGTGTGTGCATTGAGAGGGGCAGGAGAGGAGATAAGCAGTGTTTACAGTGAGGGAGCAGTGTGTACATAAAGGTTCCCCTTACTTGTCAGCTCTGTATGTCATTGCCGACTCTAAATGCAATCGCCGTCTCCTTTGTTTACTTTAATGCTGGAGAAGGAGTTTTCATTTTGCTTACCACTAAAGTAAACAAAGGAGCGGTGTCACCAAGTGATGTCACCGGATGACCTCACCCCTTTCTCTACTTCAGCATCTGGGCCGAATGACAGCTCCATGGACCAGGAAAAGGTATTAGCAATTTAAAGAGTTAGGGCTTTTTAGTTAGGTTGGGAGTACGAGATCCAAGGGGACCAGACATTCAGTGTAGGGGATTGTCTGATTGGCCAATTGTATGTTTTGAGGTATTAAAAATGAAGGTGATCAATCTTACTGATGAGCATGACACATCAGAGAGTGTTTATTTAATAAGGCCTCAATTGGGTCCTTGCATAGGATGCAGCTCAGAACTGTATATATTAAGGTATAGACCCCAATCCAGAGCGTCTTGACCTTAGGACATGACCATCAAGTATGGAGAATTGTACCTTCTTGTCCACATGTTCAAAACATAATGGTGAGTATTGGGGTACATATTTAACAATTCTGGAGGGTGTGAGATACCATTAAAAAATAACTTTATAGGAATTTTATATATAGGAAAAAATTTTAAATGAGGACTTTGCTGTGGTGATCCATATTTCCTCTTCAGGTTAAGATTTTCCAATTTTCTTCCCTCACTTTGCATATAATGAATGTTTATATTTAGAGGATCTGGTTAGCTGTCCCACTTCTAAATAGAGCATTTTCATATTCTGTTGGTCTTCCCACAGGTTTGATGTTGACAATTTCTAAATAAACCTAAATAAAATAATTCTTTAATGTTAATTTTCTGTGATGGAGTATCCATAGAAAGATACCAGGAACTGTTGCCTTTTTTCCAAAGTTTCCAAAGGTCGCATACTGTTTTGTATATATACAGTCCTGCCCCCTGCCTGCCTGGCTGAATATATTTAGCAAATCATTGAACATTTTTACCTGCCTCTGTTCTTATTGAGATAGGCTATTACAGTGTTCTTGCTGGGATCTTTCATAATAATTTTAAATAGGAGCGTCTATTTTTACATAGTTTAGAAGATTGAAAAAAAGACACAGGTTCACCCATTTCAACGTATGTGTGATTTTTATTCTATTAACAATTTCCATAGTTCTGCATATTCTGCTTCCTGACAAATACATCTAAACGTTTTCTGAAGTTGTCAACACTCTCAGCTGGTACTACTTCCAACAATAAAGAACCTGTGCTCAATAGGTTCTCCCAACAACCGCTAAATCATTATAAGTTGGCAGGAGGAACCACTTTGTTCTGTAGGGTAGTGGTTCTCAACCACAGTCCTCAAGTACCCCCAATGGGCTATGTTTTCAGGTTTTTCTTTACTTTGCACAACTGCTTTAAATCAATATCAATGACAAGGTATTGATAATAGCTATTTTATCTAAGGGAAGTTCTCAAAATATGGCCCGATGGGGGTACTTGAGGACTGAGGTTGAGAACCACTGCTGTAGGGGACAAAGGGGATCGACATTACCTGAAGTTTTGTTTTTTCAGCAGACAACATCTCTTAAAAGGAGAAAATGGGGGAGCAGGCGTGGGGAAGGCCAGTGTGAGGCCATGGGAAAAAGCTGTCAGGGCTGGGCTCAGCCCTTCCTTTTCAGAGCTCTGTGCTCAGCTGACGTTTAATTGCCAAATACTCTTCCTTCCACAGTGACTCATCTGGTCTTAAATTCCTGCTCATCAGCTAGAGCTGCTGGTTATATAAACTACTTGGGTCAGATCTTCTGTGCCTTTGCTTGGTCAACATATTTGGACTCTCTCTGCTGTGTTTGCCTGTAAAAGACTTTTGCTTGGCTGATTTCTCTTCTGGTTTGTGATCCTGTTTGCAGCACCTGACTTCACTGATCTCTGTACTCCTGTTTCTCTGGCTCGCTCTGACTACCCGTCCTGGTTACCAAATTCTGGCTATGTTTTGACTACGTTTGCTCTTTTTATACCATTTTACCATTTTATTAAATAATGTGATTTTTACTGCACTTCTGTCTCAGTCTGATTCATGGTTCCTGACATTAGGCAGAGGCCATGAATTCAGAAGCTGCAGGCAATCCACTTGTTGGTAATATTTTTTCCAGATTGGATGAGCAGGATCACCGCATGGATCAGTTTGCCATATCGTTACACACGCTCCTGAATTGCACTGCTCACCTGGAACCTCCCACTGTGGCTGCTCTGGTTAAACCCCTGATTGATATGACCGATGTGCTGCCCCAACAGGGCATAGAACTTATATATATATGTTTTTCTAACCATTTTTCTATGAATGTTTAAAGTGGTTGTATAGTCATTTTTTATGACTTTTACCTACAGGAAGGCCTATAATAAGGCTTACCTGTAAGTAAAAAAAATATCTCCTAAACCTGTATGGTTTAGGAGATATTCCCCTCGCAATGCACTTCTGACTGCAGCGGCGCATGCGCACAGGGGATTCTCGGCTGAAAGTCTGGCAGATGCCGGACCCTGCCAGAAAGAAATCTCCCACGCGCATGCGCGGGAGTGACGATATCGCGGCTCTAGCCACTCACAGCACCGAAGCCGCGATACCCGGAAGAAAGGCAGAAGGAACATGTCAGCTCCCTGGATCAGGCCAGATGTCGGGGCCTCGTTCTAAGGTAAGTATTTCATAATGAGCTAGTATGCGGTGTATACTAGCTCATTATGCCCTTTCCTTTGCAGGTCAGGAAAAAAAAAACTACAGCGGGTATAAAACCGCTTTAAGTTTAGTTCACGTGCTGCCATCTAGCGACCTTTTGTGGTAATGCACTTGTGTTCTCAAGTTATTTCCCCTTATGCTATGGCATACTTCCTTTGCATGTAATGCTCCACCCTTCTTCCTGTGTTTTGTACTCCCAGTGTTTTGTACTTCCTGTGTCATCAATGGAGTAACAAGCCTCATGTAGCAGGGCACATGTATTCTACATTGTAAGCTACAGACAATATCATCTTTTGACACCACAACCTGTTCATCTGTTTGTATCCTTTCATCTGCTGTAATCTGATGTTCAGAATAAAGCATCTGTGGATGGAAATCGGTATTGATGAGTTCAAGCTATCTGATGAGGACTGTCCTCAGTGATGATATCTGCTTATACAGGCCAGGCATAGAGGTCTCACAAGGGATAGATCGCTTCACAACAATCGGAGTCAGAACCAGAAAGGATGGTAACTCACAGAACTGGTCTCCAGACTCCATTAATGCCTTTGAGAGTTTCAAGGCTGCCTTTGTTTCTGCTCCTGCGTTGGTACATCCTGATCCTATTGTACCTTTCATCCTTGAGGTTGATGCATCTGAGACTGGAGTTGGTGCCCTGCTGTCTCAACTTCCTACCTCTGAGAGCGCTATGCATCCTTGTGACTACTTTTCTGAGAAATTATCTTCTGTGGAATGCAATAATGAGATTGGGGAAAGAGAGATGTCAGCAATCATTTTAGCCCTTGAAGAATGGAGTCGTCTCCTTGAAGGTACTACTGTGGCAGTTCTTATTCTGACTGACCATAAAAATCTCACATTCTTGTCTGAGGCTAAACGCCTCTCTCCCAGAAGGGTGCAATGGGCTCTTTTCTTGTCAAGTTTCAATTACATAGTCTAATTCTTACCCGGTACTAAGATTGTAAGGGCTGATGGTTTGAACAGTTTTCCTCCACTTCCAAGATGGAGTTGGTTCCTGTTCCTGTGATTCCTCCCGATCATATTCTGACTACGTTCGCACCAGTCTAACTTCTCCTTTGGGTGACAAAATTCTTGCCGCTCCGATCCATTCTCATCCTGAGAAACCTTGTGACCGTTGCTTTGTAAAATTGTGTGAAAAACAGCGCTGTCTAAATATCCTTGTAATATACTGAGATAGTGATAAAAATAAGAAAAAATAAATGAATAAAAAGAAAAAAATCCTGCTGCAGCTTAATGTGAGATACACACAATACAATCCAGATCAATAAACCAAAGCTGCGCTGAATCTTAAAAAATATATAAAAGACTATATACCCTTGTGCAGATATATGTGTGCTACATGTTTGACTGCCAAATATTGATCTCAACGTGCAATAAAAAATTTAAGTGACAATCTTAATCCAATAAACATAGTTGCGAATTAACACACTAACAGTGAAAGAAAAAAATGTGTGTGATAAATAAATTGGAACTAAATAAATAAATAAATAAAAAATAGTCCAAAACAAAAAATGGAGAGGTGAATCTTCAGTCCTGGATAGTAACACCGCACACAATACCCTCAAAGAAGTGACAGGGTACACCAAGGGAAAGTCCTCCACCAATGAAATCACTGCCGCTTACCAGCTAGCTAGATCCAACATGCACATGGTTTATCAACTAGCCTGGGTTTCTGTACAGGGTTATGCACAATGTGTGCCGATGTTCCACTTGAACCAGCATAAACACTCCCGTTCTAACTTCTCCTCACAGCCATATTGATAGGTACTCATTAACCAGATAAAAACAAAAGGGATCCCATAGCGTAAATCCATAAAACAATTTTAATCAAACATATGCATCAATCATGCACTTACATTATTGCTGTACATACAAAAGCGTGTATCATGTATTTGAGCCGGCCGGCTCTCTCTTGCTGCCTGTCGCTTCCAGGACAGACGAAGAACATTGGTGACATCAGCACGCCACTCAACCCTACCTCGTTTCATCAAAAGATGACTTCTTCCTGGGGCACGGGCGGCAACTAATTGGTATAATGATCAATTAACATTGCATCATTGGAAGTTGGCAACTGATGTCTGTAGCAGTTGAAAGATGATCAGTTTGTGGAAGGGTCTTCACCCCAAGGTTTTAACAGTCCTTGTTAAATCTTTTAGCAACCTCCAGACTGTTGCTTTGTCCCTGTGAGTCTCCAGGTCCAGGTCCAAGAGTCCTTGCAACGTGCCAATGATAGTTACAGACCTCTTTCTGAACGCAGTTGGGGACAGGGTCTGGCTGTCATCTTGCAACCACTGACTCTGTGTTCCCTCATTAAAACTGGCACCATAGTATATTGGGCCTTTCTGTATTCTCCATAGGATCAACCCAGTGGCTTACGCTTTAGACCTTCCTTCTAATATGCGGATTTCAAATGTATTCCATGTCTCCTTATTAAAACCTTTGGTATGCAAACGTTTCACCACTTCAATACCACGTCCTCAACCAGTTCAGGTTGAGAACCATGAGGAATATGAGATACATTCTATCATTGATTCCGGTAGCTTCCGTGGACGCATAGAGTATGTGGTTCATTGGAAGGGGTACGGAGGAACGCTCTTGGGTCTCAACCTCAGATGTACATGCTTCTGTCCTTCTCTGTGCTTTCTATAGATGTTTCCCCCTCAAACCTGGTGGTCCTCTGAGGGGGAGGGGTCATTGAGGAGGGGGTACTGTCAGGGCTGGGCTCAGCTCTTCCTTCTCAGAGCTCTGTGCTCAGATGATGGTTAATTGCCAAAGACTCTTCCTTCCACAGTGACTCACCTGGTCTTCATTTCCTGCTCGTTAGCTAAAGTTGCTGGTTATATAAACTCCTTGGATCAGAACTTCTGTGCCTTTGCCTTGGTCAACATATCTGAACTCTCTCTGCTGTGTTTTCCTGTGAAAGACTTTTGCTTTGCTGACTTTCCTTCTGGTTCCTGATCCTGTTTGCTGCACCCAACGTCGCTGATCTTTGGACTCCTGTTTTTCTGGCTTGTTCTGAATAACCGTCCTGCTTACTGAACTCTGGTTATGTTTTGACTACGTTTGCTCTGTTTATACTATTTTACCATTTTATTAAATAGTGTGATTTTTACTGCACTTCTGTCTCAGTCATTTCATTTGATTCGTGGTTCCTGACATAAACAGGACCAGGTTTTGTAGAGAACAGGCGCACTAATGGTGCAGGTGTGTGCTGGGTTCTTAGGTTAATCAGATATAGAGCCCAGGGCTCCACCCTCCTGGAAGTCAGTGTGTGAAGTGCATGTCTGCACCGTGCTGTCCAGGACAGGACAGACAAATGCCCGAACCTAAGAGAGACAGCAGAAAGCTGGAGGAAAGACACAGAGCTGACAGAGTTACAGAGTTTATGCACAAGCACTGGGATGTGTGTTAGATGGTCTGGAGAACTAAGACACAAGGCCTGAGTAGTAGAGCTCCAAAGAGAGCCAAGAGGCTGAATATTGTTTTTTTACATATTGATAGCGAAGAAAATCGTTTGTTTGTGAATATTCTCTCTGTTTTAATAAAAGTGGGCAGAAAAAGTTGTCACTATGTACAGTATATGTATACACTATATTGCCAAAAGTATTGGAACACCTGCCTTTACACACAAATGAACTTTAATGGCATTCCAGTCTTAGTCCGTAGGGTTCAATATTTAGTTGGTCACTCTTTGCAGCTATAACAGCTTCAACTCTTCTGGGAAGGCTGTCCACAAGGTTTAGGAGTGTGTCTATGGGAATGTTTGACCAATCTTCCAGAAGCGCATTTGTGAGGTCAGGCACTCATGTGGACGAGAAGGCCTTGCTCGCAGTCATTCTATCGGGTTGAGCTCAGGCCAGTCAAGTTCCTCCACACCAAAATCACTCATCCATGTCTTTATGGACCCTGCTTTGTGCACTGGTCCAAATCATTTGGTGGAGGAGGGATTATGGTGTGGGGTTGTTTTTCAGGGGTTGGGCTTGGCCCCTTAGTTCCAGTGAAGGCAACTCTTAAGGCGTCAGCATACCAGGACATTTTGGACATTTTCATGCTCCCAACTTTGTAGGAACAGTTTGGAGATGGCCACTTCCTGTTGCAATATGACTGCGCACCAGTGCACAAACAAGGTCTGTAAAGACATGAATGAGCGAGTTTGGGGTGGAGGAACTTGACTGGCCTGCACAGAGTCCTGACCTCAACCTGATAGAACACCTTTGGGGTGCATTAGCGTGGAGATTGCGAGCTAGGCCTTCTTGTCCAACATCAGTGCCTGACCTCACAAATGGTCTTCAGAAAGAATGGTCAAACATTCCCATAGACACACTCCTAAACCTTGTGGACAGCCTTCCCAGAATAGTTAAAGCTGTTATAACTGCAAAGCGTAAGCCAACTCAATATTTAACCCTATGGACTAAGACTGGGATTGCCATTAATGTTCATGTGCATGTAAAGGCAGGCATCCCATTTTGACAATATATTGTATATATTTTGCAGGAGGTGTGAGCTGGAGGGGGTATGGCACAGCTCTGGAAGTAGGACTTTATATTCAGTAGCTATAAAAATTAATGAAGAGAGCCTTTTCCAAAAAATGTCTTGATCAGTAAAGGATGCAAAACGTCATATGTACAGTATGCTAACCCAGTCTCTATTAGTCTGCCCTAAGCAAGCAATGCCCCACCTACACTTCTCATGCACACAAAATACAGTAACCACACACAATATAGGACAGTAAGAGCAAACCAAACATAGTCATCTATTCTTTAATAGTATGTGCTTTATATCATGCTGCTGGACTGTCACCAGAAAGAGCTGGAAAAGTTGACACTTGAAAGCAGGTAAGTGCAATTGCATTGTCTGGCTCTGCTTTGGAAAAACAATGCGGTTGATTTTATATTCACTTTGTTGTGTAAACACAGCCTCTTCTCCTTTTTTTAAATCAATCCCAATAAGTGGGTATGATATGAATGTTGGTTTTTAATTAATGAATTAAGTGCTTGCTTGGGGCATGCAGAGATGGTTTTAGCTTTAGATGGATAAACAGTAATTTGTATTCTACAAAAAGTATATTTTTCTATGGTCTTATTTGGATGTTGCAGTAACTCATAGTGATTAGAATAAAACGTGTTATGACTACTGTAAGCTGAACTGAGATTGGCTAATGAGTACCTGCACTTTGTGCATGATCATTGCTCTTTGCACAGCTTTTGTGCAAAGGATAAGCTTTTAACCACTTGCCGCCCGCCCTATAGGGAATTGACGGTGGCAAAGTGGTTTCATAATCCTGACCGGACGTCATATGACGTGATCAGGATTATGAGCCGCTGCGCACCCCCGGGGGCGCGCATCGCGGCGATCGTTGTTGCGGGGTGTCAGTCTGACACCTGGCAACTACGATTTCGGTAAAGAGTCTCCGACGGAGACTCTTTACCATGTGATCAGCCGTGTCCAATCACGGCTGATCACAGTGTAAATGGGAAGAGCCGGTGATCGGCTTTCCCTCACTCGCATCTGTCAGACATGAGTAGAGGAGAGCCGATCGGCTGCTCCTCTGACAGGGGGGGTCTGTGCTGATCGATTATCAGCACAGCCCCCCCGAGGATGCCCACACTGGACCACCAGGGACGCCACTAGACCACCAGGGAAAAGGTAATAAAGGCCATAATCCTCCCTAGACCACCAGGGATGCCAGTCAGCACAATGGGTGCCAATCAGTGCCCATAATGGATGCCAATCAGTGCCCACAATGGGCATCACTGATTGGCATGCATTATTGTTTGGCACTGATTGGCATCCATTACTATAACACCGATGCCGCCTATGAGTGCCCACCTGTGCCGCCTATGAGTGCCCACCTGTGCCGCCTGAGTGCCCACCTGTGCCGCCTGAGTGCCCACCTGTGCCGCCTGAGTGCCCACCTGTGCCGCCTATCCATGCCCACCTGTGCCGCCTATCCATGCCCACCTGTGCCGCCTATCCATGCCCATCCGTGCCGCCCATCCGTGCCGCCCATCCGTGCCAGCTATCAGTGCCAATTTGTGCCACCTATCAGTGTCCGTCCGTGTTGCCCATCCGTGTCGCCCATCCGTGTCGCCTATCAGTGCCACTTCATTGGTGCCACATTGGTGCCCATCAGTGCCGCCTTATCAGTGCCCATCAGTGTAGCCCCATCAGTGCCCATCAGTGAAGGAGAAAACGTACTTATTTACAAAGTTTTGAAACTGAAACAAAAAAAAACATTTTTTTTTTCAAAATTTTCGGTATTTTTTTATTTGTAGCGCAAAAAATAAAAACCGTAGAGGTGATCAAATACCACCAAAAGAAAGCTCTATTTGTGGGAAAAAAATGATAAAAATTTCATTTGGGTACAGTGTAGCATGACCGCGCAATTGTCATTCAAAGTGCGACAGCGCTGAAAGCTCAAAATTGGTCTGGGCAGGAAGGTGTTTAAGTGCCCTGTATTGAAGTGGTTAAACCTTCTTCTGAGCTAATTATAAAAGCCAAGGTGTAATATTTCTACGAAGGGAAACCACAACTTCACTGAACTTCTGCTATACAAATCTATGAGAGAATGTGGGTTAGATTAGAATGTGTGAAGATGAGTCTTCCTGAAAACAAAATGCTCCCTGGCTGCTGATGTCAGCTGTAAAGAAAGAGTTTTATAACAAAACTATCCTTGGAGATCATTTTCCTAATGATTCTTATTTTATCTTCCGGTATATCAAATCAGTTCCAACAGCAGAAACAACTTTTTAAAGGGAATCTGTTGAGGTAGAAATATTAGAGGTTGTATAGTCAATTTATTTTTGTATGGCACATATCCCATGGGTGTCATCCTTATGCTTCCACCAGGGCCATCCTTAATATTCATTGGACCCTGGGCAAACATTTTCTTGGGCCCCCCCCTTTCTTGCAATTTCACTCTCCACCTGCTCTGAGACATACAATAAATAGCAGCTAGACTCAAAATCAGGTTACTGAATCAGATCAGGCAGTGATTGTGATTGGTTGCCAGAGGTTACAGCATATCATTACCGCTTACTGACTGGTTTCTAGAGGTTACAGCACACATTAGTAGTGATGGCCGAACGGTTCGCCCGGCGGTCGTTTCGCGGCGAATTTCCGACTTTCGCCGTCCGCGGGTTCGAACGCCTTTTTCCGTCGTTCGCCCCGGCGGACTTACGTGTTTAATGTATACAAGAACTTTAACCTTTCGTGACACGTTTATCATGTGTTACAGGACAACCAATTGAGACATGACAGCTCATGGACACTTGGACATTCCCCCTAACCTATAAATACACCCGATCCGGTGGCCATTTTACATTCTTTCTTCTGTCACTGTAGGGAAAGGATCCTGTGTGGAGTAGGGACAGAGAAAACGCTAGCTATTTGGTACACAAAAGTTCTTTTCAGGACTGGTATAGGTGTTAGGTCAGCAGCCTGAGTTTCTTTTGTCAGTTTAGATAAAGGGACAGAGCGCTGTATGCTGCTATTTTAGGGACAGCTCAGCCAGATTAGTCTTTCTTCATCATCATCATCATCATCATCATTAGCTGTTACTATCAGGTCCACAAAAGAGCTGTTCCAGCTAATCGTTCCAGCCTACTCTTTTTTGCCAATTTGTATAGGGACAGGCAGGAAGCAGTGTGTCAGGCAGTGAGGATAATTTTAAAGACTTGCTGTTACTATTAGTTCCACAAAGGTTCTTTTCAGGACTGGTATCAGTGGTACGGTAATAGGCTTGTACACGTATAATATTCTTTCTTCCAAATATAGAAAGAATATTATACTTGACTGCTGCCCTTCTGCTGCAGTCTGCTAATCATTCACAACTCACTTGTTCCACAAAGCTCTTTATCAGGACTGGTAACTTGGTCTGTCTAGGGTGCTACGGTACATAGGCTTGGGTGCGGTACAGTCTGCTGTTCTGTAAGGACCGCTATCGGTCCACAATACATAGGGTTGCCGTGCACTACTGCTGACCGCTGCCCTATACTGCAGCAGTCCTTCATTGGTATAGGGACTGACGTACAGTCTGCTAATCACTAACACACAACCTGCTTGGTCCACAAAAGTTCTTATAAGGACTGGTAACTTGGTATAGGGTGCTACGGTACATAGGCCTGAGTGCGTTACAGTCTGCTGTTCTGTAAGGACCGCTATCGGTCCACAATACATAGGGTTGCCGTGCACTACTGCTGACCGCTGCCCTATACTGCAGCAGTCCTTCAGCGGTATAGGGACTGACGCACAGTCTGCTAAACACTAACACACAACCTGCTTGGTCCACAAAAGTTTTTATAAGGACTGGTAACTTGGTATAGGGTGCTACGGTACATAGGCCTGAGTGCAGTACAGTCTGCTGTTCTGTAAGGACCGCTATCGGTCCACAATACATAGGGTTGCCGTGCACTACTGCTGACCGCTGCCCTATACTGCAGCAGTCCTTCATTGGTATAGGGACTGACGTACAGTCTGCTAATCACTAACACACAACCTGCTTGGTCCACAAAAGTTCTTATAAGGACTGGTAACTTGGTATAGGGTGCTACGGTACATAGGCCTGAGTGCGTTACAGTCTGCTGTTCTGTAAGGACCGCTATCGGTCCACAATACATAGGGTTGCCGTGCACTACTGCTGACCGCTGCCCTATACTGCAGCAGTCCTTCATTGGTATAGGGACTGACGTACAGTCTGCTAATCACTAACACACAACCTGCTTGTTCCACAAAAGTTCTTATAAGGACTGGTAACTTGGTATAGGGTGCTACGGTACATAGGCTTGAGTGCGGTACAGTCTGCTGTTCTGTAAGGACCGCTATCGGTCCACAATAGATAGGGTTGACGTGCACCACTGCTGACCGCTGCCCTATACTGCAGCAGTCCTTCAGCGGTATAGGGACTGACGTACAGTCTGCTAAACACTAATACACAACCTGCTTGGTCCACAAAAGTTCTTATAAGGACTGGTAACTTGGTATAGGGTGCTACGGTACATAGGCTTGAGTGCGGTACAGTCTGCTGTTCTGTAAGGACCGCTATCGGTCCACAATAGATAGGGTTGACGTGCACCACTGCTGACCGCTGCCCTATACTGCAGCAGTCCTTCAGCGGTATAGGGACTGACGCACAGTCTGCTAAACACTAACACACAACCTGCTTGGTCCACAAAAGTTTTTATAAGGACTGGTAACTTGGTATAGGGTGCTACGGTACATAGGCCTGAGTGCGTTACAGTCTGCTGTTCTGTAAGGACCGCTATCGGTCCACAATACATAGGGTTGCCGTGCACTACTGCTGACCGCTGCCCTATACTGCAGCAGTCCTTCATTGGTATAGGGACTGACGTACAGTCTGCTAATCACTAACACACAACCTGCTTGGTCCACAAAAGTTCTTATAAGGACTGGTAACTTGGTATAGGGTGCTACGGTACATAGGCCTGAGTGCGTTACAGTCTGCTGTTCTGTAAGGACCGCTATCGGTCCACAATACATAGGGTTGCCGTGCACTACTGCTGACCGCTGCCCTATACTGCAGCAGTCCTTCAGCGGTATAGGGACTGACGCACAGTCTGCTAAACACTAACACACAACCTGCTTGGTCCACAAAAGTTCTTATAAGGACTGGTAACTTGGTATAGGGTGCTACGGTACATAGGCCTGAGTGCAGTACAGTCTGCTGTTCTGTAAGGACCGCTATCGGTCCACAATACATAGGGTTGCCGTGCACTACTGCTGACCGCTGCCCTATACTGCAGCAGTCCTTCATTGGTATAGGGACTGACGTACAGTCTGCTAATCACTAACACACAACCTGCTTGTTCCACAAAAGTTCTTATAAGGACTGGTAACTTGGTATAGGGTGCTACGGTACATAGGCTTGAGTGCGGTACAGTCTGCTGTTCTGTAAGGACCGCTATCGGTCCACAATAGATAGGGTTGACGTGCACCACTGCTGACCGCTGCCCTATACTGCAGCAGTCCTTCAGCGGTATAGGGACTGACGTACAGTCTGCTAAACACTAATACACAACCTGCTTGGTCCACAAAAGTTCTTATAAGGACTGGTAACTTGGTATAGGGTGCTACGGTACATAGGCTTGAGTGCGGTACAGTCTGCTGTTCTGTAAGGACCGCTATCGGTCCACAATAGATAGGGTTGACGTGCACCACTGCTGACCGCTGCCCTATACTGCAGCAGTCCTTCAGCGGTATAGGGACTGACGCACAGTCTGCTAAACACTAACACACAACCTGCTTGGTCCACAAAAGTTTTTATAAGGACTGGTAACTTGGTATAGGGTGCTACGGTACATAGGCCTGAGTGCGTTACAGTCTGCTGTTCTGTAAGGACCGCTATCGGTCCACAATACATAGGGTTGCCGTGCACTACTGCTGACCGCTGCCCTATACTGCAGCAGTCCTTCATTGGTATAGGGACTGACGTACAGTCTGCTAATCACTAACACACAACCTGCTTGGTCCACAAAAGTTCTTATAAGGACTGGTAACTTGGTATAGGGTGCTACGGTACATAGGCCTGAGTGCGTTACAGTCTGCTGTTCTGTAAGGACCGCTATCGGTCCACAATACATAGGGTTGCCGTGCACTACTGCTGACCGCTGCCCTATACTGCAGCAGTCCTTCAGCGGTATAGGGACTGACGCACAGTCTGCTAAACACTAACACACAACCTGCTTGGTCCACAAAAGTTCTTATAAGGACTGGTAACTTGGTATAGGGTGCTACGGTACATAGGCTTGAGTGCGGTACAGTCTGCTGTTCTGTAAGGACCGCTATCGGTCCACAATAGATAGGGTTGACGTGCACCACTGCTGACCGCTGCCCTATACTGCAGCAGTCCTTCAGCGGTATAGGGACTGACGTACAGTCTGCTAAACACTAATACACAACCTGCTTGGTCCACAAAAGTTCTTATAAGGACTGGTAACTTGGTATAGGGTGCTACGGTACATAGGCTTGAGTGCGGTACAGTCTGCTGTTCTGTAAGGACCGCTATAGGTCCACAATAGATAGGGTTGACGTGCACCACTGCTGACCGCTCACCTATACTGCAGCAGTCCTTCAGCGGTATAGGGACTAAGAGTTTTGTCACAGGGTCATTTAAAAAATGACATGCAGAGGAAGAGGCAGGCCCTTCCGCAGGGGTGGTAGGGGTAGGGCAGGAGCAACAGGCTTGAGCCAAAGTGGGAAGTTGCAGAAGGTGCGTTCAATTACTTTAAAGGATGCACCAGACTTGGTTGAGTGGCTCGCTCAGCCTTACTCTTCTGCACCCTCCTCATCCTCTCGATCTGCACCCTCTTCTTCACTCTCTGCTATGTGCACCCCCAAAGACACTACCACCAACAACACGACCACCACCACCACCACCACATACCTTCCGCTTGAGTCACTGGAATTATTTTCCGATCCATATCAAGAGGACATTTCTGATGCGCAGCCACTCTTGGTATTGGATCAGGAAGAGGAGGTAGCAACAAGCGCTACTCAGCAGTCTGACGCCAGTACCCAGATCAGCCCAAGGAGGAGGTTGGTCCCCGGTGTTGCTGCCTACTCTACTTATAGCGGTGGGGAAGGTGACGTTGATGATGACGTGTCTAGTGATGTCACGTGGGTGCCCACAAGAGAGGAAGAGGAGGGGAGTTCAGAGGGAGATATGGACCAGCAGATAGGGAGGAGAAGCAGCAATGACTTACATTGCACAGCAGGGACAAAGCAGACTGCAAATGTATCAGGAGCGAGTCATCGACCATGTACGGTCACATCTGGCGCTCCCAGGACACCGGCACATGGCTCCGCAGTGTGGGCTTTTTTTAACGTGTCCGCTGCTGACAATAGCGTTGCCATCTGCAATCTTTGCAGTCAACGCGTTAGTCGCGGTAAGCCCAATACTCACCTAGGGACGACCGCCTTAAGAAGGCACATGAGCAGCCATCACCGAGCCCAGTGGGAGCAACGGAACACACAAAGCCACACTGCAGGCTCTCACCGTCCAGCCTCGTCTTCTACTTCTCCTTCTCCTCTCTCCTCACAATTGTCCTCCACTCCACCTTCCATCACGCCAAGCTCACATTTTTCTGCAAAAAGGCAGGCTTCCGTGGGCCTAATGTTTGAGCGTAAAAAAATGATGACGCCGGATAACCCTCTTGCCCAACGGTTGGCGGCTGGCTTGTCAGAACTCATAGCCCGCCAACTACTGCCATATAAACTGGTGGACTCGGAGGCCTTTCGCAAATTTGTGGCCATTGGAACACCACAATGGAAGGTCCCAGGAAGGAAGTATTTCTCAGAGAAGGGCATCCCAGAGCTATATGGCCATGTTCAGCGGCAAGTGAATGTATCTCTGGCACACAGTGTCGGTGCCAAGATACATCTGACCACAGACACGTGGTCTAGCAAACACGGGCAGGGAAGGTATATCAGTTTTACTGCCCACTGGGTGAACCTTCTGACGGCCGTCAAGCATGTAACCCGTGGCACCCGTGTAGATTTGGTTTTACCGCCACGGATTGCATGCAGGCCTGACTCTTCTTCTCCTCCTCCTACTCCATCCTCCTCCCTCTCCTCCTCAGCTGCCTCCTCCTTTTCCGCTGCTAGCGTCTCTTCCACTGCACCGCCCAAGCTCCCCAGAACCTATTCCACATGCCAGGTGAGACGTTGCCATGCCGTGCTGCGTCTGTTGTGCCTGGAAGCAAAGAGCCACACTGGCCCGGCACTCCTTTCAGCTTTGCGTTCACAGGCAGATGAGTGGCTAACACCGCTCAATTTGACAGTTGGTAAAGTGGTGTGTGACAACGGTGCCAATCTGCTTAGCGCATTGAAACAGGGCAAAATCACGCACGTGCCGTGCATGGCACACGTCTTAAACTTGGTCGTGCAGCGATTCCTTGTCAAATACCCTGGGGTCCAGGACATCTTGCGGCAGGCAAGGAAAATCTCGGCCCATTTCAGAAGATCTTACACGGCCATGGCTCGCCTTGCTGACATTCAGCGGCGACACCATCTGCCGGTCAGACGTCTTATTTGCGATTGCCCGACGCGATGGAACTCAACCTTCTATATGCTTGATAGGCTGCTCCAGCAGAAACGTGCAGTTAACGTCTACCTGTATGAACTCTGCGAAAGAAACGGTTCTGGGGAGCTGGGTTTTTTTTCACCGCGCCAGTGGCTGCTCATGCGCGACACATGCAGACTTCTGCGGCCATTTGAGGAGATCACCAAACTGGTCAGTCGCAGCCATGGCGCCATCAGTGACATGGTACCTTATGCCTTCTTTCTGGAGCGTGCATTGCGTCGTGTCATTGATCAGGCTGTGGAGGAGCAGGAGCGGGAAGATGAGGAAGTCGCAATGCTGGATGAATTCCCAGGGGGGGCTACTCTATCTGAGACAAGTCAACAACAGGAGTCTGATGAGGAGTCAGAGGAGGATGGTGCCGGGGCGGATGAGCAGGAGCAAGAAGAGCATGCTTTAAACCTTTCTGGGATCCCTGTTGTGCGAGGATGGGGAGAGGAGAATGAAGAGGACGACATTATCCTGGATGATGAGCAGGAGCCAGGCCACCACACCGCTTCCACTTTAGTGCAAATGGGGGCCTTCATGCTCCAGTGTTTTAATAGGGACCCCCGTATAAAAAGCATGAGGGTCAAGGACCAGTACTGGGTGGCAACGTACTTAGACCCCCGGTACAAACACAAAATGGCGGAAATGTTACCGCCGTCGCAGAGGGCTGTCAGAATGCAGCACTTCCAGGCCTTGCTTCGAGAAATGCTGCATTCTGCTTTTGCGTGCGCTGGCAGAGGAGCAATTCCCACTCCCAGAGAAGGATTTGCGGGTACCAATCCAACAGCGCCTGCAAGAAGAGGCCGGTTTGAAGATGTGTTGGTGACTTCGGATATGAGGTCATTCTTTCAGCCGACCCATCGACAGGTGTCATCCGGATCCAGCATCAGGGAACGCCTAGACCGTCAGGTGTCCGACTACATTGGGTTAACGGCCGATGTGGACGCTCTGAGGAGTGATGAACCCCTAGACTACTGGGTGGGCAGGCTTGACCTCTGGCCAGAGCTTGCCCAATTTGCAATCGAACTGTTGGCTTGCCCCTCATCCAGTGTCCTGTCCGAAAGGACGTTCAGCGCAGCAGGGGGGATTGTGACCGATAAGCGTACTCGCCTAGCTCACCACAGTGTTAACTACCTCACATTTCTAAAAATGAATGAGGCATGGATCTCGGAGGAATTCAACACATGTGATCAGTAGACCATGTATATGTCTATAAACAATTTTTGGAATCAAGCACACAGACCTTCTTAATTCATTTGGCTCACTTCCCTGACCCAAAAAAGCACACCGTACTATATGCCCCTACCCTCCTCTTTGAAGAGGTTGAGCGGTGTCATATTTCTACTGGGGCTGCTTATTATGAGGGGTTCCCACCATCCCTGTGCTGTGCTGACTTCCTCCTGGGTGTTCTTATTATGAGGGGCTCCCACCATCCCTGTGCTGTGCTGACTTCCTCCTGGGGGTTCTTATTATGAGGGGATCACACCATCCCTGTGCTGTGCTGACTTCCTCCTGGGGCTGCTTACGGTGCTGCTGTCAGCGCTGTATGTCACGGAGCTGCTGTCAGCGCTGTATGTCACGGAGCTGCTGTCAGCGCTGTATGTCACGGAGCTGCTGTCAGCGCTGTATGTCACGGAGCTGCTGTCAGCGCTGTATGTCACGGAGCTGCTGTCAGCGCTGTATGTCACGGAGCTGCTGTCAGCGCTGTATGTCACGGAGCTGCTGTCAGCGCTGTATGTCACGGAGCTGCTGTCAGCGCTGTATGTCACGGAGCTGCTGTCAGCGCTGTATGTCACGGAGCTGCTGTCAGCGCTGTATGTCACGGTGCTGCTGTCAGCGCTGTATGTCACGGAGCTGCTGTCAGCGCTGTATGTCACGGAGCTGCTGTCAGTGCTGTATGTCACGGAGCTGCTGTCAGCGCTGTATGTCACGGAGCTGCTGTCAGCGCTGTATGTCACGGAGCTGCTGTCAGCGCTGTATGTCACGGTGCTGCTGTCAGCGCTGTATGTCACGGAGCTGCTGTCAGCGCTGTATGTCACGGAGCTGCTGTCAGCGCTGTATGTCACGGAGCTGCTGTCAGCGCTGTATGTCACGGAGCTGCTGTCAGCGCTGTATGTCACGGAGCTGCTGTCAGCGCTGTATGTCACGGAGCTGCTGTCAGCGCTGTATGTCACGGAGCTGCTGTCAGCGCTGTATGTCACGGAGCTGCTGTCAGCGCTGTATGTCACGGAGCTGCTGTCAGCGCTGTATGTCACGGAGCTGCTGTCAGCGCTGTATGTCACGGAGCTGCTGTCAGCGCTGTATGTCACGGAGCTGCTGTCAGCGCTGTATGTCACGGTGCTGCTGTCAGCGCTGTATGTCACGGAGCTGCTGTCAGCGCTGTATGTCACGGAGCTGCTGTCAGTGCTGTATGTCACGGAGCTGCTGTCAGCGCTGTATGTCACGGAGCTGCTGTCAGCGCTGTATGTCACAGAGCTGCTGTCAGCGCTGTATGTCACGGTGCTGCTGTCAGCGCTGTATGTCACGGAGCTGCTGTCAGCGCTGTATGTCACGGAGCTGCTGTCAGCGCTGTATGTCACGGAGCTGCTGTCAGCGCTGTATGTCACGGAGCTGCTGTCAGCGCTGTATGTCACGGAGCTGCTGTCAGCGCTGTATGTCACGGTGCTGATGTCAGTGCTCTGTATTACGGTGCTGCTGTCAGTGCTCTGTATCTCCTGCACCCTCTTGTTTGCCTACCCTGGTCCCTGACCTTCCCTCTCCTCCATTGCCTTCATTAGCTCCATAGTCCTGAATTGTCAGAACAATTTCCCAAATAAAAAAAAAATGCTTGTAGTTATCGATCCCAAATTCACCTCATACATGTATTATGCTATTGTCCAGGTGGTGGGACTACGTGCTACCCCCTAATAATTACCCCGTGGCCGCAAATTCGACCTAAAGGTTTGCGAAATTCGCCTCCCATTGAAGTCAATGGAGCCCGCGGCGAACGGTCGTTTTCGCGAACGTTTGTGTCCGTTCGCGTTTCGCGTTCGCGAAACGTCCCGTCGGAAGTTCGTCCATCACTACACATTAGAGCTCACTGGTTAGTTCCTAGAGGTTACAGCACATGATTTCTGCTTGTTGATTAGTTGCTAGAGATTACTGTACATCAATACTGCCCACTGATTGGTTACTAGAGGTTACTGTACATGATTACTGCTCATTCATTGGTTGCTAGAGGTTACAGCACATCATCTCCTCACTGCCTGCACACCATGGACTGGGGTGGTGAGGGGACCAATCAATAGACGTAAAACTCCTAGGGATTCTAGAACTCCTGGGATCAGTGGCAGTGCTGGGGGGAGCGGAGGGTGTGATCAATGGCAATGCTGATTTTTTTTACTGATTACCAATATAAAGAGGAGTTTCAACACTGGCCACCAATGTAGTAGGAGTTTACACCGACCACTAATGTAATAGAAGCATTCACAGTAATAACCAATGTAAGGAGGGATTTACACTGACCACCAATGTAAGGGGGACCTTCACAGTGGCCACTAGTGTGAATAAAAGGATTGTACACCAAGCCCCAATGTAATGAGAAGATTTAACACTGACCACCATTGTAACTGAGACATTTAGCCTGCGCTCACATGTGTGTGACAGAAACGCAAGCAAATCACTTTCCTTGGGACGAGCTCTGCTGATGCCACTGCGTCACAATACATATTTTATAACAAGTGCTTTTTTACCTTCACAAATGTGAGTGGTCCATTTTTATATAATAAATATCTTTTTACTAAGATGGAATTACACATTTGGCCTCTCTCCTTTTCTTCCCATAAATAACACTACGCGAGAGAGATCATTCAGCCGGCCCAAGGTATCACCTTTCTGAGGGTTATTCATTGTAAGCATTGCTGTGAAGGACCACAGGAGCATATATTGTCAACCGGGGGTTGTGTATGTGGTTGCTGGTTTCCCCTTGGTGTGTTACACCACAAGCTCGATTGACCCATTAGGCGTAGGCCTGTTTGAGTTCAATCCCCCTGGTAAGCTTCATACTTATTGGTGGTGGATCGTCTACTGGCAAATCTTGTCTACACAAATTTATATTTTAAGTCACTATGTTCATTCACTCATGGACTTTGAATTATTTCACTTTTTTGGACTTTTGTTTTACTAATTACTTTTTACTTTTCACCTGAGTATTTTTTACACATTAGAGTCACATTTACTCAATACCTATATTTATTATCAGGTTTTCTTAAGTTTTTTGCAACAATCTATATGAGCACTGTTTAATTAAATCTTTGATATAGTGTACATTAATTTGTATATACACTTAAATTACATTCATTCATTGAAGGTGTTCATTTATAATATGCACCGTGTTTAGTTACTCTGTCTTAGTTCACTGTAAAGACAATACATTAGCTTTTATTTACCGCAGTCTCTGACCATCTCCTGTACTATGTCTGCAGTCTCTGTTCATCTCCTGTAATATGTCTGCAGTCTCTGACCATCTCCTATAGTATGTCTGCAGTTTCTGACCCTCTCTTGTAGTATGCCTGCAGTCTCTGACCCTCTCCTGTAGTATGTCTGCAGTCTCTGACCATCTCCTGTACTATGTCTGCAGTCTCTGACCATTTTCTGTACTATGTCTGCAGTCTCTGACCGTCTCCTCTACTATGTCTGCAGTCTCTGACCATATCTTGTACCATGATTACAGTCTCTGTCCGTCTCTTGTATCATAACTACAGTCTCTGACCATCTCTTGTATCATGTCTACAGTCTCTGGCCATCTCTTGTATCATGTCTGCAGTCTCTGACCATCTCTTGTATTATGTCTGCAGTCTCTGACCATCTGCTGTATTATGTCTGCAGTCTCTGACCATCTCCTGTACTATGATTGCAGTCTCTGACCATCTCTTGTATCATAACTACAGTCTCTGACCATCTCTTTTATCATGTCTACAGTCTCTGACCATCTCCTGTATCATGTCTGCAGTCTCTGACCATCTCCTGTAGTATGTCTGTAGTCTCTGACCGTCTCCTGTACCATGATTACAGTCTCTGACCGTCTCTTGTATCATGTCTGCAGTCTCTGACCGTCTCCTGTACTATGTCTGCAGTCTCTGATCATCTCCTGTACTATGATTGCAGTCTCTGACCGTCTCTTGTATCATAACTACAGTTTCTGACCATCTCTTGTATCATGTTTACAGTCTCTGACCATCTCTTGTATCATGTTTGCAGTCTCTCACCATCTCCTGTACTATGTCTGCAGTCTCTGACCATCTTCTGTACTATGTCTGCAGTCTCTGACCATCTCCTGTACTATGTCTGCAGTCTCTGACTGTCTCCTGTAGTATGTCTGCAGTCTCTGACCATCTTCTGTATTATGTCTACAGTCTCTGACCATCTCCTGTACTATGATTGCAGTCTCTGACCGTCTCTTGTATCATAACTACAGTCTCTGAGCATCTCTTGTATCATGTCTATAGTCTCTGACCATCTCTTGTATCATGTCTGCAGTCTATGACCATCTCCTGTACTATTTCTGGGGGCTCTTTCTAACAGACGCTCTGACAGAAGCTTTCTCTGTGTGCATCAGAGAGACTCCCCTCCAGGTCTCATTAGTGTATGCCCTTCCTGTATTTCCTCTATTGTTAAAAGATCATGGGAGGATCCTAGGGTAATAAAGACTTCTTAGGGGAGCACCTCTGTGTTTGAGTCATTGCCATATAAATATGTAAAGGGATGGAGTTGATAAGATGACCATGCCCATGTGGGGGCTCCAGAAATATTTCTACACCCAGACGTCTGTGACCATGGGATCGACCCTGGGTGTCAAGATACTTAAAGAGGAGAGCCAGCTTTAAAAAAAATGTTTTTAAAAGTCAGCAGCTGCAAACACTGTAGCTGCTGACTTTTAATAAGCAGACTTACCTGTCCAGGGCGCCAGCGATGTCGGCCGCCCCAGGCTGACCCGTCCCTCGGCTCTTGGGTCCCGGCGTCGCCATTTCAACTAAGGGAAACAGGCAGTGGAGCCTTGCGGCTTCACTGCCCGTGTCCTACTGCGCATGCGCGAGTTGCGCAGCGCTTTGTAAATGGGGCGCTCTGTGTTCTGGGACACACAGTTCCCAGAACACACAGCTCCCCATTACCCAGAAGACGCCACACGGAGGAGAGAAGACCGAAGATCACCGTGGAGGAGGAAGAGGCAGATTAGGACAATATGCCTAGCAACAGGCATTTCTGGTAAGTTAAAAAATAAATTGTTTTCATTTTGTTTTTCTGATTTTATGCTAGATTTTAATGTTTTTTTTGTTTTTCAGGGTGGCCCTCCACTTTAATGTGCAGAAGTATGTTTCTAGGAATGTAGTTCCTAGGAACATGCAAAAGGGGGAGGGGTATGTCTATATGTCAAGAATAATGTACAAGTGAATGTGAGAGATGACATCACTAAAGGAGCTAGGGAGAAGGTGGATTCCTTATGGGTAGAATTCCAAAGGGATGAAGCTAAGGGGAAAATAATACTGGGAGTATGCTATAGGCCCCCTAACCTGAGGGAAGAAAGGGAAACAGATCTCCTATCACAATTTGGATTAGCAGCAAGGATGGTAAGGGTTATCATAATGAGGGATTTTAATTATCCAGACATAGGCTGAGCAGAGGGAAACACACATTCATCTAAAGCCGCGTACACACGGGCGGACTGTATGGCCAACTTAGTCCATCGAAACACATTTCAGCGGACAGTCCGCTCATGTGTGGGCTTCAGCGGACTTTTTCAGCGTGCAGTCTGGCGTACTAAGTATTTCGGAATTTCCGTAATACTGTCCGTCATACTTTGGTTTCAGCGGACAATCCGCTCGTCAGTAGGCTAGTTCGACGGACTAAGAATGGCGCATGCTCAGAAAGGATTTACACGGCGAAAGATTGCATTGCTGTGTATTGGACTTCCTATTTCTAGTCCCGTCATACGTGCTGTACACGTCATCGCGCAAGCTTTCGACGGACTGTTTGTGCATCCGTGTGTGGTCAAGTCCGTTCTTTCGAAAGTATGACGGACTGTCCGTCGGATTGTATGACGGACTAAGTAGGCCATACAATCCGCCCGTGTGTACGCGGCTTTAGGCTCGCAGTTCCTAAATGTCTTGCAGGACAATTTTATGGGTCAGAGGGTAGATGCACCAACTAGAAATAAAGCTTTACTGGATCTACTGATTACCAACAATACAGACCTGATCACAGATGTGGAAATACGGGCAATTTAGGGAACAAGCCTGGCCTTTCGTGCACCAGGTATATAAGCTCCTCATGGGAGACATCTCTTGCCATGTTTCTCCTTGGGCATGTACTGAAGATGTACTTCCTATTGTCCAACTACTGCCTGGGTCATAGGGTGAGTTCACTGATAAACTTCAAAATGGATCTTAACTGATCGGATGTTGACAGACATTGTTAATATCCATTTTGACGGATCTGGACGTAAAAAACAGAAGCAGAGGTTAACAGATGGTAACAAATGGTCATCCGTTTGCCCATAGGAACACATTGTCATCCATCGACGGATGGAAGAAAAACAGATAGACGTCCATCTAATTCAAAAGATTTTGGAGAAACTATCCACATTTTGACACACCTCTTCAATTCATTTGAATACCATGGAACGTGGGTAGGCAGCCTTTGAAAGGTGTGTATCTACTTGAACAACATGAAAGAGATCAAAGATCACCAAAGTTTTGTTTTTGTTTTTTTTAAGAAATTAACTATCAAGGCCTAACTAAATAGTAAGGAAAACTAAAAGGGTACAGTGTCAGTAAAGCAGTGGACATGTCAGTAGGACAGTGGTTGGTTTCAGTAGGGCAGTGGTTGGTGTCAGTAGGGCAGTGGACAGTGTCAGAAGGGCAGTGGATGGTGTCAGCAGGGCAGTTGATAGTGTCAGTAGAGCAGTGAATGGTGTCAGTAAAGCAGTGGATGTGTCAGTAGGTTTGAGGACAGTGTCAGAAGGGCATTGGACAGTGTCAGTAAAGCAGAGGTTGGGGTCAGTAGGGTGGAGGTTGTGGTCTACCGACGGTGTCATTATAGGTCGGTGTCATTATAGCAGTGGATGGTATCAGTAGTACAGTGGATGGTGTCAGTAGTTTTTTATTTTTTTTTTGTTTTATTTTCTTTATTATTATTATTATTATTATTTTTGTAATTGTTTGTTTTTTTTAAATTTTTTTAATTTTTTTTACAATTTAATTTTTTTATAATTTTTTTTAGCCCTGTTGGGGGGGGTTTAATGAAATATGAGGGGTCTAAATAGACCTCTGACATCTCACATTTAAGACAGAGAAAGGAGCCCTCAATCTCCATCTCTGCAGCCTCAGCAGCACAGAATAAATGGACAGGAATAGTTCTGTACAGAGCTTCCCGTTCATTCACAAACTGAAGCATAGTAAACACAGTTAGTCACAAGGAGACAAGGGACGAGGTGGCAAGATCAGATCACAAAGTAGCAGGGATAGGGAAGGCTCGGGGCTGATAAGCAGCAGGAAGAAGTCAGGGATTAGACCGTCCTTGTAGCAGGAAGGAGAAAAATTCACCGCTCTACCAGTCTTATCATACCCCTCAGTGCCTTACCCACCTCCTCCACTCAGCATTTCCATCCCTAAAGGCTCTCTTAAAGGGAGTGCTCCTAATCTCAGCTTGTTACCTGTATAAAAGACACTTGTCCACAGAAGCAATCAGTCAATCAGATTCCAATCTCTCCGCCATGGCCAAGACCAAAGAGCTGTCCAAGTGTCCAAGGATATCAGGGACAAGACTGTAGACCTACACAAGCCTGGAATGGGCTATGAGACCATCAACAAGCAGCTTGGTGAGAGGGTGACAACAGTTGGTGCGATTATTTGTAAATGGAAGAAACACAAAATAATTACCCTCAGACGCCGTAAGCTCCTCATTGCTCATCATTGTATGATGATTCTTGGTTTTAATGTTATGATGAATATCAAATAAACCTGCCTTTGGTTCACCAGCACCACCCAAAAGGAATATTTTTATGCCATTAATAGTTCTGCCAGTGCTACGTCCAGCTAATGTTACCCACTGAGCGCAGACATTGTTTGTTTATTAATGCTTGTAACAGGGAGGCACGGGTGGGACTGCAAAGCTTGGAGGCAAACATACAGGAAGCTTCCGCAAGCGCTCGTTAAAAGAGAGTCTTTCTCTGAGTCTGGAATCAATGAGGGTGGCAAATGTAATCAACTTCTCCAGCTCGGTGGGTATATCTCGGGCTGCTATCTCATCCTTGATGGAATCCGAGAGACCATGAGAAAAAGCAGCCATGAGGGCTTCATTGTTACAAGCAATCTCTGCTGCCAGAGTACGGAATTCAATGGCGTAAGCGGCAACAGTTCTCGTACTCTGATGGAAATGAGGCACTTGGCAGCAGAAGCGGAGCGTGCGGGAAGAGCAACATCATACCCTTTTAAAGGAGGCCACAAACTCAGGGTAACTCAAGACAACAGGTTTTTGTGTCTCCCATAGAGGGTTTGCCCAGGCCAAGGCTCTCTCAGAAAGCAAAGATATCACAAAACCTACTTTGCTTCTGTCCGTGGGAAACGCCTGGGGCAGCATCCCACAGTATATCTCAACCTGGTTGAGAAACCCTCTGCATTGGACTGGATCACCCCCAAATCACTGGGGAAGGGGAGCGGAACCAGACATACCTCTTATATAGGTAATACTTGAGGCGGGTGCCTGCACAAAGACTGGCGCAGCAACAGGGACGGACTGCAACACAGGTTGTACTGGAGCAGCCACAGTGGGAGATTCCAGGTGAGCCGTGCCATGGTAAACTGATCCATGCAGTGATCTTGCTCATCCAATCTGGAATAAATATTATCAACAAGTGGATTGACTGTAACTTCTGAATTCATGGCCTTCGCCTGCTGTCAGAAACCATGAAATCAGACCAAAACAGAAGTACAGTTAAATCACACTTGTTTAATAATAAAAGTAAATAGAACAAACATAGTCAAAACATAGCCAGAGTTCAGGAACCCGAATGCATAGTCAGACAAGTCAGGGAGCCAGAGATGAGGGTAGTAAACCAGCAAGCAGGATCTGGAGCTAGAAGGGATGTCAGATAAAGCAAGTCTTTTAACAGGAATGCAGGAGATAGTCTCCGTGATGTTGACTAAGGCGAAGGCAGAGATCCTCTGGGCTGGGCGGCTTAAGTAGGCAGGACTGATGAGCAGGATATCATCAACAGGTAACTGTGGAGAGATAGGAGCTGGCAATTAGCTGACAGCTGAGCGGCCAGCTCAGAGAAGGAAGGGCTGAGCCCAGCTTCCTTACCAAAAACCTCCTGTAACCACTTTTCCAGAAAGTCTCTCATGCTGTTCCCTTCACTTTTCTCTGGTAGACCAATTATATGAACATTGTTCCTCCTCAATCGGTTTTCCAAGTCCTCCAATTTATCGTTTTGTTTCTAGACTGTACCCTTTAAAAGTTAAATTTCCTGCTTCATAGGTGTTATTGCATCCTCAACTTCACTGACTCCTTCCAGCTCTGTGCTGTGCGCTCACACACTTTTTGTAAGTCATGTCTAACAAATGACATTTCCTCCTTAATACATGTCAACTGATTCAGAATTTCTGATAGAGCAGATTTGCATCCATTAACCGCCATTAGTACCTCTCTTAACGATGGTTCCTCTGCCATTGAAACTTTTAAAGCAGAAGGATCATGTGATCCCACTGCAGTTGGAGTGGAGGGTGCTGAGGTTGCCGATGACATTTTGAAGGGCTTGCTATGCAGACTCGAACCCTTAAGGTTTGTAGAAGGTGATAAAAACATCATAGGTTGTTGTGTTTTCACAGCTTTTTTGGGATGGATTATGTGCAAACTGCTGCTATTTGGCTGCTGCCTCCTTACTTATATCTTTTGCCAGTTTTTGTGGTTGTGAGCTAGAACCATTGTGTAACACTGATGTATCTCCCTTTTTTCTTGTCATGGTTCTCAACCCTAACTAAGATGTAAACTGGATACAGGCTTTATTCCACAGATCACTAACAACAACTCTCCTTTACGTTGCTCAAATGCAGTTAGTTGTTCAGATAAAGCATAAATGCCCAAAAAAAGAAAAAAAAAAAGAACAATTTTTGTACGTAGAAAAAGAGAAAAGGAGTTGTCACTTATCTGAATCACTCCAAAGTTTGGGATCAAAGGAAGAGCACACTGGGTTCATCCCTAAGTGAACCAGAGTCAGCAGA
The DNA here is from genome assembly GCF_037356315.1 of Lithobates pipiens. Lineage (NCBI taxonomy): Eukaryota > Metazoa > Chordata > Amphibia > Anura > Ranidae > Lithobates > Lithobates pipiens. Next base: position 489,598,993 of record NW_027507758.1, read on the forward strand.
GACCAATGTCAGTAAGATAGCAATCTTATAAGATTTGCCAGGAGTCAATAGAGGCTAGGGGAGTCCACCGAGGACCAGTTCAGGCTAAAGCAAGCCGCCACCAGCTGTGAGTATCTGTTTGGGGCCAACAGAAATCAACAGGGGCCGAGAATAGCCGTGGGAAGCAAAGGAAAGCTGCCAGGTAACAGCTGAAGCTGAAGGGAAAGCCAGAAGGACCCTCCAAGGATTACCAGGTTTTGGGGAGAGCCGTCACATGCTCATCCCCCATTAAGAGAACCAACTCCCTCCATCCACAGCCGAGCGGTCTCTGCAAACCACTCCCTCCTCCTCTCAAGCAGGCACAAAGGTATACGGAGGATGCTGATGTCAGAGCAGGTTCAAGATTACTTCCCGTCTCTGCTTGCCTCTCTGTTTCTCCTCACACCACCAAACTCCGAGACACCACTCCTCTTCGTGCCTCTCTGCCTTCCACCACATACCTCTCTCCAGCTACCTCTTTGGGACATGCTGATCAAACAGAAGTGAGGAGCCCAGGTGAGTTACGTCCACCTGTTCACATTGGCGCCAAACCATGCCCTCTGGTCTGGAGGGCATACACGCTGTGACTTCCTGTTCCAATACCTGCGATTACATAGACCAGTCATGGACTCTCAGTGACCAACAATGTTGTATATCCCAGGAAACCCTTATTATGCAAGTCTCTGGTCAGTCAGCTTCTATACACCACTCTCCAGCCTTGTGCAGTGCATTGAAGTAACATGTGTGTTAGGCATGTTAGTACATTTTGGTGGCATTCGTTTGGCACCTGTATTGTAGCACATCACAATGCACAGCAGTACACTACCATGCATTGTGGTGCACTGCGTCAAAAAAAAAAAAATTGCACATTCTCAATGTCCTGATGACACCATGCTGGTAACAGGAAAATAAAGTCTCTTGAAAGGGGCTGCTGCAGAATAAATTTGGGGGTAACCATACCCAATTGTATGGCATGATGGATAAGTATCTACTTGTATTTCTCAGCCTTGAGGACGCCATTGATCCTGACCAAATCTCCAACTCCATTTGCAGAAATGCAGCCCCATATTTGCAAGGAACCTCCACAATGCTTCAGTGTTGCCTGCAGACACTCATTATTGTACCACTCTACAGCCCTTTGGGGAACAAACTGCCTCCTGCTACAGCCGAATAATTCACATTTTGACTAGTCTAGAGCTTATACTGCCATTTTGTTTGCACCCCAGTTCCTAAGTTTTAATGCATAGTTGAGTCGCTTAGCCTTGTTCCACATAGAGGGTATGGCTATTTGGCCTCAATTCTTCCATCTGGACAGTAGATGGTAGATGGTTTCCACCAGTTCTGTGCTGATGGCACTGCTGGACATCTTCCAATGCCGAAAGGAAGTAAGCATATGACTGCATCTATGGCCCAGAACGTTGCCCAATTAATGATGCCCTCAATACTGAGAAATAAAGGAAAATACTTATTCATCATGTTATATTAACAGAGAGGCATGTCAATGGCCCCAAAATCTTTCACCTGCTGCCTTAAGACCATTGCATATAATGGTCCTCGATGTTCCCCATTTCTTTGTGCTTCTTTAAAAGAGCTTGAGCAACACAAGCCCAGTCTGCTTTGAAGTCTTTGCCTGGGAGAGATCTTGCTGATGCAGTATAAATACCTTGTGTCTTGTTACTTTGCTCAGTCTGGCCATGGTGTATGACCTGTGGCCAGTGTTTATTTTGGCAGAAAATTTTAATTTAGTTTTAGTCTTAGGACTAAAATGGCATTTTAGTTTTAGTCCTATTTTAGTCTTCTGCAAGTGTTTTAGTTTTAGTCGTATTTAGTCGACTAAATCTCCAGTACATTTTAGTTGACTAAAACTCATTTTAGTCAACTAAAACTAATTTTAGTTGTCTAAAATCTAATGGGTGTAGTTAAATTGTAATGCATTATTTAAGCATTTCTCTACAATTTCCAAACTCACTATATACCACTGCTGGAGTCCAGTGGAGTGAAAAATCGAATATGTTGTTGTTATTAATGGTTAGGTTGGAACATGCACTACAGACACAGATTTAGTCATTATATAACGTCTTTATTTAAGTAAAACCGTTTTTTCAAGAATATTGCTGTTTTGACAAAAGGGTAAGGGAAAAATATAAAAACAAAAAACAAAAAACTCTTTGTGACTGTCATGCCAACAGTAAAGCATCTTTCTCAGCCAAGGGAATGGTGGGCCCACTCACAATTTTGCCTAAGAACACAGCCATGAATAAATGGTACATAAACATCCTGAGGCTCCGTGAACAACTTCTCCTAACCATCCAAGAATAGTTTGGTAATGAACAACAATGCCTTTTCCAGCATAATGGAGCACCTTACCATAAGGCAAAAGTGACAACTAAGTAGTTTGGGAAAGTGGGAACAAAAATTGGAAATTTTAGGTCCATGGCCAGGAAACTACCCAGATCTTAATCCCATTGAGAACTTGTGGTGGTCATGGTCCTTGGTCAATCCAACCTCAGGAGGCTGGCGAGTGAACCAAAAAAACCCCACAAATTCTGAAACTGCAAGCATTGATTATGCAAGAATGGGCAGTGCCACTGCCAGTCCCGGTGCCAGATCGGTCAGAAATCAGGATGTGGCACATGCACAGAAGTTGATTGACAATGACAACATGCCATGCCAGACACAGGGCGAATTGCAGCAGAGAAAAAGAAGGGTCAGCTCAAGTCAACACTGCAAATATTGACTTTTTGCATAAACTTAATGTAATTATCAATAAAAGCATTTGACACTTATATAATGTTTTACCAGATACAATGATCTGACACAAATGTCAGATCATGTATGCCAGATACATCTGACACAAAAAGATCTAAAAACACTGAAGCAGCACTGGCAGACTTTGTCAAAATGTATATTTGTGTCATTTTGGTCATAGCTGTACATGTACATGGCCAAGTACAGCACACACAGACAGCAGCACACTGCACAGGTACTGTTACTGTCAGTCTGGCACAGGTACAGCATAATAAATCAATACTTGTGGGTAGTGCTTATTTCTACAATAAGAATAAGTTTACTGTCAGTTTATAACAGTTCTAATTCTCAGATACATTCAAAGAAAAAGTGTACAGTCTACAATAATGCCATTAGTGTGTGAATTTACTGGATTATAAGTCACCACTTTTTATCAACTACCCTCTCTCTCAGCATTCACAATGACAATAATTGAGGTAAATATCACACTAAAAGACTACTGGGGCAGGACCCTGGCATAAGGTAAGGCTCAAAAGCTATCCTTTTTTGACTGTCCGTTACTGATCTATTTTTCTTTTTCATATGTGTGATATTTACCTATATTGTCAAATTTGTCAATGTTAAGAGAGAGTGTACAAGTCGATAAAACGTGGTGGTGGTTGTTATTGTTCCACATACTAATGGCATTTGTAGCCTGAGCCTCAGCCTGTGCATTTTTCTTTGAATTTATTTGACAATTAAAACTATTGAACTATTGATTTTCCGATCTCAATAAGCACAACCCACAAGTATTAGGTATGCTTCTTATGTTAGAAATACCTGAAGAATAAAAGACTTCTATTTGTTTTTCGATTCATTTTAAGGAAAGCACTTCATGCCAATATGACCCCCTTCTCTATCCCACCAGCCTCTAGAGAGGTCCCCTGTAACACTGAATACCCTCTCTGCAAAGGCTTGAGAAGCTGACATAGCCAGCAGGTCTAATGCAAAAGGTTTTAGGTTATGATAAAAAGTGTCACTCTTTGACAGCCAAAAATCTGTTGCGGTGGACTCCTCACTGATGGAAACTTGGTGCAAAAGCTCTTCCTTATATTTTCTGAACTGCTGCTCTATGCTGTTTGGGAAGATCATCTGCCTGGGTCTTCTGCGGCATTTAGAAAGGAACCGAAAGACTGGCTTCTTAGAAGTGGATGCCGGTGGCGGTGCTTCTTCCACTTCCTTCTACCACATCATCTTCTTCAGACAATTCCTCATGTTCTGTGTGTGGCAATGTGTATTTTCTTGCAGCATAGTTCTCTGCCTTTTTAAGCAGTTCCTGAATATTCTCATCTGCCACATCAACAAGGGTTTCACAGATGATAGGGTTGACAAAACAAGCAGCTGCTGCAAGTGGAGCGAACATTTCGTCAGTTGGATCTAAGAATGAAGCAAAACGATGGTTCACACTCCCTTTATTTGTCTGTGCAGTTGTGGCAAGGTGTTGGTAGCTAGTGTTCTGTTTAAAGTCCTCAAGATGGCTGAGCAGATCAAAGAGGGCAGGGATAGCCAGGGACATGGACAAGGTGTCACTCTGGAGGGTTTTAGTATCTTCTGCAAAAGGTAAAAGTAGGTCATGCAATGATGTGAGCTTTTGCCATTCACTAGGGAGAAAGCTGTCCCATCCCATGTTGTTTGCGATTTGGCAGACTTACTCTTCCAGTTTGAGGAGTCTTGCGATCATGTTGAATGTACTTGACCAGTGTGTGAGGCGGTCATTTAAAAGAATAAGGCCACAATGCTCCAATGGCTTCTGTGTTGCAATTGAAGACTTATTGATCTTGCTTTATCCAGTATTCTCTTCACACTTGCCTCCTTCTGCACTATGTGGACCACAAGTTGCAAGGTATATACCACACATGGTGTCCGGTCCATGTTGATCTGTTGGTACCTAAACAAGTGGAACACACAGCCAAAAATGCATAAAGTATAGAAAAGGTTTCTGTTCCATTCTGTTATTTTAACACTTAAGATCTTATGGGAATACTTTTACAGTACACAAGACTACAAATAAAGTGGAAAAATAACAAATGTGCACCCATAGAGTAGAGCAGATAGCTCCCCCATATCAATCATCTCATATCCATGTGATAATTGACTGGTGTCAACCATGTTATGCGAAAAAATAATAAAAATGACTCACCGCAGATCATCAATTTCGGTCTCAGCCTCAGAGTCACTTTCCATCATGGGGAATTTTTCCTCACTAGAGCTGGTTGGTTCTTCTGCTGCTGCTGTGGTTTTTTTAAATGCTGCCACCATATTGCTCCCATTGCCTGTTATCACTGTAAGGATCTTTCTCTTTGGTATGTCCCACTCTTGCAAGCATTTGTCCACACATGATTTGATTGACTGTGCAGTGTGTGGGTGGGCTACTTGTTCAAGGGCCAGCAATATGTGTTCAGGTTTATGTTGTTCAACACAAAAGTAGCATGCACTTATGGCAAGGAATGAAGCTGAGAGTCCTTTTTTGGTGCACAAATCAGTGCAAATAGATACTCTGCAAGCAGCAGCCACTCTTTTTGAATTTTTGTTTTTCATCTGCATACTGTTTGTCAATCAGATTGCTTATTTTAGTTTTCTTTGGAACCGCCAGCTTCCTATCTACTGTCTCCATCATTCTAAGGCCCTTGTTTCAATCGCTTTGACTGGTAATCTGGTGCACCCAATCCAAATTGCTATGGGCTCCTTTTTGGCATGTTGTTCCTTAGAGTCAATTTTGTATTTTTTTTTTTAATCAATAGTTTTTATTAAAGTTTAAATTTTTATCAAGACAAATGACAGAAATTATGACTAAATAACAGATCAGTTACAGTATTTAGATACACAGATACTAGTATCCAAAAATAATAAAACATATAATATAAAGAAAACCATATTAATTATCTCAATTATAATAGGGATAATAAAGATAACGATCAGGAGGTTATTAATACATCCATTGTGGAGACAATACACAAAAGTAATATAAATATTATCTTCATATATTTATATACTGCCAATTCAAGTAATTCAAAGATGATGAACCTAAATATATTCCCGAACACCCCTATGGGTGCTAAACTGTGTTCGGGACAGTAATAGTAACCTGTCATTTAATAGATACAAAACAAAGATTAAAATATTAGAGCGAGGTAAGTAATTTTTTAATTCAAGTTATCTAGGAACAAAGAACTCGTGCAATGTTTTGGGGACTAGCCCATTTTAACCATGGCTGCCATATTTTATGAGTATGTTTTTGAAAAGAAGGGGGAAGAAGCTAACAGGGGACTGGAGGGTAACCAACCCCCGGGATTTTTATAACGGTACCACATATATGAACACAATAAATAAAAATCAATAAAGTTTTATTAAATGTACAAAATACATTTACAAATAAGGAAAACTATTTTTTTCCATATATATATATATATAGTGTAACAGATATAAATATACAAACACTGGTGCAGAATCCTACAGAATTCCACAGATTACCACATTTGTATACTGTTTAGCCTGCATTGTTTCTTTCCTACATGTTTCGCTCTTCTGAGCTTCCTCAGGACATTGCAGCATACAGCGATATACAGAAAAAACTGAAAATATACAAAAAATAGACAGTTATATAAACAATTGTGTAAATGTAAGGAACCCTAGAGGACAAGCAATATGTCCCCCAAAATCCCAAATGTATACTTGAATGGTTGTAATAAATAATTCCACTCTGATCTAAAAACTAGACCAGGGCAGTTTTATATTAAAAGTAATTAAATTCATCTAGAACCAGGACATAATTATTGGTAGACAAAAAAATGATTATAAGAAAAAACATTCCATTCTATGGATGAGATCCAGATTAGTAGACACATTTATGTGATAGCATAATTCTCCAATTTGGAGATTACAAATTAGGTTGTATAAACTAAAACATCTTACCCCATGAGATTTGTGAATTTATTTGTGGTTTGTCACTACTGTAGATAATGGTTATTGGTAAGTGAGGGAACTCACGCCAAACAAACGGAGTGTGATGAGGACACCGTTTGGGATCCCTGATATTTCCCTAGAGTCTGCAGAGGCACGAGAAAGAAAGTACATTGTATCTAAATTATTTAATTTAAAAGTTGAGTAGCAAGTAATAATCAACTTGAAAGCATACCTGGGAAAGTCCAGGAAATAGCTGAATTTGAACCAGTTCGAAATGCCAAATGGCAAGGTGATCCGTATATTGTCAGATATAAGTTATCAATAATGCACTTCAAAGCAAAAGATATTTGTCTATGCAGATCTAAGAAGCAGAGAGAAAAGAAAAAAGGGACCAAATCCCAACATCAATAGGTGCCCTTGTTAGATTTATAGTAAGGGTAAAAATTCTCTAGTTGGACCCAGAGGACCATCCTCTGTGTCCCATAAAAATTTCCTGTTCCTACCTGTATGTTAAGATGATGTTTGGGTTAATATGATTCAGGTATTCATCCGCTAGCGAACGTCCCCGAGGTCTCTTCCCGTCAATTGCCTGAACAGCACTGACGGGACTGGTGTTTTAACTCGTGGCTCCAGCCCAGCGCCGTCTGACGTCACTACCGGGCTGCGGGCACGTCTTAGAGGAGGATTTCCTTGCTGCGCGTATGTATCGTATTGCGCATGCGCGAAGGACGTGATTTACGTCGTTACAACGCATCGGCCATTTTAGAACATGGCTAGAGTCAAGGAATTTGCCGACAGTTGTTTGTCCGTGCCTGCGCTGAAAGCGTCCACCGTGCTTGTCAACGGCAGGCGACCATGATGGAAGAGGGCTCTGTGCCCTGATCGAATTACCGGACAAAGAGCTTGCAGATACACGGGGAGGGGGATGGCAGAGTGGAATTGTAAGCCCCTATATATTCCCCGGTTTCAAATGATGACAAGAAGAAAACTACTTGCAAGCTGTGGGCAATACAAACCTCACACTTAGGATAGGGGCAAGTTGACAAAACCCATAACTGGTTGGATAGGCTATGGGTCAATCTTGCCCCGGGGTGCCCGTACAGACTCATTAAAATGGGAAATATAGAGATCCCTCTTGAAAATTTGTGGTCACACACACAGTCCATTAAGTATACTACACATAAGGTAATATAATCATGTTAATCAATATGCATTACAAGATTTAAACATATTTTCACATCCCAGGGGAAGAAGGGAGAAAAAAAAAAAAAAAAAAAAGAATCATGACTAATTTTAAAGAAAAGGTTTAAAACTGATCGCATCGTTGAGTCCAGGGGACCGAGTGGCTTCTAAATTGAATATCCACCGGGTCTCTCTTTGTAAGAGAATATGATTGTAATCCCCCCCTCTTTCTCCCGGAGGGACGTATTCGAGTGGGAAAAAATGCATAAGATGGTCATTGAACTGGTGGTGTAGACCGAAATGTCGGCTAATTGGAGTTTCCATCTTTTTCCCCCGCACCAGGGATACATGGTCCCTGATGCGGTGGAAAAAGGGACGTTTGGTTTTGCCTATATAGAAGGCATTGCACTGGCAAATCATAATGTACACTACCCCCACCGATTTATGAGTATGTTCTTTTTTGTGAGGCCGAAGAGATAGAATTGATTCATAAATGTAATGAGTTTGAGTCGATTCTATCACTTCTTTTATGGAAGGAGGATCAGGATTTTTCCAGTTCCTCGTTATACTGATCCTGGCTGACAGCAAAATATGTGTAAACACATTTCTAAACTGGATAGGATATCGATCAAGATCAATGGATAATAGAGCCAGTGAGGGATTTGGAGGAATGACTGTTTTGGTAATTTCAGACATCACTTGAAAGATTTGTTCCCAATACTTCCCACGTTTTGGGCATGTTCAAAATGTATGTAACATATCACCTTTTTTGCTGCACAATCTCCAACATTTGTCGTCAAATGTGCAGTTGAATTTAGATATTTTCTCAGGAGTAAGATACCAGCGTTGAGTCAATTTAATGGATACTTCCCATAATGTAGAGCAGCATGTGGCTTTATATGTGGTGTTACAAGCTTTTTGCCATTGGTCAACTGTATAGGTGTATCCTAAGTCTTCTTCCCATCTAAAGGGATAGTCTTTGTAAACACACTTTTTTGGCCAGGGATTTTTGTTTCCCTTTTTCTTTTTTCATGTATGGTTATTGGGGTTATCTGTTTGTTCTCTGTTTAGTTTTGTTGTACTTGTTTACTAAAAATATTGATATTTCAGTGTTGCATTGTCCTCGGATATGTATGTCCCGGGTCCAGCGGTCCAATCCGGGACGCGAGTTCCACATTGATCCTGATCCTTCCACTGCCCCCAGAATCCATGTCTACACTTAACATTGTATCCTGGAACACCAGGGGTTTGAACTCCCCAGTTAAGCGATCCCTGGTGTTCCAATTTCTTAAAAGTTATAACCCACATATATGCGTACTCCAGGAGACGCACCTCATCGGCAGTAGACTTCTTTCCCTAAAAAAAACCCTGGGTGGGGTACCATTACCACTCCACCCACTCTAGTTTTGCCAGGGGGGTAAGTGTCCTAGTATTGAAGTCCCTCCCCTTTCGGCTCCTGGATCTGGCCTTGGACCCAGGTATGTCATTATTCATGCGACAATTTACTCAATGACCTGGACCATTGTGGGATTATACTTGCCCCTGCCGGCCTCATTGCTGGTGCTGAACCAAATCACTAGCAAGATGGCTGAGTTTGCCTCTGATAATGCTCTTATCCTGGGTGACTTTAATCTAGTTCCTGACCCAGACATGGACAGACTGACTCCGGGGGGACACCATGGACCTGGGCTGGCTGCCTGGGCAGACACATACGGCCTGACAGATGTCTGGAGGTGGAGACACCCCGGGTCTCGGGCATTTACATGTCACTCTGCCACCCATAAAACATTCTCCCGCATTGACTTGGTCTTTGCGTGGAGCCCAGTCCTCCCAAGGGTCGTAGACATACAAATATTGCCCAGGGGGATATCTGACCATGCACCTCTGTTTCTGACATTGGATCTTTCCCTGGGACCAGCGGTTAGACTATGGAGGCTTTCCAGGTTCTGGATCTCAGATGCCGCTGTGGATGCTAATTTTAGGACCGAATTGAACAGCTACTGGGAGGAGAATGCAGGTTCAGCTGAAGCCACGGTAGTGTGGGATGCCTTTAAGGTTACCACGAGGGGGCACTATCAGACTATCATTGCCAAAGTACGCAGGGAACGTAGAGCAGAGCTAAAGAGAGCTGAGGGAGAGGCGGTCTGCGCGGAGGCTCTTTTTGTCCGCACTCGGGTCCCCCAACATTATCTGCAACTGCAAATCCTGACCAGGGAGTAGGGATGAGCCGAACACCCCCCCTGTTCGGTTCGCACCAGAACCTGCGAACAGACCTAAACTTCGTGTGAACTTTAGAACCCTATTAAAGTCTATGGGACTCGAACGTTCACAATCTAAAGTGCTCATTTTAAAGGGTAATATGCAGATTACTGTCCTAAAAAGTGTTTGGGGACCCGGGTCCTGCCCCAGGGGACATGGATCAATGCAAAAAAAAGTTTTAAAAACTGCCGTTTTTTCAGGAGCAGTGATTTTAATAATGATTAAAGTGAAACAATAAAAGTGTAATATTCCTTAAAATTTCGTAGCTGGAGGGTATCTATAGTATGCCTGTGAAGGGGCGCATGTTTCTGGTGCTTAGAACTGTCCCTGCACAAAGTGTCATTTGTGCAGGAAAAAAAGTCTTTTAAAATCACTTGCGGCTAAATTGTCGGGTCTCCGTAATACAGAGAACACTCAATGAGTGTTCTCTGTATTAGCCGACAATTCATTCATTCATTGATTAAAAAAAAAAAAAAAAAAAAAAGCGTGGGGGTTCCCCTAAATTCAATTACCAGGCCCTTCAGGTCTGACATGGATATTAAGGGGAACCCCGTGTCAAATTTTAAAAAAATTGACGTGGGGGTCCCCCCAAATATCCATACCAGACCCTTCAGGTCTGATATGGATATTAAGGGGAACCCCGCATCAAATTAAAAAAAAAAATTGACGTGGGGGTCCCCCTAAAAATCCATATCAGACCCTTTATCCGAGCACGCAACCTGGCAGGCCGCAGGAAAAGAGGGGGGGACGAGAGAGCGGTCCCCCCCTCCCTCCTGAACCGTACCAGGCCACATACCCTCAACATTGGGAGGATGCTTTGGGGGTCTGTGACCCCTCAAAGCACCTTGTCCCCATGTTGATAAGGACAAGGGCCTCATCCTCACAACCCTGGAGACACTGCAGAGAGCCCAGCGCTGACGTTTCTTATATTAGGAGGGCGGGGCCACCCGTCACCTGACCCCGCCCCTCTGACGCTGGAGAGGGAAGCCAGGGGTTCCCCAGTGACGTGTGGGTGACCCCGCCCCCTCTGATGTAACGCAGGTTTCCGTTACATCAGAGGGGGCGGGGTCACCCACACGTCACTGGGGAACCCCTGGCTCCCTTCACCAACGCCAGAGGGGGCGGGGTCAGGTGACGGATGGCCCCGCCCCCCTAATATAAGAAACGTCAGCGCTGGGCTCTCTGCAGTGTCTCCGGAGTGGAGACAGAAGAAGGATGTATGGACAGCGCTGGACTGAGAGATCCCCCGTCGCTGGATATGATCATCCATCGCTGTACCCCGGAGACCCGTCGCTGGATAGCAAGAGTGGATTAGCACCGCTGGAATCTTTTTTTTATTTTTTTCATTTTTAATAAAGGAATTTTTCAAAAGTGTGTTTGTCTTATTTAACCATTTTGACACTTTCTTTGTGAAATGGTAGGGGTACTTTTGTACCCCCTTACCATTTCAAACAGGGGGGGGCCGGGATCTGGGGGTCCCCTTGTTAAAGGGGGCTTCCAGATTCTGATAAGCCCCCCACCCGCAGACCCTCACAACCAACGGCCAGGGTTGTGAGGATGAGGCCCTTGTCCTTATCAACATGGGGACAAGGTGCTTTGAGGGGTCACAGACCCCCCAAAGCATCCTCCCAATGTTGAGGGTATGTGGCCTGGTACGGTTCAGGAGGGAGGGGGGGCCGCTCTCTCGTCCCCCCCTCTTTTCCTGCGGCCTGCCAGGTTGCATGCTCGAATAAAGGGTCTGATATGGATTTTTAGGGGGACCCCCACGTCAATTTTTTTTTTATTTGACACGGGGTTCCCCTTAATATCCATGTCAGACCTGAAGGGCCTGGTAATTGAATTTAGGGGAACCCCCACGCTTTTTTTTTTTTTTTTTTTATTCAATGAATGAATGAATTGTCGGCTAATACAGAGAACACTCATTGAGTGTTCTCTGTATTACGGAGACCCGACAATAGCCGCAAGTGATTTTAAAATACTTTTTTTCCTGCACAAATGACACTTTGTGCAGGGACAGTTCTAAGCACCAGAAACATGCGCCCCTTCACAGGCATACTATAGATACCCCCCAGCTACGAAATTTAAAGGAATATTACACTTTTATTGTTTCACTTTAATCATTATTAAAATCACTGCTCCTGAAAAAACGGCCGTTTTTAAAACTTTTTTTTGCATTGATCCATGTCCCCTGGGGCAGGACCCAGGTCCCCAAACACTTTTTAGGACAGTAACCTGCATATTACCCTTTAAAATTAGCACTTTAGATTTCTCCCATAGACTTGTATAGGGTGTTCCGGCTTTTCGAATTTGCTGCGAACAGCCCAAATTGTTCACTGTTCGCTGAACAGGCGAACAGGCAATGTTCGAGTAGAACATGAGTTCGACTCGAACTCGAAGCTCATCCCTACCAGGGAGGCTGTTGATCTCCATACCTCTCTCACCCAGAAGAGAATGCTGGCTCAGTCCCAGCGGATCTTTGAGCAGGGGGAGCGGTCGGGGAGGATGCTGGCCTGGCTCTCCAGGGAACAGGCAGGGGGGCTGAGCATTTCACATATCAGAGACCAATCCGGTCAGTTGCTTCACACCCCAGACGGGATTAATAACTGTTTTGCGGAGTTTTATACATCTCTCTACACCTCTAGGTCGGATTACAGTAAGGAAGAGCTAACGACCTACTTGGCCGACATAGATATACCAATCCTCACGGAAACGTACAGAAATAGGCTGGACGCCCCTATCACGGTTCTGGAGATTCTCCAGGCGCTTAAGTCTATGCAGGCGGGTAAGACGCTGGGACCGGACGGAATCCCAGCGGAATTCTATAAGCACTACGCTACGGAGCTCTCTGAAAGACTCCACCACCTATTCTCTGCGTCGTCGCATATTGATAAACTTCCCGACACCATGAGCGAGGCGATCATAGTGGTGATCCCCAAGCAGGGGCGGATCCAGGGGGGGGGCAACGGGTCAATTGCCCCCTCCGAGAATACCGCCAGCTAATGACAGCACGGCCGGTTCCGCGGGTCCAATCGCGGCCGGTTCCGCGGGTACCCGCGGGCCGGTTCCGTGGGTCCAATCGCGGCCGGTTCCGCGGGTCCAATCGCGGCCGGTTCCGCGGGTCCAATCGCGGCCGGTTCCGCGGGTACCCGCGGGCCGGTTCCGCGGGTCCAATCGCGGCCGGTTCCGAGGGTACCCGCGGCCGGTTCCGCGGGTCCAATCGCGGTCGGTTCCGCGGGTACCCGCGCTGAGTGGACGGGTGAGGGGGGGCAGCTGGGCGGCTTAGGAGGGCTGCTGGCCAATCAGGAAGCCAGCAGGCAGGGGAGCAGGTAGATGACATCATCTCTCACTGCCCTGCATCCCTCCAGTTCCACCCTCACTGTGTAGGAAGCTGTGTGCAGCAGAGAGATTGCATCATCTCTCTGCTGCCTATCTTCACTCTGGGACCCAACAAAAGACCACCAGTAGGTGACAATCCGCAGTGTGTGGCAGGCTACGTGGCAAGTGGCAATCCGCAATGTGTGGCAGACTACGTGGCAAGTGGCAATCCGCAATGTGTGGCAGACTACGTGGCAAGTGGCAATCCACAATGTGTGGCAGACTACATGGCAAGTGGCAATCCGCAATGTGTGGCAGACTACGTGGCAAGTGGCAATCCACAATGTGTGGCAGACTACATGGCAAGTGGCAATCCGCAATGTGTGGCAGGTGACGTGGCAAGTGACAATCCGCAATGTGTAGCAGGTGACGTGGCAAGTGACAATCCGCAATGTGTGGCAGGTGACGTGGCAAGTGGCAATCCGCAATGTGTGGCAGGTGACGTGGCAAGTGACAATCCGCAATGTGTGGCAGGTGACGTGGCAAGTGACAATCCGCAATGTGTGGCAGGTGACGTGGCAAGTGGCAATCCGCAATGTGTGGCAGGTGACGTGGCAAGTGACAATCCGCAATGTGTGGCAGGTGACGTGGCAAGTGACAATCCGCAATGTGTGGCAGACTACGTGGCAAGTGGCAATCCGCAATGTGTGGCAGGTGACGTGGCAAGTGACAATCCGCAATGTGTGGCAGGCTACGTGGCAAGTGGCAATCCGCAATGTGTGGCAGGCAACGTGGCAAGTGACAATCCGCAATGTGTGGCAGGTGACGTGGCAAGTGGCAATCCGCAATGTGTGGCAGGCAACGTGGCAAGTGACAATCCGCAATGTGTGGCAGGTGACGTGGCAAGTGGCAATCCGCAATGTGGGTCAGGCAACGTGGCAAGTGACAATCCGCAATGTGTGGCAGGTGACGTGGCAAGTGGCAATCCGCAATGTGTGGCAGGCTACGTGGCAATCCGCATCTGGTGGCAGGCGACGTGGCAAGTGACAATCCGCAATGTGTGGCAGGTGACGTGGCAAGTCACAATCCGCAATGTGTGGCAGGTGACGTGGCAAGTGGCAATCTGCAATGTGTGGCAGGCTACGTGGCAAGTGACAATCCGCAATGTGTGGCAGGTGACGTGGCAAGTAACAATCCGCATTTGGTGACAAGTGACAATCCACATTTGGTGGCAGGCGACATGGCAAGTGACATCCTCAGGGCTCCCACTGATTCTGCAATATGGTGAGTTGAACCATTTAATTTTAAATTACAATGTATTAATAGAAATAATGCGCTTCAATCATCCTGACACCATAACAACCATGGTGCCGTAATGATTGAAGCGCCAATACCAGCCATTTCCCATATAAATTGCCCCCCAAAAAACATATTTATAGCAGTGCCCCTCCCGAGATTAGACTCTGGATCCGCCCCTGTCCCCAAGCCGGGGAAAGACCCCACCTTGTGTTCGTCATACCGCCCTATATCACTGTTAAATGTGGACGCGAAAATACTGGCCAAAATACTGGCCAACAGACTGAGCTTAATCATAACAGCCCTTGTCCATAGTGACCAAACAGGTTTTATGCCGGGCAGAGGCACGGACATTAATATCAGACGCCTACTCACGCACATAGATAGAGCGGGCGGGGGGGAGACGGGTGTAGTGGCCTCACTCGACGCGGAGAAGGCTTTTGACTCTGTCGAGTGGGGTTACCTATGGGAGGTGCTCTCGCGATTCGGATTTGGCCCGGGATTTACGAATTGGGTCCGCATGCTGTACCACAGCCCCTCTGCTAGAATCCGTACCAATGGCTGTCTCTCCGGGCAGTTTCAGCTGGCACGGGGTACGAGACAGGGGTGCCCCCTCTCACCAGCCTTATTTGCCCTCGCGATGGAGCCCTTGGCTATTCTGCTGAGAGCGGATACTGGGATAAAGGGAATACGAGTAGGGCCCATCGAGGAAAAGCTGTCCTTGTATGCAGATGACGCTCTGCTTTACTTAGCGGACGCGTCGTCTTCTTTGGACACTGCACTGGCACTAATTAATCAATTCGGTCGGTACTCAGGTATCCGCATCAATTGGGACAAATCGGTTCTTTTCCCACTTCACTCCTCGACCCCTCGCGTGCCTCACCCACAGCTTAAATGGGTGGAAAGTTTTATATACCTGGGGATTAAGGTCAGTGGTAGAGTTCAGAACTATCTGGAGGACAATATACAGCCACTCATTACACAATTAGGGGCTAGGTGCACAGCATGGCGATCTCTCCCTTTGTCCCCAGTGGGCAGAGTCAATTTGCTAAAAATGATCTATCTCCCCAAGTACCTGTACTTCTTTCGCAATACCCCCATCCACATCCCCAGGACTTTTCTCCGGAGACTGGAGAGTCTGCTGATATCCTTTGTCTGGGCTGGGAGACCCCCTAGGGTTGCTAAGCAGATACTATACCTCCCACTATCGGGGGGGGGCCTGGCGCTCCCAAACTTTCAGATCTACTACTGGGCGGCCGTTTTGGTCACAATTCGGTGGTGGTTCTCCTAGCCCACACAGAACCCGGCGGTCACCCTGGAGGCAGCCATCCTTGGCTCCTATGCAGCTCTGAGTAACCTACCATTTAGGGGGCTTAGGGTGAGCTCCTCCATGACGGGCTTGATGCGTACCACAGTGAGGGTCTGGCGGGAGGCAAGAAGGAGCTATGGGAAGCCCAACCACATCTCCCCACATATGCCCCTATGGGGCAACCCCATGCTCCCTCACCTGAATAGTATCCCAGACCCTTCTCTGTGGGCAAAAAGAGGAATTGTCACTTTAAAGCACATAGTTTATCAGGGTAGGCTAATGACTTTCCAAGAACTGAGACGTACATATGAGCTTCCAATCTCTTTCCAGTTCAGATATTGGCAACTGAAGCACGCCTTTGGGGCTCAGTTTCCTGCCCCTCTGACTCTGGAATCGGACTCCATTGAACGTCTACTGACTTCCAGGGTGATGGGGAGAACCCTGTCGACCTTATATCTTTACCTCACGGTGGAACATGACACTAATTTGACCAAATCCGGGGAGAAGTGGAGTTCGGACATTCCGTCCCTAGGGGAGGAGGAATGGGAGGAGTGCCTGACTTCTTACATTCCATCAATGATAGCTGCGAAAGACAGGTTTATACAATTTAAATTCCTCCATAGGGCCTATTTCACCCCGCAGAGGCTGGCGCGTATTTATCCCCAAAGGGACCCTAATTGTCAAAGGTGTAAACAGGAGGTGGGCACTTTCTGGCACATGGTCTGGTCATGTCCCAAAATCCAGCCCTACTGGGAGGAAGTGGTTTCTACGCTAAATGCTGTGACCTGGTCGAACCTACAGGTCAACCCTCAAACCCTACTATTGAGCCATTTGGCAGACGTTGAGGGGGACAGGTACTGCAAACTGTGCCTTACCTTCGCATTGTATTATGCCAGACGTGAGATTCTATTGAGATGGAAACTCGAAGACCCCCCTACCCCTGCCTCGTGGAGGAGATCAGTGAACCTGGTGCTCCCTCTGTATAAGTTGACCTATGAAAGTAGACAATGCCCAGGGAAATTTGATAAAATTTGGTCCTCCTGGATAGACGCGTCTGCTGATCTTGGTTCCCCCTCCCCCTAACTTTGAGTTTAACTGAGACGGTGGTGGATCCCCCCCCCCTGGTTGACCGCCCTGTTCTCTCTCCCGACCATTTCCTCCCTGGCCCCCCTCCCCCCCTTCCGCGTGCTCGCGCAAATGTCAGGTACCTGCATGATGACTGTGAAGTTCCGCTGGGGATGTCCTGCATTTATGATAGAGTAATGGCTACTCCTCTTATCTGTACTGCTGGATTATTAATTTAAGAATGATTACTGGATGAAGGTGTTTTTTTTTGTTTGTTTTTTCTCTCTTTCTATAACTGTGTAATATTGGATTTACTGTACTTTGCAATGTAATGCTGATTTGTCTAATAAAAATTTTCTGTTAAAAAAAAAAAAAAACACACTTTTTTGTTGAAGAAGATTATAGAAAAGAGAGATCCCTTTTTGTTGATGTATGGGGATCTTAAGGAAGGACCAAGCCAATTGGGGAACATTATAGGTCCATGATGGGAGGTTGGAAATGCAATTGTTAGTTCGGATGTAGAGGAATAAATCTGAATTTGGCAATTGAAATTTCTTTTGAAGTGTAGGAAATGGTTTGATCACCCCATTATCAAGTAGATCAGATAGATATTTAATTCCCTTCTCTATCCATGGTGTAAATGAGGTTGTCTTCATGAAATTATGTAGAGTATTTAGCGGAATTTGGACTTTGGTAGGAAGAGGGTGTGAGGAAGTTAGATGCAGAAATCGAACCCAGGATTTAAGTGTTGCTAATATTGTTGGGGAGTAGGGATGGCCGAACAGTTCACCCGGCGGTCGTTTTGCAGCGAATTTGGTCTCTTCGCTGTCCGCCCGATCGGCAGACTATTGCCGCCGTTCGCCCGGCGGACTTCCGTGTTTACTGTGTAAAAGAACTTTGACCTATGATGACACATCCATCATGGGGTACAGGACAGCCAATTTAGACATTACAGCACATGGACACTTGGACATTCCCCCTAACTTATAAATAGACCCGATCCGGCGGGCATTTTACATTCTTTCGTATGTCACTATAGGGAGAGGTTGCTGTGTGGAGCAGGGAGAGACTTCAGTGACCCAAATCGCTAGCTATTAGGTCCACAAAAGTTCTTTTAAGGACTGGTATCATGGTATAGGTGTTAGGTGTAGTTCAGGATATAGGTTTGAGGCACTGCTGTGCTAGTGATTGTTGTAGCAGCCTGTCTTTTGTCAGTGTAGAGAGAGGGACAGGACGCTGTGTGCAGCAGGGACAGTCAGTTTAATCATTAGCTGTTACTATTAGGTCCACAAAAGTCCTTTTCAGGACTGGTATGGTAAAGTAGTACAGGATATAGTTTTGAGTGCTATTCAAGTTATTGTTCCAGCAGCCTG
The DNA here is from genome assembly GCF_037356315.1 of Lithobates pipiens. Taxonomy (NCBI): domain Eukaryota; kingdom Metazoa; phylum Chordata; class Amphibia; order Anura; family Ranidae; genus Lithobates; species Lithobates pipiens. Next base: position 489,617,500 of record NW_027507758.1, read on the forward strand.
TGTTTTGTCAGTTTAAATAGGGACAGGCAGGAAGCTGTGTGTGGCAGTGAGGGACAGTCAGTTTAATCAGTAGCTGTTACTATTAGGTCCACAAAGGTTATTTTCAGGACTGGTATGGTAATAGGCTTGTACATGTATAATATTCTTTCTTCCAAATATAGAAAGAATATTATACTTTTTTTAATTTCATAATCTTTATTCATTTTCAACATTTTTTTACATAATAAAAGCAGGAAAAACATTCTCTATAACACGTATAACACTTGTTTCACCGTTACAGATACAGTAATACTATAGAACGGAATAAAACCTTTAGAAAACATTCCTATCCATGATGTGTCAATAATTCTTCTATCTAACCTCACTTTTCACTAATAGCTCAAATATTCCTCCCTCCCCTCCTACTTCCTCTCTCTCTACCCGTCCTCCTCCTCTCCCATGCCTCATTCTGGATATCTCATTCTATCCAGCCAGGGTTTCCACATCTTTTTAAATTCTTTAAAATTTCCTCTCCTTAAATATATCACCCTCTCTTTCCATATTGTTTCCATGATCACTAACTGCCAGTCCGCTACTGAAGGGGCATTTTTTGCTTGCCACCTTTGAGCTAACAATTTTCTTGCCTGAAACAGACATCTCAGTATTGCTTTGTTTATGTGTCGCGATCTTCCTATTGCTTCTCCCAGGCCCAGCACACATATCCTGGGATCCCCCTTGATCGCCACACCAAATGTTTCATTCAGGATGATAACAATCTCTGACCAGTAGCGAAACAATTTTGGGCATCGCCAGAACATGTGTGCCAGGTCTCCAGACTCTTGGCATCTAGGGCATTTGTCATCTGCTCTACGTCCAAAACTAAACAGTCTTTTTGGTGTATAATAGGCTCTATGTAGCAGCATTAAGTGAGACATCTTCTGGGCAGGCGAGACTGAGATTGAATAACCATCCTCCAGTATTTTCATCCACTGTTCGTCCGTAAATATTCCCAATTCCTCCTCCCATTTCCTTCTGCATTTAAACCTTTCTGGGCTTCCTATACTTCCTTCACATATGACTGGATATACATCCGCTATAAATCCTTTTGAACTTACTGGGGCATTTAATCTACTAAAAATAGGGGAGTTATTCCACACAGGACCTTGCCTATTAAATTGTTTCCCTAGGGCGTGTCTAATTTGGAGGTATTTATAAAAAGATTGTTTTGATATATCAAACTCTGATCTTAAAGCGCTAAATGTTTTTAATATTTTCCCTGTGTATAACTGGGCCAGCTTATCTATCCCTTTAACTTCCCATTCTTTATATACCCCTATTTCTTCCATTTCCTGCAGGTTCCGATTATCCCACAGTGGGGTATACTGAGTTAAGCCTCCCAGGCCTTTAATCGCCTTAACTGCCTTCCACACTTTTACTACTAATTTTATTGTAGGTATTTTTTTTTTGGGAAATGAATTTGCCTCCAGGGCTTCTACCATGTTCTTATGGGGTGTCTCCATTAGTATTAGGGCCCTGTTAGTTCCCCCACCCATCTCTTCACTCATTCCCAAGTGTTGTAATTGAGCAGCTAAAATGTAGCTCCTTGGGTGTGGAACTGCCATTCAGAATATTATACTTGACTGCTGCCCTTCTGCTGCAGTAGTCCTTTATGAGTATAGGGACTGAGGTACAGTCTGCTAATCATTCACAACCTACTAGTTCCACAAAGGTCCTTATAAGGACTGGTAAGGTATAGGGTACTACAGTACATAGGGTTGAGTGAGGTACAGTCTGCTATTCCTTAAGGACTGGTATAGGTCCACAATATATACGGTTGAGGTGCACTACTGCTGACTGCTGCCCTTCTGCTGCAGTACTCCTTTATCAGTATAGGGACTGAGGTACAGTCTGCTAATCATTCACAACCTACTAGTCCCACAAAGGTCCTTATAAGGACTGGTAAGGTATAGGGTAGTACAGTACATAGGGTTGAGTGAGGTACAGTCTGCTATTCCTTAAGGACTGGTATAGGTCCACAATATATAGGGTTGATGTGCACTACTGCTGACTGCTGCCCTATACTGCAGCAGTCCTTTATCAGTATAGGGACTGAGGTACAGTCTGCTAATCATTCACAACCTACTAGTTCCACAAAGGTCCTTATAAGGACTGGTAAGGTATAGGGTACTACAGTACATAGGGTTAAGTGAGGTACAGTCTGCTATTTCTTAAGGACTGGTATAGGTCCACAATATATAGGGTTGAGGTGCACTACTGCTGACTGCTGCCCTTCTGCTGCAGTAGTCCTTTATCAGTATAGGGACTGAGGTACAGTCTGCTAATCATTCACAACCTACTAGTTCCACAAAGGTCCTTATAAGGACTGGTAAGGTATAGGGTACTACAGTACATAGGGTTGAGTGAGGTACAGTCTGCTATTTCTTAAGGACTGGTATAGGTCCACAATATATAGGGTTGAGGTGCACTACTGCTGACTGCTGCCCTATTCTGCAGCAGTCCTTTATCAGTATAGGGACTGAGAGTTTTGTCACAGGGTCATTTAATAGGGACCCCGTATAAAAAGCATAAGGGTCAAGGACCAGTACTGGGTGGCAACGTACTTAGACCCCCGGTACAAACACAAAATGGCGGAAATGTTACCGCCGTCACAGAGGGCTGTCAGAATGGAGCAATTCCAGGCCTTGCTTCGAGAAATGCTGCATTCTGCTTTTCCGTGCGCTGGCAAAGGAGCAATTCCCACTCCCAGAGAAGGAGTTGCGGGTACCAATCCAACAGCGCCTGCAAGAAGAGGCCGGTTTGAAGATGTGTTGGTGACTGCGGATATGAGGTCATTCTTTCAGCCGACCCATCGACAGGTGTCATCCGGATCCAGCATCAGTGAACGCCTAGACCGCCAGGTGTCCGACTACATCGGGTTAACGGCCGATGTGGACGCTCTGAGGAGTGATGAACCCCTGCACTACTGGGTGGGCAATCTTGACCTCTGGCCAGAGCTTGCCCAATTTGCAATCGAACTGTTGGCTTGCCCCTCGTCCAGTGTCCTGTCCGAAAGGACGTTCAGCGCAGCAGGGGGGATCGTGACCGATAAGCGTACTCGCCTAGCTCACGACAGTGTTAACTACCTCACATTTCTAAAAATGAATGAGGCATGGATCTCGGAGGAATTCAACACATGTGACCAGTAGACCATGTATATGTCTATAAACGATTTTTTTAATCAAGCACACAGACCTTCTTTCTTCATTTGGCTCACTTCCTTGTCCAAAAAAAGCACACCATACTATATGCCCGTACCCTCTTGTTTGAAGAGGTTGAGCGGTGTCATATTTCTACTGGGGCTGCTTTTAATGAGGGGCTCCCACCGGAAGTTCGTCCATCACTATTGGGGAGATACGAGATGGTATCTTGGCTCCAAGTGCCATGGAAGGAATCCATATTGATAGATTATTTCCTGGGATCTTAGCAGTTTTCATCTTCCCCCAAATTGTAGATGGAGGAGATAGAAACCATTCCTTAGACTGTGTGAGAACCGAGGCTAAATAATAATCTTGGAAATCCACATACCCTGTTCCCCCAGCTTGACGTTTCTTCACTAAGTTTGAATGAGCACATCTAGATTTTTTACCCTGCCAGATGAATCTAGAAAACAGAGTCTGAATTGATTGGAAAATTTTTAATGGAATTGGAATCGGGAGAGTTCTAAAAAAGTATTAAATTTGTGGAAGGTGAAGCATTTTAAATGCTGCCAAACGTCCCATCCATGAAAATTCATGGGATGCTAGTTTAGTGAGATTTTCTTGTAATGCATTACGAAGTGGAATATAATTATATTGGAACGGTGCTTTACATGAATTTGATAATTGAATACCAAAATATTTAATTGTACTTTCAGTCCATGTATAAGGGAATTTTAATTTAAGATGTTTAGTAGTATTTTCATCTATCCCCAAGTTCAATATACAAGATTTATTCGCATTAAGCCTGTAATAAGAAACTTTGCCGAACATATTTAGTGTTTCCTGAATTTCCGGTAAGGATTTCACAGGATCAGTAATCATAAGAACAACATCATCTGCAAAAAGGTTGATTTTATGTTCTTGTTCAGCAATGGTAACTCCTAGAATTTTTTTGTTGGACCTAATACTCTCAGCTAGGGGTTCAATAACAAGGTTAAAAATCAGGGGGGATAAGGGGCATCCTTGTCGTGTACCATTTGTTATTGGGAATGGAGGTGATAAAGAATCCGTAGTATACACTCGAGCCGAGGGGACAGAGAACAGGGCTAATATTGCTTTGTTGATTTGACCTGTTAAGCCAAATTTAGTCAGAACTGATGACAGGTATCCCCAATGAACTCTATCAAACGCTTTTTCAGCTGCAAGCGACAGAAACAGGGATGGCGATTTGGTGAGTTCTACATGGTGTATTATATTTATCATTCTTCTAGTAGCATCCGATGCTTGTCTTCCTTTGGTAACCCGATTGATCTCTATGGATAAGAGAGAGTAACAAACTATCTAGTCTTTTGGCTATAAGTTTCGCATAAATTTTAACATCTAAATTGAGTGAGGAAATTGGTCTAAAATTTTTAGGTGAAGATGGTTCCTTATCTGGTTTTGGAAGAGTTACAACAAGAGCATTCAGCATTTCATTGGGAAATGATGAAGAATTGGCTGCTAAATTATAAATGTCACATAGTATAGGTGCTAGAGTACTTTGAATTTTTTTTAAATATTCCCCTGTAAAGCCATCTGGACCAGGTGATTTCAAGTTAGGAAGAATACGGATAGTTTGTAGAATTTCAGGGATAGTAAAGGGAAAATTGAGAAATTCCAATTGTTGTGGGGAAATAGATGGAAGTTTGACACTCTCCAAAAAGGTGTCAATCTCCTCCTGAGAAGGTTGATGGGTATTGCCATCATTCTTAATGTTATATAAATCATTATAATATGAGCTAAACGCTTCAGCTATTGAAGAAGGCTTAAGAAATTTTTCATTAGTGTGAGGATGGTAGAGGAATGGAATTTTAGTCTTAGATCGATTACCTTTAATGCGTAATGCCATTGTTTTCCCTGCTTTGTTCCCTGTTGCATAATTGGTAGCTCTGAATTTTTTATAGGATTTCTCATGTGTCTCTAGAAGTAGGGTTCTTAATTCATTACGTAACTGGAAAATTTGTGTTTTAATGAAAAGAGAAGGATCATTTTTATTATGTTCTTCAGCTTCTCCTTAGTAAGTTCATCCATTCTCTGAGTTCTCTTTCTTTTAGCTTTAGAACCTAATTGCATAAACACCCCTCTCATAACAGCTTTATGAGCATTCCATAATATCATTGGGTCAGATATAGACGTTGAATTAATTGAAAAGAATTCAGTAAGGTGTTGTTAGAGTGTTGTGGAGTAATTTTCATTTTGGAGAATATAGTTATTAGGTCTCCATATATATGAATTTGGTTGGGATGATGTGGTTGTTATAGACATGCTAATGGGAGCGTGATCCGACCACGTGGCCGTATGTATATGGGAGGATGAAATCTTGTCAAGCAGCCATTTATCTGTCAAGAATAAGTCAATTCTGGAGTAGGTATTGTGCAGTGGTGACAAATATGTGTAATCCCGTTCATTAGCATGTCCACATCTCCACACATCAAATAAGTTGTTCGAAGTTATGAACTTATCAAGGGGAGAAGCATAGCGTTTGGGCTTAGCAGAAGAATCCATATCATTGTTTGGAATCAAATTGAAATCTCCACATATCAGGAGGTGTCCTTTTTGAACTTTCTTCGCCTCCTCTATAGTTTTTTTAATGAAATGCATTTGCCTCATATTCGGAGCATAAATAGATACAAGGGTGTATTGAATATTGTTAATGGTACAAATCAAAAAAATATAGCGACCTTCAGGGTCAGTGATACAATTATCTAATTGAAATGTAATAGTATCTCTAATAGCTATTAACACCCCTCTTTGTTTTTTGGAGAATTTTGTTTGAAAAATATGAGGAAAATGTTTATGTTGACATTTGGGAGATGCATCTTTAGCAAAATGTGTCTCTTGAACATATAATATGTCACAATTAAAGGCTAAGGCAGACCTCCACATAGAGGTTCGTTTCGCTGGGTGAGTCAGTCCCTTTGCATTTAGGAACAATATTTTGACAGACATATTAATATATATAAAAATTAGATGTTACTATAATTCTATATATTCCTAAAAGAATATTCTCTAGTTTCTATAACGCTTAAACTAAATATCTAATTATTTGTTATATGATCAATTCACAATTACTATTAAATCATGCACACAACAATGTCGATTTAAATTTTTTTTTTCCAAACCTATGAAAAAACTAGTTATTACTCTATTAGTAGTTATTTGGCAATATATATTGCAAGAGGAAAAAAAAAGATTAATTAATTAACCACTACAATACAGGGCACTTTTGCCCCCTTCCTTCCCAGCCCAATTTTCAGATTTCAGCGTTCTGGCAATTTCAATGACAATTGCGCGGTCATGCTACGCTGTACCCAAATGAAATTGTTATCATTTTGTTCGCACAAATAGAGCCTTATTTTGGTGGTATTTATTAACGACTCCATTTTTATTTTTTGCGATATAAGCGAAAAAAAGAGCGGAAATTTGAAAAAAAAAACGATATTTTCTTTTTTCTATTTTAAAAGAAATCCAATAAAATCGAATTTTGTCATAAATTTAAGCCAAACTGTATTCTGCTACATGTCTTTGGTAAAAAAAATGTGGTTAAGTGTATAATAATTGGTTTGTGTGATCACGGACATATGTACGCAAATGATCATTTACATATGTGTGCAGGTGATCACGGACATATGTGTGCAGATAATCATTGAGACATGTGATTTTAGTGGGACATATGTGGGGGTCATGTTTTTATTATTAGGGACATGTGTTTTTATTATTTAGGGACATGTGTGTTTTGGGGACATGTGTGTTTTGGGGACATATGTGGGGACATTGTGTTTATACTGTGTGGTGTGTTGTGTGTTTTACACTAGACTGGTGATCAGTGAGTAAAAAGCTGTAAAGAACAGCTCATACTCACTGATCATCAGCCGGCTGCAGCGATCTGCTCTCCTCTCCTCAGCGATGACTTCCGTGTGAGGAGAGGAGGAGCCGATTGCCTAGCAACCGGCAGTTTGTTTACATCACATGACGGCCGTGATTGGACACGGCCGTCATGTGATCAGGAGGGCCAATCACAGAGCACTCCTGCTGATCCGAGATGCACCGTGTCCGGGTGACACGGGCGCATCGGGATCGCGCCGCTGCGCGGGCACGGGCGCACGATCCCCCTACTTCTGATGGACGTTCAGGAACGTCCACTCAGAAGTAGAGAGCTCCCACCCGGCCGTATATGTACATTGGAAGAGTCAGCAGTAATCCACTCAAAGGAATGCTGACCAAGATAGGGGGTGAAGTTCAAGTAGTAAGGTATTGAGCATCAAACCAGACCGTATATGTCAGTAATGCATATGAGTTAACAGGCAGGAGTAGTTCATTTGTATTTAATTCTATTTTGTTCACGTTTTTTGTCCAAAGTGGAACAAATTTGTTTTTTCCTTCAAGGCAGGGGTGTTATGTGGAAGATCAACTATAATACCCCATGTTTGGAGTAATTGCATGCCAACTTCAATGGTAGATATAGCAAAATGTTTTCCGTTGTAAGTGGTCAAGATAGTGGCTGGATGTCTCCATTTGTATGTGATCTTATGATTAGATAATGCCCTTGTTACAGTTTTGAGCTGTCTTCTCATTTGTAGTGTAAATTGCGAGAGATCGGCAAATAATTGTATATCTGAGTATGGTGGTGGCAGAGTAGTTAGCTCCCTCGCTTTGGAGAGAATTTGCTCTTTAGCTTGATAAAAATGAATTCGCAGAATAACATCTCTGGGAATTGATTCTTCTAGATGTTTTGGTTTGGGAATTCTATGAATACGATTGATTGTAAGTTCAATCAGCGATAATTCTGGCAATAATGTAGAAAATAGTGTATTTGCATAGTTACGCAAGTCCATAGGTAGAACTGACTCTGGTATTCCTCTCATTTTAATGTTGTTTTGACGTGAGTGGTCCTCGAGATCTGCCAATTTCATCTTGACCCACATGGAATCATCTTTTTGTTCTGTACATGCATCCACTAGCTCATTCACTGTTTCAGTGCATTCCTCCATTTTGTTTTCAACGTATTGCAGTCTACCATCCATATGTTTCATATCAAGAGAGAATTTAAAGTTTAATGGAGGATAGATTATATATAATAGATGATTGTAATGACACAAGCATTTCTTTCATTGTAGTATCTAGTACTGGCTGACCTGATGTTGGGAAAGCAGCTATAGATGTCTGTAATGAGGACATAGCATTATCACTATGCAGAGCTGTGTTCACAGTATCAGCTGCCTGACAAGATGAATCCAGCTTCATCCGCGATTTTGCGGGTCCCTGAGATGTTGGGGATAGTTGAGAGGAGCCATTAGAATATGAGGATGATAATTCCTCATCCATTTCAGGTAGATGGCTATCAGAAAGGTTTGTGTGAGTTTTATTATTTTTCCTCACAGCTCAGGCGGTGCCATCTTGGATTTTAGTCAGCTCACTGCTCTGTTTAAATGTAAATGATGACAGCTTTTTTGGTCCCCTTTCTTGTCCTCTTTTGCAAGACATTATTGCCCCTACTGTCCCAGGAGTACTGCAGAGTATTTAGGTATGTTTTTAGAGGAGAATACCTGCCTGTTTTTTGCTGTTAAACGGCCGGCTGTGGAGAGTTCTAGGCTTAAACAGCCATCTTCTTCAGTGCGCAAGCCACGTCCCCCGTCAATTTTGTATTTTGAAGCACATAAAAGAGCAGTGCAAATAGTTTGCTGTGGTTGTGCGCTGCTACTGGCTTGACTTGGCCCATCATTTGAGGTTTTCTGTATCTGTGCTGTGGGGTTGAATTAGGGGGAAAAAGCAAAGTTATTCTGATTTTACATTCTCTCTCACCCCACAGAGTAAGCTCCAAGTTGTCTCCCTATAATATACGACATGTATAGCCCTTCCCAGGGCCGGCATTAGGCCTTTAGATGCATGTGCTGTGCCAAAATTTACACTGCCCCAGCCCCTTCCAGTGACCATTGACCACATCCTTCTACATATATGTTGGTGAGATACTTAAATTCAGGGAAAGCAGCAGCTGATCAATATTATGAAATCAAATCACTCGCTCCCATTAAAATTCACTGACTAAAGTGCACAACATAGACAGACAAACAAACAGCTATTACTTCAGAATAACAAAAGGTATGAAATCTGCAAGAAAGTTTGTACAAAAAAATCCCTGCAATGCCAATGTACATAAGACTGTACCTAACAAAAGTGGAGTTAAGTGTTACTGTGCTTACCTTTGTATGAATTTCAGGATGAATTGTCCTCAAATGACGCTTCAAGTTTGTTGTATTTTTATCAGCGAGTGTCGCTCCATATGGTTTGCAAAGAGTCTTGTATTTACATCAAATGTAAAATACATCCATAGATCTTCTCTTCTCTTTCTACCAGTGACAGTCACAGAAGCTGACATTTCTGGTATAGTTTGGAGTCGTGGACAGACGTCGAACGGACGGTGGGTACTGAAAGCCTGTATGCTGCAGTGCACAGTGCTCTCTGGATGACAGTGGTTTGTAAAAATTGGAAATAAATGCAGCAAACACAGTGCTGGAGCATGGATGGTGGTTTGAGGGATGGCCTGTAATCGACAGTACAAAAGGGGCCTGGATGCCACTGCCAGTGGTCAGAGCCTCAGAGGAGGCCTGCACAGTTGCACAGTGTGCTCTGGACGGACGGTGGTCGTCTGAGGGGAGGGGAGGCCTCAGGCCTGCTGTACCACAATAGAGTGTGCACTGCACTCACACAGTCTGCTTTGCCTCTGGGCGCCTGGCGCGTCATCAGGAGGAGTAGGGACTCGGGAGTTGGGAGGCCTGTAATGCCACACAGTGCCGCACACTCTCTGCCACTCTCAGAGTCGTCACAGTGCTTGCTGGGCGCGGATTTCAGAAGTAGGCAGAGCTCAGTAAAAAAACTGAAGTTGGTAAACATCCCTCCTTGCCATTTTCGTCTTGTTGTCGTTCGATAGCGAAAACGGATTGGATTTTCGTCATAGTTTTCGTCAGTGGAGGAAAATGTGCTGTACTTTTCGTTTTGGTTTTCATCATTGTAAAAATGTTGCAGTAGAAATCTTTGATGAAAACGTTTTTATTGACGAAATTAACACTGCCTGTGACGTGAAATTGTCTTCCATAACCTAAATTTAATAGCAGAGTTTGACTGTTCCTCACCCAGATTAAGCCTCCTACAAAGCTGTTTCTGTTTCAGTTAATGACTGTGTTTTAACCTATATTGATGATCACTAGCACCTGCTTCGTATGATAATACACCTGACTTAAATCCTACAAAATCCCTGACTTTGTGCAAGTGTACAAGTATGCAAGTGCAAGAATGAATGCTCGTTTGAAGCCGAAGGGGAGTCACACCAAATATTTATTTGATTTGGATCTTTGCATCTTGTAAATAATAATAAACTATTAAATATAAATTATATATATATATATATATATATATATATATATATATATATATATATATATTTTTTTTTTTTTTTAAACCATTCTTACTTTACAGCATTTATTCACACCTGCCTAAAACCTTTCCACAGTTACTGTATATACACATGATAAAATGGGAAACAGGTGGAATAGGTAAACAAGAGTATAGATGTAAGATATGAAAAAGCGTACACCTTTGTTTTATTGGTTTTAAGCAGAAGTACAAAGAAAAACTGAGGTAAGGCAACAAGAAATCAAATAATATAATATAGTGCAAAACATGCACACTTTTATGCATTTTGTAGTGTTGATTGACTGGTTTTCCACTGGCACCAAAACATATGTTTTTCCCTCTCTAAAAATTGATTGGTGACATGACAATTTATGGTAGCTATGAATAATACATACCTGTGAGTCAGATTTGAATGTTTGCCAATACTGTCATCTAAATTTGTTTCCACAGTATGCTCCGTCTGACTGAGCAAATAGTTCACACAGCTCCTGCTACCGTCATATATATGGCAAGAAAAAACCTTTTATGCTGGCTTTATTAACCAATATTGTAGTAATACAGAGATATAATCAATTCTTTATTGCTTTATGGGCATGAATTTGCTTTAATTCACCAATTTTAAGAAAGTTACAAGCTTGTTATTTTGCAAACCTTGTAACTTCCAACAGCTAGGTGCATCCATATTTTTTTCTGTACACAGCAACCACTCTTAAATATATTGTATATCTTACACAAATGACATGAGTGAACATAAATTGTCAACCTTAATATATCCTATATAAGTGTTTCTCAACCTTTTTCAGCCACGACACACTTTCAAATTATGCAAAATCTCAAGATACTCCAGCTGAATTATATCTTGTTTATTAGGACTAACTGGGCCTTTATTTGGTGGTAAATATTAATGAATAACTACTGATTTTTTTTTTTTTTAAAGAAAAACTATCCCAAAATAATACTTTTTTACATTGTTTTGTATATTTTTATGCCATTACCATTACCCTCCACCAAAAAACAACCACAAAATAAGTTCTCCTACTCCTGATAGGCACGAGGATACCATTACCATTGCTATTACTATTACCCTCCACCAAAAAACAAAAAACAAAATACGTTCTACTCCTGATCGGCATGAGGATACCACATGTGTGAGGATTATTTGTTGTTTGTACCCAACGTAGGGCCCATAAACAATACTGAGCATTTTCTTGTTGTTGTTTTTTATTTTTAATCTAAAAACACAGACCTAACATATACTTTAGGCTCGGTTCACACAGTACGCGGCACGACTTGCAGTGCCGCGACCTGCCGCGACCTCAGCGGCGACTTGCAAAATGACTTCTGTATAGAAGTCAATGCAAGTCGCCCGAAGTCGCCGCAAAAGTAGTACAGGAACCTTTTTTCTAAGTCGGAGCGACTTGAGTCGCTCCTATTAGAACGGTTCCGTAGTACAGAACGGGGAGCGACTTGTCAGGGGCCGAAGTCGCCTGGACAAGTCGCCCCTGTGTGAACCGAGCCTTAGGGTCAATCTTTTTATTCAATTTTAAAAAGAGAATAATGTGTACAAACATTGGTATTATAGTATTAAAACATGAGCATAGTATCTTACATGGCATCCATTCAGTGTAGTAGAACAACTGGGCAAAGGAAAGTCCAAAAAAATGGGTGACCCAGTCCCTGAAAAATAGAAAGGGCTCACTCCAGAAGAACTAGGGAGTACTAAAGCATGGTTATTAGGGTAACCGCTTATAAATTGGACCCCAACTAGAATCCACTATTCAAACATATAATAAGGGGGGGGAACTAGCGTCAAATGTAAGACCTTTTGTGTTTTTCTACCTAAAACACACTGACAGTGATCCTAAGTGCCCGTTCACACTACCGCAACACGACTTGTGCGCGACTTATCAAGGCAACTACAGTGTGACTTAGAACGACTTACAATGCGACTACAAGTCGCCTCAAGCACAGGCGACTTTGCCTATGGCCAACCAGAGCTAATCAGCTCTTGTGACATCATTGTTGTTCCTGTTCTCTTCCTGCTTCCCTGTTCTGTGTCTGTGTCCTGTGACCACAATGTTCTCTTTGCATTATTTAATGACAGCTGTAGTAACAGCTGGTGTGGCAGTATTAATGGAAGAAGAGGAAGAGAGGAAGCGAAGGATGAGGATGAGAAGAAGACGCCGCTACTGGATCCATACAATTATTGCTAATAGAGATAACAGAGGCCAATTTTGGGCCATCTATAAAAATTTGCGTATTTTTGGAGGACAAGTTTTTCAACTATACCTGGATGTCGATTGCAAGGCAAGTACATATGCTATATGTGGATCTACACATATGAACTAGACTTTTTGTCCCATTTTTATATATATATATATATTTTGTAGCATTTAATCTAGAGAATAAAATGGCGAAGATTGCTATTTAGCAGAATTGTTTGTTATCTACCTATGCTAAACATCAACTGTTTAGTGTTACTGGGGTGATCGACAAGCTTGCATGCATCACCCCGACAGAAACCCTTCAATTAGAGGCATATTTTCATATGGTATTACAGCGATAATAGTGTAGCTACAAATGGCAGATATTTCTTATGTAGAATATAGTAAATTACCTTTTTTATTAATTTTACAGTTTTGATGAATTGCTTCGTCTAATTTACATCCATCTGGAGCGACAGAACACATCATATAGGAGGAGCATCTCACCTACTGAAAGACTGATTATTACGCTAAGGTAAACTATCTATATTTTTGATGCACATTAGTATTATCACATTAGTATTATATTTGAAACATTCTAGTAAAGTCCAGCCTGAGCTCATTTGTCTGGACTTCTCCAACGGGTCACATGAGTGCAATTATTTTGCACTCCTGTGCCCCCTTTTCAGTGCAGAGTGAGCAGAAGTCCACTTTGTGCAGATGTCACGAAGATCATTTGAGGCAGCGCATCATCCTGACTTCCAAAGTTAATTTGCCAGCAGCTGGCTGGACTGATGACAGTCGCAGCCTCTCTGCAAGCTGCTATCAGCCCCTCCACATTGAGCGTGGGGGAGCAGAGCAGGGGAGCAGCTGACTGACAGACAGCAGCTCTCATCTTGGGGAGGGGAGAGAACAGAGACATTGACGATGTATGTTGACTCAGTTCTGTGTGAAGAAACAGCAGTGGACAGATGTATCATTGCTGCGATGTTGCGTCCACCTAGGTACCTATGATTCTTCCAAAAAAACTAAAAATACTAAAAAAAAAAACTTGAATAAATATTGCAAAATTTAGCATACAAACATCCATTAGTTTTTGAAAAAACTAAAATTTTTTTATAACTGGATATAGCAATATATCCAAAAAACAGAACTTTATTTTATATTCTTATTTACAAATTTTGGTATACTGGGTCATATGGTGAAGTTATAGAGCTGATGGAAGGCCTTGGGGACGGTGTTGGTGGTACATTGGTCAAATGAGGACCGTATGGTTGGTTCCGCTAGTGCGCTAGTTGATAATGGGATTGGGGATGGAGACGGATAGGGTATTGGTGGATGGGCAGGATTCAGGGCATTTTCCATACTCATCAGAGTAGGGACGGAAGCGAGGGGGATAGTAGCAGTGGGTTCTGGGTGGTGGAGGGTTTGGGTAGTTATAGTAGGGACCAGATGGTGGTGGTGGTCCAAACATGGGTGAGGACGGAATTGATGGATCATTCCTGATACTTGCTTCCAGGAGGTCCATCACTGCCTTCTTGACTTTGTGTTTCCGCTCCTGCAGAACTTTTTGAAGCATTTCGGTGACCATGAGTCCAAACCCATGGTCTTCGGAATGTAGTTGATCTAATTTCTGATTCATCTGATTGACCAGTTTGGCGAATCTGTCGATGTTTTCAGTGTTCCTTCCCCTTGGCGGGCTACTCCTTCTCTGACTTCTGAGCCGGATAGGCTCAGCCGGCTGCTGGATATTGGAAGCCTCTCCCTGGTTGGTCTCTTGTGCTTCTTCCTGTTCTTCCAGCAGCAAAGGATGATCCAAGGACAGTGAGCCTCATACTTCTTGTGATGCTGCCTCCTGCGATGCATCCTGTCCATCACCAACTTCCCAACTGGATTGTGTTCTGCATTAAACATATAAGGGAACAGTTAGGCACCCCCTTCTTTGTAGAATTGTATAGTATCACTTTACAAATATGAAAGATGTTATCTTACTCTCTGAGATCCAGGAAAGGCCACAAAAACTCCAGTTCAGGAGTATGCACATAGGGTACCACTCTTTTGCCTCCAGACCCACTGCTGGCCTCATTAATTTTGCGTAGGTAGCACTTAAAGCAGTCACGCAAACCCTTCCAATGGATTTGTAATATGGATACTGCAAAACATAAATAGGAACATAATGGTTTATGTATTTTGTCTTTCAGATACCTGCCAACCGGTCATTCCCTAGTTAGTCTACATTATGAGTTCATGGTGGGCAGATCAACAATCAGCTACATTATCCAAGAAACCTGCCAAGTCTTATGGGATGTGCTTAACAACATGGTTATGAAGAGGCCTTCACAAGATAATTGGTGTGATATAGCAAAACATTTTGGGGTCGGTGCAATTTCCCAAATTGCATTGGAGCTATAGATGGGAGGTATGTGCGTGTCGTTAAGCCTGTTGGTAGCGGCAGTATGTTCTACAATTACAAAAAATATTGTTCATTTGTACTTCTTGCTATTGCCGATGCAAACTACTGCTTCACCTATATAGATATAGGATCCTACGGTAGTATCTGCGATTCACGTATTTTTTTCGAATTCCTCCTTTGGTGAAAAGCTACGAGATAATCGGCTAGATATTCCTGAGAACTGTCCTCTTCCTGGCACGACTGAACTCCCAATACCCTATGTGTTTGTCGCAGATGAGGCTTTTGCATTGGCGCAACACCTAATGAGGCCTTACTCCAATAGAAATCTGACTACTCCTAAGAAAGTCTTTAATTATCGTCTGACAAGGGCAAGAAGGGTGGTTGAGTGCACTTTTGGAATTCTTGCCAATAAATGGCGTTTGTTACATACGCCTATTGCATTAAACATTGAAAATGCAATTACTGCTGTCAAAGCAGCTTGCGTGCTGTACAATTTTGTCCGGCTACGTGACGGGTACCGTTTTGAGGATTCCCTTATGCATGACTTGGAAAGTGCACACCTCAGTGCTACAAGGGGACAAGGGGATCCTGCGATGATGCCACTGTTTGCAAAAAATTTGCATCATACTTTCTTTCACCTGCCGGTGAATTAGAATGGCAATTGGACGCCATTTCCTAACTGCATTGCTCACTTCTTTAAATATATAAATTGCTAATGTTTCTTTTTCTGTAAAGTTCTATAAAGCCTGACGTTATTAAGGTTCTAATGTTTTCATGCTATGTACCGTATATACTCGAGTATAGGCCGACCCGAATATAAGCCGAGGTCCCCAATTTACCCCCAAAAAACTGGAAAAAATTATTGACTCGTGTATAAGCCGAGGGTGAGACATGCCTGTCCATCCCTGTGTGTCGTCCATCCCTGTGTGTGTCCATGAATCCGTGTGTGTGTGTGTCCATGCATCCGTGTGTGTGTGTGTGTGTCCATGCATCCGTGTGTGTGTGTGTGTGTCCATGCATCCGTGTGTGTGTGTGTCCATCCATCCCTGTGTGTGTGCATGCATCCGTGTGTGTGTGTGTGTGTGTGTGTGTGTGTGTGTGTCCATGCATCCGTGTGTGTCCATCCATCCCTGTGTGTGCATGCATCCGTGTGTGTGTGTGTGTGTGTGTGTGTGTGTGTGTGTGTGTCCATGCATCCGTGTGTGTCCATCCATCCCTGTGTGTGCATGCATCCGTGTGTGTGTGTGTGTGTGTGTGTGTGTGTGTGTGTGTGTGTGTGTGTGTGTCCGTGCAGCCTACCTGTGTCCAGCCTGCCTGTGTCCGTCCAGCCTGTGTCCGTCCAGCCTGTGTCCGTCCAGCCTGTGTCCGTCCCGGCCTGCGTCCCGGCCTGCGTCCCGTCCCGGCCTGCGTCCCGTCCCGGCCTGCGTCCCGGCCTGCGTCCCGGCCTGCGTCCCGTCCCGGCCTGCGTCCCGGCCCGTCCCGGCCTGCGTCCCGGCCCGTCCCGCAGCTCTTCGTCGGTGGCCATTCTAGGATTCAAAAGCCGCGCCTCCGTCGGTGATAGGCGGAACACTCAATTTCCCACTGACTGCTGGGAAATTGAGTGTTCCGCCTATCGGATGTCCGTGATAGGCGGAACACTCAATTTCCCAGCAGTCAGTGGTCCGCCTATCATGGACGTCCGCTCATCCTCATACTACGGACGAGGATGAGAGGACGTCCGTGATAGGCGGAACACAGACTGCTGGGAAATTCAGTGTTCCGCCTATCACAGGCGAAGGCGGAGACGGAGGCGCGGCCTTTGAATCCTAGAATGGCCGCTGTCTGTCTGCTCGACACGCTGATCGGGCAGACAGACAGCGATGACTCGAGTATAAGCCGAGGGGGGCACTTTCAGCCTCAAAAAAGAGGCTGAAAATCTCGGCTTATACTCGAGTATATACGGTAATCTGTCCTTTATGTTTTAAAAACTATATTTTGGTTACATTTTTCATAAACTGTGATAATAAAAGCAATCATTATTTTGGCGGATATTGATCATTCATTATCTACATTTATTAACACTAGAAGTTGACATAAGTGAACAAATGCACCAGGGTTCTCCATATTCTGGTCCTCCAGTTGTTCTAGAACTACAATAACCATCATGCCTAGTCAACTACGTCAGTGCAGAACACATGCATAATAAATAACAGAATAACAATATAAAATAAATAAAAAGGTTAAACTTACATTTGTCACTACGGTCGGTCGGCAACATTGTTTCCCAATCTTCTATGGTCAGTTGACAAATCTCCAGCCAAGCGCTATCCCTCTTGGATTGATCCTTGTAGTTGGGATCTCGCTTATTATAAATGCATGGACGCTGCCTCACAAGTCTGATTAGAGACTCGTTGTCCACTGGCTCCCTGTGATGTACTTCTCTGTGGCCTCCGGATGACATAATGCACACGCAGGTTTTTCTCACTTCACACCTTACTTCACACTTCACCTTCACAGTTCACTTCACACTTCACTACACAGAGATAAAGGTTAGCCAGGAAGTGACCTGTGTGTGGGAAGGGGGAGGGCTGCCTGAATGCTGTTCTTCTTCCTGTTAAGTCGCTTGTATATAGACCATAATCCGAGTTGTAGGCGACTTGCATTGAAATCTATGGGTACAAGTCGCCTTTTGTGAAGTCGCTCTGACTTCAGTAGCGTTCGTTAAGACGGCTCTCGTTCACTTGAATGTAATTTCTAATGTCAAGCGACTTGCGGTCTGACAAGTCGGATCCCAAGTTGCGGTAGTGTGAACGGGCACTTACGCTTGCCTAATACCCTGAGCTAACAATTTTATCTATATTTTGTTTATGCAATTTTGTATTACAGTGAGGAGAAAAAAGATATAATTGATAGTTTTCTCCTCACAGAGGAAAAACAGTACAGCAGCAAGTTCTAACACTGGTGTTTACAGTTATTGGCCTTTGCAGTGATCATATTTGGGAGCCAGTTACTCTGTCAGTGACAGTTCAGCCTCCATGCACAAATCAAGCACAAATATGGGCTGCAGATATGCAATACACTATGAAAATAAGTTGTGACGCCACATACAGTACATGTGTTATGCTGTCATCAGGGATGCCATTGTTTAACGGCACCCCTGACAAACCCAGACAACAACATCCCAGTTGAGAAAGGCTGTCATATTTTGTGCGTGTGTGTGTATATATATATATATATATATATATATATATATATATATATATATATATATATATATATATATATATATCTTAGGGCTGTGGAAATTAAAGATTAATTCCTCGATTAATTGTTAACTTTTTTGATCGGTACTCACCTCTCCGCCGGCTTCCGAGTCTTCACCAGACTCCTCACCCCTTCCCCAAGTCTAACAAAAAAGGCCTGATGTGTTCCTATCAAGACTGGCAGGAACCACAATAACCAAATGAGTGTCTCAACATACAATGTGAAGATAGTAAATTAGTTTTATTATGAATATATAAAAAAAAATATATGTAAGAAGGCCAGTGTGGTGGCCTGAATTTATGGGAGGAGCCCGGAGGGTATTTAACCAGCCCGCTCGCCTGTGGTCTTTGTCGGTTTCCGGTGCGCGGCACTACGTCACTAGGCCGACGGCTCGTGTTTCGTTTCCATTCGGACAAAACGTCTCTCTCGTGGTTTTCTTTCCCGTTCGTTTGTACAACGTCGCCGGCTCTGTACAATGTCGCCAGCTCGACTGCCGCAGGTAAGGGTCTCGATTGACCTTCCTGTACTATTTTTAGTCTCGTTAAAACCTGAAATATCGAATCGTTCGTTGTGATACCGGTTGTTATCACTCAATACGCTCCAATTTCGCAGCGCCCTTCATTTCACGGGCATCATTTCGGTAGATATTGCTGGTAGGAAAAATTGCACTGTTTTAGTACTTGTTATAGTCTCGTTACCGTGTTCCACAGTCAAAATCGTTGCCAGTCGCGTCTCACGGCACAACGACTCCTACCTCTGCCATGGCTGGCTCACGTAGGTCATTTCATCATTTCACTCATTTTGTTACGCACGGCGCTCCGATTCGAATCCAGTCGCATCCGCTAAATGCGCAGATTCATTCCGGTGTGCCCCTAACTGCTTGGCCACATTTCAGTACATGCTCCAGAGCTCGTTCGTGGCTAATCGATCGGGTCTCTGTCATGGGAATTAATTTCACTGTCACCTAGTACGTTCGAATCGAAACCAGTCGCAGTTCTCGAACGCACAGGTTCGATCGACGTGTCCCAGTTACGTTGGCCTCATTTCGGTACATGCTCCAGAGCTCGTTCGTGGCTAATCGATCGGGTCTCTGTCATGGGAATCATTTCACTGTCACCTAGTACGTTCGAGTCGAAACCAGTCGCATTTCTCAGGAAAACGCACAGGTTCGATCGACGTGTCCCAGTTGTGTTGGCCTCATTTCGGTACATGCTCCAGAGCCCGCTCGTTGCTAAGCGATCGGGTCTCTGTCATGGGATCATTTCACTGTCACATATCACGTTCCGATACGAATCCAGTCGCGTCTACGATGCACCAATTCGTCCCGGCGTGCCCCAGGTATTTTCGGCCTCATTTCTGTACATGCTCCGGAGTCCCGTTCGTTGTCAGTCGCAATCGCGGCACGACCGATTCGGGCCTCTGTCATGGCATACTTTTGTCACTCATTTCACTGTCACTTACCGCGCTCCGATTCGAATCTAGTCGCATCTGTGATGCACCGATTCGTTTCGGTGTGCCCCAGTTGGTTACGGCCTCATTTCAGTACATGCTCCAGAGTCAGGATTCATTGTTGGTTGCAGGTTTCGGTTCTCTGATTCATGACTCTGTCATGGGAAATCAATTTCACTGTCACGTAGGACGTCCGATACGAATCCAGTCGCATCTACGACGCACTGATTCGTCCCGGCGCCCCAGGTATTTCAGCCACATTCCAGTACTTGCTTTACAGCATGCACGATTAACGGATAGTCGCAACAGCGGCACGACCGACTCATGCCTCTGTCATGGCAATCAAATAAATTTCACCGCCACGTACCGCGCTCCGTTTCGAATCCAGTTGCATACATGCACCGATTCGTTACGGTGTGCCCCAGTGCTTTAGCCTCATTTCAGTGCATGCTCCAGAGTCCGGTTCATCATCAGTCACAGTCACGGCATGACCGGCTTATGCCTCTGTCATAACAGGTTTTCATTAAATGGACCGTAGTATACAGTGCCCCGTTTCGAGTCGGTCGCATCTGACATGCAAACACATCCCCAGGCACAGACTTCTGGCAATCGTTGCAAGCACGCATTCAAGCATAGACTTCTTGCAATCTTTGCATACACGCATCCAAGCATGGACGCACACAAGCGTAGACTTCTTGCGATCGTTGCAAACACGCATCCAAGCGTAGACTTCTAGCAATCGTTGCAAGCACGCATCCTAGCATAGACCTCTTGCAATCGTTGCTAGTACGCAGTCAAGCATGGACGTCTTGCGGTTGGTGCGAGTACGCATACAAGCCTGGACTTCTCGCAAGCGTTGCAAGCTCGCATTCAAGTGTAGACTTCTTGCAACCGTTGCGAGCACGCATTCAAGCATGGACGTCGTACAGTCGTTGCAAGTTCGCATTCAAGCGTAGACTTTTTGCAATCGTTGCAAGCACGAATCCAAGCATAGACTTCTTGCAAATCATTGCAAGCATGCATCAAGCATAATCTTCGTGCAATCGTTGCGAGCACGCATTCAAGCATGGAAATCTGGCAGTCGTTGCAAGCACGCATACAAGAATAGACTTCTTGCAATCATTGCAAACACGCATCCATGCGTAGACTTCTTGCAGTCATTGCAAGCATGCATCCAAGCGTAGATTTCTTGCAATCGTTGCAGGCACGCATCCAAACATAGACTTCTTGCAATCATTGCAAGCACACATTCAGGCATAGACCTCTGGCAAATCATTGCTAGCACGCATTCGAGCATAAGACCTCTTGCAATCATTGCGAGCAGATGTCCAGGCACAAACTTGTTGCAATCATTGCTAGCAGGCAGTTCCGGCTGGCTCAATAGATTGCTTTGGGAAAAACCTGGATACCTTCCTAAATGTACATTGTAACGGGGTACTTATTTTATAGGTAAAGTTGATCCAGGGAAAATCCGATTGCCTCTCGGGGGATCAGGAAGGAATTTTTTCCCTGCTGTAGCAAATTGGGCCATGCTCTGCTGGGGTTTTTTGCCTTCCTCTGGATCAGCTGTGGGTGTAGAATTGGGTGTGTCGGGTTGTGCGATATTTATTTGTTTGATTTGTGGTTAGGACTGGATGGACTTCTGTCTTTTCCGACCTGGCTACCCATGTATCTTACCATAACTTCTTGCAATCGTTGCAGGCACGCATCCTGGCATAACTCCTTGAAATCGTTGCAGGCACGCATCCTGGCATAACTTCTTGCAATCATTGCACACACGCATCCTAGCATAACATCTTGCAATCATGGCAAGCACGCATCCTGGTGTAACTCCTTGCAATCGTTGCAGGCACGCATCCTAGCATAACATCTTGCAATCGTTGCAAGCACGCATCTTGGCATAACATCTTGCAATCGTTGCAAGCACGCACCCAAACACATGTTCAAGCACAACTCCTGCAGTCTTCGCAAAGCACATGCGATAACACGAATTTCTCACAGTCACTATGAACACATTTCCAGTGACAAACTCCCACGCAATTGTCGCAAGCACACGTTTAAACACTACTTTTGCAATCGTGCCAAGGCTCGCGACTTAGCATAACGTCTTGCAATCATTCTTTTGCAAGCACACATTCTCAGTGGCACACAAACTGGCTACACGTCGTTTTCAGCAGCACTTAGTTGGCCACTTGTCTCCTGTGGCTTTTCTTACAAGCCACTCACCGTTTCCTGTCTGTCGGTCTCTCCCTTAGGATAGTTGAGTTCAACTTCCATCCAGCACCTGGATCGTGTTGACACACGCAACTGGCTTCTTCCTGTAACACGCTCAGGCTATACCTAGCCAGCGCTCAGCATTTCTCATCCTTACAGGGCCCGGAGAGCCACCTGTCTTTATGGCTTATACAGCAAGATCCCCACTTCGAGGCATCCAGAGGCATCACCCATAGCCAACGGAAAACGCTCGCCCATCACAACTGCCATCTTTAGGGACATGAAATCCTCGCATATTCTCCAGTCTAGTCATCCAAGCGGCCATCTACCTGGCCCTTTGTGGTTTTCCATGGCCTAGCCAATTTATTGTTGGTAGCACTGGCAGCCAGGTTCTACACAGACACTACCTGACGAATGTTCAAATCTGCAATACGGGCCATTCCCCAGGATCGATCTTTATGTCACGCCTCCTAGTCCTCCTCTCACGGACACAGGACCCTTCTTAGATCCTTAATTTGGATGCCGTGGCAATAGCAGACCTGTCAATGTCGGAAGGTTCCTTACTGCATGGATTGATGTATCGGTGTTTAGACCGTCTACGATGCCCCTGTCGCCCCTGGTAGTGACAGATGCCACAGCCTACACAGGCTTCGCTGCAATTTTTGGCCACCACTGGTTTACAGGACCATGGCATCAGGGATACTCCTAAACCCCGGTTTACCTGGACTTCCTCCCTCTTCAGGCTATACCCGGTCATGACAGCCTCTCGTATCTGGGGTCATGTCAGGACAGGACAGGCTGTGGCTTTCACCACCGACAACTGGGCCGAGGCTCATCTTGTTATTGAAGCCAGGTCTGGACCGCTCTCGGTTGTGTCCTTCCTGCGCAGACCGCTGCAGTTAGCCCGGTGGCACCAGTTTAATGTCCATTGTATGTTCATTCCAGGCCTTCAGCAATCCCGCAGGCCAAGTTCTGCATAGTCGTTACTTGGCTCGCTACCAACTTCATTTCATCCTCCTCCTTGCAGTGTCTAAAACCCAGAAATCTGACTCCAGGATGGACGTCCATTTCTATAGAGAAGCAGGGCTTGGTATCAAGTAACCGTACTTGACTACCTACTGTCACTCCTACCGGAACGCGTAGACTCTAGTTCCCTATTGCTTTCGTGCCAACACTTGTGTACCTGCCAGTTTCCCAAACACATGGGGTTCTTCTACACAGCCTACACCTCGTCCCCGGTCCATACCGTGGACACTCTTTAGTATTTGAGCACCCTTGGCAGCATGTTGGCGTGGGTCCCAAGTCACGTCATTGAAAGACTAAGCAGTTGGGACCCTGCCTACCTCGCCCGGTACATTCCCAATCCTCGGGTGGAAATGGCACAAGCGTTCACCAAACTCGCTCAACTAATTAAGCTAAAACTAATAAAACTGCACCCCTACCTGAATGTTTTGCCCCCTTATTTTGGTATACCGACCATCAGACCAGGGCACACTTCAGGTCCATTTCATGTGGTTAATCTTATGGTAGAGGCTACTTGTTCATATCCGTATCGGCCATAGGGCTTTGACCATAAGTAAGAAGGCCAGTGTGGTGGCCTGAATTTATGGGAGGAGCCCGGAGGGTATTTAACCAGCCCGCTCGCCTGTGGTCTTTGTCGGTTTCCGGTGCGCGGCACCCACCCTCCCTTCCCCTTTTCAGGGCATTTCTCAAATTCATTTCTCTTCACATATATTAATTTCTAATCTAGGGTATGCCCCCTTATTTTGGTATACCGACCATCAGACCAGGGCACACTTCAGGTCCATTTCATGTGGTTAATCTTATGGTAGAGGCTACTTGTTCATATCCGTATCGGCCATAGGGCTTTGACCATAAATATATATATATATATATATATATATATATATATATATATATATATATATATATACAAAATACTCCACAGTGGGAGGTAAAAATGTGTAAACACCTGCAATTAAATAACATCCAGAAATACCGATCGAATGTATTCTAGATGTAACAACAGAAGGACACATATACAGACAACATTAAATACATAGAACATATAACAAAGCGTCCGGACGCCAGGAATCTGTGTGTGGGTGTCTCACTGTCACATGTAAATGTATCAAAAATGTAGCATGAATGTGCAAAATAGGCAGTGACATCCACACAGTGGTCCCTGGAAGGCTCGAGCCTATAGTAAGTGGAGGGAGGGAAAATAAGGGGGAAAAGCTACGATGTTCAAGGGTCCTGTAACTGAGGAAAAAATCTTTGTACTAATGACTCTCTCCCAAGGGTGCTGATAGAAATATATCCGTAATGTTGAATTGTCCTCTAGGGGATAATATTCATATACAGGACCATAGGGGGGCGGAATGGACTGCAAATATAAAGGGATCCGTAACAGACCTATAGATGGATCATGTCATAATAGATAGCGCTATGTATTCACAGTCCAAATGTCCATCTCCAGTACATTGAGTTATAGATAATGGTATAAGATATATCTAATATAGAGGCTTGTAAACAGTCAAAAAAGCACGCTGGATTTCAGCAATGTGTGCAATAGAAAAAATGCCATACGATACCGTATCCTCAATGTCGCTTGGTCCAATATGTAGCATTTAAAGGATGATAGGACCCACGTGAATGCTATCCTATACTGGTTCCCTGAGTGATGATAGAACCATTTAATTTATCCGCAGTCCTCAGCTATGTTCAAGGTTTTCTGCTCCTCCGTGACTATTCCAAATATTTGTACTTTTATTCCACATACTCTCCTCTATCATCCGTCCATATCCCCGTCTCTTAAATTTGCCACCGACTTCCTTCCGGGACACGACTGACAATCGGCGTCACATGGCGCTGATTGCGTCAGCGCGTTTTGCTAGAGGAATTGCGTAGCTTCGTCTGGACGTATGAGGTTGCGTTGTTCCTTCTTATGGCTATTCGTAACGCACAGTACCCACCCCTTCTAGTAGTCTTTAAAGGAAGACTGATATAAATACAAAAAATTACCGCTCTAAGGTAATGACTTCTCCCAAAACAGCTGTCTCCACAATCCCACAGGGTGCTGGCTCTGTTTGCAACAGGAACTGAAGTAGAAAAGATGTAGCTGGATAGCCGCACTCCGAATTATTCAACTTTATTTCAAAAATGTAATTAAAATCATAGCATCTAGGCTGGTAAACAGACTAACTGCACAGCCGCTGACATGTTTCACACCGAACACGGTGCTTGGTCATAGCTATGATAGCTATGTATTTTGTATATCCAATTGTCCATTGATTGGTTTAACTCTGCACACATTCATGTAAATAGGGGTAGAGAGGAGGGAGGGATTTATAGATGTCACCTTCCCCAAGTGCCTCCATCTGCTAATGAAGGGAAGGGGGGAGGAGTTCGGTGACGTTGAAGTTCTGATTGAATGTAACGAGGGCTTTCACACTACAGCGGTGCGCTGGCAGGACGTCAGAAAAAAGTCCTGCCAGCAGCTTCTTTGGAGCGATGAAGGAGTGGTGTGTTTACCGCTCCTCCACCGCTGCTCCCCATTGAAATCAATGGGGCAGCGCTGTAATACCACCGGCAAAACGCCGCTATTGCGGCGTATTGCCGGCGGTTTTAATCCTTTTGCGCCCGCTAGCGGGGGGTAAAAGCTAGCAGCCGAAATGCGCCGCAAATCCGACGGTAAAACGCTGCTAAAAATATCGACGTTTTACCGCCGACGCAAAGGGCGGTGTGGTGTGAAAGGGGTCTTAGAGCCTGGGTGCTAGATGGAGAGTGATTCTCAACTTGTAGATGTACTGCTTATAGAGCAGTACAACTGTGAATTCATGATACCATCAATGAAATGCAGCTCCCTGACACCAGCAGCATTCATGCAGCCCCACAGAAGGATACTGCCACCACTATGTTTCACTGTAGACACCATGCATTGTTCTTTGTACTCCTCAACTTTGCGACACCATACAGTTTTGAAGCCATCCATTCCAAAAATGTTTATCTTGGTCTCATCACTCCAGAATAGAGTCCCAGTAGTTTTGTTATTTTTCTGCATGGGTCCTTGCAAATTCTAGGCTGGCTTTTTTGTACATGGGCTTTAGGAGAGGCTGAGTAATGACACCTATGCATGCCATTCCTCTGCAGTGTACGCTGTATTGTTCCATGGGAAACAATCACCCCAGTTTGACTTTCTACTTCTTTAGCTAACTGCAGTGAACTTGCATGGTGATTATCTTCAAACCTCCTTATCAGTGGATGGCATGGATGTCTCTGTGAGATGTTTGCAGTTCTATTTTTTTTTTATCACTTATGCTACAGTATTCTGAAAGATAAGTAAAGCTTTGCTGATCTTCTTATAGCCGTCACCTTTTTTTGTGTAAAGAAACTTTCTCTTTCTCAGGCCTTGTGACATTTATCTTCCATGTGGTGTCATTGCTAAAGGGGTTTTCTTAAGTAATGCCCTTTTTATAATCAGCTGTCTGCTGGACACCTGTTTAATGAATAATTAGACTCACCTTGACCAGGGTAGTCTAAAGGTCCGTCTTTTACCTGTTACCCATTCCACTCCAACCCCCACCCCTTTTACCACAACCATGAATGATGAGACCACACCTTGCTTTGGAGTAAAATGGCAATAACAGCCTTTATTACCATTACTCAAACACTCCAATCAAAATATATATCTCAATATATAAATAGCCAAATATATATGTATAACCATAACCAACATCAGGTATAACGAATAGCATATAAATAACATGCCCGGTCTGGTGATCTCTGACGGTGACCCATAACTTTACCAAACAACCAACTCACTGCGGTACCCACTTCCACTTAACCAGGCCTCCAGCTGTGACCGCTCGGAGACAACTTCCGACAGTGATAACCATAAAGGTATTCCATCCAACGTTCAGGAATACACCGGAGGGACCCATAATAGCAATGGGCCCCCCACCCCTTATCAGATGACCTCTGATTTACCGCCAACCGTCAAAGACCACCAGACAAACACCGCCAACATCCAGTTCCATCCGCACCGCTGTCATGACATCCGATCCTTGCCACCTGAAATAGAACAAAAACAACAACCAAAATACCCCAGCAACCTAACAATAGGGAGGGAGGGTGGGAAAACTGCCTCCTCTCTCTGTCCCTTCCTTCGCACTGCCCGTTGCTCCGCCCCTTCCTCCTTTTAAAGCGCTCCTCCCCTTCCATTAACATTTTCCACTTGCTCCTCCCCCACAGCCTCTCTCTCTGCACCTTAACCCCTTAGACCTTATCCACCCTGTCATGCCCGGCCCTTCCTTACTTCCCTTTCAGTCCATCCACTGCGGGCCTCCCTTGACCAGGGTAGTCTAAAGGTCCGTCTTTTACCTGTTACCCATTCCACTCCAACCCCCACCCCTTTTACCACAACCATGAATGATGAGACCACACCTTGCTTTGGAGTAAAATGGCAATAACAGCCTTTATTACCATTACTCAAACACTCCAATCAAAATATATATCTCAATATATAAATAGCCAAATATATATGTATAACCATAACCAACATCAGGTATAACGAATAGCATATAAATAACATGCCCGGTCTGGTGATCTCTGACGGTGACCCATAACTTTACCAAACAACCAACTCACTGCGGTACCCACTTCCACTTAACCAGGCCTCCAGCTGTGACCGCTCGGAGACAACTTCCGACAGTGATAACCATAAAGGTATTCCATCCAACGTTCAGGAATACACCGGAGGGACCCATAATAGCAATGGGCCCCCCACCCCTTATCAGATGACCTCTGATTTACCGCCAACCGTCAAAGACCACCAGACAAACATCGCCACAGCCCGAAAGGGTGACTCCCTTACCCTTAAGGGCCACCCCACACCCGCAAGGCCTTAGAACACCGGCTTGCAATCCCAAGGACCACCCATCAATCCCTACCTCGGCTAAGTGCACCCCATTCCGTCCAACACACATACCCCATTGCATGGCAGCTCCCGGTGCCGAACCACAAACCCGCTATGCCGGGCCACAAACCACCCCACCACCTTGTGTACCCTAATACGGGTCCAATTGATGCCCCCGACCAAACGAGCCCAGCGCCATACCGTCCCGGCTACAATGTCTGATCAGCCCCGGGATCCCCAACCCTTGCAAGCAAGCCTCACTCCGGGAAACACCGAGTTGCCTGCCCCCAGGTCGTTGGTCTCCTCTCCTAGCCCCCAAACACACGCAGGAGTGCCCCACGATCCAGACAAGGCGAGCCGTACCTCCATCTGAAAAGAAAACCAACAGCATAAAACCAGCCGTCAACTACCACCATTGCACCCACCTCAACAGGAAAACAGCCACACCACCCTGCACATATGTAAATAACTTCCACTTGCGTTGTGCATGTGTGTCCACTTTTTTTCTTTTTTTTTTTTTTACTCATTTCTTTTTTTTTTTTTTTTTTTTTTAATAGAAACCCACTCAAACCACCGCCAACTGAGGCCTAACATACGTAGGAAACCACCGAGATTCCCATCTCCCAATCCGACGAACCGCCATCTCGTCCAGCCCACACCGGGCAGCCTCAGTGACCGCCCGATGCGGTAGGAGTGCGACGCAAAGCCTCTGCTATCCAAACCCACCTCCTGCAAACACTTCCGGAACACCGAAACTAATAGGTACCTGAACAAAAAGGACCCTTCCTCATACCGCAGGAAAGGCCCCCCCCCGTCACACTTCTCAAAAGTCCCGAACCGCTGCCACGGGGCAAACCCTGGAACCAGGTAACGCAAACCGGGACACCAGCACCCCCTCCCCCTGCTGGTCCGTTTTGGACCTGCGCAGCCAGAGCCCCACCCGGTCCCGTCCAAACGCACCATGCCGTCAAACAGACCCCCAGTCACCCTCCCGGTCGGGCTCACCAATTCCCCGATCCGAAACGCCCCATAAAAGCCAAAGAAAACGCTGCTGTGAA
The DNA here is from genome assembly GCF_037356315.1 of Lithobates pipiens. NCBI lineage: Eukaryota > Metazoa > Chordata > Amphibia > Anura > Ranidae > Lithobates > Lithobates pipiens. Next base: position 489,646,623 of record NW_027507758.1, read on the forward strand.
CAGCCGCGCCTCGTAACCTGAAGAGCAAACAAACCCCAGCCGATAACAGATCGCCGGCAGGTTCGTGAACGTGACCGGCCTCGGCGCATCCCTCGCCCTGTCCTGCTCGCGATTACCTTACCACGCCCGTCGCACCCAGAAATCTTTTTTTTTTTTTTTTTTTTTTTTTTTTAATCTTTATTTTTTTTTTTTTTTTTTTTTTATTATCATCCACCCACAACAAGCTAAACAAGAACATCAAACACGCCAGTTTCCGGCCACTCGAGGAAACCGACACCCCTGCTCCCCAATTCTGGCCAGAAAGTAGAGCACAAACAGCCGCCTACCGCGTCCCCGATCACCGACCCCTGCCCCCTAACCATACCCAACCAATTGGCCCCAACCATGAAGAAGGCCGCCCACGTGGACGCGCTCACCAACTGCCTGAGCCATTCCGCAGCCACCTAATCCACCCCGGGCAAGGGACCCCTCCCGCTTCCGCGCCCGGAGCAAGCTCCCTGAATCTTTCCCACTGGAAATGAGACAGGGAGTCAGCCAGCTCAATTGCCACGCCCGAGATGTGTACAGAAAAGAAAAACATGCAACTGTAAACAACGAAAAACGAACTGCCGCATCAGCCGTGTAACCGGAGAGGAAGTAACTGACATGCAGTTAACCACCTGCCCAACACCCATGGCGTCGTAATTAATGTGCAACTTCAAACCCCTACACTCCTCCCCCCACAGCTCCAACGCTAACACCACCGGAAATAGTGTCAACAGAACCCGGTAGAACCCGCCCCATCCGTGGCCAAGGCCATGTCAACGTTGCTAACCGGGCCCGCCATCCAATTGTCCTACCATTGTAGGAAGCCAAGAACTCATGCCAAACCCGCAAGTCCTCCCTATGGCCCCTACCCAGGCGCACAAAGTGCGTCAGAACGCTGACCCCCACCGTAGCTGCCGACAGCCGCCCATGGAAAATCCATCCCATGGGAATGATCCTACCAGCGAAGCGCAGCTTACCCAGGATTGACTGCAACATCCGCAACTGAACCTCATTACCGCGCCAGTGGCACCCCAACAGCCAAAAGCTCCCACGAGGAACAGGGAGCAGCCGGAACGCCGATTCCACATCGGCCTTGGCCATCGGCGCCCCTTGACCCCTTGCCCCTTGACCATACCGCCGCACCTACCGAACTGCCGCGCTGAACGACGTGTAGGCAAAGCTCGGGGCTCCGCTCCCAAACGACGTTCGCCAGAATGGCAAATGCCCGTAACCAATTAGTAAATTGCGCGGTAGCAAACCACCGCTTTTCCTCATCCTCCTGCGGGGAATCATCGGGCCCGACCCCGTCCAATCTAAACTTCACCAAATGGGAGAAGTGAGAAAGTCTCCCCTTACTCCCCTTTCCCGAGCCCTACCCGTACCTCCTGCGTCCAGGGGGCCCCCAGCGGCCCCACGAAACACCCGTACACCACCCACCATGCCGCGTCGGCGACCCGATCGATATCCGACCGTACAGCCGCTGCCGTTTGTTCGCTTTATTCTATATTCCAATATTTTTGCGTCCACTACTGGCGCCCCCACCGCCCCTCCCCCACTGGAGTCGGCACAGAAGGTGCCAATGGCGTCGCACCCCCAGGCCCCCAGGAACCCCCCAAGCACCCTGGCCAGGGGAGCCCCCCACGGGGCCACCGGCGGCGGCCGCGCCAGCCCCCCAGGCAAACCGCCCCACCAAGGCCCGGAGCCCAACCAGCAAATCCTGCATCCGTGCGGCAGGTTCAGCACCCTCGCTGCCCAGTCCCGCCGCCTGAACCCCCCCCCACGCTGAGGCCCGCCCAACATGCACCACTGGCCTCCCCGTGCCTGCCCGTACCACCCCCAACAGACCCCGCAATGCCACAGACAATAAGAAAGCATCTTGTGACTCACCTGGCTGTCCAGGAACTCCCCCCACAGCCGGACTGGTGACATCCCCTGCTGGATCCGGTACCGCATCTTCTGGAAACTCTTCTTCGGACCGATCCTCCTGTCCCCAGGTAGGAGGGGGGTGTAAGCCCCCCGGGGGAAGAGACCCCGGAGGCCGATGCCACAACCCGCATTGGTGCCACCACCCCTCGGGCCAAGACCTCCCCGGCAGACTGGCGATGCGGACCAGACCTGTCAGCCCCTGGAGAAGGAGACACCCGGGCGCCCCTGCTGGCCTTCTGTGTGGAGCAGCCTGCCGGTGGTCCCCGCTCCTGACCAGGCTGAAGTGCTGTCCCCCTGCCCCTGGCCGCCTGATCCCTGGTAGAGCCAGCCCGAGCAGCCATCCCTCCTGCAGAACTGGGCCCTGCTGCAGAGTCCCCCCCTCCCCCCACCCTCATTCTCAAAGAAGCACCCCCGCCTCGTGGCATGCCCGCCCCACCCCCCGACACAGGCCGGCGGCGTGATGACCGCCCGAGGCCCGCTAAGTCCACCCGAGTCCCCCTCGCCGGGGGGAGCGATCGGTCTTCCCCAGGGCTCCGCACTAAACGAGGTGGCCGAGTAGCAGGCCCAAGTAAAAAGTGCGCCGAAGGCCGCGACCTCCGCGTGCGCTGCAGGCTCTCACCCCTCCTGTAGTCCGGTCCCACCGCAACCGCCAGCCACCCGAGATGCTCCTTCAGCCAGACCGGCCCACGTTCCTCCGTCCGTCCGTCCGTCCGTCCGTCCGTCCGTCCGTCGCCTCAGCCCCGCCAGGAGTGTCGCCAGGTCCGCCATCACAGAGGAGCAGTGGTGCAAAACTGCCTCCTCTCTCTGTCCCTTCCTTCGCACTGCCCGTTGCTCCGCCCCTTCCTCCTTTTAAAGCGCTCCTCCCCTTCCATTAACATTTTCCACTTGCTCCTCCCCCACAGCCTCTCTCTCTGCACCTTAACCCCTTAGACCTTATCCACCCTGTCATGCCCGGCCCTTCCTTACTTCCCTTTCAGTCCATCCACTGCGGGCCTCCCTGTAGTTGAATTCTTGTTAATTAGGATTTTGTTAGCTAAAATTTAGCTTTGCTCCTAAGACTTTCATTGGGGTGTATTAATTTTTGCAACATGGTCTTGAATGAATTTGTTAATAAAACAAAATTTGGTGTGTGCAAATTAACAAATCTTGCTTGCAATCAATGGTCCACATTTGTAGGAGTATTTTGTAGTATAGTTTCCCATAGAAAATGTTGATTCTGAAAAGAAAGGTTTTCTTTCTCATTTTTCTGTTAGGGTATACTCATTTATGCTGAGCACTGTGTGTGTGTGTGTGTGTGTGTGTGTGTGTGTGTGTGTGTGTGTGTGTGTGTGTGTGTGTGTGTGTGTGTGTGTATATATACACACACACACACACAATATTACAAAAAATATTGGGACACCTGCCTTTACACGCACATTAAGTTTAATGGAATTGCATCCTTAGCCCTTGTACACACGGTTAGACTTTCCGACGGAAAATTTCCCATCGAACCGTGTTGTTGGATAATCCGACTGTGTGTGGGCTCCATCGGACTGTTTCCGTCGGAATATCCGTCGGACAAAGTTTTAGAGCTGGGCTATAAAACTTTCCGACAACATGATCCGATTGGACTTTGTCCAATTGTGTGTAGTGAATTCCGATCGGACAAAGTGCCACGCATGCTCAGATCAAATTCCTAGACCAAAGCTATTGGCTACTAGCCTGAACGTAGTCCCGTCGTAACAAAATAACGTTGTCACGTTACGTACGATTGGATTTTCCAACAACTTTGTCCGACTGTGTGTATGCAACACCAGTTTCGGACAAAATCCGTCAGACAAAATCCCTGTGTACAAGGGCTTAGTATGTAGGGCTCACTACTGAGTTGGCCCACCCTTTGCAGCTATAACAGCTTCAACTCTTCTGGGAAGGCTATTAACATTCTACGAGGAAGCGAGCTGCCATACGGACAAAGGTAGGCCAGTGGATGTGGTGTATCTGGATTTTGCAGAAGCATTTGATACAGTCCCCCACAAAAGCTTAATAACAAGCTGAGGTCTGTAGGCATGGACCATAAGGTTTGTTCTTGGATAAAAAAAACTGTCTAATTTGTCATGTTCAAAGGGTGATGATAAATAACTTATATTAAGAATGGTCTAGAGTGATTAGTGGGGTACCCCAAGGCTCTGTCCTGGGACCAATTCTGTTCAGTTTACCTATAAATGATATAGAGGGTGGGATAAATAGCTTGATCTCAGGGTTTGCTGACAACACAAAAATATGCAGGCCAATAACAACACAGCAGGATATAGAAACTTTACAAGAGGACATGAATAAATGAATGGAGTGGGCTAATGCATGGTAAATTAAGTCTAACCTTTAAAAAATGTAAGGTAATGCACTTGGGGGGGGGGGGGGGTAAAAATATAAACACAAGTTACTCATTAGGGGGAGAACCCTGAGGGGATTCCAGGATGGAGAAGGATCTAGGGGCCCTAATAGAAGACAGACTGAGCAATAGCATGCAGTATCAAGCTGCAGCTACCAAAGCAAGCAGAATAATATCATGTGTTAAAAAGGGAATTTACTTCAAAGGTAAAGTGAGTATTCTGCCACTTTATAAGACTCTGGTTCGGCCGCATCTGGAGTATTCCATCCAGTTCTGGTCACCAATCCTCAGAAGCGATGTGCTGGAGCGAGTCCAGAGAAGGGCAACTAAATTATTATGGGGACTACAAGCGTTAAATTTATTCTCCCTGGAGAAGAGACGCTTGAGAGGAGATATGATAGCGTTATACAAATATCTCAATGGCGATCCTAGCGTAAGTATGACGTTTTCAGTCCCAGGGAGTATAAGAAGACACGGGGCCACACGATGAGACTGGAAGAGAAGCGGTTTAACCTTAAGCTGCGTAGGTTTTTTTTTTATCAGTCAGGGTGGTAAGGATGTGGAATTCTCTTCCACAATTGGTGGTGTCAGCAGGAAGTATGGATAATTTTAAAAGGATCTTGGATGGGAAAAACACTATATGGAGATATAGGTAATGATTTTTGGACCAGTGCACAAAGCAAGGTCCATAAAGACATATATATATATATATATATATATATATATATATATATATATATATATATATACACATATACATATATACACACACACATATACAAATATTCTTAGCATACATAAATGATTTATTGTAAAAGCTCTATTCTTGCTATATCTCTTTTGCCAAAAGACGTATTTATGGACTTTAGTTCCACTTGCAGGCGCAGTGGGCAGGCTGCAGACCGTGGCGATATGCCGCGAGTGTCGGCTCCCATGTGCGAATCACAGCACCAGGGAGCAGCGAGACCCGGAAGTCACTCCGGGATCCATGGCAGCGGCAGACATGAAGACGGAGGACCGCTTCGGGGGCTTCGTTCTCAGGTAAGTATGCTATGCATACTAGCTCATTATGCCTTTGCCTTGCAGGTTGCTTTTTTTGTTTTCCAGATGGGTTTACAACCACTTTAAGAGATAATGATTTCTATACCAGCAATTTTTGGTATTACAGTGCAATTTCCATCTATGATGGTCTACACATTTCACCTGTGGACCACATCTATGTCATGGATGGGCTCATAGCCAGCTAATGTACCTACATCAGTTAGATGTTTTCCAGCAGCAACTTGTCATGTGAGGAAAGGATTTTGAACACATAGGGTCTGATACCCCCTCACAGTTATATTGCAGCAATTATGCTCATCTCTACTTGAAAATGAACACCTACGCATAAAACCATTTCACTTAGATCAGTCCTCTTTTGAAAAAGCCTCCCTGTGCCAAAAATGTCAGAATTAGCTGCTGTGTCATTAAGATGACTGTAAATGACATTTTGTAATGACAGTATATTTTATTATTATTTCATGTTAACAGAAAAATCATAAAATGTGTATATTTTTCTGAATTTAATTAGGCACATTTCTATAACATTTAAAAAAATAAAATGACAGACACAGGGTTACGGTATATATAGAGTGAAATATTATGAACTGTTTGTTTTACACCATCTGAACAGTTTTGTACATAAAATTATCTTTATGATTAATTTCCACTTGCTTAGGCAGGAGTCACATTTTAGTGCAGTTAATCAAGTGAGTGTCGTGATCCTAATGTCCACTAAACCTGGCTGCCTAGATACTCTTCCTGGTGCCAAAGAGTTGGTTTCCCAGTAAATGGCTAGAACTCATTCCTGCGTTCACCTCAGCTGTCAATAGGAATCTGTATTAATGGTGCTTTGACATCAAGGTTTCAGTGACTTGTGAGGCATTAGATGTTGTATAACTTTATTATTAACCAGTTCACCTATTTTTTTTAATTTTTGCATGCATGTTAAAATCTGTATTTTTAGATAGAAGCTTACCTGAAACCTTCAAACATTATACATTTTTTGAAAGCTTGCAATCACAAGTAGGCCAACAAGCCCCATATGTTATAGCACTAGGAAGATGACTGCAATTCTTATAGAGGCATCTGAGGCCTACTAGACCTCATGTCTCTTCTGCCCTCTACTACAGACTTTGTTCAATCAGTTGTTTAATGGACTTTGAAGTCGAAAATTTTGACAGCTCTGAACCCAGATGTGCTCAGAGCTAAGCGCTTCTGGATTCACACTCTACAGATTTTGAGAAATTAATGTTCCTTAATGTCCCATCACTGATCATGCTGGTAAGATATCTTGTCTTCCCTGGCTCCTAGAAGCAGCAGGAGAGCCCGAGAACCGTGGGTTTAGCAGGAGGGGCAGCACACTGTGAGTCTCATAAAAGTGATCAGGTGGCTCTACAGCCTCGCCGGCCACTTTTACTTAAAAGCCAGGAGCCTGAGAAAAATAAAAATATTCTAAAGATCTTTTTGGAGTGGGAAGGGGCTTTAGGAAAAGTGTAAACAGAGCACATGGAGACTATACAATAAAACATGATAAAGACACACCGGTCATTCATTACATTATGACAACTGATGGGTAAAGTGAATAACATTGATTATCTCAATACAATGATATCTTTAAATGGGTGGGATATATTAGGCAGCAATTGAACATGTTGTCCCTGAAGTTGATGTGTTGAAAATTGACAAGTGTAAGGATTTGGTCAACAAGGACTAAATTGTAATGGCTAGATAACTGGGTTAGAGCATCTCCAAAATTGTAGCTTGTGTGGGATACTCTTATGCCCTGTACACACGGTCGGACTTTCCGACGTAAAATGTGCGATCAGATTGTGTTGTCGGAAATTCCAATTGTGTGTGGGCTCAATCAGACTTTTTCCGTCTGAATTTCTGACACAAAGTTTGAGATCTGGATATAAAATTTTCCGACAACAAAATACGATCGTGTGTAGACAACTCCTATGCACAAAGTGCCACGCATGCTCAGAATAAATTACGAGATGAAAGCTATTGGCTAACGGCCTCTTTATAGTCCTGTCGTACGTGTTGTACGTCACCTTGTTCCGAATGATTGGATTTTCCTACAAATTTGTGTGACCGTGTGTATGCAAGACAAGTTTGGGGAAAAATCCATTAGAAAAAATCCGACAGATTTTGTCGTCGGAATGTCCAACTGTGTGTACAGGGCATTAGTCTGCAGTGGTCAGGACGTACCAAAAGTGGTCCAAGGATGGTAAACCGGTGAACTGGTGACAGGGCGATGGTCGACTAGGGCTCACTGATGCATGTGGAGAGCGAAGACTGGCCTATGGAGTAAGTTTCAAAAGAAGAGTTACTGTAGCTTAACCACTTGCCGACCGCCTAACGCCGATGTACGTCATCAGAATGGCACGGGCAGGCATAAGCACGTAGATGTACGTGTTTTGCCTCCCGCAGGTCGGGGGCCCGATCGGGCCCCCGCCCGGTGCCTGCGGCGGTCGGTTTTCGTTCGGGAGCGATCCCGGACGAGGGGACGGCCATTCATTCATGGCCACCCCCTCGCGATCGCTCCCGACGAATGGAAATCCCCGGTGACATCACTTCCTCTCCTGTAATGTAAACACAGGAGAGGAAGTGATGTATTCTCTCCTCCGTGTCGGTATTTTTCGTTCCGACACGGAGGAGAGCGGATCAGTGAGTTGCACCAACACATCCCACACACAGTAGAACATGCCAGGCACACTCACACCCCCCCTTTACCCCCCGATCACCCCCCCAATTACCCCTGCCCCCCAGTCACAGTGACACCAATGTCATTTTTTTTTTTTTTTTTTTTTTTTTTGCATTGGTGTCATTTGTGACTGTAATAACTGTTAGGGCAGTTAGGGTTAGCCCCCTTTAGTTCTAATGTACCCCCCTAACCCCCCCAATAAAGGTTTAACCCCGTGATCACCCCCCGTCGCCAGTGTCACTAAGGCTGGGTTCACATTGCAGCGGTTTATGAGAACGAATGTGATTCGCACCGCACTGCAGTGCAAATCACATCCGATCTCTGTGCGATTCGAGTTCAGCCATTCGCCGCACCCGCCGCACCCGCCGCACCCGCCGCAAATTCGCACGGGACCCTTTTTTTGGCCCGCAGCAGAATCGGATCGCATGGGTGTTCACACCATGCGATCCGAGTTTGCAGATCGCACTGCGATATGCGAACTGATCTGGGGGTGTCAGTAACATTTCACTGACACTCCCAGCAGTTCGCATAGGGCAGTGTGAACTGCCGCCGGGAGGCATGCGATGCGGGAACCCGCCGCGGATTCGCGGCGTTTCCGCATCGCTCCAGTGTGAACCCAGCCTAATAAGCGATCATTTTTCTGATCGCCGTATTAGTGTCACAGGTGACGCTAGTTAGGCAGGTAGGTATTTAGGTTCGCCGCAGCTTTTTATAGCGCTAGGGACCCCCATATACTACCGCATAAAGCCCCCTGATTGCCCCCTAGTTAACCCTTTCACCAGTGATCACCATATAACTGTTACAGGTGACGCTGGTTGGTTAGTTATTTTTTTATAGTTTCAGGGCACCCGCCATTTATTACCTAATAAAGGTTTAACCCCCTGATCACCCGGCAGGTGTCATTTGTGACTAATAACTGTTAGGGCAGTTAGGGTTAGCCCCCTTTAGTTCTAAGGTACCCCCCTAACCCCCCCAATAAAGGTTTAACCCCGTGATCACCCCCCGTCGCCAGTGTCACTAAGGCTGGGTTCACATTGCAGCGGTTTATGAGAACGGATGTGATTCGCACCGCACTGCAGTGCAAATCACATCCGATCTCTGTGCGATTCGAGTTCAGCTATACAGATAGTATGGCTGAATTCGTGTCGCACCCGCCGCACCCGCCGCAAACTCGCACGGGACCCTTTTTTTGGTCCGCAGCAGAATCGGATCGCATGGGTGTTCACACCATGCGATCCAAGTTTGCAGATCGCACTGCGATATGCGAACTGATCTGGGGGTGTCATTAACATTTCACTGACACTCCCAGCAGTTCGCATAGGGCAGTGTGAACTGCCGCCGGGAGGCATGCGATGCGGGAACCCGCCGCGCATTCGTGGCGTTCCCGCATCGCTCCAGTGTGAACCCAGCCTAATAAGCGATCGTTTTTCTGATCGCTGTATTAGTGTCACAGGTGACGCTAGTTAGGCAGGTAGGTATTTAGGTTCGCCGCAGCTTTTTATAGCGCCAGGGACCCCCATATACTACCGCATAAAGCCCCCTGATTGCCCCCTAGTTAACCCTTTCACCAGTGATCACCATATAACTGTTACAGGTGACGCTGGTTGGTTAGTTATTTTTTTATAGTTTCAGGGCACCCGCCATTTATTACCTAGTCTCACTAGTGTACCCCTAAATTTAGGGGTGTCTACTTTCTAAAATGGGGTCATTTGGGGGGGGGGGGTTTGTGCCATCTTGGCATTTTATGGCCTTCAAAACTGTAACGCCCTTAGAAAGCCTGAAGGCGGTGCTTGGTTTTTGGGGCCCCGTACGCGGCTAGGCTCCCAAAAAGTCCCACATATGTGGTATCCCCGTACTCAGGAGAAGCAGCAGAATTTATTTTGGGGTGTCATTTCACATATGCCCATGGCATGCGTGAGCAATATATCATTTAGTGACAACTTTGTGAAAAAAAAAAAAAGTTTGTAATTTTCCCGCAACTTGTGGCAAAATATAAAATATTCCATGGACTCAACATGCCTCTCAGCAAATAGCTTGGGGTGTCTACTTTCTAAAATGGGGTCATTTGTGGGGGTTTTGTGCCATCTTGGCATTTTATGGCCTTCAAAACTGTAATAGGTAGTGAGAAGTGAACTCAAAAAATTACGCCCTTAGAAAGCCTGAAGGCGGTGCTTGGTTTTCGGGGCCCCGTACGCGGCTAGGCTCCCAAAAAGTCCCACATATGTGGTATCCCCGTACTCAGGAGAAGCAGCAGAATTTATTTTGGGGTGTCATTTCACATATGCCCATGGCATGCATGAGCAATATATCATTTAGTGACAACTTTGTGAAAAAAAAAAAAAAAAAAAAAAAGTTTGTAATTTTCCCGCAACTTGTGGCAAAATATAAAATATTCCATGGACTCAACATGCCTCTCAGCAAATAGCTTGGGGTGTCTACTTTCTAAAATGGGGTCATTTGTGGGGGTTTTGTGCCATCTTGGCATTTTATGGCCTTCAAAACTGTAATAGGTAGTGAGGCGTGAAATCAAAAATTTACGCCCTTAGAAAGCCTGAAGGCGGTGCTTGGTTTTCGGGGCCCTGTACGCGGCTAGGCTCCCAAAAAGTCCCACATATGTGGTATCCCCGTACTCAGGAGAAGCAGCAGAATTTATTTTGGGGTGTCATTTCACATACGCCCATAGCATGTGTGAGCAATATATCATTTAGTGACAACTTTGTGTAAAAAAAAAAAAAAAATTTTTTTTTTGTCATTATTCAATCGCTTGAGGCAAAAAAATAAAATATTCAATGGGCTCAACATGCCTCTTATCAATTTCCTTAGGGGGTCTACTTTCCAAAATGGGGTCATTTGGGGGGGTTTTGTACTGCCCTGTCATTTTAGCACCTCAAGAAATGAGATAGGCAGTCGTAAACTAAAAGCTGCGTAAATTCCAGAAAACGTACCTTAGTTTGTAGATGTGACAACTTTTGCGCAAACCAATAAATATACAATTATTGACTTTTTTTTTACCAAAGACATGTGGCTGAATACATTTTGTCCTAAATGTATGACTAAAATTGAGTTTATTGGATTTTTCTAATAACAAAAAGTAGAAAATATCATTTTTTTTCAAAATTTGCGGTCTTTTTACGTTTATATCGCAAAAAATAAAAATCGCAGAGGCAATCAAATACCATCAAAAGAAAGCTCTATTTGTGGGAAGAAAATGACGCAAATTTTGTTTGGGTACAACATTGCATGACCGCGCAATTACCAGTTAAAGCAGCGCAGTGCCAAAGTGTAAAAAGACCTCTGGTCATTTACCAGCAAAATGGTCCGGTCTGAAAGTGGTTAAATTGCAGAAAAAAAATTAATGCTGGTTCCCATTGAAAGGTGTGCATCTCAGTTTTTTGTGCATGAGGCTGCATATCTGCAGACCTGTCAGGGTGCCCAAGCTCACCCATGTCCACAGCCAAAAGTCTCTACAATGGCCACATGAGCATCAGAACTTGGACCACAGAGCAATGGACATAGGTGGCCTGGTCTGAAGTATTCAAGAATGGTACTGGTGTTTGGTTTGAGGAACACAACAACGAGTTTGAGGTGTCAACTTTGAATCTTCAAATTCCTCAGAACTTAATCCAATCAAGCTTCTGTGGGATGTGCTGGAAAAGCAAGTCTGATCCATGAAGGCCCCACCTTGCAACTTACAGGACTTAAAGCATCTGCTACTGGTGTTTGGTTTGAGGAACACAACGAGTTTGAGGTGTTGACTTGGAACCTTAAAATTCTGCAGATTTCAATCCAATCTTGCATCTGTGGTGATGTGCTGGAAAAGCAAGTCCAATCCATGAAGGCCCCACCCTTCAATTTACAGAACCTAAAGCCACGTGCTACTGATGTTTGGTTTGAGGAAAGCAACAACAAGTTTGAGGTGTCAACTTTTAATCTTCAAATTCCTCAGATCTTAATCCAATCAAACTTCTGTGGGATGTGCTGGAAAAGCAAGTCTGATCCATGAAGACCCCACCTTGCAACTTACAGGATTTAAAGCATCTGCTACTGGTGTTTGGTTTGAGGAACACAACAATGAGTTTGAGGTGTCGACTTAGAACCTTAAAATTCTGCAGATCTCAATCCAATCTCGCATCTGTGGTGATGTGCTGGAAAAGCAAGTCCAATGCATGAAGGCCCCATCCTGCAATTTTCAGGATTTAAAGCATCTGCTGCTGATGGATTGGTGCCAGATTCTACAGTATACCTTCAGAGACCTATTGGTGTCCATACTCCAATGGGTTATGGTAGGTAGTTCTAATGTTATGGCTGCGTGGTATATAAAATTCATGCATAAAGTACCCCTGGTGGGAACCAAAGAAAAGGGGACAATATGCATTTGTTCAAAGTCAGATTTTCATTTTCTCAAAGTTGCATCAAGAAGTGTTCCTGCCAAATGCATTTAAATCTTGCTTACTACAGTTTGCATCCTATAATTATTTCTCCAATTACGCAAGCAGCAGCAGTAGAAGACAAATTTCCCACTTGAAGTGAGCGAGGTATCATTACAGTAAGTTTCTGTGATCCTTCTACAGCCTGCCTCAAGTGAAATTAACTGCTTACGTAGTTTTGTGAAGCTTTAAAATGTAAGGAACACCAGGTCTTTGCAAACAGTACACATTTTGCAAGGATTGAGGCACATAGCAGTTCCCTGGGGGAAGATAAGAAACATTTTAGATCACCTTTGAATGGAATTAAGGATGAGCTCATGCATGTTCGTATCCTAGTCTGAAACCCACCAGAGCACTCTGGGCAGGAAGCGGTCACTGTACTTGGCCAATCATAAGTGGCCAAGGTATTTCCTGCCCAACAGCCGTACGGATATAAACCTCTTTTGGCTGCGGGCTGAGGAATGCCTTAGCTGATTATGATTAGCCAGGTACAATTACAGCTTTCTGGTGGGTGAGCTCATTCCTAATGCAGTGCAGAGGGGGTTGATTTAGTAAAGAAGTAGAGAACGTTCAAGTTGCCAAATAAATGTTGTTGAATAAAGTGTTCACTTTGAGTAACCAAGCATATGCTAGAGAAAATCCTTTTTTTTTTAAATTTCTTAACACATAATCGGGTATTCAAATTGAACACAGCTTCTAAAGCCGCGTACACACGGGCGGACTGTCTGGCCAACTTAGTCCGTCGAAACACATTTCAGCGGACAGTCCCCTCGTGTGTGGGCTTCAGCTGACTTTTTCAGCGTGCAGTCTGGCGGACTAAGTATTTCGGAATTTCCGTAATATTGTCCGTCGTACTTTGGTTTCAGCGGACAATCCGCTCGTGAGTAGGCTAGTTCGACGGACTAAGTATGGCGCATGCTCAGAAAGGATTTACACGGCGAAAGGTTGCATTGCTGTGTATTGGACTTCCTATTTCTAGTCCCGTCGTACGTGCTGTACACGTCATCGCGCAAACTTTGGACGGACTGTTTTGCATCCGTGTGTGGTCAAGTCCGTTCATTCGAAAGTAGGACGGACTGTCCGTCGGATTGCCTGACGGACTAAGTTGGCCATACAATCCGCCCGTGTGTACGCGGCTTTACATTCACTTTGCAAAGTAGACATTTAATTTCCCCCATCAGTACAGACAGTGCTGTCAAGGGAATCCCTCCTGCTGAGATATTGTCTTCTTCCGGAGGAGTGGCGGGTGGGGGATGCCGTCCGCACTGGGAGAAGAAATTGATTATCGCTAGCGGCTATAGCAGCCATTTGCGATAATCGGAAGCAAATCCGGCAAGCTGGTTGTACCCAAGTTGACTGATCGATCATCTTGGTACATTCAGCCTGCCCATTAATGGTTTGAATCCAGTTCCTACTGAACCAGCCAAGGTTCGAACCATGTATGGTAAGCCAAAGTAAATCAACCCCAGAGATTTCCCAGCTTTGGAAAATATTTCTATGAGCATTTTCCTATTGTTTCTTGTTTTTTGATTAGAAAATGCACTAAATAAAGGCAGCATGAATTTGGTGTTATAGAACTTACTTGAAAGTCACCCGAAGTGTGAAAATTTCAAATTTATTGGAAGTCAGGTTACTTTTCAACTGCATGGAAAAAGAAAAAGAAACTGCGCTAAGGTGAATCACAAAATACTGACTGGTCTCAAAAGACCAAATTCAGCTGCAGCTTAGCTGTATCACATAACTACAGAAATAAACAAAAAAAGAAACAATAAGCTGCGCTAAATACAGTGCAATTTTATATCTTGGATTTAATAATAAAAGGTTTTACACTATTGGAGCTTTATCTCTCTTTCATGATTGGTGCATACCTTTGAGCTCTCCAAACACATCAGAGGTGTCCTGTGGGAACGTATCCAGCCATTTATGCATAAAAGCGGTGGTGTCAGGAGACTAATAAGGATTCCTTTGGAGTGGGGGACGATTTCATATTTATATGCTCATTGTGACCCTCTGTAGTGGGGAGTCATGAATTTCCGGTAAGAAGCTAATTCAGATATATGGTGGTGGATAGAGCACTGTTCATTCATGGAGGATTTCGTTCACATCTAATCTGTTACAGCAGGACTAAACTTAATTTTTTATTTCACGGAGACTCTTTTTTTATTTCACTGGGTGTTTTTTATTATTAACCTGGATCATTTGTATTATTTATAATTGAGGTTGTGTCCTGCCTACCTAAGGGTAAGGCAGAACAGATGAAAGATTGTCACATCATTTGCATATGCACTTTGGTTTTGAATGTTTTCCCCCATCAATTAGGGGTACAATAGAGTTGTAATTTACTGTCAAATTATTTAATTTTGCATAGTAGGCCTTGGTCTTGGTACACGTTGTATTTAGCGCAGCTTATTTTTTCTTTTTTTACTTTTCAACTGCAGCTTACTGTTATAACAATAGATCTCATTTAGAAATCAGACCCACGGTCACTAATCAAATCTAAAATTTTTAGATGTTAACTTTTAGAAAGATATATTCTGACTGTTACCTCCAGGAAATACAGACAGTATAGCCATCCTCAGAATTAAATCTGTGTAGGTTTTGACTTTTAAAAAGTCTAAACTTGCATTATAATTTGGAAAAGGCGGGCTGGCTACAGCAGAGAATGGGGAAGGCTTGTACAGTAACTTGTGCAGCCTCTGCTTTAGGTTATATTTAACCTAGCACAGGGTTTATTTTTATTTTTTTTAAAAGAGGAAATGCGTCTTGTTACAATTTTTTGTAATGTAAGAAATAGTATCAATGTGCATTCACATTTAAATGCATTTTTTCTACACAAAGGTGAAGCCATATTGCTTGTTACATATACTGTATAAGCTTTGGTTCCTTATACAGTGACTGTGCCTTGCTCATCTACAAGACAGGATCTGTTAACTAAAAATGATATACTCGCTTCAATGTCTAATGATCTTAAACACCCAGGCTGTTATTTCCCACAAAGCACTTGTGGACCAGTGCCTAAGGCAGTTGTGTTAGAAGGGGCAGCATAAAGCCTTAATATATGCAACTTGTATTAACATATACTTATCTTGGTTCCTTCTACTGTGTCCTTTAAAAAAAAAAAAAAGATTTTTTCCTTTTGTTTGTAGTTGGTACAGTTGTCTCATAACACATTTCGAAGGTAGTTGTCAATAAAACAATCAAAATACACAAGGGTAAAGGTTTGTACGAAATAGTTTGATAATTCATTGTGTTTATATACAGCCTTGGAAATGTCATCATTGGTTCTGGTAGCCAAGGACCACAAGATCTTTGCCTGGGTTTTACATCACGTGATGGAGCTCAGAAGCAATGTTGCACCTTGTCTGCCAAAATAATAACGCGATTTTATTAAACAGACACGTTGATTAATGTAAAAAGTAAATATTAATAATACATTTGCTTTAAAATATAAAAATGAATTTAGATCTATGTTTGCTCAAAGCATGTTTATATTTTAATAGTTTTGATTGAAATAACAAAATACTGTATTGTAAATTACATCAATAGAACAGAAGTACAAACAAATGTTCAAATTGTTTCAAATACAGAGATACACTTCCTTCAGATGGCCAACAAAGATAATATATCTTATCCTCAGATAGGAAGCTGTCAGCTTTAAATACTCTCGCACCAAAGTGCTAACAAGATTAATAGTTATGAAAAAATGTTGTGATCCCTAGCAAAAGAAATGAAAATCTCACTCTTTGTCCACTAGGCACCCACTGCTACCAAGCATGTTTAAAGTGGTTGTAAAGACTTATCTACACGTCTGGTGGGAATGTGAGAGGATCTGCCCTTTCTGGACTCAGGTATTTGAATGCTAAAATAACATTTATGATAAGACATTACCGACCTCCCCAAAGACTGCTCTCCTTTCTATATTACTCGGGTCTATAAAATCACAAAAACAAAACCTACTCCGTTTTTTCATGCCCTCAGCGAGACAACTCATTCCTTCATATTGTAAAACAAATACCACTCCTCCTTTGTCACGGTGGGTTTCGACCATGAATGATACCATGAGGATGGAGGAGATGTTGGCCCTTGATAATGACACATATGAAAAGTATACAATGCTGTGGTCTGTCTTGCTCCGCTTCTCCACCTCCAACACCCTAATGAACATGTTATCGAGCCCGTGGAGAACTTCTTGATGAGAATCTTACCCCTGAGGCTCACTGACCCAAGAAGTCATTGATCCGCCACCTTGTACTTTAACACATGTTCCCCCTAGAAAATGTCTCATCAGCAGCTCTCCAGCTCTTCTTCAACCCTTCACACCATCCCTCTCCCTTATTTCTACATGTTCTCCCCTACTCATTCATCCCCTCCCCTCTTACTCCCCTTTCTCTGCTCTAGTCTCTTCCTTTTTTTTACTCTATACAATCTACAAGTATTGATTTATACTATGAACACCAGGGATTATTAGCTAGAACCATTTATTGTACCAGAAGACGGCCTTTCACCCTAGCTAAAGCCTACCAGAACATAGGAGCCAAGCTGTGGGCGATAGCCAGTAGGATGACTCCTTATACATACTGGTTTATGACTGTCCATGGATTTTGTTTTTTCATGTTTATTAACATTTTCAATGAAAATACAGTGAACATATTTTCAACACTAGTGGTTGTAATGGTGTAAGGTTTAATTTCCCTTACTTTACATGTTCAGCTCCCTCCTAGCCCCTCTAAATACTTACCTGAACCCGATCTCGATCCAGCACTGTGTCCAAGAACAACAACACTACTCTCTCGCCTCACAGGGACTGAGGCAGAAGTGGGAGCAATTGCCTCCTGTTGATGTCAATCAAATCCAGCAAGGGGGGTGGGGCTTACCCATCACGCGTTTAGTTACAAACAGATGAAATAGAACTGGACCTAGTACAGAGCTTTGCAGTACACCACTAGTCACTGGTCTTTGTTCCAAATAAACTTCAGTTACATCCACACTCTGATATCTATTCTTTGGCCAACTGTACAGTCACAGAACCATCCAAAGGTTAAGTCCTAGCTTATCCAACTTTTTTTTAGGATATCATTATGTGGAACCATTTCACATGCTTGGCTGAAATCAAGATCCACAACACCATTGTTGTCCAAAACATTTGTGATCTGACATGATCTGCCCTTAGTAAATCCATGTTGCTTTGGGTTCAGCATGTTGTACATTTTAAATGATCATTGATCTCTATTTTTTTTATAAGTGATACCATTAGTTTTACTACTAAAAATGCTAAATTCACTGGCCTGGTCTTGTGGATATGTACAATTTTAGCTTTCCAGGAGTCCCCCCATTTAAATCCCTTCTGCCAGTACAAACTTTTCCCCCACAAACACAAATCCTTTCCTCCCTTCTAATACAAATCCAAACCTCCCAACTGTCCCAGTTTTAATGGGCCTTTCCTGAGATTTGAAAAAAATCCCAGCGTCCCATGAATCTGGGCTGAGTCCTGGAACAAGTTCTGGCACTTGGCTCCACTAACTTGCCAAGCAGGAGCTAGTGTGGGCATCCAGGGCAAATGTCCTCCATCTCTCAGGAGTCCTGGGGTCCCAGATGCCATGATCATCCCCTCTGTGAGAAGTTGGATATGTGCTGGAGGGGGCACTTTGGGAGGGAGAGGGCTAGTGTTGGAAGGGGGGTTGGATATGTGCTGGGGGCACTCTGGGAGGGAGAGGGCTAGTGCTGGAGGGGGGGTTGAATATGTGCTGGGGGGCACTTTGGGAGGGAGAGGGTTAGTGCTGGAAGAGGGGGGTTGGATATGTGGTGGGCTGCATTCTGGTTGGGAGAGGGCTAGTGCTGGAAGGGGGGGGGGTTGGATATATGCTGGGGGGCACTCTGGGAGGGAGAGGGCTAGTGCTGGAAGGGGGGTTGGATATGTGCTGGAACTCTGGGAGGGAGAGGGCTAGTGCTGGAAAGGGGTGTTGGATATGTGCTTTGGGGGGCACTCCGGGAGGGAGAGGGTTAGTGCTGGAAGGGGCTGCCAGATTTCAAATGTATCCCACACTTCTGGCATATGTCCTTTCTCATACCAAAGCCCCCTCCCCCCCAGCACATATTCTCCTAATCCCCCAATCACTCCACCAAGTGAACATCTTTTTAGTCTCCTCCTTCCAAAGCCATTCACTTCCCCTCCTCCCTGTCCATCTACAAAGCATAGAAAACTTTGTACAGACCTAAAATCAGAGTGTGTTCCTGCTCCCCCCTCCTCCTGTGTGTATATACAGAGCTGAGAATGAGAAGGAGGGGGAGAAGGCAGCTTTGTTCTGCTGCGTGAGTGAGACAGGCTGCAGGGACGGCGGGGAGGGGAGACATGTCATTCCCAGATGGAATCCCAAACACATCATTCAAATACCGGACTGTCCGGGAGAAAACCGTACAGGTGGCATATATAAGGTATGTATTGTACCCAGTATTAATTTTTGTGATTCTATAATATATTTTCATCCTGTCATGGATATACTTGAAAAAGGTTTGTCTCCTTTCTGAATAGATTTAGCAATTTCCCATCTTTTTGTGCTTGAGTGGCATTGATAATATGTTTGGTATCCTTTTGTCTGCTTTTTGGCCATAAATTACCTATAAAGATAACTGATGAATGCTAGTATTTACTAAGGTGGTTTTGTTACTGTTACATACCTCCCAACCTTTTAAGATGGGAACAAGGGACACCTATCAGCAAATATATGTAGGCATAGGACACACCCCCTCCCATGCCTCATAAAGGAGAATACTACAACAAAAGAGATTTTTTTAAACCCATGAGTGTTTTTTTTTTTTTTACCACTGCTATACCTTTATATTGGCTTTTGAAATGTACAAATGCAGCAATTTAGAAATTGGATGAAAGGTTTAGCACTGGGAAACACTTTTTATAAGATAAAAAGTGCATTTTATATAGATCAGACCAAAATGAGGGACAAATGAGGCGGAATGAGGGACAGAGGGACATTGCTCCAAATCGGGGACAGTTGGGAGCTATGCTGTTAGTTATCCTGCAATAAAATAGAAGTTAGAAAAATCTTATTTTGGTTTACATGAGGTGTTATGTTTTAGAGTGTGTAAGAGTAGCAGTTCTGCTAGGTTTGTATTTCTGTCTGTGACCGCATTAGGGAGACTTTGCCCTACTTCCTGTCCCTGTGAAATAAATGGAGGTGCACGTGTCACTGGGGCAGGGAGACAGGGACTGCAATAAAAACATTATCAGGTGCGTTTTTGTCCATGTGCCTGTTGGAGCGATTACCCTTCACTTTCTGTTCTGATGGGGACACAGGCAACAATACAATATCTATCCAAATGTAAATAAAATGCTTTGGCTAGAGCTGGATATTAACCAAGACCCAGTATGATGCTTTTATGTGTTTATATGTAAAAACTGTAGGATGTAAGGATTTCTAAATGGTTATGGTTCTAGAATTTAAGGACAGTGAACACATAGCTGTTTAAAGGACGGATCTTGACATTGGTACATGCGTACGTTTTTTTTCCAGTTCTTTTCATTGAACAAAGATATACAGGTAGGATTGCATTGACTTATCATTCTGAAAGAGAAGAACTTTCTTTTCACTAAAGCCAATTTATGTGTCCATGTTTCTTCTTTTGTAGATGTGAACTTACATTAATTATACTATGAACAATACCACTGAAGAAAACAATACCACTAATTCCAGTCTACAATTAGTGAAGGCAACTTTCTACCTTCTGGACTTCCTCATCTGCTGTTTTTTCACCATCCTGATAACGCAGACTATCTGGAGAGACAGTGCACTGAAGAAAGAAGTGAGATTCTTCCTCTTATGCCACCACTTGATGTATCTGACTTTTTTCTTTATGACAGGAACCGTTTTTACCTTTCTACGAGCACTCCGAGCCAATGCACCAGCCATTGTGTGCTGGATCATTTTTGCAGTGCAGATATCAATTGGAAGGGGAGTCCTCCTTAGTCTTGCCTTAATGGCATTGAACACTTGCATTGCTGTTTGCTGGCCATTAAAGTATCAGGTGTTTGCACATTCAGTGAAACGCAAAATAGTTGCGCTCTTATGGATTATTTCACTTTTTGATCCCACCATTTCCGTGATCTATGAAATTATCGCAAAAGGTCCAAAACACTCTGTCCAGCTGGATCCATCTTGCCCAACAACTTTATCAAGCCTTCTATCAAGAGTAACTGGAATTATTTTTGTTATAATTACAGGCAGTCTAATTATAGGATCCTATATCACTATATATAAAGAAGGTAAGCGAGCAGGACATTTTACTAACGCCAATAAAAATGCCAGGAGAACCATATTTATTCATGGACTACAGGTTGCTCTTCATATCATCCCAACCTTTTTGACCATTGCACTGTATAACACAAAAACTGTATACATTATGCTGGATTTGGTTATTTTTACAATTTTTTCATGTGCCCAGTGTGCCAGTCCTATAGTTTATGGACTAAGATGTAAAGATTTAAGGGAGAAATTTGACGAAAGATATCTTTGCCATGTAAAACAGGTGTCAGCAACAGATGAAGGAAATAACTACAGTAGATGAACTATTAACTGAGCCAGTCAGAGTTTTAAACAGTTGTTTTTGAGTAGCAATAATTGTTGAAATAAAGGTCAATAATATATCGTTGCCAGTCATGTACAATACAGCATTTGATGGTCCTGCAGAAACAGCAGATCTGAAGCAAGGCCATACATACTGTTATCTGAAAAGACTATTTGGAAACGAAACTGAAGCATTTGAGGTCTGAAATCACTAAATGGTATAAGCTGTCTACCTGTGGCCAACATTAGTATGTGACAAAGACTAGGGAGAAAAGAATGCTTAAAGCAGTATTAAACCCCAAAACAAACTGTAATATATTGCAGCTTAGCAATCCTTAGATGTGGCTGCATTTGTTTTCTTTTTTTTTTTTACTTATTTTTACAGGGTAATCCAGCCAGTAACACACTTCCTGTCTAGAGTGTCTGCATTCCAGGTGAAATTATAAAGCAGACATCTTTAACCACTTCAGCCCCGGAACGATTTACCCCCTTCCTGACCAAAGCACTATTTGCGATTCGGTACTGCGTCGCTTTAACTAACAATTGCATGGTCGTGCGACGTGGCCCCCAAACCAAATTGACGTCCTTTTTTTGTGCAAATAAAGCTTTCTTTTGGTGGTATTTGATCACCTCTGCGGTTTTTATTTTTTGCGCTATAAACAAAAGCATAGCGACAAATTTGAAAAAAAAAATGCATTATTTTTTACTTTTTGCTATAATAAATATCCCCCCAAAAACATTTTTTCCTCAGTTTAGGCTGATACGTATTCTTCGACATATTTTTGGTAAAAAAAAAAAAAAAATCGCAATAAGCGTTTATAGATTGGTTTGCGCAAAAGTTATAGCGTTTACAAAATAGGGAATAGTTTTATGGCATTTTTATTAATATTTTTTTTTACTAGTAATGGTGGCAATCAGCAATTTTTATTGCGACTGCGACATTACGGCGGACACATTGGAAATTTTGACACATTTTTGGGACCATTGGCATTAATACAACAATCAATGCTATAAAACTGCATTGATTACTGTAAAAATTTCACTGGCGGCGAAGGGGTTAACCACTAGTGGAGCAGGGAGGGGCTGTGTGTGACATGACACTGAACGCTGCTCCTGATGACAAGGAGCAGACGATCAGTGTCCTGTCATTAGGCAGAATGGGGAGATGCTGTTTACATCAGCATCTCCCCATTCTTGAGCTCCGTGACACGATCGCGGGTATCCCCGCGGCGATTGAGTCCGCGGGTCCCGCAGGCACGGTCATGAAGCTTGTGGCAGGCGCACGCACGGCGGGAAATTCAAAGTAACGTATGGGTACGTTACTTTGCCCAGCTGTGCCATTCTGCCGATGTACATATGCCGACAGCGGTCGGCATGTGGTTAAACAGCAGCATTGTAGGCCTAGGGAGAGGGTAGTGTTATGCTACTTTCACACTGGGGCTATGGGGGCATTGGCCTTACCATCGTTTGCAGCGTAAAAAGGGTTAAAACTAGCCGCAAAGCAGCTGCGCTTTTCCGGCGGTTTGGCAGCGATGCATGGACGCTCTCACACTGGAATGGTGTGCTGGAAGGGCGTCAGGAAAAGTCCCGCCAGCAGCTTCTTTGGAACGGTGAAGGAGCCGTGTGTTTACCGCTCCTCCACTGATCCTTCCCATTGAAATCAATGGAGCAGCGCGGTTATTCCCACTGGCAAAACGGTGCATTGTGAGCGGTTTTAACCCTTTCTCGGCCGCTAGCGGGGGTTAAAAGCGTCCCGGGGGAGTTCCCTCATGAGAGCTGAAAATTCTGTGAGAGTCGCCTCCGTATAGACGGAGATCCGACTTGTAGGCGACCTCCAATGAAATCAATGGGTACCAGTCACCTACAAGTCGGATTAAAGTAGTACAGGAACCTTTTCTGAAGTCGGAGCGACTTCAGTAGTGTGCATTAAGACGGCTCTCATTCACTTACATTGATTTTTACATGTTGTCCGACCTGAGGCGACTAGGGGTGACCTGAAGTCGGATCTGAGTCGCCCCTGTGTGAACCGGCTCTAAATCTAAGGGGTAGATCTGAAATGAGTGGAAGCTCTGCTGATTTTATCATCCAATCATGTGCAATCTAAAATGCTGTTTTTTATTTACCTTGCATATCCCCCACAGATCTACAGCGACTTAACTTCCAAGTGCACTTGCAGGGCAAAGTGGATTTTCCTTTAGTAAATAACCCCCAATGTCTTACTAAATATATATAGGGGGTTATTTACTAAAGGAAAATCCATTTTGCACTGAAAGTTTTGCACTGCAAGTACACTTGGAAATAAAGTCGCTGTAGATCCGAGGGGAACATGCAAGGAAAATAAAAGACAGCATTTTTGCTTGCACATGATTGGATGATAAAATCAGCAGAGCTTCCCCTGATTTCAGATCTACCCCTCAGATTTACAGCGACTGCACTTCCAACTGAACTTTCAAGTGCACTGCAAGTGCAGAGTGGATTTGCCTTTAGTAAATAACCCCAATTGTCAGGGATTGGAAGTGTACAATAAAGTGCATAGCACTGTATGTAAAGACTTTCAAGCAAAATGTAATGGCTGTTATTAAAAAAAGTGTTTGTTATTTCTCTCCTATTATTATAATATATGAGTCAGAGAAACATTCCTAATTATTTTACATATACAATATAAGTGTGGCTATAGATAAAGTGTATGTATATATAGCCAACATATTTTAGTTTTAGTTTTGGATATAGTAAGCGATTTCATTGGTGAGATTTTACAATCACTTTTTGTCCCAGTGATGGAACAGGAAGTGAGAGGAAATATTGAATAGGTGAAAGAATTCCGCTCCTAGGTAGTTGCCAGAACAGGTCTCCCAACTGGAAGATTTACCTTCACTTCATGTTTTGGTGACAGCTATAAAAGTTTGGATTTATTAAAACTGTCTGTTCTGGTGACAATGGTGAGGAAGTCAAAATGAGACATTGGGGGTTATTTACGAAAGGCAAATCCACTTTGCACTGCAAGTGCACTTGGAAGTAAAGTCGCTGTAGATCCGAGTGGGACATGCAAGGAAAATAAAAAACAGCATTTTAGCTTGCATATGATTGGATGATAAAATCAGCAGAGCTTCCACTCATTTCAGATCTACCCCTTAGATTTAGAACGACTACACTTCCAAGTGCACTTTCAGTGCAAAGTGGATTTGCCTTTTGTAAATAACCCCCATTGAATCTACTCAGCAGAGACGCAGACAGCATTAACAGTTGTACAGGGGTACTAAGCCTTTCCAATTCTTTACTAATGATAATTAAAAAAACAAAAAAATGGAAATATATACACTTTAAAGGCAAAGATCTTTAACCTTTGAGATGCATACAGAGAGCACAGCCTATCTGCTCAGTATTTATGTTTCCCATCCAGAATAAGTGCACCAGTCTACCCCACATCCATTTTTCTGCTATCTGGTGATCCTGAAACACACCTACTGGTAATGCTGGAAAACTCTCCCTGCTGCCTCTCCTCTACAAGAAAAGCAGGATTTAAAAAGAAAAGAGAATGACTAAGCAAACTGAAAACTTTCTAGGAAATCCGAATGTTTTTAATGATGCAGAAAGCAGTGAGAGGCAAATTATAAAGCACAAGCATCAAAAAATAAATAAAATACCCTCTGCCTTCTATGTACTTGTTTGTGCTTATTCTACAGGGAATTCCAGAGTTCAGCTTTAAATTATTACTTAAAGCGATATTACATTTTTTAATTAGGTGTACCCCCAGGTGGTTTATGCCATAATTTGCTAGTATGCACTGCTTATTAGCACATTTAACAGACATACCTGTAATAATGTGCCCTCCAGCACTGCGCTGTCACTGATCCCACGGGTCCCTGCTGTTTCCATATTCACCTAGTCTTCTTTCCATCTGGCTGGCCACTTGAATGGCTGGGCTGCGATGACATCACTCCCACACGTGTGCACAGGAGTCACATTGTCACAGTAACAGAGATCGGTAATGTGTGATGAGCAGTGGCGGCCCGTCCATAGGGGGCACCTGGGCACTGCCCCCCACCCCAGGCAGTCACAAAAAGAAAAAAAAAGTCCTTAAGTGCACTGTGTTTGGTCGCCTGGACACAGTGCACTATGGGAAGCACCACATCTATGCAATCACGAAATTGCAGACAAGGCGCTTCATTGGCGGGGTTTGAAGCTGCTTTGTGGTGCAATCCATCGCGTCGAGCAGAATCTGCCCGGAGCACGTAGTATATAACTACGGCCGGGTGCTTTGTTCTTAGTGTGAGAACAAAGTAATTTCCGGCAGGCTACAAAAAGATGGCTGACGCCTAATCCCCTTTCCACTGAACACATGGAGAAAGACAGGAACTAGCTGCAGCTGAAGGGGAGAGACGGCATGAAGGAGAGCTATGCTGCCAAGGACAAAGATGTAAGGAGGGATTCCACTTGGGACACAGCTGTATGGAGAGGCTCCGCTGGGGATACAGATGTAAGGAGGGGCTCCACTGGGGACACAGGTGTAAGGAGGGGCTCCGCTGATGGGGACACAGATGTAAGGAGGGACTCCACTGATGAGGACACAGATATAAGGAGGGACTCCACTGATGGGGACACAGATGTAAGGAGGGACTCCACTGATGGGGACACAGATGTAAGGAGGGACTCCCCATCAGCAGAGTCCAGCCCCAGGGGCTCCGCTGGGGACACTGATGTAAGGAGGGGCACCGCTGGAGACACTAATGTAAGGAGGGACTCTGCTGGGGGTACCAGATGTAAGGAGGGACTCCGCTGGGGGCACCTGATGTAAGGAGAGACACCGCTGGGGGCACCTAATGTAAGGAGGGACACCACTGGGGGCACCTGATGTCAGGAGGGACACCGCTGGGGGCATCTGATGTCAGGAGGGACACCGCTGGGGGCATCTGATGTCAGGAGGGACACCGCTGGGGGCATCTGATGTCAGGAGGGACACCGCTGGGGGCATCTGATGTCAGGAGGGACACCGCTGGGGGCATCTGATGTCAGGAGGGACTCTGCTGGGGGCACACATATTTCTATTGTTGTGTAGGATCTGGGCCTGCTGTCCCTCTCTCTCTCCCTCTTACTCCATCCCTTGTTCATCTCAGACGCTAACCACACCCCCTTAGAACCACACCCTTTAAGCCCCGCTCATTTCCCCCTGAAACCACGCCCATTTTGTCAAGTAGGAGGGGTCAAAAAGGAAGGGCGGTGTCTGGTGCCCCGCCATCCTAAAACTTCACAAGCCGCCACTGATGCTGAGCTCTGTATGCATGGCTCAGTGTACATGATGGCCGACATATTTTTCAAATGTTTTAATAATAGGTGAACTTTATAACTTTACACTTCCCATGAGCAGCACAGTGACTTAGTGGTTAATATTTCTGAGTCACATCACTGGAATCCTGGGTTCAAATCTTGGCAAGTACACTTTCTGCATGAAATTTGTATGTTCTCCATGTGCTTGTGCGGGCTTCCCCCCCAGTATTCCGGTTTCCTCTCACACTCCAAAGACATGCTGGTAAGCTAATTGGCTCTAGTATGTGTGTACATAATATGCTATGCAAAAGTGCTATCACCAGGATGCCTTTAAGTGGATAACTCTGGTCCTCCTGTAAGGGGTTCGGGCCAGCAGGGGTAATTGGATGTGGGACTCTCTCTGCAGTAGCTGAAAGTTGGTTTCTTCTCCTCTCCTTCTCTTCCTCCCACCAGAGAGAGCCATACAGGGGATCAGTTCCTGTAATTGTCCCGCCCCTGCCACACTGATCATCCTCCCTGTGCACCATCCTTTCCCCTGGTGCCTAGGCTACCACATGCCCCTACCCACCGCAGCTCTGCTGGCTTCCCTCCTTTCCCTCCTGCTAGCTGCTGCTAACTGAAGCATAGTAAATTATGCTTACTATGCTTCGGTTCGTGAATGAACAGGAGCCTTTGTACAGTGCACTTTCTGTTCAATGACTGTCTTATGTAGCTGAGGCTGAAAAGAAAGGAACTAAGGAATTTATATCCTCAGTCCCTTTATCTATCTCAAAAGTAAGACATCAGAGGTCTATTATTTCACTAAAGCAATCCCCCCCCCAATAAAAAATAATAATTAAAACATTGTAAAAATTAATTTTATAATTGAAAAAAATAATTAAAGATGTAAAAAAATAATGTAAGAAATAAAGAAATATAAAAAATAATTAAAATAATTAGGGATCATTGGCCCTTACAGGCTGAATAAGTGGATTGTTTTTGCGGCTGGAGCTGCCTGTCACTTTATGAGGAGGCAGTGGCTGTACGACAGGTGTGGGTGGGTGGCCCCAAATGCATGCTGTCTGTGTTCGGCCATTACACCTGCATCTACACACCTGTCAAATTAGAACCTGCAGCTGCGTTCATACAGCTGCTATACTCCCATCACTTAACATAGGCTGTCTGCTCAAAGCTCCAACCACATAAAAAAAATAAAATCACACTGTACAGGCCCCAGCATCAATGTCAAGGAGCCCCAAGACCTCATCCACACACACAGCTTTCTCTTTTATTTTGAATAATTTTTTTTTCATTATTAAGAATTTTCATCAGTACAGATCAGATACAAAAAACATAAATGTCTCCAAAACTATCAAATCAAATAGGGCTCATAGGCACAACACTCATACAATCGCAACCATAGGTAGAAATAATCTCCATGTAAAAGACATTGCTGTCAAGACTATCACATGAATCGGTAAAATGTGTAAAATCAACCAATTGAGTACCAATAATGATTTTAGTGTATATTTAGCGAACGTATTGTTTTCATATTTTGAAGTGGGGGGCCTGTCAAGTAGGCTGTATGTATGTTAATAACAACAGCCTCTATCACATTTTGCACGTAAACCTGAGCAATGGGGGAGGGTTGAGGAAAGACTGGTGACCCACCTTGTAATCATTTTGCCAAGAAATCTCTATGGAAAAGGCTCTCAAGCTCCAAAAACATGGTGCCCAGAAAAGCTGGTCCATAGAAGCGTCAAGAGCTGGATACAACCAAACAGATATAAACATACAAATTTACCAAAGGAATAATGTTCCTTTAGTTTAATTTACGTGTTCTTTTGTCTGAGAGGTTTGTGACTTATGATTGGTAACAGCTAACAATTTTGATGTATGTTACAGTAAAACGGAAAATGTAACATATAATACTTACAGCAATTCCTTTCCTGAAGAGCTCCATGTCAGCCACCTTCCAGTATGCCCCACCCACTAAAAGTGAAAGTGTCCCTTGTGCTACTAAGAGTAACTAATGAATGTGACTAGTGACAGAGATCAATTGATAAATATATATAAATAATATATGTATAATGCAGCAAAATCTGAAAGTGTTTCACAACACACCAAAACATGTAAAATCTATATAAAGTGATCTTGCGCAAAATTAAAAATCACTATAACAACAACACTATGGATGAATAACAGATATATAAATTAAAAATTAAAATCAGAAAAAATATTCAATCTATATCTCCTCGTAGAGTACAATAATAAAAAAAGTGTCCAAAATATTCCTAAAACATGTGAAATGAACACAAAAATGTAAATAGGGACCAAATTGTCCTATAAATAATAATTATATTGGTGAATAAAATAAGCTTCTGCTGAGTTCACAGAGTGATGGCTCCAATATATGTGATGTTGGGTAGGCATAAACACATTAAATGTCCATAAGTATTCCACAAACTGCCTCTTATTGCTTAAGTCTCCCAGAACTCTCACCTTAGTTACAGAAGTAAATTGCATCCAAAAGCCATTAAAGGTCTCCACTATCGTCTATTGGCCCCTCTTTTAACTTCTACACACGGCAGATGGACTCATAAGTATTCCTCCAATGGAAAAGATATTCCACTAAGCTGTCCCAATTTATTCCAATGACAAGGTGCCTCAGTGCAAGAGAAAGGAAAAAAGACAAAAAGCCTCCGATAGT
This sequence comes from Lithobates pipiens, assembly GCF_037356315.1. NCBI lineage: Eukaryota > Metazoa > Chordata > Amphibia > Anura > Ranidae > Lithobates > Lithobates pipiens. Next base: position 489,675,649 of record NW_027507758.1, read on the forward strand.
GTAGTATATTAAGGGTCAAACATCCTATTTTATTAAGTACCAAGGTGGACTCTTACATTAAAAACGTGAATAACAAACAGAGAACAAAATCGGTGTTGTTCAGCACCTTCTTACGCCACTTCCGGTGTGTGTCTATTCCGGCCAATCCCTATGCGTTACGTCACCTCTCGTGACTTCATCTGGGGAACCAGATTGGTTGTCTAGACGTGCTTTATATATTGTGTACTCGGAAATGTTCTAGCGGCCATTTTCTTGAAGCCTCTGAAGATAAACATCGCGGCCATTTTGTTGGCTGCCCAATATTATATATATATTGGCTATTTTGTTGTGGTTTGGTGTCTGAAAAGTATGTACATAAAGGGCGGGCCATATCTCCATTACACAGAGGGTCTATAGCAGCTTGACTGGCTTCATTATGTGTACATATAGGGCAAGTGTGATAAAAAAATATAAAATAAATATTTAAAAATATTTACAAACTATACAGTGCCTTGCGAAAGTATTCGGCCCCCTTGAACTTTTCAACCTTTTGCCACATTTCAGGCTTAAAACATAAAGATATAAAATTTAAATTTTTTGTGAAGAATCACCAACAAGTGGGACACAATTGTGAAGTGGAACGAAATCTATTGGATATTTTAAACTTTTTTAGCAAATAAAAAACTGAAAAGTGGTGCGTGCAAAATTATTCGGCCCCTTTACTTTCAGTGCAGCAAACTCACTCCAGAAGTTCAGCGAGGATCTCTGAATGATCCAATGTTGTCCTAAATGACTGATGGTGATAAATAGAATCCACCTGTGTGTAATCAAGTCTCTGTATAAATGCACCTGCTCTGTGATAGTCTCAGGGTTCTGTTGAAAGCGCAGAGAGCATCATGAAGACCAAGGAACACACCAGGCAGGTCCGTAATACTGTTGTGGAGAAGTTTAAAGCCGGATTTGGATACAAAAAGATTTCCCAAGCATTAAACATCCCAAGGAGCACTGTGCAGGTGATCATTTTGAAATGGAAGGAGTATCAGACCACTGCAAATCTACCAAGACCTGGCCGTCCCTCTAAACTTTCAGCTCAGACAAGGAGAAGACTGATCAGAGATGCAGCCAAGAGGCCCATGATCACTCTGGATGAACTGCAGAGAACTACAGCTGAGGTGGGAGAGTCTGTCCATAGGACAACAATCAGTCGTACACTGCACAAATCTGGCCTTTATGGATGAGTGGCAAGAAGAAAGCTATTTCTCAAAGATATTCATAAAAAGTCTTGTCTAAAGTTTGCCACAAGCCACCTGGGAGACACACCAAACATGTGGAAGAAGGTGCTCTGGTCAGATGAAACCACAATCGAACTTTTTGCCCACAATGCAAAACGATATGTTTGGCATAAAAGCAACACATCTCATCACCCTCAACACACCATCCCCACTGTCAAACATGGTGGTGGCAGCATCATGGTTTGGGCCTGCTTTTCTTCAGCAGGGACAGGGAAGATGGTTAAAATTGAGGGGAAGATGGATGCAGCCAAATACAGGACCATTCTGGATGAAAACCTGTTGGAGTGTGCAAAAGACCTGAAACTGGGACGGAGATTTATCTTCCAACAAAACAATGATCCCAAACATACAGCAAAATCTACAAAGGAATGGTTCACAAATAAACGTATCCAGGTGTTAGAATGGCCAAGTCAAAGTCCAGACCTGAATCCAATTGAGAATCTGTGGAAAGAGCTGAAAACTGCTGTTCACAAACGCTCTCCATCCAACCTCACTGAGCTCGAGCTGTTTTGCAAGGAAGAATGGGCAAGAATTTCAGTCTCTCGATGTGCAAAACTGATAGAGACATACCCCAAGCCACTTGCAGCTGTAATCGCAGCAAAAGGTGGCTCTACAAAGTATTAACGCAAGGGGGGCGAATAATTTTGCACGCCCCACTTTTCATTTTTTTATTAGTTAAAAAAGTTTCAAAAATCCAATAGATTTCGTTCCACTTCACAATTGTGTCCCACTTGTTGGTGATTCTTCACAAAAAATAAAAATTTTATATCTTTATGTTTGAAGCCTGAAATGTGGCAAAAGGTTGAAAAGTTCAAGGGGGTCGAATACTTTCGCAAGGCACTGTATATAAATTATGTCAGATCTAAGGTAAAAATCCACAAACCTATAGTCTGTACCAAATCAAATAAGGGCTAATTATTATATGGCGATTATGTCGCACAGCGAAGGTTAAGCAAAAAGGTGCCTATATTACAATAATCAAAATATTGATAATATAAATATATATATTGTAACATTGGGGGTTGTTTTAGCTTAAGGGTAGAGCTTACCAGTGAGCTGAGTCCACGCCAGATATGCAGTTTTAAGGGCTTGTAGGCCCACTTTTATTAAAGAAAGAAAAGTCCGATAACAGAAGACTTGCCCACACAGGGGTTTCAGCTTTCCACAGCAACATTGTAAGTAAAACCAAAAATACCAAGCCACCTGGCTCTCTTTAGCAGCACTGCTGCTCAGACTTATGCTTCAGCCCTCTCAGCTCTATAACAGAGTTCCTGTACACCCAGTACCTCAGCACTCCTTTCCAGCTTCCTCTTTCAGCCCACAAGCTTGGGCCCTCTGTCTGCTCTGACAGACCAACCTGTGCAGACATGCACACTTCTCCTTTGCTTGTTTGGACTCCTCGGGAGGGTGGAGCCCAGAACCATGGTCAGGTGTCTACAAATAGCCCAGCACACACCTGACCAGTCAGTATGCTGGTGGATCTCAAAACCTGGACCCAGGAATGGGGATTTCATCCCATCCGGATCACTACGAAATCCCCAGGCTCCAGATCCCAAAATAGATTTTAGTAAACAATGAGGAAACTGAAAAGCTAGTTTCCTCCCAAATAAGCAAATAAACTGGAGCCCCTCAACCTGCCTGGTTGAGAATCCTCTGTCCAAACACTGCTGGGGTACTTCACTACCACAATATACATACATATAAGTGAATAAGCACACACATATATATCTATATGAAATATAAAATATGTATATAAAAATGTATCACTAAATAAAAATGGACCCAAATATATCTTGAGAAAAGAAAATTATTTGTAAAAACATCATATAGTCAATAAACATTAAAAAATGGTTAAAAAATTAGAGTAAAAATGCAGTTAGACACTAAAAATTACAGAGGAAAGAGTTACTCCACGTTCATACCGCCATGTATGAGTGTATGCATGGTATATATCCATTTCAAATCTTTCTGGCTAATTGTCCTAACTTTATGGCTTCCTCCCCATGCTTTATTGTATTTTTCTATACCCCAGAATTTGAGTTATGAGGGGTCTTTGTTATGTTTTAGTGCAAAGTGCTTTGATACATTATGTTTAGGGAAGCCATTTATTATGTTTTGCACATGTTTCTGTATCCTTACTTTCAGGGCTCTCTTAGTTCTCCCGACATATTGCAAGTTGCAACTACACTGGAGTACATACACTACTCCCTCAGTGTGACAGCCTATAAAATCACAAATAGTATGTTTGGCATGTATTAGTGGCCACAAACACAGTTCTCTTTTTCTGAAACTTTTTTTTGTGACAACAGGCATAACAATTCCTGCAGGGATCCTTTTCCATCAAAAAACTTATATGCTGGTTTACAGTGGTGTGTGGACCTTACTGTGTCAAGCATATTTAAGTGATGCCTTGATTGTGAACAGGTGTGGCAATAATCAGGCCTGGGTGTGGCTAGAGAAAATTGAACTCAGGTGTGGACAACCACAGTTATAGTATGTTTTAACAAGGGGGGCAATCACTTTTTCACACAGGGCCATGATGGTTTGGATTTTTTTTCACCTTTAATAATAAACACCTTCATTTACAAATTGCATTTTGTGTTTACTTGTGTTGTCCTTGACTATTGTTTAAATTGGTTTGATGTTCTGAAACACTTAAGTGTGACAAACATGCAAAGGAACAGGAAATGAGGAAGGGGGCAAACACTTTTTCACACCACTGTAGGTGGTGGTTCCACTACTGATTTTACAATCAGATTCCTGATCATAGGTGCTCTTTTGTAAACAACGTTAGGGCGATCCGGTAAAATCTTTTTAAGATTCTTATCATTTTTTAGGATATGCCAATGACGTTGTATTAGTTTTGCTACATCTTTATGTTGGACATTATAGTCTAATATGAGACATGGTGCCTCTTGTTGAAACTTATTTTTAGGCTTATTTTATAGCATTGCTGTTCTATCCATCTCATTCTCATTCACATGTTGTATCTGATTGTTGATCTGTGAGTCGTCGTATCCTTTTGCTTTAAATCGTTCCCCAATTATTTTAGCTTGAGTCCTGTAGTCATCTTCTCTCGTGCAGTTCCTCTTAAGTCTTGTTAATTGTCCCTTAGGGATATTATACAGCCAAGGTTTAAAATGGCAGCTATCAATCGACAGATAGCTATTGGTGTCGACATTCTTGAAAAAAGTTTTCTATACTGATGTTTAAATCCAAAAAGTCCACAGCCTTCTCATCTATTTTCCATACCAAGGAGATATTGTTATCATTATTTAAGTTATTCAGGAAAAGTTCCAGGGCCTCTCTATACCCATTTCAAACTATAATTAGGTCATCAATATACCTTTTGTATAGGGTGAGTTCAGCAGGGGTGTCGGTATATATTGACTTTTCCTCCCATTCAGCCATAAAGGCATTTTCCACACCCAATGCAAATTTTGCACCCATTGCAATTCCTATCCATAAATATGAGCAATATAGAGGACAGGATAGAACACCCATATCACAATAAGGAGGAAAAAAAGTGGGACTTTAAAATGAAGCGGCTGAAGTGTGAGGGTCAGAAAAAGGTAATTTAATTGAATCCATAATATATGATACAAAGTAAATTCATATATATACATACATACATGTGCCATTGTTGGGCACAAAATGTGTTATATGAAGACATCAAGGTGTATGTAAAGACACATAAAGTCAAAAAACATATATGAACAGTAAATAGTATGTGGAGCAACAGCATAGCCTAAAAATGCCTCAGGGCGACATATCCGGTACCTGTGTTTGTAATCACATAATGTAAACATAAATGTACTGAATTAATATTAAAAATTAAAAGTAACGTCGGGCCGTAGTAATTATCACTGTAGCATCAAATGTAGCTCTACGCGTTTCGTGGATGTATTCTCCACTCATCAGGAGCAGATGCGACAGATACCTGTAAAATATATAGATATGGTAAACCACACTCTGTATAGAGGGGAATAGGTACAGTACATAGAGTGCTTTTCAAAAGAGATTGACTAAGCATATCTACCATCCCCGGCAGCGAACACAGCAAACAGCAACTGGTCCGTGGTGCGTCGGAGGCGCAGATCGCCCCCCCCGGGGCGCAGGCACATCACAACCTACATATATGTCTACACTTCATCCTCTAGTCTTCACTCGCATTGTTCTAACACTCTTCATACATTTTATTTTTATACACTCTCATTCCCATACACTATTTCTCATTCATCACGGAATTCTTTGTATATTTATTATTTTTTCACCTCACACACTTACAATCTCTTTTATTTCATTACATTTCTTTTACATGCTCACTTAACGCTCATGTACATACTTTGTTTTAGATACGCCTATTCTCCATATACCAGCACTGTTAGCACATGGAATTTATCTTCATACCCAGGCACCTGTTCACTATATCCGCCGCCCAAATATGCCGCCTCAGCTCCCGGGGGGGGCGATCTGCGCCTCCGACGCACCACGGACCAGTTGCTGTTTGCTGTGTTCGCTGCCGGGGATGGTAGATATGCTTAGTCAATCTCTTTTGAAAAGCACTCTATGTACTGTACCTATTCCCCTCTATACAGAGTGTGGTTTACCATATCTATATATTTTACAGGTATCTGTCGCATCTGCTCCTGATGAGTGGAGAATACATCCACGAAACGCGTAGAGCTACATTTGATGCTACAGTGATAATTACTACGGCCCGACGTTACTTTTAATTTTTAATATTAATTCAGTACATTTATGTTTACATTATGTGATTACAAACACAGGTACCGGATATGTCGCCCTGAGGCATTTTTAGGCTATGCTGTTGCTCCACATACTATTTACTGTTCATATATGTTTTTTGACTTTATGTGTCTTTACATACACCTTGATGTCTTCATATAACACATTTTGTGCCCAACAATGGCACATGTATGTATGTATATATATGAATTTACTTTGTATCATATATTATGGATTCAATTAAATTACCTTTTTCTGACCCTCACACTTCAGCCGCTTCATTTTAAAGTCCCACTTTTTTTCCTCCTTATTGTGCTAAATACCGGGATGGAGGCGCTAACCCGTGCCTCATTTAAAGTCCCAAACTGCTGTGCCTACTACTACAGGGATGGGAGCGGCTGGAGATTTGGATTAGTAGTGCTCCCCTGCTATCCATGTGTTAGGGTCATTCTTTAGATGTCCATATGCCCTACAGGGATATGTACATCGGGTATAGCCAAGAACGGACTTGGTTTATTGGTGTATGTTGACAACAAGTCTACTAAGTATTTTATATGACATCTCCGGTACAATTTCTATGGTTATACATGAATACTCATGTCCTTTTGAATTATGCATGTCTATGTCTCTGGTGGTGATCTGCATTTGGCTGCTGGTAGCGTTGGTGGCGTTGGCGGCCCCTTTTCCTCACCTATGGGAGCTGCGATGCACATTGTGGGCTCCTCCCCCTCCTCCCAGCACATATAATTTTTATGTCCGGGAGGTTCGGGTGGTTGTCCCTCCGTGCATCGGCGCCACGGTTTGCGCATTTTTTTTTTTTTTTTTTCGCGTCATCGCGCCGACGCCGCAGGTACCATCTACGTGACCCTGACGGGGGTGTTTGGACGGCGCCAATTGCTGGGCGGCTCCACCTGCTCTAGTGTTGGCGCCCCTCCCCCCCCCCCCTCGGTTCACACACGTGGTGCTGGCGGCTTGTATTTGGGCTTTCCCAGGTGAGGATGGCTGTTGACACAGCCGGTCTCCTCCTGTGGTTCCTGCACACCAGTTGATTTCTTACTGGGTGATGCTGGGTTTACAGCTATCGGGTAGGTTTAATTTGGCTCTGGATTCACTTTGGTTGTTTTTTTCTTTTTGTTTGCCCACCTTTGTTACATCATTTTTTATCACCTATACACTCACTTGTTTTACATCTTTACCCCTTCACTGCACTCACCTAGCACTCCCTCTGCTTTGGCTCATTTCACACCCCACACCCTCACCACACTGTTCATCCTTTTCATACCTCTGCAGGCACATCACAACCTACATATATGTCTACACTTCATCCTCTAGTCTTCACTCGCATTGTTCTAACACTCTTCATACATTTTATTTTTATACACTCTCATTCCCATACACTATTTCTCATTCATCACGGAATTCTTTGTATATTTATTATTTTTTCACCTCACACACTTACAATCTCTTTTATTTCATTACATTTCTTTTACATGCTCACTTAACGCTCATGTACATACTTTGTTTTAGATACGCCTATTCTCCATATACCAGCACTGTTAGCACATGGAATTTATCTTCATACCCAGGCACCTGTTCACTATATCCGCCGCCCAAATATGCCGCCTCAGCTCCCGGGGGGGGCGATCTGCGCCTCCGACGCACCACGGACCAGTTGCTGTTTGCTGTGTTCGCTGCCGGGGATGGTAGATATGCTTAGTCAATCTCTTTTGAAAAGCACTCTATGTACTGTACCTATTCCCCTCTATACAGAGTGTGGTTTACCATATCTATATATTTTACAGGTATCTGTCGCATCTGCTCCTGATGAGTGGAGAATACATCCACGAAACGCGTAGAGCTACATTTGATGCTACAGTGATAATTACTACGGCCCGACGTTACTTTTAATTTTTAATATTAATTCAGTACATTTATGTTTACATTATGTGATTACAAACACAGGTACCGGATATGTCGCCCTGAGGCATTTTTAGGCTATGCTGTTGCTCCACATACTATTTACTGTTCATATATGTTTTTTGACTTTATGTGTCTTTACATACACCTTGATGTCTTCATATAACACATTTTGTGCCCAACAATGGCACATGTATGTATGTATATATATGAATTTACTTTGTATCATATATTATGGATTCAATTAAATTACCTTTTTCTGACCCTCACACTTCAGCCGCTTCATTTTAAAGTCCCACTTTTTTTCCTCCTTATTGTGCTAAATACCGGGATGGTGGCGCTAACCCGTGCCTCATTTAAAGTCCCAAACTGCTGTGCCTACTACTACAGGGATGGGAGCGGCTGGAGATTTGGATTAGTAGTGCTCCCCTGCTATCCATGTGTTAGGGTCATTCTTTAGATGTCCATATGCCCTACAGGGATATGTACATCGGGTATAGCCAAGAACGGACTTGGTTTATTGGTGTATGTTGACAACAAGTCTACTAAGTATTTTATATGACATCTCCGGTACAATTTCTATGGTTATACATGAATACTCATGTCCTTTTGAATTATGCATGTCTATGTCTCTGGTGGTGATCTGCATTTGGCTGCTGGTAGCGTTGGTGGCGTTGGCGGCCCCTTTTCCTCACCTATGGGAGCTGCGATGCACATTGTGGGCTCCTCCCCCTCCTCCCTGCACATATAATTTTTATGTCCGGGAGGTTCGGGTGGTTGTCCCTCCGTGCATCGGCGCCACGGTTTGCGCATTTTTTTTTTTTCCGCGTCATCGCGCCGACGCCGCAGGTACCATCTACGTGACCCTGACGGGGGTGTTTGGACGGCGCCAATTGCTGGGCGGCTCCACCTGCTCTAGTGTTGGCGCCCCTCCCCCCCCCCCTCGGTTCACACACGTGGTGCTGGCGGCTTGTATTTGGGCTTTCCCAGGTGAGGATGGCTGTTGACACAGCCGGTCTCCTCCTGTGGTTCCTGCACACCAGTTGATTTCTTACTGGGTGATGCTGGGTTTACAGCTATCGGGTAGGTTTAATTTGGCTCTGGATTCACTTTGGTTGTTTTTTTCTTTTTGTTTGCCCACCTTTGTTACATCATTTTTTATCACCTATACACTCACTTGTTTTACATCTTTACCCCTTCACTGCACTCACCTAGCACTCCCTCTGCTTTGGCTCATTTCACACCCCACACCCTCACCACACTGTTCATCCTTTTCATACCTCTGCAGGCACATCACAACCTACATATATGTCTACACTTCATCCTCTAGTCTTCACTCGCATTGTTCTAACACTCTTCATACATTTTATTTTTATACACTCTCATTCCCATACACTATTTCTCATTCATCACGGAATTCTTTGTATATTTATTATTTTTTCACCTCACACACTTACAATCTCTTTTATTTCATTACATTTCTTTTACATGCTCACTTAACGCTCATGTACATACTTTGTTTTAGATACGCCTATTCTCCATATACCAGCACTGTTAGCACATGGAATTTATCTTCATACCCAGGCACCTGTTCACTATATCCGCCGCCCAAATATGCCGCCTCAGCTCCCGGGGGGGGCGATCTGCGCCTCCGACGCACCACGGACCAGTTGCTGTTTGCTGTGTTCGCTGCCGGGGATGGTAGATATGCTTAGTCAATCTCTTTTGAAAAGCACTCTATGTACTGTACCTATTCCCCTCTATACAGAGTGTGGTTTACCATATCTATATATTTTACAGGTATCTGTCGCATCTGCTCCTGATGAGTGGAGAATACATCCACGAAACGCGTAGAGCTACATTTGATGCTACAGTGATAATTACTACGGCCCGACGTTACTTTTAATTTTTAATATTAATTCAGTACATTTATGTTTACATTATGTGATTACAAACACAGGTACCGGATATGTCGCCCTGAGGCATTTTTAGGCTATGCTGTTGCTCCACATACTATTTACTGTTCATATATGTTTTTTGACTTTATGTGTCTTTACATACACCTTGATGTCTTCATATAACACATTTTGTGCCCAACAATGGCACATGTATGTATGTATATATATGAATTTACTTTGTATCATATATTATGGATTCAATTAAATTACCTTTTTCTGACCCTCACACTTCAGCCGCTTCATTTTAAAGTCCCACTTTTTTTCCTCCTTATTGTGCTAAATACCGGGATGGAGGCGCTAACCCGTGCCTCATTTAAAGTCCCAAACTGCTGTGCCAGAACACCCATATCAACCTATAATAGATTTGATCCAATCAGAGAACATCAAGATCAATATAATAATGATCAACGCCACTATCAGAACCAATATGACTACAATACATAGTGCTCTTATTTTTTAGACAGAGAGAGGAGAGATCACTCTCCGTGGAGACCACCACAAGAAAATCGATCTCTCAGGAGCAGACCCCAAGACGACAGAGTAAGAAACATTCCAGAAGGAAGAGAGGCCACAGAGCAGGAAAGAGACTCCAAGCGAAAAACAGAATAGTTGGAGAGAATGTTGTAAAATTGAGTGGTATATCTATCACATTCACATTTTTAATGTAAGAGTCCACCTGGGTACCTAATAAAATAGGATATTTGACCCTTAATATACTACACTATCGAAAATTTTTGTATTTTTTCCTTTCTCCTGCACTGAGGCATCTTGTTATTGGAATAAATTGGGACAGCTTAGTGGATTATCTTTTCCATTGGAGGAATACTTATGAGTCCATCTGCCATGTGTAGAAGTTAAAAGAGGGCCCAATAGACGATAGTGGAGACCTTTATGGCTTTTGGATGCAATTTTAAGGTGAGAGTTCTGGGAGATTTAAGCAATAAGAGGCAGTTTGTGGAATACTTATGGACATTTAATGTGTTTATGCCTACCCAACAAAACATATATTGGAGCCATCACTCTGTGAACTCAGCAGAAGCTTATTTTATTGACAAATATAATAATTATTCATAGGACAATGTGGTCCCTATTTAAATTTTTGTGTTAATTTCACATGTTTTATGAATATTTTGGACAATTTTTTGCACTTTTTGCACTCATATATTTATTATTGCACGCCACGAGGAGACACAGATTGAATATTTTTTTCTGATTTTAAATGCTGTTTATATATCTGTTATTCATCCATAGTGTTGTTATAGTGATTTTTAATTTTGTGCAAGATCACTTTATATAGATTTTACATGCCCCGCCCACTCCCATGCTGTCAGGGCCTAACTCATAAATTTGCCCCCATTGCCTAGGAGGGAGTTACATAACTGGAACTGTGTCCCAGGGTGGGAGTCTGCGCTGACATGGAGCTCATCAGAAAAGGAATATTGTGATGAGTGATTTATGTTCAACTTTCCATTTTCCTAATAGCTCCATGTCAACTATCTCTGGGAAATAACTAGATACTAGTGAGTGGGATGATGCTAATATCATTTTATTATGGCTGCTGGCCATAATCCACTGTAGTTAATACAGTAGTGAGTGACAAAAGTATGCATGAACGACCAGGTTACTACCTTGCATATTTTTTCTGGAGAAATTCTGCAGGCAGCCACCCATGATGTTGAAACGCTCCTTGTGGAGTGAGCTGTTTTGCCCTCAGGAGGTACCGACCCCTTATTTTTGTATTCCAGAGCGATCGTCTTCAAAAGTCAGGAGGTGATGACCCTGTTTGAGGCTCTGTAACCTTTATGTATTCTGTCAGGTATTAGATCTGATCTGACTTCAGAGGTAGCCTCAATGTAAATCCTTAATGTACTATTTCCTGACTTCGGTGAAACTTGATGGCCACCTTAGGGATGAAGTCTAGCAGGAAGGATGTTTTCAATGTTAAGTCTCGCAACAACACCCCTTGGCCAAACCTAGGTGAGGTCAGAAAGTTCAGGTCCCACTTGGAAAATGTGGGTGCTCCAGGGGGCCTTAACTTTACTATGGCCTTAAAAAACTGCATTATTAATCTGTTAGAGGCCCACTGAGTTCCCATGAAGGCTGATGTCAGTGCCTGGACTTGAACCTGGGACCTCAGCTGTGTCTGGCAATGACTCTGCTTGCTGAGCAACTGGGCCAGGACAGTTCCCCTGGCAATTCCTGTAATAATCCTGCCTTGAATCTTGCTTGTCTTGAACTCTTTGCTCCTCCCACAAACTCATGAACTTCCTGACTTAAACCATGTCTCCGTACTGCCTGTTTGCCAGATTATTATGCTCTCTCTAGCCAATATCACGCTCTTGTCTCTCCTGCTGCCAATTGTATCTACCATTCATTGCCGATCCTTTGGCTTATTCCACAACTACATTTCTACTTAATCCCAACCTGCAACCACTCATTACTGGCCTTTGGCATGTTTAATGACTATGCTTCTGCTTGATCCCTACCTGCTTATCTGCTACTGGATCCCAGCTTGTTCACCTCCCGGTGGGGCGATCCTAAGGACCATGACCTGGCACTAACATGCACCAAAACCCATCTTCACCATCAGGAGCTGTGAATACCAGTTAGTACTTAGACCCTGCACCCCAGGTGAACCCGTGTCATCCGCTAGGGTGACTTGTTCGTATACCTTTCCCGCTTGTTAGTGGGTGCTGCTCCACTGCTATAGCTACTGGCCTTCAAGCCTGACTCCAGACCATAACAGCTTATATGATTGAGACTTGGCTTTTAAATGTACTCACGCTCAAGTCCGTTCATAGACCTCCAGATATCCCTGAGGACGTGACGCACTCTGGGTTCTTACAGCTCAAATCCTTCCGATGCTGCAGATTCTGCTATAAACGCTGTTTGTGCAACACTTGCATGCTTTCATGAGGGTTTCCACAACTTCTGCAGAGCATTGCAGATTTAAGAATCTCTGCCTTTTAATTTCCCGAACACTTGTGTCAGCAGAGACCACTCATTGTTGTCCATTGCGGCCCTGGACTGATAGTCTGCCTGAAGATTGATGTGCCTGAGCAAATATACTGCCGAGAGAAGCAGATTCCCCTTGCCCCAGTTCATTATAGGTTCAACCTCCTTCAGAAGGGACCGACTCTGCACTCTGCCCTGTTTTTTTACATAGGCTACGGCTGTTGCGTTGTCCATCTTCAGGAGGACTGAGGGCCCACAGATTACCAAGGCAAAGGCTTGAGCTTGATATGCCGCCCTCAGTTCCAATTTGTTGAAAACAATCTTATTTGAAAGGTGAGGTCATCAGCTTTGAGTCCACTGGTCTTCGCAAACAGCCCTGTCTCGCTGGTGTCCGAGGTGATCACTATCCAAGATGTTGAAAGAAAAGAGTGGCACCTTAGGAGATTCCTCCTCTCTATCCACCAGACGAGACTTTGTCTCATTGACTATGTCAGGGAAGCAACTGATTCTATCGCTTCTTGCTGAAGAAGCGTTTCCACATACTGAAACAAAATCTCCCTCTTTGGGCTGCAGGAATGGAGAGTGGTTGGTAAGAAGTTTTTTGAGAAATTCCAAGAAGTTTCATGTCCTTATGGTAGATAGCACTCAGTGATCTTGACTGCTTTCCATCTATACTCGCCAATAATTGTGCAGCTCCTACAGGACTAGTATGGACGGGGAGACCATCACCCCACAAGGAGCATTCTAAGGCATGCAGAATCCTCTCCCTGGTCTATAGGCCCTCACTTCTTTCCCTCTTGCTCTAGTGGGAGTAAACTATCCCGGGTGATAAAACCAGACTTTCCCTAATCGCTGTGTTGAGCTTGCTGCCATATAAGGACTTTTGCACCAGCCTCGTTCAGATGATGGGTCTGCCATCCAAGGTCTTAGCCATAAGGTGCGCCATGCTGTGGCTGCTTGTAGGGTAGGCTCTAATTACATCAATAGCTGCCTCCACCATAAACCTGGCTGTCAGCCTTAGGTTGTTAAATGAGGCAATGATCTTGATTTTACCAAGATCGTTAGTAACAGCTGTCTTTGACTTGTCTATCAGACCTCCATGGACCTGGAAATCGCTGCAAGGGCCGCTGATGGTTTGCACACCCCTCCTGCTGTGTAGACCTTTTTAAGTCCAGCTTCTAAAAGAGACTGCATCATCCAGTGGCGACGTAACGTGCCTGGCCAAACGCATGAGGGCTGCATCAACCACAGGTGGGTTCTCCAGATGCCTGACAGCCTCCTTCTTGAAGGGGTACATCTTGACAAAGCGATTCTTGAGAAAATATTTTTTCTCTGCTTGCTTCCACTCATCTTTGATTATGTCTTCTATTTCATCCATGAAAATAGCGATGCTGTTTCTTCAGCAGTTCTTCCACTGTATCCTCCCACTGCAAGACCTCCCTGATGTCTTTCAAAAAAGGTTGTATTAGACTGTCGAACTGTTCATAATTTGTGTCCTCCTCTTTTCCAGATGAATCTCCCAAAGCCGACCTAGGCAGTGCCTGGAATGGAACCCCAGTATTTAACTGAGGTGTAGTCACATAGGATGAGGAAGGGGCTTGTTGATACGGCGGCTGTGGCTGCTCAGCAAATGATTTTAGCATATCTTTGAATGCTTTCATCATAAGAGGAACCATTTCCCCCTTCCCTATCCTTGATCACATATATAAAGCAGGTTTCGCAAATCGTTTTCCCTAGAAGCAACTCATTCGGACAAACCCAGCCAAACGGCAATCCAAAAAAACAGCAGCAGGGACAACACACAGCTGAAGCATTTAGCAGGCATTATATGCAGAAGGACCCACACAGCCGGTTCTTTAATCCAGTGAGGTAGGAGACTGCACCAGGTCCTGACAACACAGAGGAAAGGAACAAGGTCCTGGGTGGTGGAGGTCAAAATGATGACTTATGGTCCTGATAGCATGGGGGTGGGCAGGGCACACACGGAGGTGGCTGACATGGAGCTGTCAGGAAATTAAAAATTCTTGGGTGCAATCTCTGATGTAGATGATTTTAGGAATTACATGCAGTTTTTGGTCACTGATCAAAAACCACCTACAGTATCTCACAAAAATGAAACACCGCTCACATTTTTGTCAATATTTTATTATATATTGCTACAATGTAAAGTAGTGAGTGTACAGCTTGTATAACAGTGTAAAATTGATGTTCCCTCAAAATAACTAAAAAATAACACACGACCATTAATGTCTAAACCGCTGGCAACAAAAGTGAGTACACCCCTAAGTGAAAATGTCCAAATTGGGCCCAAAGTCAGTGGTGTACTAAGTAGGGAGCGGGCCGCCCTTGGTGCCACACACTGGGGGGTGCCCCCCCCCCTCTGTGACTGAAGCAGAGACAGCGGGCGGGTTAAAGTAGCCGTACCGCGGTGACAGGCACACGGTGAGCCTGAGGCGAGGCGAGATGTAGTGGCGCTTTGCAGGGGGGTGTGCGAATGTGCGAGTGACACCCATCGGTACACCCGGGACTCGCAAATCTGCCTCTCCTCCTCCTTTATGTCTACACAGGCCCTATGTAGGGAGGTGTATGTCCCACGCCGATAATCAGATTCTGAGGTACAGTATGGGTCTGAAGGGGTCTGTATTGTAGGGGAGTCTGTACTGTAGGGGGGGTCTGTATTGTAGGGGGGTCTGCACTGTAAGGGGGGTCTGTATTGTAGGGGGTATGCATTGTAGGGGGGGTCTGTATTGTAGGGGGTCTGTACTGTAGGGGGGGTCTGCACCATAGGGGAGTCTGCACCGTAGGGGGGTCTGCACTGTAGGGGGGTCTGTACTGAATGGGGGGGTCTGCACTTTACAGGGTCTGTGTAACATATAGGGGTCCAGAACTATTAGGGGGTGTCTGTGTTACATACAGGGGTCCAGAGCTGTGTAATGTAAAGGGGTCCAGAGGTGCAGGGTGCTGTGTAATGTAAAGGGGTCCAGAGGTGCATGGTACTGTGTAATGTAAAGGGGTCCGGAGGTGCAGGATACTGTGTAATGTAAAGGGGTCCAGAGGTGCAGGGTGCTGTGTAATGTAAAGGGGTCCCTGCCCAAAAGTGTCAATATTTTGTGTGACCACCATTATTTTCCAGCACTGCCTTAACCCTCTTGGGCATGGAGTTCACCAGAGCTTCACAGGTTGCCACTGGAGTCCTCTTCCCCTCCTCCATGACGACATCACGGAGCTAGTGGATGTTAGAGACCTTGCGCTCCTCTACCTTTAATTTGAGGATCCCTGACAGATGCTCAATAGGGTTTAGGTTTGGAGACATGCTTGGCCAGTCCATCACCTTTACCCTCAGCTTCCATGGCAAGGCAGTGGTCATCTTGGAGGTGTGTTTGGGGTAGTTATCATGTTGGAATACTGCCCTGCGGCCCAGTCTCCAAAGGGAGGGGATCATGCTCTGCTTCAGTTTGTCACAGTACATGTCGGCATTGGTGGTTCCCTCAATGAACTGTAGCTCCCAAGTGCCGACAGCACTCATGCAGCCCAGGATCCTGACACTCCCACCAGCATGCCTGACTGTAAGCAAGACACACTTGTCTTTGTACTCCTGACCTGGTTGCAGCGTTGCCAACAGCCGTATATTCACGGGCAGCCCGTGAATTTCACCCAATTATTGGGGCGCCCGTGAATGTCCGTTAGGGGCAGTCGGTGCCCGTAAAAAAGATGGCTGCGGGCCGGCCATGCAACTGCTCATGCGTCATTCAGAAGCCTGCAGGACTCGGGAAAGATCGTAAACGCTTGACTGGGCGGTGCATGAGCAGTAAAGTAATGTCGCCGCCTGGCGCCTTTTGTAAATGGAAGCCGCCATTCATTCTCGGCGGTTCAGCACAGGGGGAGCGCAACAGTGCAGAGAGGAGCCACCTCCTGCCCGCAGCCTCTGACCATCTCTTGCCCGCAGCCTAGATCTGCCCATCTCCTGCCCGCAGCCTGGCTCTGACCATCACCTGCCCGCAGCCTAGATCTGACCATCTCCTGCCCACAGCCTCTGACCATCTCCTGCCCACAGCCTCTGACCATCTCCTGCCCGCAGTCTCTGACTATCTTCTGTACCATGTCCGCGGCCTCTGACCATCTCCTGTTCCTGTCCGCAGCCTCTGACCATCCCCTGTACCATGTCTGCAGCTTCTGACCATCTCCTGTTCCTGTCCGCAGCCTCTGACCATCTCCTGTTCCTGTCCACAGCCTCTGACCATCTCCTGTACCCTGTCTGCAGCCTCTGACCATCTCCTGTACCATGTCCGCAGCCTCTGACCATCTCCTACACCATGTCTGCAGCCTCTGACCATCTCCTGTTCCCGTCCGAAGCCTCTGACCATCTCCTGTTCATGTCTTCAGCCTCTGACCATCTCCTGTTCCTGTCTGCAGCCTCTGACCATCTGCTGTTCCTGTCTGCAGCCTCTGACTATTTCCTGTACCATGTCAGCAGCCTCTGACTATTTCCTACATCATGTATGCAGTCTCTGGGGGGGAGTCTGGAGAGGAGTCATGAGTGGGAGCGCCGCCGGGATCATGGGGGTCACGGTAGAAGTCAGACGTGTGTGGACTGTGGAGAGGAGACCATTAGGAAAACCAGAGCCGCCAAGCTGGAGCCATCCGACTGAGCCCTGCACAATGCATCTGAGGGGACGTCAGTGACAGTGCCGCCAGACCAGTCTGGGGGGGGGCTTTCTGATGTAAGGGGAGTCAATACAATAATGTAAGGGACACTGATATAAAGGTTCCCCTCTATATTAGTAACTCCCCTTACCTTAGTGTATTCACTCTGCAGAAGGTGGTCTCTAGTCACCAGAGTGCCCCCCACATCAGAGTTTCTGGCATTCCCCTTTACATCAGAGTCTGCAGGATTGCCCCTTACAGTGAAAGGGCAATGCTGCAGACCCTGATGTAAGTGGGAACTCTGATGTAAAGGGAATGAAGTGGACTCTGATATAAGGTGGTCTCTGGTCACCAGAGCCCCCTCTACATCAGAGTTTCCCCTTAGATCATGATTTGCAGCGTTCCTCTTTACATAAGAGTTTAGTTTCACTGTAAGGGGGAATCCTGCACACTCTGATGTAAGGGGGAACTCTGTGCTAGCTGGGTTATAGTAACCTGACCTTCATGTCAATGCAGAAATAAGTTTTTTTTACTTTTGTTAAACTTAAACACATTGCTAATAGCACTAGATATATGTTTATAGTTTAAATATTGATAAACTGTAATTTTATGTACTTTTTTGCAGTGCCAATAAAAAATTGATGATGTTTGTAAATTTTTACCATCCCACCAGTAAATTTTGCTTCGGAGGGTTGGCAACTCTGCCTGGTTGCTGCCACACATGCTTGACACCATTTGAACCAACTAAGTTTATCTTGGTCTCATCAGACCACAGGACATGGTTCCAGTAATCCATGGCGTTAGTCTGCTTGTCTTCAACAAACTGTTTGCGGGCTATCTTGTGCATCATCTTTAGAAGAGACTTCCTTCTGGGATGACAGCCATGCAGACCAATTCGATGCAGTGTGCAGCGTATGGTCTGAGCATTGACTGACATGCTGACCACCCACCCCTTCAATCTCTGCAGCAATGACAAACCTCTGGATATGACACTGAGCACATGCACCAAATTTAACACAACTGCTCCCCATTCACACCTGAGAACTTTTAACACTAACGAGTCACATGACATTGGGTGGGCAAAATGGCTAATGGCCAGTGGTTTAGACATTAATGGTTCTGTGTTGAGTTATTTTGAGGGGGCAGCAAATTTACAGCATTATACAAACTGTGCACTCACTATTTTACATTGTAGCAAAGTGTCATTTTTTCAGTGTTGTCATATGAAAAGATATAATAAAATATTTTCAAAAATGTGAGGGGTGTACTAATTTTTGTGATCTATAGTACATAAGTGAAGTTACATGAAACTAAGTGTGCAGGGTCTCGGTCTCAGGCATCAGATATCCCTTCCAGTTTGTAATCTTGAAGAATGCATACAACTGTTAAAAGCATCTCAAAGTTCTTTAATATTCTGCATAATAAAAAATGCAAAACGGTAGGAAGATTTCTGCAACTCACACTACTATATCAAAACCTTTGCTCTTTTTTAACAAGACAATGTGCTCCCTCTAGTGGCCTTGTAAAGCAGAACAGTCTAGTGTAACATTTTCAGCCTATGGATGACATTATAAAAATGGGGCAAGTCAAAAACTGGGAAGGCATTTTTTTTATATTTGAATGTTTTTACCTTGAATGGTACATTTTTTTCAAAATTGCACTTATTCATTTGTAAAAAAAAAAAAGCACATCAAAATCGTATTTTAGTATGTATTCTTTTCAAATTGTTCCTATTTTTTTTGTAATCAATCCATTGATAGAATCGATATAACTTGCTCAGGTTATTATTAGCTCTGTTGTACAGGGACTGCAAGAGGCTGGTATCAGATCAAATTCAGGACCTTGCACTGCTTGTGTAGCGCCAATCCTGAAAGATCTGCTGGTTACATTTTGGGTCCTCTGTCTTCTGCCTCGAATCCAAGAACAAACTCTGACACCTGGTTAAATGGAGAGGCCTCTGCAACCACCATAGACACAATTGGAAAATACCCTGCACCTGGCTGTATGTTACTATAGTAAAGACACACACACCCGTTTAGTGATAAGCAAGTTGGTATATTGAAGTCACTTAAAATAAAGACATTCTGAGATAACATATTATCACCCAAGTAGATAAAACATAGTCAGCTATACAGAATGAAACTATACCCAAGTAAAGCGTAATCAGTTCTTTGACTTTAAATAGAGTCAATGAGTGAAATGGCAAATAAGTAACATGAATAACTGTTACAACAGTACAACGTAATAACTACACTGTCTTAGAGTGACCTTTAAGGAAAAGAGGAAGGGGGGGGGCGGCGGAGGGGAACCAAAGTGTGGTACTTCTTTAAAACAAAGTAAACGGGCAAAGGTTAGGGGCAACGATAGTTAGGAGTAGCCTTTGGTCCTTACACTTCAGCCGGGTAAGACGCTGGAGCTCTTTGAGGCAGTCTGTAAGGCCTGCATGCAGTGTTAGAGATAATATGTGACTGACTGTGTAGATCCTGGAGGCTCAGACTTTGATGACAGCAACAAATAGTGACAGTGACAGATAATGGCCACAAGAGTCACTCACCAATCCCAGTGACACAGCGACAACGGTTCCTCCGAACAGATGTCCTCTTATTCCCGGTTGCCCGTAGTGACACCTGCAACTGCCACTGCAGGGGCGGTATACTCACAGCCACTCTGTCCCCTGGCTCACCGGTCACAGCGTGGTGTCCTGGTCTCTCTCCCTTGCAGCAATGGCTCCTCTCTCTCTGGCTGATGATGCTGGGCACAATCGCTCTCTTCTCACTCTCAATCGTGTTCCTCAGCACTATCCTCTCTCTCCTCTCTCGCTGGCTCTACTCCAGGGGCTGTTATGGCTTGGGTTCTCTCCCTTCCAAACCACCTTAGCTTCCTCTCACACTTATCTCCACACTCCTCTCCAAAAATTATTTTCTCCCAGGCTCCTGGCTGTGCTCTTTCCCCTCCAGCAGTGCCTGCTGAAAACCATAGTTTTGCCTTGGGCTAAAGCAATGGCCCCCTGTCTTTGGGGACTACATGTCCCATGATCCCCCTCAGCCTCCTGCAATTGGTTCCTCCCTTCCGCCAATACTGAATGAGGGGGAGGAATCAGAATAAACCGTGGCACCTCATCAGCGTGGCTCTGTCTTCCTGTACTGCTGACAGGAGAAAGAGAGGGGCCGAGCAGGGGGGGACGACAACACACAGAGCGAGCAGCAGACGAGAGAGACAAACATGCCGCAGCTGCACTCTCCCTGTTTCCCTGCATGTTGTTCCAGTTTTCTGCTGTAGCTTCAACCGAGTGGGGAGGGGAAGCTTTCCCAAACAGAAACCTTATGTAGGCTTGATTAGAAGAGTCTCTTAACTTGAGGTAAGCGACAGCTGCTATTGCCTCTGAGAAGATATGAAGCTCCTTCCTCTGACTTGTGGCAAGGAAGACAGAGGTGTAGCAGCATGGTATATGGATTCCACCTAAGGCATTTAGAGATTGTTTCCAGGACTCCCACTTTGAAAGCTGGTCTATCATTAGTGGAGCATCCCAATCTTTAATAGTCTCTGAGAACTGTCTAAGTAAGGATCTACCTTGTATGGTGATGGGAGCTACAAATCCCATTGTATCGTATAAGCTGTTCACTACTGACAGAACACCACGTTTGGTAAATGGCTTGTCTGCAGAGCTGACTTGAAAGCTGAAGGTATCCTTTAATAAGTCCCACCGTAGGCCCAGACTTTTCTGTACAGGTTTAATATGGATACAGCCTGTTCACGATTGGTTGGGAGTTTAACCCTTGCAGCACGAAGAGGTAATGGTGCAATCTAGCTGTTAGACTCATCCGAGAAGAACTCTTTGTCCATTATTTTAATGAACTCTCTGTCTTCGACTGACAAGGCTATTTTGTTGTCATCGCTTGTAGTACAAAACACTGTGGTACATAGGTTGTCATCACAAAGGTTAGGAGTCATATCAGGTACTTGGATGATGTCAAGAGGCTTCTCTTTTACTTCGTAATGGCGAGAGCACTGTTTTAAGTGAGATGCACGTCCGTTTCCTAACATGTACGTTTTGAAGGAGTGAACCTCGGATGACGTACGCATTCTATCCAAGCATACGTCGCCCACAATTACCCAGTCTAGATCTTTTTTTTTTTGCGTAAGGGGTATCATGAGGTCCATTGCACTCCTTGCGTACTTTGTGTACTCTTAGAATGTCTCTTCCTAGCAAGATCAAGGTTTCAGCATTCATGTCAATTGCAGGAATTTCAATAACAAGATGCCTTAAGTGAGGATGGTGATATGCAGCCTCTGGAGTAGGAATTTCTTCCCTTTCGTCTGGTATCTGGTCACACTCGACTAATGTTGGAAGGGGTATGCCCTCTCCCTTACAGATATGCGAGACCATGAACCCATCGGCCCCTAGGTCATATACAGATAGATCAGTCCAGAGAATACACAGGGGCGCGCCAAGATCAAACACAGGCAGGGTCCAGGTACAAGCCGAAGGTCAAGCTGGGAGATCAGGAAGCAGAAGCAGAGTCCAGGAGCAGGCCAAGGGTCAGGCTAGGAGATCAGGAAGCAAGGTCAAGGTAAGCCGGGTCACAACGGGTATCTCAGATCAGGAAGCAAGGTCAAGGTACACAAGGGAGCTGAGGAGATAATCCAGCAATATCCTGTGGTTACAGGCCGGCGTAAATAGGACCACTGGCGCCAGCATCTGTCACGCCAGTTGTGCACAGTTGCGCTTACTCGTGCACGTCTTGGGACCCTCCGTAGGCATCCATGAGTGTTCTGGGTGGCATTGCCAGCACTTTGACAGCCATGTCCCTGACATCTAAGCCTTCTCCACAGACCTCTTTGCATGAAGAAGAAACATTAGCTGTGGCTGGAGCATGACTTTGTTGCTCCCCGTCATGACTTAAGACAGGGCTGGAGGTAGGAGGCTGCTGTGAATTGTCTGAGGGTTTGCCTGGATGCATAACTATAACATGTCCGTCGCTACTGCATTCTGTGCACTTGATGACAACTTTACAGTCTTTAGAAAAATGTCCATAACAAGCACAGCACCTGCAGCATATTCCAAGTTTCTGAAGAATCTCCCTGTGCTCTTGTAGCGTCTTTGCCCTAAGCCCACGACTAGGGATGAGCCGAACACCCCCCGGTTCGGTTCGCACCAGAACTTTCGAACGGACCCCAAATTCGAACGAACTTTAGAACCCCATTGAAGTCTATGGGACTCGAACGTTCGAAATTAAAAGTGCTAATTTTAACGGCTAATATGCAAGATACTGTCCTAAAAAGGGTTTGAGGACCTGGCTCCTGCCCCAGGGGACATGGGTCAATGCCTAAAATGTTTTTAAAAATGGCCGTTTTGGCGGGAGCACTGATTTTAATGACGATTAAAGTGAAAAAAAAAGTGAAATATTCCTTTAAATATGGTGCCTGGGGGGTGCCACGTGTTTCCCGTGTTTAGAACAGTCCCTGCACAAAATTACATTAAACGGAAATAACACCATTTAAAACTGCTTGCGGTTTTAATGTTATATCTGGTTCCTGCAATATGGTTGAAAATCATTGAGAAAAATGGCATGGGTAGCCCTCCCTGCCCATTACCAGCCTATTTGGGTCTTGTACGCATATTAAGGGGAACCCTGTACCCATATTAAAAAAAGGAAATGCGTGTGGCCCCCAGGCCCTATATACTCAGAACAGCAGTATACAGGTGGTGCAAACAAGACAGGGACTGTGTAGGTTTGTTGTGTTAAGTTGAATCTGTTTGTAATTTTCAACTGGTACATTTTTAAAGTGTAGCTCCAGTCAAATAAACTATTTTTAAGCTTTTTGGAAAACATAGGGAAGGGTTATCACCCCTGTATAATTTGTTTTGTCGTCCATCTTTTTTCATCACACTTGCTGTTGTCTCCTTCCGTTTGCAAGTAGGAGATGTTTGTAAATTGGATGTTTGAAAGTAGGGGCCTGCCCTATATGCTCTGCAGAAATGGCGGAACAAGGTGTTGGTTTTGCCACAACATTGTAAGCCCTCAAAGTGACTCTTGGTGGGCGCTGGAGCGCCCTGCTGTGAACGATTATATCAAGAATTGTAATTACATGCCATTGTTGAACAGTGGTAGAAAAATTGACCTTTGGTGGTTGTGGTGCTGGTGCCACAACACTATAAGTCCTCACCGTTACTCTGGGTGGGCACAGGAAGGGGCCCTCCTGTGAAATATTATATCAAGAATTGTAATTACATGTCCCTGTTAAACAGGGGCAGAAAAATTTGGCCTTAGGCACTGCTGCTGGTGCCACCACACTGCAACCTCTCCCATATACTCTAGTTTTATTGCAGGAATTAGCCCTGCTGCAAAGCATTGCATCAAAAATTGTACTTAAACGCCCCTGTTAAACAGGGGCAGAAAAATTGGGCCTTAGGCACTGGTGCTGGTGTCACCACACTGCAACCTCTTCCATATACTCTAGTTTTATTGCAGGAATTAGCCCTGCTGCAAAGCATTGCATCAAAAATTGTAATTAAACGCCCCTCTTAAACAGGGGCAGAAAAATTGGGCCTTAGGCACTGGTGCTGGTGCCACCACACTGCAACCTCTCCCATATACTCTAGTTTTATTGCAGGAATTAGCCCTGCTGCAAAGCATTGCATCAAAAATTGTAATTAAACGCCCCTGTTAAACAGGGGCAGAAAAATTGGGCCTTAGGCACTGGTGCTGGTGCCACCACACTGCAACCTCTTCCATATACTCTAGTTTTATTGCAGGAATTAGCCCTGCTGCAAAGCATTGCATCAAAAATTGTAATTAAACGCCCCTGTTAAACAGGGGCAGAAAAATTGGGCCTTAGGCACTGGTGATGGTGCCACCACACTGCAACCTCTTCCATATACTCTAGTTTTATTGCAGGAATTAGCCCTGCTGCAAAGCATTGCATCAAAAATTGTACTTAAACGCCCCTGTTAAACAGGGGCAGAAAAATTGGGCCTTAGGCACTGGTGCTGGTGCCACCACACTGCAACCTCTTCCATATACTCTAGTTTTATTGCAGGAATTAGCCCTGCTGCAAAGCATGGCATCAAAAATTGTAATTAAACGCCCCTGTTAAACAGGGGCATAAAAATTGGGCCTTAGGCACTGGTGCTGGTGCCACCACACTGCAACCTCTTCCATATACTCTAGTTTTCTTGCAGGAATTAGCCCTGCTGCAAAGCATTGCATCAAAAATTGTAATTAAACGCCCCTGTTAAACAGGGGCAGAAAAATTGGGCCTTAGGCACTGGTGCTGGTGCCACCACACTGCAACCTCTCCCATATACTCTTATTTGATTGCAGGAATTAGCCCTGCTGCAAAGCATTGCATCAAAAATTGTACTTAAACGCCCCTCTTAAACAGGGGCAGAAAAATTGTGCTGATGGCATCAACCAGAACCAGAAATGTTCTTCCAACATATCAGCGGAGGAGGAAGAGGATAGACAATCAACATAACAGGACAGTCACTCAGCATCAGCATAGGCAGTCTTGAAGGGATGTGATATTTCAAAAAAAATTATTCTGTTACATCAGCTTCAGGTGCTTGGTAGCTGTGGGTGATCCAAGACTGATTGATCTTCATGAAGGTCAGTCGATCAACTGATTCGGTGGACAGGCGCACCCTGTGATCGGTAACAAAGCCACCAGCAGCACTGAAGGTGCGTTCCGAAAGAACGCTGGATGCAGGACAGGCCAGTAGCTCAATTGCATACAGTGCAAGCTCTGGCCAGTGATCAATCCTCAAGACCCAGTAAGCCAGAGGATTTTCGGTGGGAAAGGTGTCCAAGTCTGACCTTGCCCCTAGGTATTCCTGCACCATGTAAATCAGACGCTGGCGATGGGTGCTGGAACCGATCATACCTTGGGGCTGCGGACTAAAAAATTGTCTGAAAGCATCAGTCAGACGGCCACCTTCTCCACCGCTCCTTCTGACCGATGCCTCAGCAACACGTTGTCCAGGACCAAGAGTTTGTAACCTCCCAGTCTCTGGGAACGCGTTGCACAGACCTTTCTGCAAGGCCTCCCGGAGATGTCTCATCCTCTGCTCCCTCTGCGATGGCAAGATAAGGTCGGCAACCTTACCCTTGTACCGTGGATCAAGGAGAGTGGCCAGCCAGTAATGGTCCCTCTCCTTGATCCGAAGAATACGAGGATCCTTCCGCAGGCTTTGCAGGATCAGGGAGGCCATGCAGCGTAGGTTAGCTGAGGCATTCGGTCCGGAGTCCTCTGGGTCACTAAGGACAACATGATCCGCAGCTACCTCCTCCCAGCCACGTACAAGTCCACGTGTTTCTTGGGACTGTAAATCATCCCTACAAGACTGCTGCTGCTGCTGAGTGCCAGCCTCCACCTCCATGCTGACACAATCATCCTCCTCCTCCTCTTCCTCCTCCTCTTCCTGTGTGATGAGTGGCACAGCAGGAACACTGTCTGGATAAAGGGGGCCTTGAGAGGTAAGGAAGTCCTCCTCTTCCTGCCTCTGTTCTGCCTCAAGTGCCCTGTCCATTATTCCATGCAGCGTATGCTCCAAGAGGTGGACAAGAGGTACAGTGTCACTGATGCATGCACTGTCACTGCTCACCATCCTTGTGGCCTCCTCAAACAGTGACAGGACAGTGCATGCATCCCTGATCATGCCCCACTGGCGTGGTGACAAAAAACCGAGCTCCCCTGACCCTGTCCTGGTGCCGTAGTCGCACAGGTACTCATTGATGGCCCTCTGCTGCGTGTGCAGCTGCTGCAGCATGGCCAACGTTGAGTTCCATCTGGTGGGCATGTCACATATAAGCCGGTTTTTGGCGGAACAACCTCCAACACTACTGCACCTTGTCCTGCATCCTTCCCAGCTGCCAGAAGAGTGACCCAATGGGCCGTGAAAGACAGGTAACGTCCCTGTCCATGCCTGCTGGACCATGAGTCAGCGGTAATATGCACCTTACCGCTGACCGCCCTGTCCAGCGAGGCAAGGACATTGCCTTCCACATGCCGGTAGAAAGCCGGAATCGCCTTCCGTGAGAAAAAGTGGTGTTTGGGGACCTGCCACTGAGGAACCGCACATTGTACAAACTCACGGAAGGGGGCCGAGTCTACCAACTGAAAAGGCAGCAGTTGAAGTTCTAGCAATTTAGCCAAGCTAGCATTCAACCGCTGGGCATGTGGATGGCTGGGAGTGAACTTCTTTCGCCGGTCCAGCAGCTGGGGCAGGGACATTTGCCTGCTATAATCGGACGTGGGTGTACCGCTAGCAGAGTTCCCGGAAGCACTTGGCTGTGACACACCTAATTCTACACCTTCATTCCTCTCAGAGCAGGTTTCAGAGAGGACTGAAGGTCTAGTGGGGTTGGAGATGCCAGCTGATGAGGAGCAAGGAGAGGTCCGCTTTGTTCTTTGGTGTGGGTCTTTGAGGTACGCTTGCCAACGAGCTGCATGGCAGGTCAACATATGTCTGGTCAAGCATGTGGTGCCCAAGCTACTGATGTTTTGGCCACGCGAGATACGCTTGAGACATATGTTGCAAATAGCAGCGGTGCGATCTGATGCACTCGTCTCAAAGAAGGCCCACACCAAAAAACTTTTAGAATAACGTGCAGAGGCAGCGCCCTGCACATGCGGAGCTCTGCGGTGTGATTCAGTCGGTGTGCTGCCCCTAAGCTGGCCCCCGGAGGGCATCCTGCCTCGTTGGACATGTGCCTCCTCCTCTCTCCTTCCAGGCACCCACGTGGAGTCAGTGCCCTCATCATCCCCTCCCTCTTCATCGCTGTAGCAAACCTGGCAGTATGCTGCAGCTTGTGGAACATGACTGCCAGATTGCTGTCCTTCTTGAGCATCCCCTCTCTCTGCGCTCACGCTACTGCCTTCCTCTAGCTGAGTGTCATCATCAGAGCCCACAAAACACTGGGCATTCTCCTGGAGCATGTACCCAACACTGTGCTCAAAGAGTTCAGGAGACTCCTCAGGAGGACGTGGTGGGTCTAGGGAAGGAGTCACTGATGATGACATTGAGAGGAGGGAAGACGATGCGTTGGCAGCTGCTTTGCTAGTACCCTGAGACTGGGTGAGAGAGGATGAGGAGGATGAAGAGGGCTTGGTCATCCACTCTACCAAGTCATTGGCATGTTGCGGCTCAACATGTCCAGCTGCCGAAAAGAAGGGCAAGCGTGTCCCATGGCCACGTGCTGATGACAATGCACCGCGTCCACGACCAGCACTGTTGTCTCTAGACACAGAGCCTGCTTGCCCTCTTTTATCGGCTCGCGCCTGTCTGCCTCTCCTTGCTGGCCTTCCAGACATGGTAATGGCCTGAAGGAAGTTGGGTAAAAAAGCAGTTGGGTAGTGTATATTGTGCTAGAGGCACACAACACCCACTAACTCCTGCAGATGCCTTTATTATAGAACACCAGAGATAAAGGGGTATATACAGATGTATACTGTGCTGTGCTGGAGGCACACACAACTTCCAATAACTCCTGCAGATGGCAAGTGGTCTCAAATAGAGAAGAGCTATGTAGGTGGATATAGCGGTATGTACTGGGTACAGAGCACGCAGACAGCACGCACTAGCTCCTAACACTACTGACTGCAAGCTCTATTATAAAAGATAGATCACTAGCTATATAGGTGAGGTGAATATAGCGGTGTATACTGCGGTCAGGGCACGCAGACAACAACCACTACACAACAGCAAGATCGAAAATCGGCCGAAAACGATCGGTGTGTACTGTGTTGAAGGTACACAGAACACCCACTGCTTCAGACGCCAACACACTACACAAGGCCGCCGCGCTGGCGGCCTTATATAGTGTGGGGCGTGCACTACACAGCCTGAGCTATGATTGGCCACAGGCATCCTGCCTGTGGCCAATCATGGCTCTCCTCGCTGCTGGCGCTGCGATTGGCCAAGCATGCGGGGTCACAGTGCATGCTTGGCCAATCATGAGCCAGCAATGCACTGCGCCATCGCAGTGCATTGTGGGCCGTGAGCGCCACACGAATTTGGCGCGAACGGACCAAAATGTTCGGACTTCGCCGAACAGCCGATGTTCGAGTCGAACGTATGTTCGACTCGAACACGAAGCTCATCCCTACCCACGACATTTCTTTAGGGCGTGATGCTTCTGGTGAATAGGGCACTGACAATTAGGGTCTTTATCTCTGTCACTCGAACCGCTCTGGTGAGCAGGAGAGGCTACGGGTGGTGAGATGTCTGTCCTTTTAACAGAGATTGCTCTATTAAAGTCTCTACGTTTAGCTGCTATGCTATCATACCTTGATAAAGATGATGATGATGAAGTAGAAGAGTTGGGTTCACTGAAGCATAAATCGTTTCTCATCCAAGGCTTGATCACTGATGAACCTG
This sequence comes from Lithobates pipiens, assembly GCF_037356315.1. NCBI lineage: Eukaryota > Metazoa > Chordata > Amphibia > Anura > Ranidae > Lithobates > Lithobates pipiens. The sequence continues at coordinate 489,704,523 of NW_027507758.1, forward strand.
CAAAAATATGCAAATGGAGGAAAAGATACGTTATAGTCTCTTTTGTACCTTGAGCCTTGTGCCCATTTCTCTTGCAGGCCATATGGCAGTATAGACACCACTGGATTGACACCATGAGCAGGGTCCAGGAAGCTTAGTCCAGGTAGATGTGAGTCTGTCTTTGCCAACTCCAGCTCCATGAGAAGATCACTTAGATCTTGGAGCTTGCAATAGTCTTTGTTCCCTATTTTTTGGGAAGTTTTTTTTGGGCAAGTCTCTTGAATAGAGCGCTTTCTATGGCTTCAGAGCTAACATAGGCTTGCTCAAGTCTTGCCCATGCAGCAACAAGACCTGCATCTGGGTGGTCAACATGCACTGTTCTCAGTCTTTTAACATGATCTGCAGATTCTGGCCCCAGCCACTTTACTACCAAGGAGGAACTTGATTTGCTCATAAGGTTCAGATCAGCAATAGCAGCTTTGAAGGTTGATCTCCAGGCCCTGTAGCTCTCTGGACAGTCATCAAACATTGAGAGGGTAGTGTTAATGAGCTTGCAGCGTACCATATATCTGGAAAAGTCATTCAAATCTGATCTCTCACTCTTCGGTGCCAAAGTAACTTGTGGAACCTCTCGAGTGTGAAAGTTCTCTGGTGAATTAGGGTGAGGCTTACCAGGATGAAATGATGTTACAAGAGCGTTTAACTGTGGTGTAGTCACTAAGGCTTGTGCTCGCTGATGTTTGAGCTGCGGCTTGTCACTGGAAGTCACCTTGTTGTCAGCAAGAGGTGATGCAGTTTTCTGCATCGATGCACTTTTGTTGTAGACTTGAAGAGGCTTAGGCATTTGGAGCTGAGAGGTCTTTGTGTTGAGAGTCCAAACAGTGTTGTCAGAAAGACGTACAGGAGATAATATATATAATATCATTACAAACATTATGCTTTAGTACATATTACAGGGGGTGTTTTATGTGGCACTACCTAGATAAATACTATTAAAATGATTAGACTAAAAGAATAAATTTATAGATGAAAATTATAAGTAAAATTATGTGAATCTATCCAATGTATCAAATAGTGAAAAATATTAATCAAGCTCCTAAGGGCCGGTTCACACTGCGAGCCGCGGCGAGGCGTCTCCGACTTCCTCGCCGCGACTTGCAGGGGGGGTGAGCGGCGACTTGCAGAGGACTTCTGCATAGAAGTCAATGCAAGTCGCCCCCGAAGTCGCCCCGAAGTAGTACAGGAACCTTTTTTCTGAGTCGGAGCGACTCGAGTCGCTCCTCTCAGAACGGTTCCATTGTACTCAATGGGGACGACTTGCGGGAGCGAGGCGAGGCGAGCCGTGTCGCCTCGCCTCGCGCCGCAGTGTGAACCGGCCCTAACGGCAATAAAGTGCATTTCCTGAAAAGTTTTACTTGAATGTAAGTGTTGATGTTTTATTGCAAATAAATATTGTGCGTTACTAGTCATTGGAGCCCCCCCTTATTCTTTTATATACTGCCTGGATTACCGCTATTGGAGGAACTAGTTGGAGTTCTTGGAGGCTTTAGTTTTTAATGGTGGAAGACTGGTTACTAACCACCCCTCAAGTGTGATCCGGTCCGTAGGAACCTTTATTGGAGGTGAGAGGCTGGGGGAAACAAGGGGTGCATGTAAAGCACTGAAAGTCAAAGGAAGAGGGAACACCATATTGACTGCTCACATTGCATGGATATTATTTATTGCTAAACGGACTGCACATATTTTGGAGTGGACTGTTTATACACTGGTTTCACTGTGCACTGGATATTTAATGTTCACAAAATATTTTTTATTGTTTATATTGCCGTAATGTGATTTTGCACTATTTTACACTGGTGCATGCAATTTGCGTTTAATGTAGATATATATATAATTTTAGCATATTATTATTTTTAGTGTACTATTATCTTTGGTATATTTTATTTTTATTTTTTGAAGCACTTGTCATTCATTAATTGCTTTAGAATTATGGCAGCAATATGCTAGGCGATTTTTCACTATTTGCACTACTGCATGCATTTCTGCAACTGAGATTTATTTTTATACTGCTGATACACTTTATTATTTAGGGCAGATTGATATTTGATGCACTTTATTGCCGTTAGGAGCTTGATTAATATTTTTCACTATTTGATACGTTGGATAGATTCACATAATTTTACTTATAATTTTCATCTATAAATTTATTCTTTTAGTCTAATCACTTTAATAGTATTTATCTAGGTAGCGCCACATAAAACACCCCCTGTAATTTGATTTAGAGTGCAGAGAACACTTTTATATGTGAGCAGCTTCCTACATTTCATACCCATTTTTTCCTAGCGAGAGTGTTGCGCAACAGGACTTTCCCATTTTTATATGCTTTAGTACATATTCCCTGATGCGTTCAACTGGGTCTTGTAGTTCCGCTGGGATGGACCAGTCTGAGTTAGCACTTTCTCCATCGCTTGTTCGAGGACTCTAAGCCTTGCCAGGGCAGCTGCTTCCTCCTTTTCCATTTGCAGAATCTTTAATTGGCAATCTGCCTCTGCTTGTTGAGCTTTCATCTTTGCCTTTTGTGTTTCTATTTCTGCTTCTTGAGCTTTCATATTTGCCTTTATTTCTGCTTGTTGAGCTTCCATCTTTGCCTTTTGTGTTTCTAGTTCTGCTTCCCTTCCGGCAAAGGAGCTTTCCACTTTTTTTGATTCCCCATCAGCACGGGCTTCTATTATCTTATTGTTTAATGTTGAACTTCTGGAGCGAGAGGATCTAGAAGAACGTGTAGTGTGCTTGGTTGATGTGGATCTGTGAGATCTGGTCTTCTGCAGTTGAGCAATGTGGAGTTCTGCCTTACACTAGGCATTTTGCACTAAGAGATTCCTTTGTTGGTTTAGTGCATCAGCCCTGGTCAGTTTTGCTGAAGAGTCCTCTATATTACAGTCCTGCAAGAAAGCTGTGTATTTTGCAAACAGCCGCTGGTAGCGTTCATACGTGGCAGATACGTGATCTATAAAGTTTCTTAGTTCAGCTGGTTGATCATTAAAGTATGACAAAACTGACATTCAGTGTGAAGTTCTGCCCCATAAGCAGGGCCGTTTTTAAGGCAGGGCAAAGGGGCAGCTGCCTTGGGCCCTGTCATTGTTATGGGGCCCAAAGCAGCTGCCTCATACTTGGCAACTATCCCAGTTTAAATTCCCTTGAGGTTTTAGTCCTGTGATGTGTCCTGATATCTCAGTGTGAAGTTCTGTTACTAATGCTGCCCAGCTCTGCCCTAATGTTGTGTACAGATGACTCACCTGCAGACCCTGTGTTTATATGTAAATACCAACATTGATATCTAATAACAGCATTCATATGTAAATAGCGGCAGACCGGCAGGATTCATATGTAAATAGAGGCAGTAGTCATATGTATATCATGACCCCTTGAGGTCATATCCACCATTACCTATACTGAATGCTGCCCACTGTGAGGGTAAAGGGGCACGCTTGAAAGTCCTGCCCTACAACTGTGGTCATTAAGCCTATCATCAGCCTGTTCTGCAACGGTAAGCAAATTAGTGGGGGGAGGGTAGTGTGGGGTGTGCAGGGGTAGGCAGAGAAGGAATTACAGTTTGGGGTGCACAGGTGAGCAAGAAGGGGATGTATGGAGGTAAGTAAGGTGGGTGAAAAGATGAGCAGAGGAGGCAGGTAGAGTTAAAGGGGAGGGAGAGTGGAGAGGGTGGGGGAGATTTGGGGTGCAGAGGTTAGCATGGGTTTAAGGATGCAAAGGTGTACTGACAGGGTGGATAAAGATTTAGGTCATGTGTAGGGCAGCCCGTTCATTTCAATGGGCTGCTCTATGTGCTACAAATGCAAAAGAAACTCCCAAACCCTTTTCCAAAATCACATGGTGCCAAGGCAGATGCGGGAGGGTGTCATTAACAAATAATGGCACTGTTGTGTATCTGCTAAAGGGCAGAACATTTCTGTGATGTGCAGATTTTGCATGCTTTCCCAACACACACAAATGTGAACGCAAGCTAAATGTCTCAATTACATTGGTGGTCAGTGTAAATCTTCTCATTACATTGGTGCTTGTGTAGAATCCTTTTATTCACACTAATGACCAGTGTGATTGTTCCCCTTACATTGGTGGTCAGTGTAAATCCCTCCTTACATTGGAGGTTATTGTGAATGCTTCTATTACAATAGCGGTCAGTGTAAACCCCTATTACATTGATGTTGAAACTCCTCTTTATATTGGTAGTCAGTATAAAAAAAATCAGCACTGCCATTGATCACACCCTGCCACTGAGCCCAGGAGTCCTAGGAACCCTAGGAGTTTTCTGTCTATTAATGGGCCCCCTCACCTGCCTAGTCCATAGTGTGCAGGCAGTGAGGAGATGATGTGCTATAACCTCTAGCAACCAATCAGTAAGCAGTAATGATGTTCAGTAACCTATAGCAACCTATCAGTGAGCAGTATTGATGTACAGTAATCTCTAGAAATCAATCAACAAGCAGAAATGATGTGCTGTAACCTCTAGCAACCAGTCAGTGAGTGGTAATGACATACTGTAACCTCTGGCAACCAATCGCAATTGCTGTCTGATCTGATTCAGTAAGCCCCCTACTGACCCTGGGCCCTCAGGAAGTACCGAATGCACAAATGGTCAGTTTGCCCCAGCTCCTGCTGCTCTCAGAACTTCCTGTGAGACTAGGAAGAATAGCAGCCTTGTTGCAGATACAGTGGCTTGGTGGAGGAATCAGGTGAGTATTTATGGATGGGGGGACAGTTAGTGGGGTGTTTTTTACCTTAATGCAGGGAATGCACTAACCACTTCAGCTCCGGAAGGCTTTACCCCCTAATGACCAGGCCATTTTTTGCGATATGGCACTACATTACTTTAACTGACAAATGTGCAGTCGTGCGACACTGTACCCAAATAAAAATGTACGTCCCCTTTTCCCACAAATAGAGCTTTCTTTTGGTGGTATTTGATCACCTCTGCAGTTTTTATTTTTTGCGCTATAAACAATTTTGAAAAAAAAACAATATTTTTTACTTTCTGCTATAAAACACATCCAATATAAAAGGTAAAAATCTAATTTCTTCATCAATTTAGGCCAAAATTATTCTGCTACATATTTTTGGTAAAAAATCTAAATAAGTGTATATTGATTGGTTTGCACAAAAGTTATCGCATCAACAAACTGTAGCTCCCTGATGTTTAGGCAGGGTTGCTATTAAATTTATTTACCAAGTGATAGTTGCCTTGGCCAATTGGTAGGAGATCAATTGATTTCGCCCTAATTCTGGAATTGCTGCACTTCTCTCTTCTGTCGCTAGGTGGCCAGGTATCTGGTGACATTAGGTAAGACAAGGACATTGCAAGGACAGATTAGGGATGAATGGGGTGTCTCAGCCAATGAGCAGGGATTTTCTTGGGTCCCTTGGCCTGCTGGGAGAGCCTATTTATTTGGGTGGAGTCAGGTGATCGGGGTACTGTGCCACCTGGACGGCTGTCTGGGTGGATGTGTGTTATATTGCCCAGGGCTGCTAGGCCAGAAACCTAAATCTTATCCCAGGGACATCTGGCTGCTAGGCTGTCTGAGGGCCTATCCAGAAGCAGGAGAGCAGGGTAAGGTTGGGACTGCGGGCTTGTAGTCCAACCAGAAGTAACAGTTCCGCCGGCCGGGAAACCAGTCGTGGTCAGAGGTAGAAGGAAAGCTGTTGCCACTAAGGGACCATCCACCTAGTACCTGAGACCATCTTGAGCAAGCTGAGGCCAGTACCAGAGCAGACTTCTCACCAGCCGGGGACAGTGAAGAAGTGGGACAGCTTCAGCAAGTGCAAAGTCAGGGACCCAGCTGGACAGCAGAGGTGACGCTTGAAAAATATCCGTGAGTGCCAAGCCAGGGACCCAGCAGTGAGGCGGGGGTGACGCTTGAGGAAGATACTGAGTGCTACAGTGAAAGAGCTCAGGGGATCCAGTGGCTAGTGGATCTGAAGTCTAGTGAGAAAAACTGGGAGCTCGTTGAGTAAAGATTCACAATGAGTGAGTGTGGGGCAAAGAGAACTGTTCATGTTGCAGATAGTTGAATACCTTTACCATTAGTAACAGCTACAAGATTGTTGTCATAGGAGACAGTGGTCCTACATATACAGAAGTGGTGTCTGGTTGCAGCCTTCACCTGTATAGCTGTCTACTTATAGAAGTCTCGGAGTCTGCCAATTAACATTGCATCTACCTAAGGGTCTCCTGGCCCCAACCCTCTTTCCACAGTTCTGTTCAAGAGACAATAAATCTCTTTGCATTCAAAAAGTGTCTGGCACCCACCTGTTCATGTTGCATTATACCCACCATGCTTCGTAACCCACTCTACATTGAAGGATTTTTAGCGGGACTGCGACATCGCGGCAGACAAATCAGACACCTCACTCACACTTTTTTGGGAACCAGTGACATTATAATGCCCTGTACACATGGTCGAATGAATGTGCGATCGGACCGTTTTGTCGGAAATTCGGACCATGTGTAGGCTCCATCGGAGCCGTGTGTAGACAATTCCGATGCACAAAGTGCCACTCATGCTCAGAATAAATTACGAGACGGAAGCAATTGGCTACTGGCTATTGAACTTCCTCTTTATAGTCCCGTCGTACGTGTTGTACGTCACCTCGTTCTTGATCGGAGTTTCTGACAACTTTGTGAGACAGTGTGTATGCAAGACAAGTTTAAGCCAAGATCCGTCGGAAATGAATTTGATGGATTTTGTTGTCAGAATCTCTGATCGTGTGTACAGGGAATTATAGTGATTAGTGCTAAAAATATGCACTGTTACTGTATTGACACCGGCAGGGAAGGGGTTAACATAAGGGGCGATCAAAGGGTTAGATGTGTCCCTAGCTGGTGCTTGCTAACTGTGTGGGGGTTGGTCTGACTGGATGAAGGCAAGGATTGGTGTTCCTGCTTCACAGGAACACAAGATCCATATCTTCTACCCTGTCAAAATGGCAATCTGCCTTGTCGCTGTTCTGCCTCTCTGGGGAGCGATCGTGGGCGGCCAGCGGACATCAGATCCATTTGATTGGTATCCCCTGTGTCCAATCATGAATAAGACAAAGAAGTGGTCGCACACCGAGACTCCATAATTTGCTTGATGTTATCTGTATCTGTATCACAAGTTTGTCAGACAAACACAGGAAAAGCAGTTGACGCATTTCACAAGCGATAGCTTGCTTGTTCACAACAACAATAGCACTCACCAAACAGGCTACTTAAGGAATTTGCCTATATTGGCTATACCCAAAATCACCTGCTTCAGGTAGTGCTACGTGCAAAAACATTTCAACTGACATACTAAAAAACATTACAATGTTAAAATATATATATGTGGGACGGCTGGCCGTATTTGCGGGAGGAGTCTGAGAGACTATTTAACCCTCCTCCTCTGTCAGGGCCAGGGTTGGCGCTTTCTGGGTGGATGGTCATGACTCCCACCTTTCTGAACGATGGTTGGCCGCAGCATGGTGTCGGTTCCTCGTCCATCCCCTGTCATCCCTGGGTTCTACTGGGGCCGCCCTGCCATCCTTCCTTGGCCCATGTTCCAGCTTCGTGGGGGGGGGGGGGTGTCGGGGAGCATCCTCCTCCTCACACTCTCCCCTCAGCTCCATCTGACCAGCATGCAGCCCACCTGCTTCTCGCGGCGCTCATGCCAGGGGGAGCAGGGGGGTGGCGTCCATCCGCCCATCCATCCTTCCTTCCAGCCTCCGTGTGGCCAGCATGCAGCCTGCCCGCTTTTCCCAGCGCTCATGCCGGGGGGAGCGGGGGGGCGTTTCGGCCCGGCCTTCCATCCTCCATCACACTTTCCCCACAGCTCCGTGGCTGGCATGCAGCCTGCGCGCTTTTCTCAGCGCTCATGCCGGGGGGAGCGGGGGGGGTCGTTTGTCCGGCCATCCATCCACTATTCTCCCCACAGATCCGTGGGGTCAGCAGGCAGACCGCCTGCTTTTCCCGGCGCTCATGCCAGGGAGAAGCGGGGGGGGCTGTCTGTCTGTCGATCAGTCCATCCATCCACCCACCTGGCCAGCGTGCACGCCTGGTGGGGGGGATGGGGGCTGTCTGTCCATCGATCAGTCCATCCATCTCACTATCTTCCCAGCTCCACCTGGCCAGCGTGCACGCCTCTCCCGATGCTCACGGGGGGATGGGCAGTCTCCCGTCAGTCGCTCCTTTCTTCCCCACAACTGGCATCTCTGTAGCTGTGTGAGTGGTTATTAGACCACCCACAGCGGCCATGGCAACAGACGCGAGGCCAGGTTTGCTGCTTGTACTTTTTGTTATTACTGATTTTTGGTCAGTGTTTTATCACAGCCAGCATTCTGTCCAGCGTTTTTCTGTCATAGCAGAATTTTTTCTGTCCAAGCGTTTTTCTGTCATAGCGTTCTGTCCAAGCATTTCTGTCATAACGTTTGGTCCAGCATTTCTGTCATAGCGTTCTGTCCAGCATTTCTGTCATAGCGTTCTTTCCAGCATTTTCTGTCATAGCGTTCTGTCCAGCTTTCTCCGTTATATCGGTCGGTCCAGCATTTCTGTCACAGCTTTCGGTCCAGCATTTCTGTCACAGCGTTCAGTCCAGCATTTCTGTCACAACGTTCTGTTCAGCATTTCTGTCATAGCGTTCAGTCCAGCATTTCTGTCATAGCGTTCAGTCCAGTGTTTCTGTCATAGTGTTCAGTCCAGCGTTTCTGTCATAGCGTTCAGTCCAGCGTTTCTGTCATAGCGTTCTGTCCAGCATTTCTGTCATAGCGTTCTGTCCAGCATTTCTGTCATAGTGTTCTGTCCAACATTTCTGTCATAGCGTTCAGTCCAGCGTTTCTGTCATAGCGTTTTGTCCAGCATTTCTGTTATAGCGTTCTGTCCAGCATTTTCTGTCATAGCGTTCTGTCCAGTTTCTCCGTCACAGCGTTTGGTCCAGCATTTCTGTCACGGCATTCGGTCCAGCATTTCTGTCATAGCGTTCAGTCCAGCATTTCTGTCATAGCATTCTGTCCAGCATTTCTGTCATAGCGTTCAGTCCAGCATTTCTGTCATAGCATTCTGTCCAGCATTTCTGTCATAAAGTTCGGTCCAGCATTTCTGTCATAGCGTTCTGTCCAGCATTTCTGTCATAGCGTTCTGTCCAGCATTTCTGTCATAGCCTTCTGTCCGGCATTTTTGTCATAGCATTCTGTCCAGCATTTTCTGTCATAGCGTTCTGTCCAGCTTTCTCCGATATATAGGTCGGTACAGCTTTTCTGTCATATCGTTAGGTCCAGCTTTTCTGTCACAGCGTTCGGTCCAGCATTTCTGTTATAACATTCTGTCCAGCATTTCTGTCATAGCGTTCAGTCCAGCATTTCTGTCATAGCGTTCAGTCCAGCGTTTCTGTCATAGCGTTTTGTCCAACATTTCTGTCATAGCGTTCTGTCTAGCATTTCTGTCATAGTGTTCTGTCCAACATTTCTGTCATAACGTTCTGTTCAGCATTTTCTGTCATAGCGTTCTGTCCAGCTTCTCCGTCATAGCGTTCGTTTCAGCATTTCTGTCACATCGTGTGGTCCAGCATTTCTGTCACAGCGTTTGGTCCAGCATTTCTGTCATAACGTTATGTCCAGCATTTCTGTCATAGCGTTCTGTCCAGCATTTCTGTCATAATGTTCTGTCCAGCATTTCTGTCATAGCCTTTTGTCCAGCATTTCTGTCCTATCGTTCTGTCCAGCGTTTCTGTCATAGCGTTCTGTCCAGCTTCTCCGTCATAGCGTTCGGTCCAGCATTTCTGTCACATCGTGCGGTCCAGCATTTCTGTCACAGCGTTCGGTCCAGCATTTCTGTCATAGCGTTCAGTCCAGCATTTCTGTCATAGCGTTCTGTCCAGCATTTCTGTCATAACGTTCTGTCCAGCGTTTCTGTCATAGCATTCTGTCCAGCTTTCTCCGTCATAGCGCTCTGTCCAGCATTTCTGTCATAACGTTCTGCCCAGCTTTTCTGTCATAGCGTTCTGTCCAGCATTTCTGTCATAGTGTTTCTGCCCCTGGATTCCTGTCATAGCGTTCTGCCCCGGCATGTCTGTCATAGCGCTCTGCCCCTGGATTTCTGTCATAGCATTCTGCCCCTGGGTTTCTGTTGTAGCGTTTCTGCCCCTGGGTTTCTGTAGTAGCGTTCTGCCCCTGGGTTTCTGTCATAGCGTTCTGCCCCAGGACTTCTGTCATAGCATTCTGCCCCAGGACGTCTGTCATAGCGTTCTGCCCCAGGACTTCTGTCATAGAGTTCTGCCCCTGGATTTCTGTCATAGCGTTTTTTTGCCCCAGGGTTGCTGTCATAGTGTTCTGCCCCAGGATTTCTGTCAGTGTTTCACCTCAGGATTTCTGTCGCAGTAGTCCGCCCCAACATTTCTGTCACAGGGGTCTGCTCCAGCATGCTGCCCAGCGTTTCTGTCATAGCGTTCTGCCCAAGCATTTCTGTCTTTGCGTCTCTACGCCAGTATTTCTGTCATAGTGTTCTGCCCCACCATTTCTGTTATTGCGTGCATTTCTGTCATAGTGTTCTGCCCCAGCTTTTTCTGGCTCGGCGTTCAGTCTCAGGAATTCTGGCTCGCCATTCAGTCTTAGCATTTCGGTCATAGCGGTTCTGCCCCAGGATTTCTGTCTTTGCATTTCTGTCTCAGCGTTCAGTCTCAGCGTGTTTACGGTCATTGCATTTCTGGCCAGGATTCTGCTGTTGCGTCGCTGTCTCAGCTTTTCTGTTATAGTGTTTCTGCCATTGCATTTATGCCTCAGCGTTTCAGTCTTGGTTTTTCTGTCATTGCGTCTCTGCCCCTGGATTTCTGTCACTACGTTTCTGCATCAGCATTAAGTTTCAGCGTTTCTGTCATGGCGTTTTTTCTGTCATGGCGTTTTTCCTGTCATGGCGTTTCCTGTCATGGTGTTTTTCCTGTCATGTCGTTTTGTGTTTCTGTCATAGCATTTCTGTCATAGCGTTGATGTCTTTGTGTTGCTGCCCAGCATGTCTGTCATAGTATTTCAGCCTTGTTGTTCAGTCTCAGAGTTTCTCAGAGGGGCGTTGTTCACTCATGGCATACTCTAGTAGTCTTTCATCTTCGTTGTCATGTCCCATCATGTCTGTGTCATGTTTGTACCTGGGTCAGGTAGCTAGGGCTCACACGTCAGGATCTGTAACGTCTACAGAGTCATACGGGCTGAGATTTCATTTGTTAATTGATTGTTGTCCACAATCTTCTCGCCCGTATACCATATGTCATATGATGCATGTTCATTCACCACATCTATATGACTACCCACCATGGCCTGTGGGTACACTAGCCCTGAGTTTTCAGTTAATTACCTGTCTCTGCGCTGCAGGTTACTCTGGCTCACTTAGCACTCACATGAGGGTGGGGGGGGGGTCTGTCATCAGGTTTCATTTACGCGCAGTGGTCTTTACATTTCTGTTTCATTCTTAGGTAGGCAGGGGGGCATTGTTGTTCTCATGTCTGGTTGTCTGTAATTTCTCTAGTTTGTGTTTCAGGTTGGGCTGTTTTGGCATACATACCGATATGCTTGCACTCACTTCCTTCAGCCCGGCCGTTGTTGGGGGGCTTGCTGATTGGTGCTGATATTGTTTTTGCCACTGGGCTCACCCTTGGGTCAGAAGCAGTTGTCAATTTTCTTCAGTTGTTGTCCTGTTGTGTTGAGGCCCTGGTTACCGCCCAGGGATGTATAGTCTCTCAGGGTGTGTCCAAGTCACGGTCCTTAGGTGGTAGGTGTGGGCGACGTCGTCATGATTCTGGATTCCACTCTCAGCTCCGATCTCTTGTCTAGGAGGTTGCCTGGAGTACTTCTCAGGGACATCGGTCCAGTCATCTTTGCTGATCCCCGGTCTGTTCCAGGTGGAGGGGGGGCTTCAGTCACTTGGGCATGGCTGTACCATGCCATGGGACTTATTTCCCTGGGTTGGAGTCTGACTCTCCTTCCTCGGTTCAGGATTCAATCTTGGTTGGTAGGTCTCAGGCTGAAGCACGACCTGTTCGTATCCGGTGGGACCAGTGTCTGGCATGGTGTCTCCAGGTTGACGATGCTCATTGCCATGGCGCCTACTCCATCACATCCATCAAGCAGCCAGCTTTTTCTCTCCTATCACTGGTCTTTTTTGCACTCACCCTCTCACTTTCTCATACCAGGTATGGGTAGGCCAGAGGTTGGAGGGGTTTTTCACTGTGCTACTTCACTGGTGTCCATTGAGGTATTTCAGTCTTCCAACTTCTTGCAGGGGTTCCTCAGGTCAGCCCTTGCTCCCTTTTCCCCATGTATCCTCTCATTCACAAGCAGTTCATTTTCATGTCTGGGTTACCTTGAGCATCAGGCTCATCCTATCCTTCACGGGACGTTCAGTTGGGTTCTGCGTAGCTTGGCAGGCTCTAAAGGGGGGTTCCTTCTCGTCACCAGGTCAGGAGTCGGCGGGTTCTCCTGTCACATCGGATACTTACCGGTTACTTACTGTTGCCATCTGGGCACGCATCATTCTATGGGCTGGATCTTTACCTTCCCCTTTCCACCTAAACGTGTGTCTTTTTGCCCTCTTTTCAGGCATACTGACCAGCCAGGCCATGGCACACCTCAGGCCTTGTTTCAGGAATATCGCATTTTCCACCTGAAGACTCCGATTACAAAAATATGGAAAAAAATATGTATGCAAACACTGACAGACCACAAAAAATATAAAAACAAAATGTCTATAAAACAATAAATCATTTTGACCATGAGCAGGACAAAAACCAAAAACAGAGACAAAAGCCAATTACATTTATGTCTTGCCTTTTTTGCACCAAAAAACTAACCAAAAACACCCAATAAATGTACAGGTGTAAATGGTAGATGGGCATATGAAGTGAGATACTGCAACACTGAACCACAATTTATGTTTAGGTTTAAAATAAAATCAACCAAACCACAAACTGTTTAAACTGCTATTAGGACAAAAATTTAGATGTTAATAAATTATTCATGAATCCTCTATAAAAAACAGTGTGGACAAAATGGCATATACCAAAGCCTGAGGAAAAAGGAGACCACCCTGAGGCCCCACTCGTGGGCTATCGACATATAGAGCCACGTCGATCCCCACCAGGAAGGCCCCATGAGGAATCTGGTATATTATGGCATATTACCACTTGTATACTTTCTATAACTGCTTCAACACCCTGGGAACTCGGGTACTTTAGCTCTTTCTTCTCCTCGGTGCCCTGATCCCTTCAGCATTGTTACAGCTATTTGTTTGCTATGATATGTCTTATGTGAGCCCTTCTGGCCAGCAGCAGAATGAATGTGTGGTGTTTAAACTGGGAGGATGAATGTAGAGGTCGCTGTGGGAATTGCAGCCTTCAATCAACTCCGTGTTGTGTGGGAAAAAAGTGTATTAATAGACGACTGCTTTTGATCCCTCCCATCCTTGAAAAAACCCACATGACTGTGTAAAACATGTCGGTAAAGACACCATGGCAGTGGTGCTTTATATGCCACAGATGATGCACCACGACACATCAGCGCAAGCGCACTACACACCATGAGGACAGAGGGAGCCCTCTCCAGCTGAAGTATCAGGACAGCGTGCTTAGACAGCCTCACAACACTATCAGCAGATCTATACTGTGAAGCTCCCTTGATTTCCATGTGATAATTGAGCACCCTGGATGACAGGATTTGTGAAGTTCAAGATCCCCCTATAGACGGAACCTAAAGAAGATATTTGGGATAGCTGTCAGATATCAGAGACTCTTGTCCACAATGGTCGATGTGAGCGGACCCATTGGTCCTTTGACTGTCTATATATTCTTGCACAAATACCCAAGTCCTGATCTGCAGATCAGCTTTAACCACTGTCCTATATAATAAACCTCACACTGGGTTACCCCTGCTAATACAGCTCGGCCTGAAGCTGAAGATCTAAATGAATTATTGATTGTCAGTGGCTATATGCTGCCCTCTATATAGTGTATATCACCAGTTGAATAAGAGTCAATTCAGTTAACTCAGTGGTATTGCTTTGTACAGGTTTACATTTCAAATGTGTGGACTCCCAATATAATACCCCTGTATCCCCCAGATGGGGGCCTGATGGTCAACAGTGACGGTATATGCACGTTTAGTGAAGGTGCCCATTTAAACACCATTGTTTGTACCTTAAAATTATTCGGGTGTAAACATGATGTATACGTGACGCAGATGCTTTTTTATATAGACAACGTTGTCTTACCGTATATACTCGAGTATAGGCCGACCCGAATATAAGCCAAGGCCCCCAATTTACCCCCAAAAAAACTGGCAAACTTATTGACTCGTGTATAAGCCGAGGGTGAGACATGCCTGTCCATCCCTGTGTGTGTGTCCGTCCATCCCTGTGTGTCCGTCCATCCCTGTGTGTCCGTCCATCCCTGTGTGTCCGTCCATCCATCCCTGTGTGTGTGTGTGTCCATCCATCCATCCATCCCTGTGTGTGTGTGTCTCCATCCATCCATCCATCCATCCCTGTGTGTGTGTGTCTCCATCCATCCATCCATCCCTGTGTGTGTGTGTATCCATCCATCCGTGTGTGTGTGTGTGTGTGTGTGTGTGTGTGTGTGTGTGTGTGTGTGTGTCCAGCCTACCTGTGTCCCGAGCCTTTGTCCCGAGCCTCCGTCCCGTGCCTTGCCTCCTTGCCTCCGTCCCGTGCCGTGCCTTGCCGCCGTGCCTTGCCTCCGTCCCGTCCCGTGCCGTGCCTTGCCTTGCCTCCGTCCCGTGCCCTCTTCGTCGGCGCCTCGGCGGCCATTGTAAAATTCAAAAGCTGCGCCACCGCCTTCGCCTGTGATAGGCGGAACACTGAATTTCCCAGCAGCCTGTGTTCCGCCTATCACGGACATCGTATCATCCTCGTCCGTAGTACGAGGATGATACGATGTCCGTGATAGGCGGAACACAGGCTGCTGGGAAATTCAGTGTTCCGCGTATCACAGGCGAAGGCGGAGCCGGAGGCGCGGCTTTTGAATTATAGAATGGCAGCTGTCTGTCTGCTCGACACGCTGATCGAGCGGGCAGACAGCGATGACTCGAGTATAAGCCGAGGGGGGCACTTTCAGCCTCAAAAAAGAGGCTGAAAATCTCGGCTTATACTCGAGTATATACGGTATTTTAAATTTAGCCTAGGTGTTGGTGGTGGGTACCTTGTTTTTGTCTTTATTAATTGTGTAATAAAAAATAGGATTTTTTGTACTCACCGTAACGTAAAATCCTTTTATCTGTAATTCACCGACTGACACAGCTCCTCTCTTTAGCCATTGGGTTGTTACGCCACCTTTAGGAGAGGACTAGGCATAACATGTTAACATGTAATGAAAAAACTCAGAACTTCTAGTTCCGCCCAAGGGGCGGTCCCTTAGGTAACAACCCCTCTGCCTGCCATGCAGCTTCAGTACGTCAACAAGCAGTATAACGTAAAGAAAAATAGGAGGGGCAGGTGCTGTGTCAGTCGGTGAATTACAGCGAAAAGGATTTTATGGTGAGTACAAAAATCCTATTTTCTCTTATATTCACCGACTGACACAGCTCCTCTCTTTAGCCATTGGGATGTCCCCAAGCAGTGCCAAAATGAGGGGTGGGAAAACAACATAAAACGTCATCCACCATGGCATGTGGGAACCAGTATAAACTTCTCCCACAAAAAATGACAGTGTGTGGGATAACCAAACTTTTGTACCCACAAAAACCCAGGGTGCTCCTCAACAGACAGACACTACCCTCAAACCGCACCAGAACTGCGGTAACAAATGCAACAGTACATTAACTTAAAAGTATTACGTTTTTACCCAAAAACCAGGAAAAAATTGTATGTGCAATTGCAACTATATAGCCACCTGCACAACTTTGTGGCCAAAACAGGCATCAGCCGATGCACTGACATCTACCTAGAATTTTGTAAAAGCGTGAACAGACGACCAAGTCGCCGCTTTACAAGGAAGGAAGGCCGAAGACGTTCCGATTGCTCTTGTGGAGTGGGCCGTGACCGGAAAGGGGGGCACCTGCCCCTTCAAGGCGTAGGCTTGTACTACAATCTGTCTGATCTACCTGGAAATGGTGGCCTATGAGACCGCCATGCCTTTTTTGGACCAGTCACCGAAACAAACAAGGAGTCTGACTTCCGAAAGGGAGCCGTGGCAGACAGATACACCCTCAGAGCCCGAACCACGTCCAGGGAATGGAGGGCCACCTCTTTAAGATGTGTCGGCTTCGGACACAAAGATAGTAACACAATGACTTCATTGATGTGAAACGCCGAAACCACCTTCGGCAGAAAAGAAGGTTGTGGACGCAACACCGCCTTATCCTTGTGGATAACCAGATAGGGCAACAGGGGAATCTCTCTGATATTCTCAAATGGTGGTTTTTGAAGCAGAACCAGAACCAGATTCAGATCCCACGGGTAACAGTGGACGCACCAGAGGAACTACATGTCGGACCCCTTGGACAAAAGTGCTCACTAGAGAGTGAGACACCAGGGGTCGCTGAAAAAAGACAGCCAAAGCTGATATTTGTCCTTTAACGGTGCTCAAAGCCAATTTCTGGTCTACTCCTTGCTGAAGAAACTCTGGATATAGAAAAGGAGCGCGGGTGCCATCCTTTCACCTCACACATGGAGATGTAGGCCATCCAGGTACGATGATATATCTTCCGAGAAGAAGATTTCCATGCTCTCAGCATAGCTGGGATCACCAAGTCCGAAAGACCCTGGTTCCTCAACACCTGGCTCTCAATAGCCATGCCATTAAAACCAGCGATGGTAAAGCAGGATGGAGAATTGAACCTTGAGACAGAAGGTCTTCTCATAACGGCAGTCGCCAAGGGGCGTCTGCCACAAGGCGCACTAAGTCTGCGTACCAGGGACGCTGGGCCAATCTGGGGGGATCAGAATTACTGGAATCCCCTCGGCCTCCACTCTGCGGTGCAGACGTGGTAACAGCTTCAGCGGAGGAAAGGCATAGATCAGTTGGTACTGATCCCACGGAGCCACCTGCACGTCTGACACGTCTGCCCATGGATCTCTTGTCCTGGACACGAATCTTAGCACCTTCCGGTTGAGAGGGGAGGCCAGAAGATCCATATTTGGTGTGCCCCACCGCAGGCACAGTAGCCTGAAAACCTCCGGTGCAACGCCCATTCTCCTGGGTCCAGCATCTGGCGACTTAAATAGTTCCTCTGCCAGTTCTCCACTCCGTGATGTAAATGGCCGACAGGGCCGGTACATGTCGCTTTGCCCACCGAAGTATGTGAGCGACCTCCCGTGCGGTGGCCGAGCTTCTTGTTCCTCCCTGGTGATTGACTTATGCCACAGCCGTGGCGTTGTCTGACTGGATCCTGATTGGACGCCATCGCACTCTTATCGACCATTTGGAGAGGCATAGCCTGATCACTCTCAGTTCGAGCAGATTGATCGGCAACTTGGATTCCTCCACCGACTAGAGACCCTTGGTCGACTGAACTCCCATTACTCCACCCCAGCCTGATAGGCTGGCGTCTGTTGTGATCACTGTCCAATTCAGAGGTAGGAACGATTTCCCGGACCGAAGTTCCCGGGGACCTCAGCCACCAGAGCAGGGTATCCCTGACTAGCTGGCTCACCTGAATCTGCCGATTCCAGGGACAACGGCGATTTGTCCCATTTTGACAAAATCTCCTTCTGCAGGACTCTGATGTGAAACTGGGCATATGGTACTGCCTCGAAGAAGGCCATCATGAGCCACAGGACTCGCATGCAGAAGCGTATCGACGACCACCTGTGGTTCATCAGTAGCTTTACCACGGCTCTGAGAGTCTGCAGCTTGTCTGAAGGGAGAAACACTCTCGCTTCCATGGAGTCCAGCAGTAAGCCTAGGTACTCCAAACACTGAGTTGGTACGATCACCGACTTTTTTAGGTTCAACAGCCACCCAAATTCCTGCAGGGTCTGCATGGTGATCGGCACATCCTCCTCTAACTCTGAAGCGGAAGATGCTCTCAGGAGGAGATCGTCTAGGTATCCCATGATTGCGATCCTGCATTGGTAAAGACTTGGGGGGCTGATGCCAAACCAAAGGGGAGAGCCACAAACTGGTAGTGGGCTTCCCCAACTGCAAATCGCAGAAACTTCTGATGCCGGAGGCACATGGGTATGTGCAGGTACCCATCCTGGATGTCTAAGGACGCCAGTGAGTCCCCTTGATGGAGGGCAGCGACTACTGAGTGAACTGATTCCATTCTGAACCTCTGTACTTTCACAAAATAATTGAGGAGTTTTAGATCCAAGATTGGACGGACCCCTTCCTTCTTGGGGACTACAAACAGGTTTGAGTAGAACCCCTGGAAACGTTCTGATTCCGGAACAGGTACTATCACCCCATGACTCAGCAGGTCCCTTACCGCCCCCAAAAGGGTACGGTAAGAGTACGGGTATGCTGGACGGGAAGAAACTGTTTTGCGGCCAAGAGAGGAACTCTATCTTGTAGCCAGAGGAAATCAGATCACAGACCCATTGGTTGGACAGCCGAGAGGTCCACTGGGCTGCAAACTCCCGAAGGCGACCTCCCACCCGTGTTGCGGGTGGGAGCAAACCTTCATGTGGTGGCACTTTTAGCTCGCAGGCTTGTGAGGTTTGCGGTTCCAGGGACGCTTTGGTCCTTCAGAAGTCGTCCTGTCAGGCTGGGGACGATTGGTCGAAAACCCTGGGCAGACGATAAAGCCGTTCGTGAGCAGAGAAAGAGGGCCCTTGGCTACGGCGTGGCTCCTTAGCCTTCCTGGCCTGTGGGAGTAGAATACACCTACCCCCTGTGGCATTTTTTATAATGTCATGCAAAGAGGCTCCAAAGAGCCGGTTGCCAAGGAAGGGAAGATCCGTCAGGGCATTTTTGGATGCCTGGATGGTAGACCAGCATTTTAAACCAAATCAGGCGCCTCAGCACCACTGCTGACACTGAAGCCCTGGATAACAGAGGGAGGGTATCCAGGGCCACGTCACAAACATACTTAAGGCCTTGCACTAGTTGGTCTGCTAGTTCCACGCAGACAGGAGAAGCCTGTTGTTCTCCCAATTCGCGGTGCAAAAGTTTTGCCCACTCAGTTAGTGTCTGCGGCACAAGTGCGGATGCTAGTACTGGTTGCATGGTTGACCCCACAACCGTAAACAAGGAACGAGCCACTGCCTCGGCCTTCCTGTCTGTGGGGTCCTTAAATTCAGGAATCCCCTCTACCGGGATCGTGGTTACTTTGTTTAACCTGGATACTGGGGGGGTCCACGACCGGAGGAGCTGACCATTTTTTGAGAAGGCTCTCCTCAAAGGGGTAACGCACCGCCATGTATTTGGGGACTGAAAAGGTCCGTTGCGGTCGACCCCGTTCCTTGTAAATGAACTTATCAAAATAAGTCAGATATGGGAACACCTTAGGTGAACGGGCTGGCTTACGGGACCCAAAAGGGACCACTACATCAGCAGAGGGATCTGCTGGCTCCTGAATTTTCAGGGTATCACGCACAGCTGTGATAAGTGCTCCAACAAGCGCTTTGTCGCGCACGGACCCGGACGGGGACTCATCCTCACTGTCCGAACGCCATTTGTGGATTGGTTTGGGTGGCGTGGGGGGCGTGGCCCCGTGCACACCGCCCAGGGGGCTGACCTGTAGCAGGGAGATACGTGCTCACCAACAGCTGATGCACTGCAATCAGCATCAGCTGTTGATAGTTAAAGGGGCCTTTATTATCAGAGCCGCCCTGACCGGTGTCTGCAGACCTTATTTGCAGGACGCCGGCTGGACGGACCTCTCATCCTCTCCCATAACTCTATATGGTGAAGTAAGTTATCAAAGTGCGGTCCACCCTGCATTTTTTACTCCTATGCAATATTGATCACAGCAGGTATAGTTTTTCCCTGTTCTATACTTCTAAGGAATTCTGCTTGTGCTATTCAGTGTATATTTGTTTATTTATACAGATGATATCTGATATCCCAATACTCTTTACTCCATTACATAATAAGCAGATTTGTCTGATACACATAATATATAGGGAGGCCCCTTTTACAGCACTGTCAGTGCCGAACCTTTTGTTACTACATTGCTGGCTGTCATCTTTTAATTTACTCAGATGCAACCTATACTTTAATTCGTTTTTTTATTTGTACTTTTTAAATGACGCGCTAGTTTCTGCCCTGCACTGTAATTGTCAGCCCCAGTGTTTCCCCACTTGCACCGCCCACCCGGTGGGGTCAAACCTTTTACTTTTTATTTTATTTATTTTCTATTTATTTATTATTTTTTATTATTTCATAATTTATTTTAATTTTTTTATTTTTTTGCATTGTTTAATGTTTAACTTTCAGTCTTTATTTATATATATTTATTCTTACCCCATTCAAATTACTATCATTACTTTTTATTTCTCATTTTTTCTATCCAGGTGTTATTCTGGGTAAAACAACTATAAAAGTCCCAGTTCATATGAAAAAAATCTTCTTCCCCAACAGGGGACTGCAGACCTGTTTTCACACCACTCCTGCAGGATCTCTACAACACTTTATTGAATAGAGATAGACTGGGGCATATACCTCGAGCATTGGCCGAGTCAAATATACCCATATGGTCCTGTACAATTGTTTATTCTTTTATCAAATGGTGCCCATCGGCTATTGTCATATATGTTAACAGTATTGTAAGTATTTTGAAATTGTGTCTAACTATTTTTTGTACCCGTGTGTCACCACCTGTTTAGATACTATATAACTGTGCTACCCTGTTCCTTGCCATCTATTAGATTCTACAGAAACATTGTATCCACACCTCCCTGAAGAAGGACACGCTTTTCCAAGCTCCGAAACACGTAGGGTGTTTTCTGTTCAAATTAATGATACGACGTAGCATCAATACTGGTTGTATATATACCTGTTGGTGTACTTTTTAATATATACTGTATATTCAATTACCTTTTGTTTGGTTTTATGTAATAAAATAATTTGTATACTATTATAATTTGTACGTGCCTTAAAAGTCCACCCCCAGGGGACCCCATTTTCTTTGTAGCGTCCAGTATAAAGGGCATAAACCCAGGGAAAATTGCCGCCGAGCTGCAAGAAAGCATGCTGCTCCTTGAGGCTGATCAAAAAATGTGCTCAGGCTTCAAGAAAATGGCGCTGAGCGTCCAGTACAAAGGACATAAACCCAGGAAAAATGGCCGCCGAGGAAAGGAAAGGAAAGCCTGCTGCTCCTTACCCTCACCTAAGATGGCCGCCGAACACTGTATACCATGAGGGACAGTGGCAGAGAAATGTCGGTGAACAATGCTGCAGCGATCGACAGG
Source organism: Lithobates pipiens (assembly GCF_037356315.1). Lineage (NCBI taxonomy): Eukaryota > Metazoa > Chordata > Amphibia > Anura > Ranidae > Lithobates > Lithobates pipiens. The sequence continues at coordinate 489,725,875 of NW_027507758.1, forward strand.
CACAGCCACCAGACACCCCCCAGGGAGAGAATCACACACATCAGGGCACAGCCAGCCAGCACAGACCCCCCCAGGTGAAAGCCCCCCTGGAAAGCCTCTGCATCTGACACACACTGCTCAACAGCCTCATGCAGATAGGGGATAGGGAGAGAGGAGAGGGAGATGAGGGACCCCCAAATCGACCTCCCAGGGAATGCCCAGCTGCTCAGCCCCACCGAGGCAGGGAGAGCTGTACTTACCAGTCCTGCAGAGCTGGGAGACATTCAATCAGAGACCCACTCGCCGATCAGTACGGGGTGGCTGTTGGCCCGGCACACTATGACGCAGACATCAGTAGCCCGGTCATATGTGTGCCCCGGAGCATTAGCGCTCACGACCATCTCTGGAGCTAAGGTACGTCGTGGCCGACCCAGCACGTAGCTCTGGTCTGCACACACTTGCTGGCCAGGCTGGGGAGACTACAAGGATAAGGGTATCCAGCCTGTCACCCAGCCGGCTGTTGATAGCAGATCACAGGACCTGTAGTCTTGCTCAAAAAAGCAAAGCTTCTGCAGAAAAAAACATGGACCAATGGGCCCACAGGGTTCCTAGGTCCTAACGGTAAGGATAAGGGTATCCAGCCTGTCACCCAACCGGCTGTTGATAGCAGATCACAGGACCTGTAGTCTTGCTCAAAAAAGCAAAGCTTCTGCAGAAAAAAACATGGACCGATGGGCCCACAGGGTTCCTAGGTCCTTCTCCTTCACTAGGCAAAATAAAACTGAAGCTGCATGGCAGGCTGAGGGGTTGTTACCTAAGGGACTGCCCCTTGGGTGGAACTAGAAGTTCTGAGTTTTTTCATTACATGTTAACATGTTATGCCTAGTCCTCGCCTAAAGGTGGCGTAACAACCCAATGGCTAAAGAGAGGAGCTCTGTCATTCGGTGAATAGAAGAGAAATTCCCTTTATAAGGAGCTTGGTCTGCTCGTGACTTTTTTTCCCAGGGGGTTCCTCTTTCCCCCTGTACTATTACTTCTTTTAGAGTTTTAAGTCCCGTAGACCACGCCATAACTGGTGAGCCGGAATTTCATGTAGCTTAATTGACTTCCTTTCCCAGGGGGGTCCTCTTTCCCCCGTGCTATTACTTCTGTTAGAAGGCCATATGGCAAAATGAATTGTGTGCACAGGATTACCAGTCAGACTGCTGCTCTATGCTGCATGTTTGGGGAGATGCTCTGCCTGGGTCTTTTGCAGCAATTTGAAAGAAACCGAAAGACTGGCTGCTTTGATGTGGATGGTGCTTCTTCTACTTCCTGTGATTTTTCAATATTCTCCTCTTACACATCGTCTTCAGAGTCAGACAGATCCTCATCTTGTAAGTGGGGCAATGTGTATTTTCTAATGGCGTGGGCATACTCCTCTGCCTTCTTAAAGCGGGACTGCACTGCAGAAAAAAATATTAAAAGCCCACAGCTACAAATACTGCAGCTGCTGACTTTTAATAAATGGACACTCACCTGTCCCGGGGTCCAGCGATGGCGGCAGCCGAGGCCGATCGATCGCTCGGCTCTCGGCTGGTGCCGCCACCATTCTAGGTGAGGGAATCAGGAAGTGATGCGAAGCGGCTTCACTTCCCGGTTCCCTACTGCGCATGCGCGCGTCACGCAGCGCAATAGGAATTGTCCGCGCTGTCTCTGGGACCTGTGTGTGTCCCAGCAGACAGCGCGCAGGGACAGGAAGAGGCATAGACTCCCGTGGGAGTCTATGCCCGGAAGTGGGTGTAAATACCTGTCTTTGACAGGTATCTGCATCCCCCTCCCCCCTGAAAGGTGCCAATTGTGACACCGGAGGGGGGGAGGGTTCCGATCAGTGGAAGTTCCACTTTAGGGTGGAACCCCGCTTTAAGCCATTCCTGAATATTCTCTTCTGCCACATCAAGGGTCTTTCACAGACAGCAGGGTTGACAAAACAAGTAGCTGCTGCAAGCACTGGCAAGAACATTTCATCAGTTACTTGGAGGGAGCTAAGAATGCAAAACGCTGGTTCACATTCTCTTTCATTTTCTGTGCAACTTGTGGCAAGGCACAGGTAGCTAGTGTTCTGTTTAAAGTCCTCAAGGTGGCTGAGTAGAGAGTAGATCAAAGAGGGCAGGGACATGGACATGGTGTCACTCTGGAGGGTTTTAGCATGTTCTGCTCCGCATTTAAAGTGATTCTAAAGTCTCGTTTAAAAAAATAAATAAAATAACAAACATGTTATAGTTATCTCCTCTGTGCAGTTAATTTTTTCACAGAGTAGCCTGGATCCTCTCCTCATAGGTAGAGATTTTCAGATCTGTTCCTTGAATCGTTCAGCACTCTGCTAATCTATTTATAGTATCATCACCAACACACAACTCAGGCTGCATTTATCTCCTGTGTCAGAGAACTCGTCAGATGTTCTCATGCTGGTAACAGAAGAACAGAGCAGGAGAAGGCTACAAGACATAGGGCTTTGAAGACAGATAACAAAACACTGCAGATATACCGTATCTCACGAAAGTGAGTACTCCCCCCCCCCCCGACATTTTTGTAAATATTTTATTATATATTTTCACATGACAACACTGAAGAAATTACATTTGCTGCAATGTAAAAGTAGTGAGTGTACAGCTTGTATAACAGTGTCAAATTCAGGTTGTCACTGGAGTCCTCTTGGAGCTGGTAGATGTCAGGGACGTTGCGCTCGTCCACATTCCATTTGAGGATGCCCCACAGATGCTCAATAGGGTTTAGGTCTGGAGACATGCTTGGCAAGTCCATCACCTATACCCTGAGCTTCTTTAGTAAGGCAGAGGTTGTATTGGAAGCGTAAACACAATAAATCCCAAACAGAGAGGGAAAGAAAAAAGGTTGGGGCTTATTGAATGACAGTGGACACATACTGGATAGTATAAAGTATAAACATTTTATTAATTAAGTATAAAACATGGTGATAGACTGAGGTTACTGGTACTAAATTAGCTCAAACCATGTGGTGGACTAGCCAAGCACGTACACATACAGGACATTGACAACATAAAACAAATACAAAAAGCGTCCGGACGCCAGGTAAATTGGTGTCAGTTGTACTCACTCATAAATGCAGAGTGTTCAGCAATAGCTGTGAGTAGAACAACCCAACACCAACCCCCTGGAGGCTCGAGCCATGGGAAAAGCCACTGGGATATTGATGGGTTACTACCCCTTGTGAAGGGCAGAGAGAAGACAGTGAGGGACGTCTCTCCATGGATCTACATCAGCCCTCATATGAGCAACAGTGGAAGCGGGTTTCTGGTATTCCTACATACAAGGAGATATGGTTAAGGTGGTGTTGTGCTACCTTGGAGGACAAATTATACTGACCAGTCCCACATCCACAATCAGGAATGGTAACGTATGACTGAGGCAATGTGCCAACGTTACCTTTGCATTTCTATCTAGCGCTCATTAACAGGGGTCAATGCCAACAGTGGACTTGCCATATTAGAACACCCCTATAACCAGGCTAACTCAAGTTTATATTGAAGCCTTACATTTTGATGGGTACTTTGTCCTTAAGGTCTTTATTGTCACTGTACCACTGACTCTATTACAGCTGCACTACAGCCTTACCCCAATATACAGGTCTGATTGGATTCCACGGCTGCCATCATTACCTCTCACCCCTCTTTTCCCATGGCTCGAGCCTCCAGGGGGTTGGTGTTGGGTTGTTCTACTCACAGCTATTGCTGAAAACTCAGCATTTCCGGCACTAATTTACCTGGAGTCCAGATGCTTTTTGTATTTGTTTTATGTTGTCTATGTCCCACGTGTATGTGTACGTGTTTGGCTAGTCCACCACGTGGTTTGAGCTAGTTTAGTACCAGTAACCTCAGTCTATCACCATGTTTTATACTTAATTAATAAAATGTTTATACTTTATACTATCCAGTATGTGTCCACTGTCATTCAATAAGCCCCAACCTTTTTTCTTTCCCCCTCTGTTTGGGATTTATTGTGTTTACAGTTTCTTCAGAGGCTGGTTGACAGACACCACTGCATATACTTAGAACATGGATGTTCAAGCCTCTTTGTAACACATATTTAGCTGTCTTGGAAGTGTGTTTGGGGTCGTTATTATGTTGGAATACTGCCCTACAACCCAGCCTTCTGAAGGGAGGGGATCATGCTCTGCTTCAGTATGTCACAGTACATGTTGGCATTCATGGTTCCCTCAATGAAATGTAGCTCCAAAGTGCCGGCAGCAGTCATGCAGCCCCAGACCATGACACTCCCACCACCATGCTTGACTGCAGACAAAACACACTTGTCTTTGTAGTCCTCACCTGATTGCCGCCACACATGCTTGACACCATCTGAGCCAAATAAGTTTATCTTGGTCTCATCAGACCACAGGACATGGTTCCAGTAATCCATGTCCTTAATCTGCTTGTCTTCAGCAAACTATGGGCTTTCCTGTGCATCATCTTTAGACGAGGCTTCCTTCTGAGACAACAGCCATGCAGACCAATTTGATGCAGTGTGCGGTGTATGGTCTGTGCACTGACAGACTGACCCCCCACCCCTTCAACCTCTACAGCAATGCTGGCAGCACTAATATTTCCAAAAAACAACCTCTGGATATGACGCTGAGCATGTGCACTCAATCTCTTTGGTCGACCACGGCGTGGCCTGTTCTGAGTGGAACCTGTCCTGTAGAACCACTGTATGGTCTTGGCCACCGTGCTGCAGCTCAGTTTCAGGGTCTTGCCAATCTTCTTATAGCCTTGGCCATTTTTATGTACAGCAACAATTCTTTTTTTCAGATCCTCAGAGAGTTCTTTGCCATGGGGTTTCATGTTGAATATCTAGTGACCAGTATGAGAGAGTAAGAGCGATAACACCAAATTTAACACAACTGCTCCCCACTCACACCTGAGACCTTGTAACACTAATGAGTCACATGACACCGGGGATGAAAAATGGCTAATTGGGCCCAATTTGGACATTTTCACTTAGGGGTGTATTCACTTTTGTTGCCAGCGGTTTAGACATTAATGGCTGTGTGTTGAGTTATTTTGAGGGGACAGAAAATGGACACTGTTATACAAGATGTATACTCACTACTTTACATTGTAGCAAAGTGTCATGTCTTTAGTGTTGTCACATGAAAAGATATAATAAAATATTTTCAAAAATGTGAGGGGTGTACTCACTTTTGTGAGATACTATATGTGCCCAGCTCAAATTTCATGAATCGGGTCTATATCCACTTTAAGTGGGAGCACTTCAGGCTCTACTTCACTTGAATGTCTCATCTGAACATCTCTTCTCTGTCTCTCCATAGGGATGTGGCTGCTTCACATCCACCCAAAACGTAAAACTGACTGATGGCTCTCATTGCCTCCTTCTGTTATCCAATCACCCTTTAATAAATGCAGATTGATTACTTGACCAGGAACCCCTCCACCCTTAACAGTATAAAGCTAAACCACCTTTATGGGGAGGCACATTACTGAGGTTCTTTCTGTAAGTGGCATTATTTATTTAAGTCTGAGCACTGCAGGCTATACACTTCAGCAACTGTATGAAACGAAAATACATAGCAAACTACTTTGAAAAATACAAAACAGACTGCAGGTGACTGTTTCACTATTCAGTTCTCCTTGCGCTCTATAAACCTTGAGCTCTCTACCACTCCTTATGTCACTCTCTTTCCTTCACCTCTCTTCTCCATCCCACAGCATATATACAGTATATCACCTTCACTTGTGTCCTCTCCGTATTACTGCACTCACCAACTCCTACCAATTGTAAACACACATGCTAATAAAATTTCCAGATACTGGGGCTTGTACTTTCATATAAATCACACTGACACATTACACTGCCTTACCCTTCTGCTTCTCCTAACCTCTGGAGATATATCCCCAAACCCTGGGCCTCCATCATTTAACTGTGCCCCATGCTCCCATCACCTCACACCCTCTGGCAGCAGCCGCAATGAACACAATTTAGTTTCCATTCCTCTTCTTCCCAAAACCAGCTTCCCCTTCTCTTGTGCTCTTTGGAATGCCCACTCTGTCTGTAACAAACTCACCTCTCTTCGTGACCTCTTTATTGATAACTCCTTTAATCTACTTGCCGTTACTGATACCTGGCTTCATGAATCTGATATTACTTCTCCTGCTTCCCTCTTCCATGGTGGCCTTCTTAGATCCAGTGGATGGAAGGGAGGCGGAGTGGGAATCTTTCTATTCCCACACAGCACCTTTCCTTTTAGGTACTTCATTGACCTCCCTCTCTTTTACTCTCTGCATTTGAAGCACATTGCATTTGTCTATTTTCTCCAGTTTTTCTAAGAATTGCTGCGATCTAATGCCGCTCTGGACAGGTATCAACCTTCTTTAATTACTTTTCTGCCTAGTTGCCCTACTTTCTCGCTTCTGAAATCCTCACAATCATTGTTGTGACTTCAACATCCCTGTTAATACCAACGCTCCTACTACTTCTAAACTTTTCTGTCTATCCTACTCTTTTGACCTGGATACATGCTTCTATTCACTCTGACGGCAACACTCCTGACCTTGTTTTCACTTGTTTTCTCCTACCTTTGCACTCCATGCAACCTCTCTAACAATCCTTTTCCTCTCTTTGAGCACTACCTTATTAGTTTCACTATCTCCCGTATCTTCCACCTCCTCTCCCACCAACCACCTGACAGTTACCCGTAGAAACCTTCAGCACCTTAACCCTTCTCTTCTTGTTATTTTGCAGGAAATAAATCTCCTGAAATATCTGAGTCTGTCTTGTGGGGTGCCCACAAAACACATATGAAGGGTAAGCTAATTGAACTGGGAGCTAGAAAGAAAAAAAGAACAAAAAAATTAACAGATTTACTGGGACAGGTAGTTGATTTGAAAAGGGCACATAAACTTTCGCTTTGAAAAGTTGTTTTAGTAAATCTTACGTGGAAACAAGAGGAGCTTATATTACTACTCAAATTGGATTTCAAAAAGCGCTCTCAGTTTGTGAATCAGAGATGATATGACTGGGGCAATAAACCAGGTAAAATGTTGGCCAATTCATTACAAGAAAAGAAAAGAGCTACTTTTATTTCTAAGATTAAATCCCACTCTGGAAAATGTGTACACACTGCCCCTCGTATTGTGCAGACCTTCTGCGATTTTTATGCAGATCTGTAAAATTTGAGGGATAAATTAGTCTACAACGGGAAAAACATTGGGAATTTCAGGATTATTTGCAACGTGCACAGCTCCCAAAAGCTGAAAGATGTGTTTATGGAAGAAGAATTGTATACAGCTTTAAAATCGACACCGTCAGGGAAAATCACCTGGACTGAATGGGTATACTATTTCCTACTATAAAAGATTTAAAGAAATTTTCATCCCACACCTGACTTCCTATGCCAGCTCCATTGTGGGGTCAGAGGGCTTTCGATCTGAATAACTTGCTGCACATAAACCCATATTACCAAAGCGGGGAAAGATTTATCTAGCTGTGGAAGCTACTGTCCAATTTCATTACTTAGAACAGATGTAAAGCTGTATGCAAAAGTCTTGGCTACTAGAATACTCCCTCTGATCCTGCACTGTATAGGACCAGATCAGACAGGTTTTGTCCCTGGCCGTGAAGCTAGGGACAATTCCTTACAAACTCTGTCTATTATCTCATTTGTCAGGGCCAACAGGGCTGTGCTGCTGACCATAGACCTGCCTGGCATTAACCCACACCTGTGGATGCGGGAAAAAGAAAAAAAAAGAAAAACAAGGCAGGACAGAATAAAAAATAAAATAGTTAATATATAATAGCACCACAGCATGGGGCACCTCCAAGCTCCCGCATAACCTGGATATCATCAGATGGAATCATAATATAAAGACAGGATATTACAACATGGATGGTGGGAGAAGGCAGAGAAAGTCAGTAGTTGTAGTCCTGGAGAAGGTAGTTATTTTTCCATCGCTCCTGAAACCATCCAGGAAGGGCTTAAAATGAACTGACCCATTGAGGCCTGGGAACATGGTGGCCTTAAGCTGAAGGATTGTCATCTTGTGTGACAGTGACATCTAGGAAAGTCACCCCACTAGGGTCGTATGACATTGTAAAAGTTAGATTGAAGACATTTTTGTTAAGTCTCTCCAGACAGATCTTGAGTAGATCTTCCAGGCTGTCCTATATCATAAAAATGTCATCAACGTAATGGTGCCACAAGACTATGTGGTCCATGTAAATCGACAGCTGCTCATTGGACATGAGCCTTCATTCCCACTCCCCCAGGTACAGGTTTGCGTTGCATGGGGCACAAGTCCCCATCACCACTCCCTGCACCTGGAGGTAGTGAGAACCATCAAATGTTAAGATTTTGTGATTAGGAACAAAGTCAAGTGACTGCAGTATAAAGTCATGAAAGGCCCACTCCTCCTGTCCTCTGAGTTAAAACATGCCAAATGACTGCTAGACCTAGCTCGTGGGGCATAGAGCAATATAAAGCCTTCACGTCAATGGTGATCAAAAGTGGCTGTGCGGGTAAATGAAGACTGTCAAGAATTTGCAAAAATGTATAGTATCTTTTAAATAGAAGGGGAGAATTACCACATGGGGTCTAAGATGTTCGTCAATGAGACGGCTTAAGTTCTCTGAGGGCACCGTTCCCCGAAAAGAATTGGTCTGCTAGGAGGGTTTTTGACATATTGTGTATCTTTGGGAGTGAATAAAATGTGGGGTTTTCTTGGAAACTGGTATGAATAAAGTCCCATGTGTTCTTTGTTATAGTTTCGTTTCTAAAGGCTGTATCAACAAGATCATAAAATTGCTTGTTAAATCTTTCAATCAATCTTGGGGCAATAGGGTGATACCAGTTGGTATTACTCAGAACATTTTGAGTTTTTATGGTTTTATGGTTAGAGAGTGATTGCTAGATAAATCATATAGGGCCTGTCTTTCCTCATGGATTAAGTTGTCCTTCTGCGTAGATTGGACGGACAATTTCTCTAAATCTTTGTTTCAGAAAGGCAGCTACATTGGAGTTTGAGCTTGTGGTGGGAAACGGTCAGACTTTTTCTTAATTTGGGATCTAAATTTTATAGATTCCTTAGTTTGTTCTTCACATTGTTGTAAAAGACGATCAATGTCAGTGTGATCTATTAAGTCTGATCGTTTTCCTCCAACAGGGATATAAGTTGATCAATAGCTTTGCATTCATCTTTGTTGGGTTACTGTGTTGGATCTTTTTCCTCTTTATTATACATGTTTTTCAATAGCAATTTGCAAGTGAAAAGCTGTAGATCTTTAATAAGATCAAATCTGTCTATGTTCTCATTAGGGCAAAACCCTAGGCCTTTCATAAAGAGCTGGGTCTCATAGGTGGTGAGGGAATGTGAAGACATGTAAACCTTTTACATTTTTATATTGTCATTTGTGTGTATGTGTTTGCTGCCCTTGGCGTTGTTGGGGATCAAGTGATTCTAAAAAGAATAGCTCTGATTTGTTTGTAAGTTTGAAGAATAAATATTATTCCGATCTGTTGTGATAGGTTCATCTGTGTGCAATCTCAACAGGGCCCTGTGCCATAATATGGTCATGGATTTGTAGTATTGAATACTATAGTGCCCAACCTGTGGCCCAGAGGCTGCATGCCACCCTTTGGCATCCTTTGTGCAGCCCTTGGGGGCCCCTGCAGACATTAATCTGTGTTTCCTGATTGCCCTGTTATAGCAGTGATATCTAGTAGTCTGTCCTGTAGTATGTCTGCAGTCTCTGACCATCTCTTGTATCATGTTTGCAGTTTCTGACAGTCTCCTGCAGCATATCTGCAGTCTCTGACAATTTCTTCTTTCATGTCTGAAGTCTCCGACCCTCTCTTATATGACGTCTGCAGTCTCTGGTCATCTCTTGTATTATACCCGCATTCTCTGACCATCTTTTGTGGCATGCTTGCATTCATTGACCATCTCTTGTATCATGTTCACGGGCTTTGATCATGTCTTGTGGGATGCCTACAGTCTATGACCATGTCTTGGATCATGCCCAAAGTCTCTGGCCATCTGGTTCACATCCGCATTCTTTGACCATCTCTTCTATCATATCCATAGTCTTTGACTATATCCTGGTATGTATGTTCTGTCTTGGAGACTATTTGCTCAATTGTATGTGCAGGCCTTTGGTGAGGACAAGGGGCACATTAGACCCCCCCATAACAAGATATTGAATACAGCTGCCTTCCATCCCCCTAAAAAGTGGTGATGGTGACCCTCACTGTATAATATTTAAATACTTGGTGTCGCAGCTTCTCCTCTTTCCTGCAGATGTCAGTCTAACCACTACCATGGGTATCTCCATGATTAAAGACTTATGTCTGCTGGAGAGGAAGAGCCTAAGCACGTAAGTATATTGCACCGAAGTTTAACAGCACAAAATACAGTAGTTACAGGAATTGATGTGACAATGTATAACCACATTCCTGGCATGGTTGCATGGCTCCCCTTATTATGCCAGTGTCAGATGCTCTTAAATTTTAAAGTATGGGTGTGTTATTTCCATTCCATTGCTACTTTTACTGTTTGAGGCAGCCTGTATAGTTATATAACTCCTATTGCACAATATTAGCTCTTGGGAAACTCCTATTCCCTCCCTCCTTGACGGTTCTTACATAAAATCACCCCATGGAGCTTCTCATTAAGATGAAATCATTAAAGTGTTGCAGTATGATCAGTCAGCAGCGGTTCCGCATACTGCACTGTATGAATGCATTCTCTCAGCTTGTTTACATTGTCTCTAAGCCCTGCTCTCGCTGCAGTGAAATATGCAGAGCAGGCAGCCAGACAGTTAAAACAACCACCAGTCACTATGTGCTTCCAAGTTCAGTAAGTGTTCGTCGACAACTTGTTTGTGTCATATGGGTCAGTGTACATAGGTTATGCAACAGAAAACTGCGGTGAATTATTGTGCCTTTGATCAGAACCTCATTCTGTAAGATTCACACTTTATCTCAAGAGGAAATAACAATTCTTCAGTACGTATTTTCCTGTGCGACTGAGCAGCTGTAATGCTGATATATTTAGCCACTTGCCAAGCTTGTGGTAAGAAGGGTGTTGCCTAAATACAATTAACCGGTCAGATGACTGAATCTCTGCTCTTGTGGGCTTACAAACTGTGCGAAGGATATTGCATTTAATAAAACTTATACTGCAGCTTACAAAAACGAAAAAAACAAAAACAAAGTAAAGGAAGCAAACGCTGCTGACTGCAAGGTGGTGATATGAATCCTGACTCAAGAGGATATTACGCTTTACTGAAGACAGTATTTAAGCAATATGTTTTATTCTGCATCTGGAAGAAGGATGTTATATGTAGCATTTGTGCATCTTACATCAGCCCTGGGATGGTCATATGCACAGCTACATAAGGCGACGTATCCTTGAGAAGCTTGTCGTATAATATCTGGGAAACAGCCAGCTGTGAGAAAGGTTGATTTTCTTTTTTTTTATTCCCTCTTTATTTTTTTCAATTCTAGCTTTTCGATCCTGTCTGGCTTACCCGAAGCTCCTGCTATCTCGTCCGTCTCTCGCAGCGTTAACTGCGTGCTGTGTTTAAGGTGAGCTGGCTCTGCCCTTTCTCCTTCCTAAGCGATGCTGCAGAATGCATCTTTTGCAAGTCTGAAATGGCAGCAGTGAGGATTAATGCCTTCTCTTCTGCATGCTGAGCTTCGAATCCATTATGCGCTGCTGTCAATATGTAAATATTCTGGCTGACAGAACATCCTGCACCTCCTGTCTCTCGGTTTCATGTCTAAACATTGCATCACCGTTTTTACAGCCTGCATTTTCACCGTCTGTCGTCTTGTGCAAAACATAAGCTTCTTCTTTTTCTTTTTTTTTTTTTAAGAAAAAAAGACTTTCAAGGACAGCGGGATCTGGTATTAATGTTGATGTCAATCCTGCTTTGCATATATCCAGCTAAATAATGTATGCTGTATTGTTAATTAATGAGAATATCAAATTAAAGCGCTGGAAAACTAATATGCCTGCTATGCAGGTAGGGGGAATAGAAAAAAAAATCTATTTTTAGCTCCTGCGTAGCACTGTAGCCTGGCTCATCGAGGCGGAAGTTGTGGGAAAAGGTTGGCTCTCCAGGGAATAACAGAAGTGGCCCTTTGCAGTGGTCAGTTCTGCCGTTGCTTACATAAAGCTGCTGATGTACGGTATGGCATACAGCAAGAAGAAAACCCGGAGCTGGATTATCGTTGCTGCCACACTCCGTTCCCCAATGGAAAATCCACTTCTCATGAATGTCAGCCGTCCAAGCTGCTTTCCAGCTGATTTTACCAACGACAGCTCCTCAGACCCATGAAGCGAGGACCGAATAAAAAGGTTTCTTTTTGTTTTTCTTTTACTGCGATATACACAGGAAGCCTGACTGTATCTTTTTTGTGTTAACAATCCCTTAAATGGTTCTCGGAGGTAGGTTGAAAGTGCATGTTGTTGTCGTTATCGTACATACGCACACACACACACACACACACACACCGCTAACTACTTACGGTGCAATATACACTAAAATACACAGTGAACACAAACACAGAGGGATTTTTCTGTTATAATGCACAATTAGCCATAATGGCAATAGTCTGAACTCACAGAAGAGGCAATATAATTGGCTGTCTCATTCACCTGTGCTAGGTGTAGATATGAGGGGAATCTGACACTTCTTTAGAGTAAATGAACGGACAGCTTTTATTCAAATAGCCTCTACATGGCTCTTTTTTTTTTGCTCGGGTTTATAAAATGTATTTCAATGTGAAAGGTGTATTGCACAGTATGGCGGATGGCTTATCACACACGTTAACTGTTCACAGCTCTTAGACTGGATGTGGCATTGCCTGCTGGCTTTATTAAATAGCGAATAAGATGCCTGTCCGCATATATACTTTTTGTTTTCTATTAAAATCATTACATTGGACATTTCAACTATTTTAACCCTGACAATCCATGAAGACATCAAATATTTCCTTTTAATGTTAAAAAAAGGCTAGCAAACCAAACAAGGCCTCTATATCACAATAACCCCCTTATTTCAGACTCTTACTGGTATTCTCTAAAAAAGCGTTATGCGTAAAGGCTCTTAACCAGCATGCATTTTTCCTGACGGATGTTTTTACAAATGATCAAAAAGGAAACATAAAAAGCATTATACTTAAACAACGCAAATTAAAAAAACGATAAAGGTTGTTCTCTCTTTGTTCTCTGTCTGAATGTCACTGCCAAGGTTTTTTAAGTAACATTTGAGGGCCTGCATGGGCCGTTGTGGTGGCTAAAGGGTTAAGAACTAGTCTGACGCAGGATGATTTCATGTCATGAATCCAAATCCTGACAGAACAGTGTGTTATATTCCCTTTTTTAAACTTCGCAATCTGAATCTTCGTGAGCATGCATTTGCAGCAAAGCTCCTTTAAGGCTGGGAATCTGCGTCTGTGATGATCTCTCTAGACTGGGCCTTTGCCTGGTTACTGTGGCAACGGGAAATTTTTCGCTAAATGATTATAACGCTCAGGGAAGAAAATGTTATTTCTAGAAAATTTTCCATCAGGCAAGTAGCACTACATAAAGTATTTTTGTTTTCTATTTTTTTCTTTTGCTATTTGGGGAAAAGAAAATGATTTATTGTTTTCATCCGTGTGCAGACAAAGCTGCTTGCTGTGCATAGTCAGCTCTGTCGCAGATTTATACTTACTTGTAATATATGTGCAAATGTCCTTGCACGCAGAATTATATTAGGTAATGATGTCCACATAAAATGACAACGGACATGGTCTATCGCCAGGCTCGGACTGCTAAGCTGCTTTGGTACTATTTTTGCTACATAATATGTGGCTAAAATGGGCAACAAGCAACAAAAGTCTTACAACTGTACATAGTCCTAGCAGATATTGCTTTCTAGTTTATATAACGAACGTCTGTGTACAGGCATATATATTTTTAGGTAAAACACTGTTAAAAAGGAATAGGCCATTTTCTCATTTCATTTTCATACTCCTTTTTTGATGTTTGAAAAAGCAAAATACGTATGTTAACCTGTCTATAAACAGGCAGTGTTTTGTACGCTTCGTTACCTATTTTTCACTTCTTGTTGATGTCGTGCAGCAATAGCAGAGATGACAATGGCAGCTGCAGCCATTTTGTGTCAATGTACCTTCTTCAAAATGGTCGCTAGGATATGAAAGTGAACATGGGATATTTTTAGGGTAATGTCCGTATAACATTACTGATAGAAAACTCATACTAGATAAGCACAGCAACATAAAAAAAACCTATAAAGAGAACACCTATGCAGTTGTGATAAAAAGAACAGACTATTTAATTATTTTTTTAAATTTAGCTAGTAGTATTGTACCCTTAATTATGCACATCCAACTCAACTACTGAATGTAGGCTGACCTATTGTCTGTGTAGTAGTTTCCTTCCCGTCTGTGCTCTGACGTAAGCAAGTCAGAAATCTACAGCTGCGGCCATTTTGAGAGAAAAGGAACTCCTGCGATATTACTGACAAAGTGATTGTGGCATTTTTGTACCACGACAATAGCCTTTTAGGTCCCTCGTCACAATTATGGTGTAGAATCGGTGTCTTTAGTTTCCTTTGTGTCTGTGCAATGGTATAGGTAAGAAATCTCTAGCTGTGGAGGCCATTTTTGGTATTATGCACTGACAATGGCTTAATAAACCCATCATCAAATTTTAGGCATAGCATGAGACCTATCATATCTATCTAATACTGCTATAAAATATCAAAACGATCTCACTGGCTTTTGCTCTTATCTCCAAAAAAATTTAAAACAACAGTGTAGCCAAGACTTTCTTAATAGTTAAGTGTGCTTGCCTAAAGCCAAAGGACTTTTTATTTTAACTCTTTACTGTAACAGTATTACTGTCACTGTTGTTATTTTTGTCAGCTACATAAAGGTCAAGTGATTCAGGAGCTGAGTGTAGTAGTGAGCAGGATAGTAGAAAATATGTTATTCACCAAAAACTATTTGGGATTGATATCAACCCCTACATGGACCTGTTTTTTGATTAGTTAGTATATACGTTATTCTTGTATATTTCTATTTTGGTTGTATAAAACAGGAGATAGTAGAAAACATGTTATTCACCAAAAACTATTTGGGATTGATATCAACCCATATGTGGACCTGTTTTCTGATTAGTTAGTATATACATTATTCTTGTATTTTTCTATTTTGGTTGTACAAACAATTTATAGGGTGTACGGGCTAAACATAAATTAATATTTGCTAGAGGTACATACATTTCATTATATTTAATTAGCTGTCAGTCCTGCTTCCACCATGATATGCAATCAATTTGGAAAGCGAGAAAAAAACTTGCCTTAGGAGAAAGCTGGGCAATCTTGCAACTGAATATCTCCTAGCCAATAGTATGTGGAGAATTCAGCAATGCCTTTAGCATTGATTCCAATAATACATATTAGCCAGTTGTCTGTCAAATAGGTACAGAGCTATACACTGATATGCTAATATAATGCTTTAAAGTGGAAGTAAACCCTTCTATCGTTTTTGGCCAAGGAAGCTGCCATCTTGGTCTTCATTTGATCTTCAACTGCCATGATGCTGCACATGTGATCAGTTATGATACCATTCATTGGATGGTTTGACATTTAAATCAAAGGTTTACTTCCACTTAAAGTCAGTGGTCTCCAAACTGTGGCCCTTTGCTGGCTTTTATCCGGCCCTTGGGGCATTATTTCATCCACTGATACTAACAATGGATAATAATTCCTCCTATTGACAATGATGATGGGGCACAATTTCTCCAAATTATACCAATGATGGGGCACAATTTGTCCCTAAGACATACAATAATGGCGCCCAATGATGGGGCACAATTCTCCTTAATGGCACCAAAGATGGGTGCCAATTTTTAGCACTGATGGACCTTTTCTACTCCCAATGGCCACAGTCTGGCTCCCTAAAGTCTGAAGGCAGTAAACTAGCCCTTTGTTTAAAAAGTTTGGAGAGCCCAAGTGTTTAGGCTCCTTTTAGAATCTGATCATGTTTTACGTAGACTTTTTCAGTAACCATATGAGTCAAAAATTCCCTAATTTTAACTCAACTGCAACAGAAAACACCATGGTTTAATTAGATAAGACCAAGCAGCCTTGGGCGAAAGTGCTACAGCACTAGATACAGATACCTTCAGACAAGTGGTGGGTATAAATACAGGGGGGTTATTTACAGATAAATTTACTCAGCATTAAAACATGATGCTAAGAGATGTCATTAAAGGTCAAGACAAAATACAAAAAAGCAATCTTCAGTTGAAATTCTTTCATGTAAAAGTCCAGACAATTTTTTCCCCTCATTTTATAGTGTGAAAATGTTCAAATGTAAAGTTTTTACTGCTGTTTGTGTCCCTATTAGGTGGATCTGCTCTCATTATTTGTCCTTGAATCCATTGTCACCAGGAATGGTGGAAATTAAAATGTTAAAGCAAAGTAGAGGGTACAGCTTCCAATAAGGCAATGCAGGAGAAATCCTGGTCACCATGGTTGACTAAAAAATGCTGTCTAGCGACCTGGTCATTGGAGTCTCTATTTTGAAATTGAAATATAATATAAAGGAAGAGAAATATCGCCACATGGTGTAAAACTGTGGTGGTTAATTTAAACCAGGGGTTGGCAAATTTGCTTGGAATCTAGGAGCCAGCTAAAAAAGTTAGGAGCCAGGTCTGTGACGGCGATCTGGACCTGTCCCTGGCCTGACATGGAGACGAGTGAGGGGAAGATAGCCCCAGCCCCCCACCTGTCTCCAAGTCATTGCCCATAGCTCTTAGAGGGACATTTTTTTTTTTTCAAATGACAATTTTTTTTTAAATTGCATTTTAGTGTAAATATGAGATGTGAGGTCTCTCTGACCCCAGATCTCATATATAAATTAAATAATAATTTTAAACGCGCCCTGTCCCGCCAAGCTTGCGTGCAGAAGCGAACGCATATATGAAAGCGGTGTTCAAACCACACATGTGAGGTATCGCTGCGATTGGTAGAGTGAGAGCAATAATTCTAACCCTAGACCTCCTCTGTAACTTAAAACGTGCAACCTGTAGAATTTTTTAAACGTCGCCTATGGAGATTTTAAAGGGTAAAAGTTTGTCGCCATTCCATGAGCGGGCGCAATTTTGAAGCATGACAAGTTGGGTATCGATTTACTCGGCGTAACATTATCTTTCACAATATAAAAAAAAATTGGTCTAACTTTACTGTTGTCTTATTTTTTTTTTATTAAATAAATTATTTTTCCCCCAAAAAAGTGCGCTTGTAAGTCCGCTGTGCAAATATGGTGTGACAGACAGTATTGCAACGACCACCATTTTACTCTCTAGGGTGTTAGAATAAAAAATATATATAATCTTTAATTTTCTAGTAAAGGGAAGGAGATAGGCTGGCAGGCAGGGGAAGCTCCATTAGCATGGTTGTAATTCCAACGGCCACCACAAGAGGGCGCCAGATTCCAGAAGGAACCATAGGATCGCAGAAGGCCTCAAAGCCAGGGGATCAATTACCGGCCGCTTGGCCCGACGCGATCACGCCGGGGGGGTCCACGGAGACAGGATACCCCCAGCTGTGCTGCCCCAGGCGCCAAGTCGCTAATTCTAGTCGCAAATGCGACCTGGCGCCTGGGTTTTGTCGAGCCCTGATTTAAATGATCCACAAGTCCAACAAAACATAGATTAAAAAGACCTGGGTTAAATTAATCTGCAGATCACAAACAAACTAGCGTGGTGTATTAAGCATAGATTCCACCCTACTAGTTTTGTCATACATAATGTCATCAGGGTGAGTAGAATCACTAACCACTACTCTCTGAATTCTGTCTTTTAGCCAGTTTTCTATCCATTTATAAACTGATCTTTCCAAGCCTGTAGACTTTACCTTACACATTAGCCGTGTGTGAGGAAAAAAAAAATTGCAATCTCGATTCAAACCCCCCCCCCCATGATCTTAATCCAGCATTTCCACGATTCATGTAAGTGCAAAGCCGTTCTCTGCTCAGAGCTGTCAAAGAAAAAAAAATGCAAAGTTTATTACAACATTGCTCAGCACTGAGAGATAAAGAGAAGCATTGTATCATTTGGTTCTTTTAGATCATATGGATGAACTTTGGTCTGTAAATGAGGTCAGTTTAACCACTTAAAGACTAAGCCATTTTCTTACATTTGTTGCTTACAAGTTAAAATATGTATTTTTTGCTAGAAAATTACTTAGAACTACCAAACATTATATATATATTTTTAGCAGAGATCCTAGAGAATAAAATGGCGGTAGTTGAAATATTTTAAGTCACACTATATTTGCGCAGCGGTCTTTCCAATCAATTTTTTGGGAAAAAATGCACTTCAATGAATAAAAAAAAAAGTAAACAGTAACGTTAGCCCAATTTTTTTGTATAATGTGAAAGATGTTACAACAAGAATCGTGAGAGAATCAGGATCTTTATTTCAAGCATAAAAAATCATGATTCTTCTTTTATCCAGAATCGTGCAGCTCTAGTGTGCATGCACAGGACACAATACATCAAGTACATGGGCAAGCATGCAAGGGACACTATGCATCTGTTTTATGAGTGTGCATGTGCACGAGCAAAGGAAATTCATAAATAACATGTACGTAAGCGATATTGACATTATGCATTAGTTACATGTCTGCTTGCAGATGACAATATGTATAATTTACATGTGTGTGCATAGGAGACTCTATGCATTAGTTACAAGTGTGTGTGCGTGCAGAGTACATTAGACTTTATGTATCAGTTATGTGTTTGTGACCGTAGGGGACCCTATGCATCAGTCATATGTGTGTGCACACGCAGTGAACACTATTCATCAGTTACATGTGTGTGCGTGGAGAGGGAGAGAGATCTACAACATGCATATGTCATGTATGCATAAGTAAGGTAGTATGTATCCTTATTCTTATTGTGTGTAACTGTCCAAAATAAAACAGGAGAACAGTGACCAGGAAGTGTCTGGCTGTTTTACTGATATATTTACACACACTTTACTAAGTGGTTGTAAATGTGTGTAAATGTTAGTTAAATAACATAGAGAATATTGATTACCACAGCGACAGGCTGTATTTTGCTGGTTCTTATATCTCAGGGAGATGTGTCCAGCTCTGCAATAGGAACTTATTTTTGTAACAACTGTCAGAAGTGGAATATTCCCTCCCTTTCTACTTAATTTGTGTTGTGTGCTTGGGGACAGGAAAGGCAGGGATTCTTCTCAATGGTGACATAGACATCAATAATAACCAGAGAGGGGTTACAACCCTTCCAATTTTGTCCAAAACCAAAAACATTGGCTGGAGGTAAGCTTGAAATGGTTTTTCATTTCAGGTAGTACAATGGCCTGGATGATTTTGTTTTTGTCTCGTCACCGATGAAAGCTGAAATAAGGTTTTTGTTGTTATAATAAATGGGATGGCAAAGTACTTAAGCCGGCCATAGATTGTTTGAATATTGACCAGTTCAGCAGAGACTGGACGACATTTGAACCATCTATGGGCAGGCTGATTGTACCCAAGTTGATCGATCAATCGACTTGGGTATAACCAGCACGTAAAATTTTGACATTATTGTAAGCAGCTATAGCCACTAGTAATAATCATCATTCTCCCAGCAGGGACAGCTCCTCACGCCTATCCGCCGAGAGAACTCACTAATGCTATTGTAGCCATACAGAGCAGGGGTGCTTGGCCCCACAAACATACATACACTGATTCACAAATCTTATGGCAGGTAAGAGAGTTCCTCTATAAAGGTTTCAACTGTGTATTAGCTGTTAAAGCTGAACTCCGTCTTTACAAACTATGTACCTCACTAACATGTGAGGCTGCTGAACGTGCGGTATAAACTGTATATAGCTGTGGCTACATACAATATATCGCACTGTGTTTTGGGTTTGAGCCAAGACTTTTTGACTTATACCAGAGTCACAATAGAGTCTCTCACAGCGGCGCTTAGCCATTCACAGAAAGCGGTGTATTTTATCAATGAATACAAAGCTTCCTTTGATTGGTTGAGTTATCAGCCCACCTCTCTGACTCAGCCAATCAGAGCAAGACTGGACTGGAAGTCTTGGCTTGAACCCAGAACACAGTGCTGTATGTAGCCACAATTACATACAGTTTATACCCGCACATCCAGCGGCCTCATGTTAGTGAGGAACATAGTTTGTTTGAGCCAAGCTGGCCCAAATGAACCATGTAAAGGCTAACAGAAGATGGAGTGCAGCTTTAAGCTCTGCTTAAATTCAGTGATGTTGCTACTTAGGGCTTGTTCACACCTTGTGCAGTGACTGTCATTTTTTTCGTATTGGATCAATGCCAGCCATTGCAAGGGCGCATCGAAAAACACCATTTGCTGGGACCATTTTAGCATGCAGCTTCCAAGGATGTACAAGGTGTGTCTATTAAATAACGAGACTGATTAAATAACTCACCTTTATTTATATGCATTACAAATATAATGCTTGCCCCCTTCAATATATTCCCCATTTGCACTAATACATTGCTGCAGTCTTGTTTTCCACTGGTGGAAGGCATGTAGAAAATACATTTCTGACAGCTATTTCAACACATCCACCGTTTTCTTCTTTACATCGTCAACTGACTCAAAACATGCCCCTTTAACCACTTCCGGACCAGCTGCCGCAGTTTTACTGCAGCAGGTTGGCTCGGCTGGGCAAATCAACGTTTCCTTACGTCGGTTTTCCTTATGGCCACTAGGGGCGCGAGCACAGCGTGTTCCCGCTGCGAGTGTTCGACAGGCACGATCGCTCGTGACAGATCGCTTGTGACAGAGCGAGAATCGGGGTCTGAATGTTCTTTCAGTATGAACACTGATCTCTCTCTCCTCCTAGACAGTTCCATCCCCCTACAGGTAGAACACAGTGAGAGGACACAGACCCTTGATCACACCCTAGTGTTAACCTCTTCCCTGCCAGTGACATTCATATAGTAATCATTGCATTTTCATAGAACTGATCGCTGTATAATTGATTTAACTTTTGGGAAAAGATAAGTCACATGCTGCTAAATCGGGCGGATATGGAGGATGTTCAAGTGTAGTAATGTGCTTGTTGGTCAAAAACTGCCTCACAGAAAGTGCTGTGTGAGCAGACGCATTGTCCTGGTGAAGAATGAAGCCATTTTCCCATATTTGCGGCAGTTTCCTTATAATAATGCTGGTTAACTGGTGTGCCTTCTGGAACCCATTCTTTCAAAAATACACCCTTGATATCGAGTAAGCATTTGAAAACATTCTATTGGTATTTTGTGCAATTTTACAAAAAATTTGAAATTGACACATTGTTCAACTTTTAAACTTAGCATTTTTTCAGCACACTACAGAAAACACAACCAAACTAAATGGCGACTTGCAATCAACTGAACATCATTGAGTGTTGCTGCTTGTCATGCAGGCTCAAATATGTTCAAGGCAAAGTTGCCAACATTGTAAAAAAATGTATAGGACACTTTTTTGCCTATAGGCGGAGTCTTATTATAATTAGGGAGTGGGCACATCTCTGCAAAAAATGGGCATGGTTTAACTGAAATATTGGGCGTGGCTCAAAGGGGTATAGTTAGAGTCTGAGATGAATGAGGGATGGAGGGAGAAAGAGGGAGAGAGAGAAAAAGAAAGAGATTGGAAGGGAAGGAGAGAGAAGGAAGGAAGGAAAGAAAAGGGGATGGAGGGACAGCAGGCCCAGATCCTACTCCACAATAGCAATATGTGTATTCCAGAAAGTTTAACAATCAGCAGATAAAGATACTCCAAACATCTGGTGTTAGCGCTTCAATCATCATTGTTCTGTCAAGAATTGCCCGCTATCGAGAAGTGCCCGGGATGAATGTCGCATGCGCCATGCATGCGCCGTATGGAACAGCACAACAACTGATTATACAATCAGCTGTTGTGACGTGAGAGGGCACCTGTGCACAATAGCCGTCAGAAGAATTTTTTCTATCAGATTTTGCCCCGTGCCCAGTTCATGTCGGTGAGGGGCAGCAATAGATGCCATACTGTTAATTATGTTATCAATTTATATTTTTAACTCAATGTGAGCCCCGGGCCGCCAGGTCTTGTCACTTAGTTGGTAGGCCTATGTAATTTTTAGGGGGCTAGGTCATTTACATCGGGTGATGCTGTGTATATGATGTTGGATGTGGTGCCTATTTATACACCATGGCTGGCAATTTATTTCCCACTATGGGTTATAAGATATGATGGGTGTGATATTTACCGTGAGGCTGATGTTCTCTAAGTAAAATTAGGTTTGCACTCACCTTGTTCCCCTATTTGTTATCTGGGTTTTATATTTTTAGTATTTCTTATAAATTATTTTTTATTCTTAGTCATTATAGGGATTTGTATTTTTGCCCTTATTCAATATTGGTGCCTATATATGCTATTTAATAAACTTTCCCACAAATAAGATGGCCCCCGAGTGTCGCGGCCTGGGACTCAGATCGAGGCTTGGCGTTTTTGCTGTTATTTAATGCGGTGCGTCAGGACGCCACTCGTGCTCCGAGACAACGTCCTATGTGTGACAAAACGCGCAGGGTGTGCGACGTGTTGACGGCACTGCGTGTTGTCTCGCTGGCCGGCTGTTATGTTTATGCTTTTTAAGCACTTTTTAATGCATTTACTGCTATATCTTGTCCTATTTACATAATAAAACCCTCGGATTTTACCAATGTTGGTCCCTTCCGATTTTTTTCTCCCTATTTATGGCCCTGGATTTCTGATTGCTTCATTTGTATATATGCACTCGTTTGATTGAGTGTCAAGTTACTGACAGAGCAGCAATATAAAGGGGGACCTTCTCACTGTGGTTCACTGCCTGGAGGTGGACGAAGGATCCAGTATTCCCTGTTCAGGGTGCCATATCCCGGGATTCTGCAATACCCCTATCGGGAGATATGCCTTATGTGTCGGCCATCTGGTAAGCCTAAAATCTAGCTGGTGGTGGATGCTCAATACAGCAAATTACATGAAGAATTGACATCACATGTCTTCTATCTGCACATTTTTGCTTTTCACGGAATGGACTTTTTTATTTTCAGCATTTATTTGTTATTACATTTCTAATACACTTATTTATCTGTATACGAAATTTGTTTTAATTATTCTATCATGGGGATTTGGGGGTATACTGTCTATATTCCCTATATATGCACATGGTTTAAATTTCATTATACACGTATGGTTATATGTTAGTCTTTAGTGCAGCTCCATTTTTTTAATTAAGATTTCTACATGTTGTGGGCAGATTTATAAATGATGGGCAATTGGGGGCGGCATTTTTTAAAGATGGCCAGTGTATGCTAAATACACCCTGCAAACCCGCTCATCAGTTGGCTACGGGAGCACGGGGCACAATCTGACAGCAAAAATTCTTCTGTTGGCTAATCTGCACAGGCGCCGCCTCAACAGCTGATTGTAAAATCAACCGTTGTCCTGTTCCATACAGCGCATGCGCCACTCGTCCCGGGAACTTTTCGATGGCGGCCATTTCTCAACACATCACCTTCACCATAGTTGTTATGGTGTGAGGATGATTCAAGCGCATTATTTCTATTATTACATTGTAACATAAAATGAAATCATTAAACTCACCATAATGTAGAATCAGTGGAAGCCCTGAGCATGTCCCTTGCCACATCGCCTGTCACTAGATGCCATCAGGTGCCCCTAGTGTAGTCCGTCCTTACATCAGGTGCCCCCAGCAAAGTCCATCCTTACATCAGGTCCCCCCAGCAGAGTCCGTCCTTATATCAGGTGTCCCCAGCAGAGCCCAGTCCTTAAATCAGAGTCCCCAGGACCAGTCCATACATCATTGTCCCCAGCAGAGCCCAGTCCTTACATCAGTGTACCCAGAAGAGCCCAGTTTTTCATAATCAGTGTCCCCAGCCAGAGCCCAGTCTTTACATGATCAGTGTCCCCAGCGGAGCCCCAGTGCTTACCTCAGTGTCCCCAGCGGAGCCTCAGTCCTTACATCCGTGTCCCCAGCAGAACCCAGTCTTTACATCCATGTCCCCAGCAGAGCCCAGTCCTTACATGATCAGTGTCCCCAGCCACAGCCCAGTACTTATATGATCAGTGTCCCCAGCCAGAGCCCAGTCCTTACATGATCAGTGTCCCCAGCCAGAGCCCAGTCCTTACATCAGTGTCCCCAGCAGAGTCCATTCCTTATATCAGTGTCCCCAGAAGAGCCCAGTCCTTACATGATTCGTGTCCCCAGCATAGCCCAGTCCTTACATCAGTGTCCCCAGCAGAGCCCAGTCCTTACATGATCAGTGTTCCCAACAGAGCCCAGTCCTTATATGATTTGCGTCCTCAGCAGAACCCAGTCCTAACATGATCAGTGTTCCCAGCAGAGCCCAGTCCTTGCATGATCCATGTCCCCAGTGGAGCCCAGTCCCTACATGATCAGTGTCCCCAGCAGAGCCCAGTCCTTACATGATCAGTGTCCCCAGCCAGAGCCCGGTCTTTACATGATCAGTGTCCCCAGTGGAGCCCTAGTCCTTACATCAGTGTCCCCAGCCAGAGCCCAGTCCTTACATGATCATTGTCCCCGCTCGTCTGACACATGGGGCAGAGGGTTGGTGGCGGCTCCATTTAGATCTCTTCCTTGTGTTCAGTGGAGAGGGGAGGGCTCTCCGATCCGTGCAGCCAATCGGCTTCAGTGTACAAGAGAATTGTCTACTTGTATGCTGAAGAGAGAAGCCAATTGGCTGCCCCTTCCCTCTCCACTGACCTCGCGGTCGGCCATCTTTTTGTAGCCCCGCTGCCGTTTTTGCCAAAAACAGTCCTGATTTCCCAGGACAAAAGAACAATCCCGGGATTTTAATTGGGACGAGCTTTGATCAGGACGAGGGCCCAAAAATCAGGATTGTCCCAGGAAAATCAGGACTGTTGGCAAGTATGTCAAGGTCACCACGCATGCAATTAGAAGTTGTTCTGATTGCTTTGTTTACTAGGTGGAATTGCAGTTTGTTATTTAATTGACATACCTCGTATCCCTAAAGAAATTGGCTTCACAAAAATAAAACGATTATAGAACTACATGTCTTTAGCCCAAAGTAACACTGCTGTTGATGAGCACATTTTGACATCCAGGAATGATACTTTCCTTTGTGCCAGCATTCATATCCAAATAGGGTGGTGATAATGACCTTGTATCACAGTCCAGAGTGAAGAATCATTATAGTCACAGCATACACTCGCATTTTATAACATCAGCATTGTAATGCCAATACAAAAGTTATATTTAACAAACCAATATAAGCTTACTTGAAAAATCTCTTTTCATGTTGTGAGTTCTACTTGTCTGCTGGTCATCTCTTTCCACGACTTCCTAGATTCCCTGCATGCTTTGCAGCTTCTCCCCTGATGTTTACTTTCAATTTCTAAGGACTACATATTCCATGGCACCTCGCTGCCTGCAAGCAGTGATTCCGGTACTGACTAGGCCTCCTGAAACTCTTCCTTTCAGCACCTCTGTAATTCAGAAGGCAGGCTCTATGAAATGTGAAGTAAGTTTGCAAACCTCAATCTTACAGGTTAATAGGAGTAAGCTAGAAAAAACTGAAACATAATGTGAAATGATATATATTATTTCACCATATCTCATATATGATTTTAAAGGGGTTGTAAAGGCAGAAGTTTTTAAAAAAAAAAAGCTTTCTATGTGCATACTTACCTGAGGTCCATCTCTATCCAGCTATGTCCACGACTCCCTCCGCCGTCTGGGACTCCCTCCCTAGCCGAGACCCAACAGTAATGCCATTGGCTCCCACTGCTGTCAATCAAGGTTAGTTAGCCAATCAGGAGAGAGACAGGGGGTGAGCCGAACCACAGCTCTGTTTCTAAATGGATACATGGATCTGCAGCTCGGCTTGGGTGCCCCCATAGCAAGCTGTTTGCTTTGGGGGGCACTCAACAAGAGGAAGGGGCCAGGAGCTCCAAAGAGGGACCCCGTGAAGAGGATGATCCAGGCTGCTCAGTGCAAAACCACTACACAGGGCAGGTAAGTATAACATGTTTGTTATTTTCTTTTTTTAAACGAGACTTTACAATCACTTTACATTTTGACCATAAATACACTTTGAAAAGGGGAAAGTTACTAGAGAAGCAGTCAAACTTTTCAAACATATGACATGTAGAAAATGTTATAAAATTGACCAAGCTACAAGTAAGTAATTCACACAGGCACAAAGCAGTGTGCATAACCATTGGATGACTTTTTTTGTAATACCGCTTGCGTACAGGCAACCCACACTGCCTGTTTGGCAGCAACACAGGAAGGGGTGCGTGGACCAGAATGTGCAGGCTCTATCTGTCAAACGTGGGTGTGCAGGTGAGTTTGTCCAGCCAATGCATACTTATTCTTTTTATATGGGCTGCCTGCCTGCAGCTCCGTGGCAATAAAAAAATAAAGTAAATGGGTTCAGAACCCATGTGAATGAGCCCTTAAAGAGTACAAGCACTCAGGAGCTTTCTTGTCAGTGCCATGTGCCTATTCCTCATGTCAGAACACCTGCTTACACTTTTATAAACCCTGTAACAGAACCGCAAATGCATAAGTACTGTACACATTTTGTATCACAAAATCTGACTACAATGGCTCTCATTTATGAGTATGTCTGGAAAGAACTGCCTCAGAAAATCTATGAGTAATAAGTCACAATCTACATTTTTCGTATGGGAGAATTAGACTGTCTGCGACGATCCTCCCTCAGGCATTCATATATACAAACACTAATCATCTAACATGTGCATATATATTCTTTTTTTTAAATCCACTGCCAAAAACAAACCGTCTTAACAAATACCCATTACTTGGATAAAGAAATCAACCAACCACATTAGAAGATCACTACAAACATACAAGACAGCCAGTGCTCTGTACACAGGAAGTTGAACATTCTGCAGAGCTGAGTAAATTGGGCAAAAGCCAGATTCATACTCTGAGGTTTCTTCTCTGGCTGACAGCCTATATAATCTTCCGACATTTTATTAAATTTTATAATGCTATCAGACCCCTCCAAAGTAAGCTTTAACATCCAGACCTGCAAAAGCAGTGTGCCTACCTAGGCAGCAATGGGACACACAAAGGCATCAAATGTGCTCAACTTCCTACCTTAAAGGAGAAGTACAGCCAAAGCTAATTTGGCACAGAGCAGACAGTGGGGACTAATAGTCACCAGCCCTCTGCTCATGGAGCAGTGAGAACTGGGCGATCAGTGGCATTTGATCACTAATTTTTCAGTCTTAGAGCTGGCAGGAGACAGATCCGATGCTGTATCCACCTTGGTAAGCATGATTCCAAAAAAACAACCATACTTTTCTTTTCTTTTAAAGTATTTTTTTTTTCGTTTTGGGCAGAGTGGAGAGGGATTAGAACACCTGTCAGTTTTTATTGCTGTCTGTGTCCCCTTTAGCCCTTGTACACACGGTCGGAGAATCCGTCTGAATGTGTCCCATCGGACCGTGTCGTCGGATAATCCGACTGTGTGTGGTATGCATCGGACTGATTCCGTCTGAATATCTGTCGGACCCAATTTTCCAACTTGTTGGAAATATTTCCCGACCAACTGGTTCGATCGGACATACTCCGATCATGTGTAGAGAATTTTGATCGGACCAAGTGCCACGCATGCTCAGATCAAATTCCTACATCAAAGCTATTGGCTACTAGCCTGAACGTAGTCCCATCGTAACGAAATTACGTCATCATGTTCTGAATGATCGGATTTTTCGACAACTTAGTCCGACCGTGTGTATGCAACAGTTTCGGACAAGATCCGACAGACAAAATCCGACGGACAAAATCCGACGGATTTGGTTGTCGAAATCTCCGACTGTGTGTACAGGGGCTTAGAGAGATTCACCCTCTCTATTTGTCCTGTTTACCAATATCATTGAAAGTGAAAGTAAATTAAAATCCAAAATTTTTGGTTGCCCCAAGAAAAGTAATAGAGGGGAAATCTTCCAATGGGGACACTAGTTCTGGTGACTGGGGGGTCCCCAGGAGATTACCTTAATTTGCAGGGATTTCTTCTCACTTCCTGTTTGGCTATGGAACAGGAACTGAATGTAAATCTATCCAATGGGACAAAAATGGCAAAAAATAAACCTTACAGGGGTCATAACCCTCCCTTACTCTATCCAAAATGGGGAAAAAAAGTTTTGCCTATAGTTCTACTTTAATTGCGGAGTAGAAGTTAAAGCAGGACTGGCCAAATCCTAGAAGCCAGGAAGCCAATGTTCCTTAAAAAGTACAACTAGCACCAACTTTTGGGATTTTCTCAAGTTGTTGTGAATTTAACTGGCTCAAAAAAAAATCTTGCTGGCTCCTGAGTTCCATAATAATCTGTCCACCCCTAGATTAAAGTAAATCTGTGACTATAGATAAGAGCACACAATGGCATCTGCCCATAAAAGCAGATACCATCAGGTACCTGTACATCACTAGTTTTTGTCTCATATCTTTTCTGTCCCTGACAGAGCTTCAAGAATTTCCTATGCAATACTGACTTTCTAAAGCCTGGTGCACATGATGAGATTATCGGACGAATAATCGTCCGTTTTTTGTTTTTTTTTGCATGCTAGTCTCTATATTGAAAATTAAGAGGTTACTAAAATTATGAAAATTCTCGTATGACAGAATAAAAATTTGGAAGCGATGTAATGTTTTGTATTGTATTTTCAGACAAAAACTGTACAGATTAAACAAAAATCATACGATCTGGTATCATACGAGAAAATTTATTGTGCTTGTTCCATCAGATAACTTCGTATGACCTGTCCTTATCGGCTCTCGAAAGCTGTGTACTAACAATCAGATTAACATACGATTTGCATAAGAACAAGCATGCGCCCCTCAACACCACATGGCATTGTGGGTTATTGGTTGGAGTTGTGCCTATGTAAAACAACTAGGAAGTTACAGATTGCTCTAGAGAGGAATTGCACTGTGGGTACAGTTGAGGTACTGAGATTAAAAATGCAATATTTGCCTGCCTATAAAGTGTTTGCTTTTGTGTTCAGATATTTTCAATACCCTTGTTTATCTCTAGCCACAGATCTGGTAAGCCACACCCCCGTTCCCTCCTCACAGAAATTTGACCGACAGCAGCAGGAACCAGTGGCTTCCCCTGCTCTGAGTCTCCTGTGAGACCAAGAAGAGAGGAGAGCAGTGCTGCAGCCTGGACAACGCTGGATTAGTAAGAAGAGTCAGATACGTTTTTAGGGATGGGGTGGAGATGATAGGTAGTGGAGAGTTGTTTTACCTTAATGCAGAGAATGCGTTAGGGTAAAAAACAATGTTGACTTTAAAATCACTTTAAAGTGGTTGTAAACCTCAGTCACTGAATCTGAGCAAAGCACATATATCTGTAGTGTTTACTCAAAAGCTCTAACTGTCATTTCTCTCTGGTGCTTCGTTCCTCTGTTAACAGCACTAGTCGCTTCTGAAAAGTTTTCTCAACACAAGATAAATTTGTGTCGGGAGGGAGATCTCAGAATGGACCTTGTCTATTCAGAACACAGTTCTTCTGCTGTGTGGAGCGGGGTGTGTGCCTTTCCTCTAACCAGCTCTCACACACTGTTACTGCAGCCTCTCCGCCCCCTCCTCTCTGCTCCTGACAGATGAAGAAAGATTTTAACACTTTCCTGCCATTTTGAAGGGATATAGGGTAGAGAAGACTGCAGATAAATAAGTAAAACTTATGTAGGGGTATTTGTTTCATCTCTGTATCATCTGAGGCTGTTCACTTCACTGAGCTTCTGTGAGGGTGTACAACCACTTTAAAGTAGAAGGACAGGCTAAGTAATAAATCAATACTTAAATGTTTCCTTTCCTTTTCTCCCTGGCCCTGCATATATTTTATAACAAATCATAATGTAAATACCTTTTGTAGCTTATTTTTTTTTGGTCATGTGACCATATAGCTCTCACTCCTTTGTGTAATGTGAAGGTACGACAACAGGATAAATTACATAGAACAATGATGTCAGTTGCCAGGGTCCGTGTGTGCCCATCAGCCACTCCCGCTGAGTCATGGGAAATGAAGAACAAGACAGATGTGACATGCATCGTCTGCATGTATACTCCTACAGCTCTAAGGAAATGTAGATTTTTAACAAGTAGCTGATGATACCACAAAGAATTTTAAAAAAAATTCTACAAAAGCAAGGCATTAATTGTGTACATTTTACAGTGATTTTCATGTGCATGGGGAAAGGAGTTGGATCCTAGAGTTCAGCTTTAAAGGCCACTGTTCCTTTATAAATATCAGATTCATATGCAGCGTCACCAATGTCTACTCTAGAACACTGTGGAACACAATGTCCTTGACTGCCGAGGACTCATTATAGAAGTGCTCAGTGCTCCATCAAGCTGCCTGGGTGCTGCTTCCAGAGGATTCTTTTAGCAGAATAACCGCTAAAAACATCACTGTACAATTCAACAGACCTTATATAACCCTTACTATGAGCTAACATGAGCTAAATGCCCAATCATTTAAAAAAAGTACAACAGTCTCTGTCTTATACAATACGATGAAAAGAACTCAAAGGGAGGGAATTTTAAATGTATCGCCTACTTCAAATTTTTGTGCAGAATGCCCAGCAACCAATGCATTCAACTGAATTAACATTGCATTAAATTAACAAACTGTTCATGGCCATCGAGGGAGAGGAGATGGACAGTTACACTCTGTATTCCAAAACAACACTCAAACTCTCTGGCGACAATCCCACCCAGATCCCATGTCTCAGACTGTCAGTCTTTCAGGTCCATGTTTAGCGATTGTCCCTTCTCTTTACTGCTCACCCTTTCTTCTGCTGCTTTGTCCCTAGCTTCAGTTTTCTGCCTCTGCTGTCCTCTGTAGTAATTATATTCGCCCCCACCCCCATAGGCAGCTCGGCCCCTTTGGAAACACTCCAAGCAGTCCCGCCAAGTATAACAAAGCATAGGGTGCATTCCCGGTGTCCCTCATAATACTCATCTGCCACAGTGTACATTTGGGGAGCTGCTAGCCTCTGCTAGGAAGCGCTTTCTGTTTGGAGCCCCAACAACAGCTTGTAATCTCATAGAAATCTACAGTACCTTGAAAAAGTATTCATACCCCTTGACATTTTCCAAATTTTGTAATGTTACAACAAAAAACATAATTCTATTTTATTGGGATTGTATGTGATACACAAACACAAAGTGGCACATAATTTAGAGTAGAAGGAAAATGATAAATGGTTTTCAAAATTTTTTACAAATAAATATCTGAAAAGTGTGGCATGCATTTGTCGTGTCCCCTTTGCTTTGATACTCATAACTAAAATCTAGTGAAACCAATTGGCTTCAGAAGTCATCTAATTAGTAAATAGCTTCCACCAGTTAGTAATTTAATCTCAGTATAAATACAGCTGTTCTGTGTTTGTTAGAGAACCTTAATGAACAAACAGCATGATGAAGGCCAAGGAACAAACCAGGCAGGTCAGGGATAAAGTTTAAAGCAGGGTTAGGTTATAAAAAAAATATCCCAAGCTTTGAACATCTTACAGAGCACACTTCAATCATCTAAAAATGGAAAGAGTAAGGCACAACTGCAAATCTACCAAGACATGGCCGTCCACCTAAACTGACTGCAAAGGAAAGCATTAATCAGAGAAGCAGCCAAAAGGCCCGTGGTAACTCTGGAGGATCTGCAGAGATCCCCAGCTCAGGTAGGAGAATCTGTCCACAGGACAACTATTAGTCATGCACTCCACAAATTAGGCTTTTATGGAAGAGTGGAAGAAGAAAGCCATAAGAAGTCATATTTGCAATTGGCGAGAAGCCATGTGAGGGACACAAACATGTGGAAGAAGGTGCTCTGGTCAGATGAGACCAAATTTTTACTTTTTGGCCTAAAAGGAAAACGCTATGTGTGGCAGAAAACTAACACTACACATCACCCTGAATACGCCATCCCCACAGTGAAATATGGTGGTGGGAGCATCATGTTGTGGGGATGCTTTTCTTCAGCAGGGAAAGGGAAGCTAGTCAGAGTTGATGGGAAGATTGATGGAGCCAAATACAGGGCATTCTTAGAAGACAACCTGTTAGAGTCTGCAAAAGACTTGAGAATGGGGCGGAGGTTCACCTTCCAGCAGTCCAACAACCCTAAACATACAGCTAGAGCTACAATGGAATGGTTTAGATAAAGCATATTCATGTGTTAGAATAGCCCAGTGAAAGTTGAGACCTAAATCCAATTGAGAATCTGTGGCAAGACTTAAAAATTGCCGTTCACAGACACTCTCCATCCAATCTGACAGAGCTTGCGCTATTTTGCAAAGAAGAAAAATAATTTCACTCTCTAGATGTGCAAAGCTGGTATAGGCATATCCAATAATGACTTTTAAAAATGTATCATTTTCCTTCCATTTCACAATTATGTACCACTTTGCGTTCACATATCACATAAAATCTCAATAAAATAAATTTGGATGTAACATGGCAAAATGTGGAAAATTTCAAGGGGTATGAATACCTTTTCAAGGCACTGTACAGCTAATTAAAATCAAAACATGTAGCGCTGACAAACCATGACCTTAATGATTAAAGTACAACAAAAATCTAATATAATGCAATAAAGATGAAAACTTGAAAAATGAAAAAACGAAAAAAGAAAAATTATTAATAATCCAAATGTCCCAATTCCATATCCATAAAGTGAACTCAAAACATAGACTAATCCAATGTTCAATTTGTGAAGACACTTGGTGCTCCCCACAGGATAGACAGGGTAAGTATATCTGCTTACCAAATTTTAAGACCCTCCAGGGTCTATCTACGCATTAGTGAGCTTTCCCCCGTAACCCTGGGCTCAAACCGCATCCACTACTCAGCCTGCTTAATTGGATTCCATGTGTATACTCCACAGTCATCATCAGTCAAGGAAACTTCAGAATCCGGTCACACATTCATCGCATGAAAGAGAAAGATAAACTCATTGCGCAATGTTATTTTAAGAGCACACAGACGTTTATTAAAAGTTGTACTTACAACAAAAACAATAAAATTAGGCTCAAAAATTGAAACATTTGTTTGTACAGCACCCTCCACGAGTGTTCGGACGTGACCACTGCTCCGTGCCTAGCCTGATGTATGTTTCATCCAATGGGACTTCTTCTGGGAGGCAGAAAGGGTCAGCACAGCGGTACTCACATCACTTCCTTATATTCAGAGAAATTTCTGTTGCTGAACACAAGAGAACAGTGCTGCTAGTATTCAAACCAGGGTGAACCGCACCGCCATATTTCCGTAGTCCAAGACTAATAACATGGCGGCCATGTTTCAAAGGATCCACTGTGCACTATTTCAGCAACATATAACCAAACATATTGCTGTTTTAATCAGCATATACGATCTGTCCACGCACTCACTTAGACTAGTATACAAATTCTATGTTTGGTTATCCAAACTACGATTAATCTTAACATAACCATATCATCACTTACTAATAACCAAAAGGCAATATTAGTGCCAGACATTAGAGGGCAGTGTGTCAGTTATCCAACATGGATCGCATCACTATGTTACTGTAGCCAGAGATTGCTCCCATGGCGGCCATGTTCCAAGAGATCCACTGCCTCCTATTCCAGCAATAACTGACCAAAGGTATTGCTATCCTTAGCTTGGCATACAGCTAATATTCTCATATAATTATCCAATTAATCTAATGGCATATCCATATTAGTACCTTATATGGTGGACGGTAAATAATATACAAAAAAATACGTAAAATAAAATACTAAATAAAATATTGAATAAATGTAGTCCCCTAATAATTCTTTAGCTTTATTAATAAAACTATTGATGTCCCACTCAACATTTAACCCCTTTGGCTGATGGGATCGAAGTTCTTATATCCAGTGAGTTTCTCGCCTGGATATATGTCAGACGATGTTTATGCTCCTCCAATGTGGTATACCCACCTCGATACCCACCACCTTCAGTTGTGATGGGTCCTTATTATGTTTAAATGTGAAATGCCTGGAAAGGTTGTGTTTTGGAAATCCCTTATTGATATTGGCTAAATGCTCCCCCATGCTAACGTGTAGCACCCTCTTGGTCCTCCCAACATATTGTTTCCCACAACTGCATTCCAGTAGATAAACCACATTCTTTGTGTTACGAGATATGAAGTTTTCAATCTGGTATGATTTGCCTGTTACTTTAGATAAAAACGTTGTAGTCCTGATGGAATTTGGACCCACACATTTGCATACTGTACACTTCCGGCAAGGGAAAAAACCTTTTACATTCACAAACAAAAAGGACCTAATTGGTGGTTCCACTACAATTGGGGCTATTAGATGTCTCAGTCTGGGTGCCTTCCTGAAGATCACTTTTGGTTGTTCAGGGAGAGCAGGACCCAGAGTCGCATCACTTTTTAATACTCTCCAGTGCTTTTTAAGCAGTTGGTTAACTGTGCTGACTAGAATAGGTAGTGTGGAAAAACCATTCATATCCCCCCTCCTTGACAGATTTATCCTTGGGGGCCAAGATAACCTCCCTATCCAATGTTGCTACTTGTTGAACGGTAGCCTCCAAGGCATTCTCTGGATAACCTTTTTCCAAAAATCTCTGCCTGATTATTTCATATTGCTTCAGAAAATCACTTTTCTCAGAACAATTTCTTCTGATCCTTAGAAATTGGCTTTTTGGAATACCAGAAAACCTAGTGGGATCATGGCAACTGGACATTGGTATGTAGTAATTTCTATTAGTTTTTTTTTTTAATTCTTAGTACAAAAACCGTTACCCTTCCTCATGACAACTAAATCCAAGAAATTAACCATTTCAATACCGGGCACTTATACACCTTCCTGCCCAGACCAATTTTGAGCTTTCAGCGCTGTCGCACTTTGAATGACAATTGCGCGGTCATGCTACACTGTACCCAAACTAAATTTTTATCATTTTGTTCCCACAAATAGAGCTTTCTTTTGGTGATATTTGATCGCCTCTGGGATTTTTATTTTACATGTTTTTTTTTTGTTTCAGTTACAAAACTTTGAAAATAAGTAAGTTTTCTCCTTCACTGATGGGCACTGACGGGCTGCAGTGATGGGCATCCTCGGGGGGGCTGTGCTGATAATCGATCAGCACAGATCCCCCCTGTCAGAGGAGCAGCCGATTGGCTCTCCTCTACTCACGTCTGACAGACGCGAGTGAGGAAAAGCCGATCACCGGCTCTTCCTATTTACACTGTGATCAGTCGTGATTGGACATGGCTGATCACGTGGTAAAGAGTCTCCGTCGGAGACTCTTTACCGAGATCGTAGTTGCAGGGTCTCAGACTGACACCCCACAACAACGATCGCCGCGGGGGGCGCACAGCGGCTTAATATCCTGATCACCTCATATGACGTCCGGTCAGGATATTACAACCACTTTGCCACCGTCATTTTGCTATACGGCGGGCGGCAAGTGGTTAACTTCCAATATACAGCTAATGCCTAACACAAAGTAGCACTCTAATTATGCCCATCTATAGTTGCACACGTGGCTCTCAGAGAGCCAGCTTGTGAATCTCCACTGCCACAAAAAATGTCAATTGTAATCTTAAAGGTTAACTAAAGTCTTCAATCAAAAAACTGTGAGCAGACAGGCACTTTATTCCAAAAGAGACAAGCAATGTAATCAAATAAACCTACCTGCCAGCTAACAGTCTTCTTTAGCCACTTAAGGACCAAGGCTTTTCTGCAAATTTTTGGTTACAAGTAAAAATCTGTATTTTTTGCTAGAAAATTACTTAGAAGCCCCAAACTAAACAAAATATATATACAGAAACTCACAAAAGTGATTACACCCCTCACATTTTTGTAAATATTTTATTATATCTTTTCATGTGACAACACTGAAGAAATGACACTTTGCTAGAATGTAAAGTACTGAGTGTACAGCTTGTATAACAGTGTAAATTAGCTGTCAAATTAGTCCTCAAAATAACTCAACACACAGCCATTAATGTCTAAACCACTGGCAACAAAAGTGAGTACACCCCAAAGTGAAAATGTCCAAATTGGGGCCCAATTTGCCATTTTCCCTCCCCGGGGTCATGTGATTCGTTCGTGTTACAAGGTATCAGGTGTGAATAGGGAGCAGGAGTGTTAAATTTGGTGTTATCGCTCTCACTCTCTCATACTGGTCACTGGAAGTTCCACATGGCACCTCATGGCAAAGAACTCTCTGAGGATCTAAAAAAAAAGACTTGTCGCTCTACATAAAGATGGCATATGCTATAAGAAGATTGTCAAGACCCTGAAACTGAGCTGCAGCATGGTGTTGTCTTTGAGAAATAGACGTATGAGTGCTGCCAGCATTGCTGCAGAGGTTGAAGGGGTGGGGGGTCAGTCTGCCAGTGCTCAGACCATATGCTGCATAGTGCATACTGCTTCAAATTATTCTGCATGGCTGTTGTCCCAGAAGGAAGCCTTCTAAAGATGATGCACAAGAAAGCCCACAAACAGTTTTCTGAAGACAAGCAGACTAAAGACATGGAGTACCGGAACCATGTCCTGTGGTCTGATGAGACCAAGATAAACTCATTTGGTTCAGATGGTGTCAAGCATGTGTGGTGGCAACCAGGTGAGGAGCACAAAGACAAATGTGTCTTGCCTACAGTCAAGCATGGTGATGGGAGTGTCATGGTCTGGGGCTACATGAGTGCTGCCGGCACTGGGGAGCTAGAGTTAATTTAGGGAACCATGAATGCCAACATCTACTGTGACATACTGAAGCAGAGCATGATCCCCTCCCTTCAGAGACTGGGCCGCAGGGCAGTATTCCAACACGATAACTACTCCAAACACACCTCCAAGACGACCGCTACCTTATTAAAGAAGCTGAGGGTAAAGGTGATGGACTGGCTAAGCATGTCTCCAGACCTAAACCCTACTGAGCATCTGTGGGGCATCCTCAAACAGAAGATGGAGGAGCGCAAAGTCTTTATCATCCACCAACGCCGTGATGTTCGGCTTGGAGGAGTGGAAGAGGACTCCAGTAGCAACCTGTGAAGCTCTGGTGAACTCCATGCCCAAGAGGGTTAAGGCAGTGCTGGAAAATAATGGTGGCCACACAAAATAATGACACTTTGGGCCCAATTTGGACATTTTCACTTAGGGGTGTACTCACTTTTGTTGTCAGCAGTTTAGAAATGAATGGATGTGTGTAGAGTTATTTTAAGGGGACAGCACATTTACGCTGTTATAAAAGCTGTACACTCACTACTTTACATTGCAGCAAAGTGTAATTTCTTCAGTGTTGTTACATGAAAAGTTATAAATATTAATAAAATATTTACAAAAATGTGAGGGGTGTACTCACTTTTGTGAGATACTGTATATATATTTATATATTTTTTTTAGCGTCGACCCTAGAGAATAGGTGATTGTTGCAATTTTTTATGTCACACGGTATTTGCGCAGTGGTTTTTCAAATGAAAATTATTGTTTTTTTAACCACTTGCCACCCGCCCACCATCAAATGACAGCTGAGAGGTGTGGCTCTCATTCTGGGTGGATGTCATATGATGGCTTCCAAGAAATGACTGCTTTTGCATGCCCCCGGGGGCATGCAGCATGCCGATCGCGGCCACGCAGTGTTGCTAGGACATGGCGCGACCCTGATCTGTGTAAAGAGCCGTGGCTCTTTAACCATGTGATCGGCTGTGTCAAATCACAGCCGGTCACATGTAAATATGGAGAAGCCGGTTATCGGCGCTCCTCGCCTCACACTGACAGAGTGCGAGGAGAGGAGAGCTGATCAGTGGCATCTCCTCACAGGGGACAGCTAGGTATGTAATCAGGGCACTGATCATCAGTGCCCTGATTACAATTAAGTGCCCACCACTATCAGCAATCAGTGCTACCAGTGCCCACAATTGCCAGCAATCAGTGCCCACAAGTGCCAGCAATCAGTGGCCATTAGTGATGCCAGTCAGTGCTGGCTATCAGTGCTGCCCATCAATGCTCATCACTGCTGCCCATCAAAGCCACCCATCAATGCCGCCTATCTGTGCCCAGTGCCACCCATCAGTGCCCATAAGTGTGGCATATTCTCGCCTCCTCATCAATGCCACCTAATCAGTGCCCATAAGTACCACCTCATCAGTGCCCATCAGTGCAGCCTAGTAGTGCCCGTCAGTGCAGCCTATTAGTGCCCATTACTGCAGCCTCATCAGCGCCCATCAGTGAAGGAGAAAAATGATATATTTACAAAATTTACTGACAGAAACTAAGAACTAATTTTTGGTCTTTTTTTTTAGGAAAAAATAAAAAACCCAGGAGTGATTAAATACCACCAAAAAAACTCTATTTGTGTGAAGAAAATTTTAACAAGTTCACTGAAGTACTGATTAGTACAACAAATATTATTCAAGGGTGGTTACAGAGTCCCTCTATCTATTGCACCTATGTATTAACTTGTCTATTCCCCTAGTTAGCTAGTCTATTAAAACTCTGATCACATGTTACCGTTAATATCACAATAATACAAGGTTAGCTATGAAACCAAGCATGCTGCTTAATAAAACAAAGTCTTATTTATTTCCGAAGAAAATAGGAAACGCTGACATGAAAATACTAAAGAAAGATATTACAAACATATACCAAAAGAACACATAATACAAGAATATCAATGATACTTATCGCAATGCTTTCCTAGCCATGGGGCTCAAAATGGTGTAGCACAAGCCAAGAGTGAAAAGGGTTGAGAGAGAGTCAGCTCTCTAACTTGTTCAGTCCTTCATGCTTCAATCATACATCATCCAGACCCAACCCCAATGCCATCCCATCTAGACTTTTGACAATCACAGTACTTATGGGGATGATATTACTGTCCGTCCTGCTGTATTGGCCTCTAGGGACAGCATTGTCCATGTCTATGTGTCCTGGTCAATCTTCAATGCCTTTGATCTTTTGATCTTCTGTAGCAGGACTAGACCTGCACGATTCTGGCCAAAATGGGAATCACAATTCTTTTGCTTAGAGTAAAAAGGTCACAATTCTCTCACGATTCTTACGATGTAAAATCTTTCACATTATACAAAAAAAATGGGCTAACTTTTCTGATTTGATTTTTTTGTTTTTTTAATTCATTAAAAGTAATTTTTTCCCCAAAAAATTGCATTTCAAATACCGCTGTGCAAATATAGTGTGACATAAAATATTACAACAACCACCATTTTTTTCTCTAGGGTGTCTACAAAAAAAATTATATATATAATGTTTGGGGGTTCTAAGTTATTTTCTATCAAAAAAAAAAAATATTTTAGCCTGAACCCAACAAATGTCATAAAAAGGTTTAGTGTTTAAGTGGTTAAACTTTTTTCACTTACACACAAGTCTATTCCATTGACAAATTGTTACAATGTTTATACTTAAGTTCAACTGATAAAGAATGTTTTGATTCTTGGCAGACTGCCCAGTTTTTCTCTTCCTTTCTTTTGAAGGCTGTGGCTTCAGAAGAGCAGAGAGAATTATTTGCATCGAAAGAAAGAATTGTGAAACACTTTAGTCAAGATTGCGATAACAATTCTTGATGATTAATTGTGCAGCTCTAAGCAGGAAATTCATCAATCATCTTGTCAGCTATGGTCCCTTTTAAGCTTATTTGCAGCAGGTGATCCGGAGCCAAGCTCTCAGATGCAGATTATGATATGCTACAAAACTCTAGAATGTAACTGGTTACATTCCATATTAACCAGGGAGTGAAATACCAGAAGTATGATATTAAACCATGTTGCCCAACAGTTACAGTGTAGCATGACTGTGCAATTGTCATTCAAAGTGTGACAGCGCTGAAAGCTGAAAAATGGTCTGGGCAGGAAGGGGGCTTAAGTGCCTTGTATTGAGGTGGTTAAAATACATTCTAATGAATTTTAATGCAAGCAAAACACAACATAAAATCCAATTGTCCGGTAAAATATAAAAGATGATCTTATGCTGATTAAATAGATACCTAACATGTCGTGCATTAAAATTGCGCACGCTTGTGGAATGGCAAAAAACGCTGATACTTGAAAATCTCCATAGGCAACACTTTAAAAATGTTTTAAGGTTACCTGTTTAGAGTTACAGAGTAAGTCTAGTGCTAAAAATTATCACTCTAGCTCAGGGGTGTCCAAACTACGGCCCTCCAGTTGTTCAGGAACTACAATCCCCATCATGCCTAGTCATGTCTTTGAATGTCAGAGTTTTACAATGCCTCATGGGATGTGTAGTTCTGCAACAGCTGGAGGGCCGTAGTTTGGACACCCCTGCGTCTAGCTCCATTATTTGCAGTGTTACCCCACGTGTGGTGAGAACACCGTGTACGTATGCGTGCGTAACTTACATATGTGTGCATAGAGGGTTGGGGGCGCTTTACTTTTTTTTTTTACACTGTCTCTTTAATTGTTTTTTTTATCACTTTTATTCCTGTTACAAGTAATGTAAACATCCCTTGTAATAGAAATAAGGGATGACAGGTGCTCTGTATGGAGAAATCTAGGGTCTATAAGACTCCAAATCTCTCCCCTATCTTTGAAAGCAAAAGATCTAAAAAACAAAAACAAAAAAAAAAACATTGATCTTATGCTTTAAAGCATGACGTTGCTCTGGTCCTCCTGGATCATAGAGGTGATCAGAGATGATCTGGTCTCTCCTCATTTCTATGGTCAGCTGTGTTAACCGTCGGATCATTTCCTGGGCTCACCAGTAAGAACGGTAAGCCTGAGAAACAGCAGCTGGAGGGGGAATGACTCTCTCCTGCTGCTGTTTCTAAAAGCGATCCAGTAGATAATTAGCTGCTTGGACCGCTTTAATGAGAAAAAAAAATATCCAGCTGAAAACCAAAATATGGGGTTTATGGCTGATAGCTTCAGCAATAACCCTGGTAAACCACTTTAAAGCCACTACGTATATATATATACTGCTGGTGAGGAACCCGTTGAAGGAGAGGTAAGTACTGCAGACTAGTTGTGCTTTAACCACATCAGCCCCGGAAGAATTTACCCCTTTCCTGACCAGAGCACTTTTTGCGATTCGGCGCTGCGTCGCTTTAACTGACAATTGCGCGGTTGTGCAACGTTGCAACCAAACAAAATTGATGTCTTTTTTTCCCCACAAATAGAGCTTTCTTTTGGTGGTATTTGATCGCCTCTGCAGTTTTTATTTTTTGCGCTAGAGTGACAATTTTAAAAAAAAACACAATATTTAGTACTTTTTGCTATAATAAATAACCCCATTTTTTTTTTAAATAAATGTTTTCCTATTTTTGGTTTAAAAAAAAAATTGCAGTAAGCATATATTAAATGGTTTGCGCAAAAGTTATAGCATCTACAAAATAGGGGACAGATTTATAGTATTTTTTTTTTACTAGTAATGGCGGCGATCTGCGATTTTTATTGTGACTGCGACATTATGGCGAACACATAGGACAATTCTGACACATTTTTTGGGACCATTGGCATTAATACAGCGATCAATGCCATAAAAATGCATTGATTACTGTAAAAAAGTTACTGGCAGTAAAGGCGGTTAACACCAGGGGGCGATCTAGGAGTTAAGTGTGTTCCCTGGGAGGTGATTCTAACTGAAGGGGGAGGGAACCGCCGAGAGGAAGTGACGGATTGTGGTTCCTAACTAATAGAAACACACGATCTGTCACTCCTCTCACACACTCGTCCCTGTTCTGTCTCCTTCTCATTATCGGTCGTGGCCGGCGTTCATCGTGACCATCAGCCAATGGCACCAGCACCCCCGCTGTGCAGCGGGCACGCACCTGCTATCCCGACCCCGCGAGCCAACGTATTGCTACGACGGCTCACGCAGGGGAGCCAACCTGCCACAGTATAACTGAGGTGGCTGGTCGGTAAGCGGTTATAGCCCAACTTCAGGTTTTGCTGTTACTCTAAATAGTTTGTTTGACCCAGAAAATAACACAAAACCTGGAGTTAGGCTTTCATTGTTGTTTTTTGGCAATTCAAAGCATTACTTTTCTGTACAGTGTTGGACTCATAATAATTGTTCTACATTTAATGCTTTATCACCTACAGAAGGTATATAAACTTTGGGTAGACATAGGTTTGCTTTGCATGCAACATTTTTGTTTGTCGTTCACAATGGATCACAAGTCCAGTGACATTGGCTGCTGTCACACAAGGCTTGTGGTTGAAGTGCAGTCTCATTGACCTGAATGAGCAAGCTTGACAGG
Source organism: Lithobates pipiens (assembly GCF_037356315.1). Lineage (NCBI taxonomy): Eukaryota > Metazoa > Chordata > Amphibia > Anura > Ranidae > Lithobates > Lithobates pipiens. The sequence continues at coordinate 489,768,201 of NW_027507758.1, forward strand.
TGGTGCCACTAACTAGCCAGTAACTAGCCTTAGATGATAAACAGAGATTGGAAAAATTCTCCTACATAAATTGTAGCTGTTTATCTGCAGTCATCTGTCCTGTACATCCAATTGGTGAATTTACACAGGATCTCTTAGCTCCTAAAAGCAGGGGGCAGGGATCTGCAGTTATACTCTGCAAAGTTCAGGGAGAGCTGATTGGAGGGAAGGGACATGCCCCTCTTTACACAGCACACAGGAACAGTGCTGAGGCTGTCAATCACAGGCTGTGTGCTGGAGCTGCCTCCCATTCCCTTTTTTCTCTTGGTGTTAGGAAAGCTTGTCTGAAGTGACTCCTATGTGGATAGGAATGAAGCAGCAGAAAGAAAAAACACTTAGGGGGTTATTTACGAAGGGCAAATCCACTTTGCACTACAAGTGCAAACTGCAATTGAAATTGCACTGAAAGTGCACTTGCTGTAAATCTGAGGGGTAAATCTGAAATGAGGGGAAGCTCTGCTGATTTTTATTTTCCTTGCATGCCCCCCTCGGATCTACAGAGACTGCACTTCCAAGTGGACTTTCAGTGCAATTTCAAGTGCAGTTAGTAAATAACCCCCTTAGTGCTCTGGACTGAGACAAGTACACATGAAGAGGGATATGCTTTGCCCATATTTCATGTCCGAAGTTTACAACCATTTTAAATTTGCCATGGCTATGATGGAAAGCATTGTGGGCACAGCATGTGTATGTACTAGAGGTGCACCGAAATTCCGGCTGCTGAAGATTATCGGCCGCAAACTGCGTTTTTTCATTCGGCCTAATGAAAAAAACAGCCGATACCTAAAGGGGGTGTGGTTTGCCCCAGGTGTCGCCCATTGTGGGAGTGTCATCCTGGCATGCCCAGTCCTCCACTCCCTCTCCTCTCCTCCCCGCGATCTCCACGTGTCACGAACAATTGCCCGGCCATAGTAACAGTGTCCCACTTCCTGTGATAGATGGCCCCCTGATCCAATGGTGGGACACTGAATCAGCATGATGCGATTACAGAAGGCAGGGCATTGTTACTGTGGCCCAGGCAATCCAAATCCAGCTCTGACACACGGAGATCACTGCTGACGCGGGCACAGGCAGGCTGCATATGATCGACACTGGCAAGCTGCATATGACAAGCAGCGGTGGGCTGCATATAATGGGCAGTGGTGAGGCTGCTGGGCACTGGCATGCTGCATATAATGGGCACTGGCAGGCTGCATATGAGGGGCACTGGTGGGACTGCTGGGCACTGGCAGGCTGCACATGACGGGCACTGGTGGAACTGCTGGGCACTGACAGAATGCATATGACAGGCACTGGTGGGGCTGATGGGCACTGGCAGGCTGTGTATGAAAGGCACTGGCAGGCTGCATATGCTGGGCACTGGCAGGCTACATATGATGGATGATGGGCACTGGCAGGTTGCATATGATGGGCACTGGTGAGGCTGCTGAGCACTGGGTCTAGTGAGGCTGCTGGCCACTGGTGAGGCTGCATTGTGATGGGCACTGGTGAAGCTGTATGTGATGGGCACTGGCGAGGCTGCATATGACAGTAACTGGTGAGGGTGCTGGGCACAGGCAGGCTGCATATGATGGCCACTAGTGAGGCTGCTGGGCACAGGCACTAGTGAGGCTGATGGGCACAGGCAGGATGCATGTGACGGGCACTGGTGAGGCTTCATTGATCTCTTGTATCATGTCTGCTAGAGGTGCATCGAATGGAAATTTTGCTAATACTAGTATCAGTGTGTTTAAGTTTAAGTAAGAGATTGCAGACATGATAAAAGAGAAGGTTAGAGACTGCAGACTGGATTTTTCTTGACCTTTCTTGCATTAAGGTGCCAATAATGGTCAACAATAAATTCATATTAATTTAATCTGATGATATTAACTACTTCAGCCCCAGAAGAATTTACCCCCTTCCTGACCAGAGCACTTTTTGCGATTCAGAACTGCATCACTTTAACTGACAATTGTTGTACCCAAACAAAATAGAGCTTTCTTTTGGTGGCATTTGATCGCCTCTGCGGTTTTAATTTATTGCACTATAAACAAAAAAAGAGCGACAATTTTGAAAAAAACTATAATTTTTACTTTTTGTTATAATAAATATCCCCCAAAAATATATACAAAAACACATATTTATTTATTCTTCTACATATTTTTGGTAAAAAAAATGCAATAAGTGTATATTGATTGGTTTGCACAAAATGTATAGAGTCTACAAAATAGGGAATAGTTTTATGGCATTTTGTATTATTCATTTTTTTTTATTAGTAATGGCAGCGATCTGTGATTTTTATTGGGACTGCGGCATTATGGCGGACATATCGAGCATTTTTTACACTATTTTGGGACCACTGTGACCGCTGTGTCCTAGGGAGTGATTCTAACTGTGAGGGGGCTGGACTTCAACACACAGGACAGTGATCAGTGCTCTCGATGACAGAGAGATGTGATCTCTGTCCTGTTATTAGGCATAACGGGTTAATGCTTTGTTTACAAAAGCATCTCCCCGTTCTTCCTCTCCGTGACACGACCACAGGCACCCGGCGGACTTCGAGTCCGCAGGACCCACGGTCACGGTCATGGAGACACCGCTTCTTAAAGGGGATGTACCTGTACGCCCTTTTGCCTGCCAGTGCCATTCTGCCGATGTACATTGGCGTGCGCTGGTCGGCAAGCAGTTTTGCGGTTTTAGTTTGACCTAGTGCATTCTACATTTTCAGTTTCAGCACCAAAATTTCCATTCAGTGCACCCCTAGTACAGTCCTGTCCTGCTCTATGCTGAAAAACTGCGTGCTCAGCCTCCTGTTGTTAATACCTACTGGCCACCAGTGTGCAATAGACCTAAGAATAAAATCTCATGTCCAAGGTCTTCTATGAATTCTCCTACATAAAAAGGAATGCAGTTCTAATACATGTATTTAACCACTATCGACCAGCCGGTATGCCACGCCCCCGCTCGCTCCCCGAGCCGATGCGAGTGCAGGCTCCCGCGATCGCTCGGGGCACACGGAGAACTGGCAGCTGTGTGTGTAAACACAGTTTCCGGTTCTCTGAGCAGTGAATTGACAGATCGTCTGTTCATACAGAGTATGAACAGCGATCTGTTAGTTTCCCTGCACAGTCCCCTCCCCCTTCACTTAGAACACTCCCTAGGATACATATTAACCCCTTCACTGCCCCCTAGTGTTAACCCCTTCACGCTGGATTAAGAGCAGCTCCGATCTTCCTCTTCTCAGGGCCCCCACTGGCACCCCTGGCTCCTCCCTCCTGCCCCTAGAGCAATCTGCTTGCTATAGGGGCACCCAAGCAGACTCGCTCCCAAGCCACTGCTCGGCCCCGCCTCTGCTCTCTTATTGTCTCACTGGCTGTGATTGACAGTAGCCAATGCCTCATGCTGCTGTCTCAGCCAATGAGAAGAAAGAGACCTGGGAGAGCCACTGCTTTTGTGCAAAGTGCTGGATTGAGATTGGGCTCTGGTAAGTATTGGGGGGGCTGGGGGCTGCTGTACACAGAAGGTTTTTTTACCTTCATGCATAGAATACATGAAGGTAAAATACCTTGAGCCTTTACAACCACTGTGACCTGGCCATACAGTAATGTGAAGATTTCTCCTCTTCGGTCCAGTGAGCTGAACAAGAAAAATTCATTTGGTGCCAAACAGCGATTGTGATTGGCTGCAGAAACTGTTTGGTTGACCTTTTCTGCCTGGCTCCTTCAATTTCTCACATGAAGTGTGTTGAGCCATGCAGTGTCGGAAAAGCCACCAATGGCTTAAATTCAGGCCATGTATGGTCCACTTCTATCACTGTGACCACAGTTTAAAACAGGACTACAGGGAAAACGTTTTTGGGGGGGGGGGGGGTAGCTTTCAAGGCAAAACAATAAACCGCTGACTGCTACTAAGGGGTGTCTGTAGATAAGAACATACTGTGCAGATTTAAACAAAGTTGATAAATGCCTTTACTATAGGTGTAGGTCATTTGTGTCATATAAACAAAAACGGGGTTGTACTAATCAAGACTGAAAGGAACCAGAGGACCAAAATGAGCAACACAGTATACAATGTATAGGAAAATTAAAAATAGTAAGAATTGTATTAATAAATAAAAATCACTATAAAACTCCTAAATAGGAGACAATAATGTAGATACTGGAAAAAGCTTGACCAACAGCCAGAGATGTCAGTATCAGGTCACCTCTGGGTGTGGCTACAAGCAGCACCAGTCTAAGGCCCCTTTCACACTGTCGGACCGTTCAGGCCCGCCTGTCAGTTTTGAAGGCGGAGCTGAACGGGCGCTCCATGCTAGTCTATGGGACGACTGATGTCAGCGGTGACATGTACGCTGACATCCAACCCGGTCCGATCCGCCAAAAGCAGACGGATGGCCTTACGTCCGCATCCGTCGCTGGCAGATCGGATCGGATCGGGTGAGATCTGATGAAAATGGACATACTGTCCGTTTTCATTCGATCTCTCCATAGAAACCAGCGGCGCTCAACAAGCCCCTCCCCGCTCAGTGAGCAGAGAGGGACCTGTCATCCGCCGGCTCAGCGGAGATCAACAGAGAGATCTCCCGCTGAGCTGGCAGACAGAGGCAGACTCCGTGGAAGCGGATCCGCCTCGTGGCAATGAGTCCAAAGACAAAACATGCAAAAAATGAAAAACAAATAAACAATCGTCTGGATGCCAAGAATCTGTATATGGATGCACATGCCACGTCAATGACGTAAGAAATGGAACGCAATTGTAAATAATAAAGCATGGGTATCCATTTAGGGGTCCCTGGGAAGCTTGAGCCCACAGTATAAATGGAAAGGGAAAGGGAATAGGAAGTGAAAAGGGGAAGGGAAAGAGACTGCCTCGGGAGGAAACTGACTAGTAAATAAGGGGAACCCCAATAAAGTCAATATCTACTGATACTGGAAAAAACAGCCTGGTTGGAAAATAATAGCACCCGAAAAGGAAGCATAGCATACGATACCCTCCTGTTGTGATGCGATCTGTATTAGGTCTACATGCAGGGTACTGCTTAAAGTGGAGGGCCACCCTGAAAAAAAAACCAGCATTAATATTCTTAAAAATAAAAAAATAAAACATTTGACCGACCCGTCCCGAGACCCGAGGGACGGGTCGGCCTTGGGTGGCCAACATCGCAGGTGCCCTGGAAAGGTAAGTGTCATTATTAAAAGTCAGCAGCTACTTTTTTTTTAGCTGCTGAATTTTTTTTTTTTAATTCCCCACTGGAACACCCCTTTAATATCTGTCCCCCGCTCAAGAACACACAATAATGAGCGATACAAGCATTTAATCCTATTAATCCAGTGCTTGTTTCTCATCCAGCTGTAACCATTCTCCGCATAGAACGTCAGCTATCTGGTTCCCCCAGCCTCTCGTGCACACATTAACCGTGGGTGGACTTCCGGGACACAGAGAGAGGCGTCACGTGACACTGATGACGTGTACCTACTAAAGCCTGACTGAAAAACTCCCAGAGGTGGCATCATCCCATCCTGCCTTGTTGCTAGGATGTTGCCATGAAACTCCTAGCTGTTACTGCATACCTCCACCATCACAGGAGTGAGTTTTTTCTCTGATTCAACCCCCTCACATGCTTTCCCTCCCTTGATGTAGTACCTCAGTGTTCAGCATTTGAGAGTTCACTCGTGTGATGGTGAATGGGAAAAAGTAAGAACTAGGCCTCTCTTAGCAACAAGACAGGATGATGTCTCCATCTCGTTTTCCAGTCAGGCTTCAGGAGGTATGTAAGGCTGGATTCACACCTATGCATTTTTAGTGCTTTTTGCATTTTGCAGATATGCACTACAGAACGTGCTCCATAGGAAACCATGTTAACTGGACTGTAGTGCAAATCTGCAAAAAGCACTAAGAATACATAGGTGTGAAACAGGCCTAAATGGCCTACACCTATAGCAAGGGCACTATTAAGTTTTGGTTAAAGCAGCAACATTTGTTTTTATCTAGAGACCTTTTATCTGCGTTGGGTAAAGGTGAACTATGCCTATAATACTGAATGTGGTAAAATGCTCTCCTAATCATCGTGTACATTTTCATTCTGATCTCTGGCATTCTGATTGGTTACATAAAACTCACTTCTGTGATATCCTGGGAGTCACAGAGCTCGCTCTATCATATTTCTGGAGATCTGGGGCTGCAAACATTTCCTACAAGTTGTACTGTAAAAAAAATCCTGGAGAATACATTTCTTTTTACTTCTCCCTGTAAAACCTATGAAATAACAAGGCAGGGATCAGAGCTCATAACAAAGGACTACAGCCTCTAATAACCCATTCCAATCTGCACCATGACTGCAGTTCCATGGCCAGGACTGGACCTCCTACATTTACCATACTGACCTCTACACAGCTGATAACAAAGGAGGACTACAGTCTCTAATCCCCCCATTCCAAACAACACCATGACTGCAGCTCCATGGCCAGGACTGGACCTCCTACATTTACCATAATGACCTCCACACAGCTGATAACAAAGGAGGACTACAACCTCTAATACCTCCATCCCAATCTACACCATGACTGCAGCTCCATGACCAGGACTGGACCTCCTACATTTACCATACTGACTTCCACACAGCTGATAACAAAGGAGGACTACAACCTCTAATACCTCCATCCCAATCTACACCATGACTGCAGCTCCATGACCAGGACTGGACCTCCTACATTTACCATACTGACCCCCATACAGCTGATAACAAAGGAGGACTACAGCCTCTATTACCCCATCCCAATCTACACCATGACTGCTGCTCCATGACCAGGACTGGAGCTCCTACATTTACCATACTGACCCCCATACAGCTGATAACAAAGGAGCACTACAACCTCTAATACCCCCATCCCAATCTACTCCATGACTGCTGCTCCATGCTGACCCCCATACAGCTGATAACAAAGGAGGACTACAACCTCTAATACCTCCATCCCAATCTACACCATGACTGCAGCTCCATGACCAGGACTGGACCTCCTACATTTACCATACTGACCCCCATACAGCTGATAACAAAGGAGGACTACAGCCTCTATTACCCCATCCCAATCTACACCATGACTGCTGCTCCATGACCAGGACTGGAGCTCCTACATTTACCATACTGACCCCCATACAGCTGATAACAAGGGAGGAATACAACCTCTAATACCCCCATCCCAATCTACTCCATGACTGCAGCTCCATGACCAGGACTGGACCTCCTACATTTACCATACTGACCCCCATACAGCTGGGCAGTGCACAAAACCCCACTCAGTTCCTGGAACCATGGCCAGTCCTAGACACCATAGCTAGTCCCTGAATATCTACACCATTCCCCAGACACCAGTGCCAGTACCAAAATACCACATTTCCCTGGAAATCCTGGCCAGTCCCAGACACCAAGACTAGTTCTAGACACCATGGCTAGTCATTGGATACCTGGACCAGTTCCCAGCCACCACAGCCAGTCCTTTGATATCTAGACCAGTCCCCATGCACCATGGCCTGTCCCCAACAGCATGGTGAGTACCCAAATACACAGCTTGTCCCTGGAAATCACGTCCAGTTGCAAACACCAAGACCAGTTCTAGACAACACAGCTAGTCCCTGGATATCTAGACAAGTCCCAGCCACCAAGGTCAGTCCCTGAATATCCAGGCAAGTCCCCATACATTATGGCCAGTCCCTGGATAACTAGATCAGTCCCTAGATATCTAGACCAGTCCCCGCACACCACGGCCAGTCCCTGGATATCTAGATCAGTCCCCATACACCATGGCCAGTTTCAATATCTAGACCAGATCCCCCACACTATGGCCAGTCCCCAGATATCTAGATCAGTCCCCATAAACCGTGGCCAGTCCCTGGATATCTAGACCAGTCCCCATACACCATGACCAGTCCCCGGACACTGTAGCTAGAACCTGAATATCTAGACTAGTCCTTATACACTATGGCCAGTCCCTGAATATCTAGACCAGTCCCATACACCATATGCCAGTCTCTGAATATCTTGATCAGTCCTCATACACTATGGCCAGTCCTTAGATATCTAGATCAGTCCCCATAAACCATGGCCAGTCTCTGGGTATCTAGTCCAGTCCCCATACACCATGACCAGTCCCTGGTCACTGTAGCTAGAGCCTGAATATCTAGACCAGTCCTTATACACTATGGCCAATACCTGAATATCTACACCAGTCCACAGACACCATGGGTAGCCTCTGAAAATCTAGACCAGTCCCATACACGATGGCCAGTTTCTTAATATCTAGACCAGTCCTCATACACATTAGCTAGTACCTGAATATCAAGACCAGTCCCCAGACACGATGGGTAGTCTCAATATCTAGACCAGTCCTCATAGACTATGGCCAGTACCTGAATATCTAGACCAGTCCCCAGACACCATGGGCAGTCCCTAGATATCTTGACCGATCCTCATGCACTATGGCTAGTCCTTGGATATCTAGACCAGTTCCCAAACACTACGGCTAACCCATACCTCCCAACATTTTGAGACGGGAATGAGGGACACCTACTAGCAAAGGTGTGCAGGCATAGGACACCCCCCTTGCCACGCCCCCTTAAAGGGGAATTAACCCCAAAAAAGTTAATTAAATCAACAAGTGCTTTTTTTTTACCACTACTATTCCTTTATATTGGCTTTTAAAATTTACAAATGCAGCAATTTAGAAATTGGATGAAAGGTTTATCACCGGGAAACACTTTTTGAAAGATAAAAATTGTCCATTTTATATACAACTATATAGCTCAGACCAAAATTAGGGACAAAAGAAGAAAGAGGGACATTGTTCCAAATCAGTGACAGTCCCTTGAAATCAGGGACAGTTGGGAGCTATGGCTGACCCTTGGATATCATGACCATTGATTTGAAACTATGACCAGTCCCTGGATAGCCTGAGCAGTCCTTTGGAGCAATGACCTGCTCCAGGACACCATGGCTAGCCCCCCTCTCCAGGGACAGCACCGTTCTGCACACAAGCAAGAATAGCGGCTGGCGTGGTGTGCGCTCTCTCTATGTCTCTCTTGTATTTGGATGTGGTTCCTCTATTAGAAGTACGTCACCAGGCCCACACCATCAGCCCACGTCATGCATGTCACCGCCATTAGGTCATTGGGAAGCAGGGAGGGGCCACTCGGCAGACGCCGCTCTGCTTCTCCTGCAGGTACCGGAGCGCCACCTGCTGGAGCCGAGCGGAATTGCCAGGTCCCATGATGCTTGCACTGCTTGTAAACACCGGCGGCTGGACGGAGGAGGTAAGTCGTGCACGCATGGCCTGTCTGAGAGAGAGGGGCACTCACTGCACTACTTACCTGCATTCTACTTACCTCCACCTCCTACTGGCTTCACCATAGTTTATACTTGGTTTATTGTCCTGACCATTGTCAGTGATGGCCCGAGCTGCAGGCTGTATGCAGAATAAGGCCATCACCAGGTGTCAGGGGGGTCAGGTGCTGATGGAGGGGAGGGGGTATAGACTGGGATGTCATGTGATCAGGCCTGGGCACCCCTCCTCCATGGATGGCACACAGTGGGCACAGCCTGGGCTCTGCACACTCCAAGGACAGCCGTGGCGCCATCGTTCTTATATTGTCCGGACTTGTATTTATTAACCACTTGCCCTCAGGAAGATTTACCGCTCCCTCGCCATTTTTTACGATACAGCACTGCATTGATTTAACTGACAATTGCACGGCCGTACGGCGCTCTACCCAAACAAAATTGACATCCTCCCCCCCCCCCCCCACAAATAGAGCTTTATTTTGGAGGTATTTGATCACCTCTGCGGTTTTTATATTTTGCACTATAAACAAAAAAAATGTTTTGAAAAAAAACAAAACATTTTTTTTTACTTTCTGCAATAAAACAATAAAAAATAAAAAAAATTGAATTTCTTCAATAATTTAGGCCAATATGTATTCTGCTACATATTGTAAAAATCCCAATAAGTGTATATTGATTGGTTTGCACAAAAGTTATCCCGTCTACAAACTGTGGGATAGATTTATGGACTTTTTATTTTATTTTTATTGTTTTTACTAGTAATGGTGGCGATCTGCAATTTTTAGCGGGACTGCCACATTGCGGCAGACAAATCGGAAACTAATGCCGCGCACATACGATCGGAAATCCAGCCAGCAAAAGACCGATGAGAGCTTTTGGTCGGAAAATGCGACCATGTGTATGCTCCATCAGACTTTTGCTGGCGGAATTCCCGCTAGCAAAAGATTGAGAGCAGGTTCTCTATTTTTCGATCGGAAATTCCGATCGTCTGTACCAATTCTGACGCTCATAAATTCCTACGCATGCTCGGAAGCATTGAACTTAATTTTCTTGGCTCGTCATAGTGTTGTGCGTTCTTGATGGTCGAAAGTTCAGAGAACTTTTGAGTGACTGTGTGTATGCAAGCCAAGCTTGAGCGTAATTCTGTCGGAGAAAACATCCAAGATATTTGGGACAGAAATTCCACTTGTGTGAACGGGGCATTAGTGACACTTTTTGGGGACCAGTGACACCAATACAGTGTTCAGTGCTAAAAAAATGCACTGTCACTGTATAAATGACACTGGCAGGGAAGGTATTACCATAAAGGGCAATCAAAGGGTTAAGTGTGCTCCTAGTGAGTGATTTCTAACTGTGTGGGGGGGTGGACTGACTGGAGGAAGAGAGAGATCTGTGTTCATGACTAGCAGGAACACAAGATCTCTCTCTCTCTCTTTCTGTATAACGATAAAACGACGGTCTGCCTTGTTTACATGGACAGACCGCTGCTCTGCCTCTCCTAAGAAAGATCGCGGTGTCCAATCACAGCAGGAGCACAGCTCCGGTGGCGCAGAGCCAACAACAGGAATCACGTACAGGTACATGATTTTGCACTCAAGGGCAGTATATGTACGTGGGGCATTCCTTAAGTGGTTAACTGACAATTGCGCGGTCGTGCAGTGCTGCACTCAAATAAAATTGATGTCCCTTTTCCCCCATAAATAAAGCCTTCTTTGGTGGTATTTGATCACCACTGCGTTTTTTATTTTTTGCGCTATAAACAAAAAAGACCGACAAGTTTAAACATTTTTTACTTTTTCTCTTCTGCTGTAAGGCTCCATTCACATACATGCAAATTGAATGCACTTTGAACGCATCTGATTCGTGTAACATGTGAACTGGCAGCATTCTCAACACATGTGTGGGGCGGACGTGGCACGGTTTTAAAAAGAGTCCTGTGCGTTTTTCAGTCTGGTTCAGGTGTGATTTCAGGTAAAAGTTTGCACCTGAACCTGTGAACAGAACCGCACCGGACTCCCACACTGAAACCGCATCCACATATACGTGAACCCAGCCTAAAACATATCCAATAAAAAAAAATTAACAAATCCAATTTCTTAATAAAATAAATGCAGGCCAATATGTATTCGGCTACATGTTTTTGGTAAAAAAAAATCCCAATAAGCATATAGGGGGTTATTTACTAAAGGAAAATCCACTTTGCACTGAAAGTGCACTTGGAAGTAAAGTCGCTGTAGATCTGAGGGGGACATGCAAGGAAAATAAAAAATAGCATTTTCGCTTGCACATTATTGGATGATAAAAGCAGCAGAGCTTCCACTCATTTCAGATCTACCCCTTTATTTTTAGATTAGATTAGATTTAGAGTAAGTGCACTTTCAAGTGCAATGGCAGTGCAAAGTGGATTTGCCTTTCGTAAATAACCCCTATACTGTATTAATTAGTTTTCACAAATGGTATAGCATCTACAAACTATGGGATATATAGTGGAATTTGTGTTTATTTATTTTTTTGTTTATACTAGTAATGGCGGCGATCAGCATCTTATAGCAGGACTGTAATATTGCGGTGGCCAATCAGACACTAACTGACACTTTAAGCCACACTAATATTTATTTTTAGCTTTATTTTTATTTTTAGCTCTATTTTTATTAGCTTTTTGACAAACAGACAAACCAAAAAAAAACAAAAAACAATATGCTTAACAAAAACAAAACTTGGGTAATCATAAGTATACAGCATCAAATACTAGGCTTGTGCATTTGGGAGACTTATGATAATACATTGTTTAAGCATCATACATTCGTATGTAGAATACAATCAAGGTGTCGGTTACTTAGCACCAGTAAAATTCTATATATACAGTATATAGAGTGGCACGACCTACAGGCAATCTGCAATCTATTTCTATTGTGAGGGGAGGGTCAGCGACATTAATATATACATGATCCTGTGCACAGCAGCTGCCCTTTAGCAATAAAACTGCTATAGGGTGGACAGCAAGTGGTTAATGCTGGCTTCACAGGTTATTGGTGCATGAGCAATGATTGAGACTCACCGCAAAATTATGAGATTACTTCAAAATATATCTAAAGCCATTTTTTTAGTTTTGGGTGGAGTGGTAAAGGGGGGTCAGTACCTCTGTCATGTTTTTATTGCTAACAATACAGAGAAAAACAGCCAGTGGAAAAGTAGATTCTGAGGAAACATTTACTGAAAGTGTAAAATCATATATTCACTTTCACATTGTATTTCAGTTATTTCTAGCCTACGCCTATTAATCTGAATGATCATGAAGTCTGTAAACCTACATTGTTAAGATCCACACATAGGTACTTTGATAAATTCAGTGACACGTAATTTACTATTCCCTGTGAGTAGGCACTGCTGTGTAAAACATTTCACAGAGCCTGCCTTCTGCTCTACAGAGGTGCTGAGAGGGGGAAGAGTCAGTACAGGAATCACTGCTTGCAGGCAGCAGGGTACCATGGGATATGTAGTCCTTAGGAATTAAAAGTAAACCTCAGAGGAAAAGCTGTCAAGCATGCAGGGAATCCAGGAAGCTGTAGAAAGAGTTAGCAGACTGGCAGCACTCACACCATGAAAAGAGATTTTTCATGTAAGATTCTATTGGATTGGGAAAAATAACTATTGTTTTTATTGTTATTACAAGTAGGGCCGAGCTGCACTGTGTGTGTCTATGGACACACACAGCCTGGCTCAGGAGCACACTTGTGCCCCCATAAGAAGGGGCTTCCTATTGTGGCCACACGGAAAAGAGGTGGAGCGAAAAACGCCAGTGAGGAACCCCAGAAGATGAGGTTCAGAAGAGCTGCTCTACCCTTACACAGAGCAGGTAAGTATAACATCTTTTTTATTTTAGTAAAAAAATAATTACTTTACAACCCCTTTAACAAGTATTTCCACTTTTTGCAGTCAAATATGAGAAAGCCCCACTGTATGTTTGTAATGTTTTCCCATTTACACAACATGCCTAATTTTTTGTTCTTTTTAATATTTCTTACTTTTTAGATGAGCTGTCATGAGCTGAGCTGTTACTTCTTAGAGGAGCTGTCATGTTTGACAGTAAGATTTTTTTGAACAATGTTAGAGTGAGCCTCTCCCAAGTTTGTCCTCGTTAACATACAAAAAGTCCAGCCTACACATTTAAACCTTTCTTGAGACAGACAATGTTCAAATCTAGTTACAACTGATAATGAAGATTTGCCTGCACAGTCCCCCTGTCAGAACACAACAGCTCAGTGGGTGTCAGAAACCATTAATCAGACTGAGGCAGAAGTACAGTAAAATCACACTTGTTGAATAATAAAAAGGTAAACAGAGTAAATGTAGTCAAAACAGCCTGAGTTCAGGAACCGGAACGGATAGTCAGACAAGCCAAAACGTGAGGGAGCCAGAGATGAGCGTAGTAGTACAGCAAGCAGGATCTGGAGCCATAAGGAATGTCAGCCAAGCAAGTCTTTAACAGGAACACAGGAGAGCGTCTCTAAAGATGTGACCAAGGCGAAGGCAGAGATCATCTGGGCTGGACGGCTTAAGTAGGCAGGACTGACAAGAAGGATATCATCAACAGGGGAGTCACTGTGGAGAGAAAGGAGCTGGCAATTAGCCGACAGCTGAGCGGACAGCTTTAAGATGGAAGGGCTGAGCCCAGCTCTGACAGCGGGAGAGATCGCTGGACTAACCTTGCATGGAGCTAACACGAAAAAAACTGTAGTGTTTACTAGGCTTTAAAGTGGTTGTAAAGGCAGAAGGTTTTTTTATCCCAATGCATTAAGAGAAAAAACCTGTGTGCAGCAGCCCCCCTAATTAGCCCCCCTCAGATACTAGATCTAGCAATGTTGCACGAGAGCTGTCTGGGACTCCCCTCCTCATTGGCTGAGACGCCGTTGGTTCCTGCCGCTGTCAAACAAAGTCAGTGAGCCAATGAGGAGAAAGGGCGCTTCGGCCCGGGTGCCCCCATAGCAAGCTGCTTGCTGTGGGGGCACTCAACAGGAGGGAGGGGCCAGGAGCACCGAAGAGGCACCTGAGAGGAGGAGAATCTGGGCTGCTCTGTGCAAAACCAGCTGCACAGAGCAGGTAAGTATAACATGTTTGTTATTTTCAACAACAAAAAAAACAAAAACGAGACTTTAGTATCACTTTAAGCCTAGTACACACAATGAGAAAATCAGATGAAAAAAGTGTTTTTGGAGCGATTGTCTGATAATCTGATCGTTAGTACACAGCTTTCGAGAACTAATCATGACAGTTCATGCAAAATTATACAAAGGGACAAGCACGAAAAATGTTCTCGTAAGATAACAGAACCACTATTTTCATTTAGTTATTAAAAAATATAAAAAATCAAGTGACCAGGACCTCATACAATACATGACATCATTGCAGGAAGTTGTATTCTTTCTTATGAGAATTTTCGTAACTGTAGTAACCTATTCATTTTCAATACGGGACTAGCATGCAAAACAAAACGGACAATCATTCCGATATTCTCATCATGTGTACCATGCTTTAATTATGACAAACACAGCTGCCCAGTCCCCTCATACAGTAGGTGCCGCTGATATTGTGTTTCCAGCGCGATCCTGTCGCGCTGGTTCCCGGCGACAGGCTTCTCTAACCAGCGCGATCCCGTTGTGCTGGTTCTTGCGCTGGCTGCAATAGGAAAATATAATTTTCCTATAGCAGCGAGAGAGCGGCGATAATGTCGCCTCACTAATGAAGCCTGCATGCCTTCTCAGGGGCATACCAGGCCCTTAGGTCCGGTAGGGATTTTAAGGGGAATCCCCTATGCTAAAACAGGATGGGGTCCCCCCCAAAATCCATACCAGACCCCTATCCGAGCACGCAGCCCGGCCGGTAAGGAAAGGGGGTGGGGACGAGCGAGCGCCCCCCCCCCCCCCCTCCTGAGCCGTACCAGGACACGTGACCTCAACATGGGGGGGTGGGTGCTTTGGGGGAAGGGGGGTGCCCTGCGGCCCCCCACAGCAAAGCACCTTGCCCCCATGTTGATGAGGACAAGGGCCTCTTTCCGACAACCCTGGCCGTTGGTTGTCGGGGTCTGCGGGCGAAGGGCTTATCGGAATCCGGGAGCCCCCTTTAATAAGGGGGCCCCCGGGTTGGGTGGCCCCCCACCCTATGTGACTGAGTATGGGGTACAATGTACCCCTACCCATTAACCTGTGAAAAAAAAAAAACACAACACACAAGGGTTGAAATAGTTTATTGCATAGATCCGGGGGTCTTCTTCCGTCTTCGGGGGTCTTCTCGCCGGATTCCTCCGATATCTTCTGCTCTTTTGCTAGCTCTTTTGCTTTCTTCTTCATCACCGCCCTCTTCTTCCAACTTTGGGGGTCTTGTCCCCCTCTTCGGTTCTTCTTGCCACCCACCGCTTCTTCTTCCAGCTCTTTTACTAGCGGTGGCCCGGTCTTCTGTCGCAGCCACCTTCCGTTCTTCTTCTTCTTCTGGAGATGTTGACTCAACGCTCTCTCCGGCCGCAATGCCAGGGATGCGGTGTGCAGAGACTTATATAGAGACAAGGGACGGGGTCACCGGTTGATGTCACATGGTGATCCGCCCCCTTATGATGTCATAGTCCCAGCATCCCCCAGGACTGTGACATCATAAGGGGCGGGGTCACCATGTGACATCAACCGGTGACCCCGCCCCTTGTCCCTATATAAGTCTCCGCACGCCGTGTCCCTGACATTGTGGCCGGAGAGAGCATCGAGTCAACATCTCCAGAAGAAGAACGGAAGGCGGTGGCGGCGGCGGCGACAGAAGACCGAGCCACCGCTAGTAAAAGAGCTGGAAGAAGCGGTGGCCCAGCAAGAAGAACTGAAGAGGGGGACAAGACCCCCGAAGTCGGAAGAAGAGGGCGGCGACGAAGAAGAAAGCCGGGCTCCTCTGCTAGCAAAAGAGCAGAAGATAGCGGAGGAGTCTGGCGAGAAGACCCCCGAAGACGAAAGAAGACCCCCGGAGCTGTGCAATAAACTATTTTAACCCTTGTGTGTTGTTTTTTTTTACATTTTTTTCACAGGTGAATGGGTAGGGGTACATTGTACCCTATACTCATTCACATAGGGTGGGGGGGGGCGCTATCCGGGGGCCCCCTTATTAAAGGGGGCTCCCGGGTTCTGATAAGCCCCCCACCCGCAGACCCCGACAACCAACGGCCAGGGTTGTTGGAAAGAGGCCCTTGTCCTCATCAACATGGGGGCAAGTTGCTTTGGGGTGGGGGGGCCGCAGAGCACCCCCCTTCCCCCAAAGCACCCACCCCCCCATGTTGAGGTCACGCGGCCTGGTACGGCTCAGGAGGGGGGGGGGCTCGCTCGTCCCCACCCCCTTTCCTGACCGGCCAGGCTGCATGCTCGGGTAGGGGTCTGGTATGGATTTTGGGGGGGATCCCACAATGTTTTTTTCGGCGTAGGGGATTCCCCTTAAAATCCCTACCGGACGTAAGGGCCTGGTATGCCTCCCAAGGGGGAACCCATGACGTTTTTTTTTAAATTTGGCGTGGAGTTCTCCCTTAGGATTCATACCAAATACAGTGCCTGGTATTGGCGGGAATCCAATTTGGATCCCCGCACCAGTGTGAACCCGGCCAGCGATGCTTGTCGCTTATCGGGAAAGGAAAATAAAAAAATTTCCTTTCCCGATGCGAGCCAGCTCGGCGCTGGCTCCCGCGATAGGGCTCGTATGGTGTCAATCTCGCCGATAGAAGTGGCGAGATTGACACAATATCGCGGTCACCTACTGTAACAAAGATTTTCTTTGCTGGAGGGTTCAGGATAAATAAAGTAAGGTAGTCAGCAGTTTATTTTTATTTTTGTCGTTTATGATATGCAGTGGCGTCACTAGGGTTTGTGTCATCCGGTGCGATAAAACATGGTGTCACCCCCCCTTCCGCCAACTATAGTTGCCCCCCAGTACAGATCCCCCCTCCACTAAGTATAGGCCCTCCTCCACTAAGTATAGACCCTCCTCTGTCAGTGCAGACCCTCTACGAAGAATAAACCCCCTACATCAGTATAGACCACCCCCCACGGTACAGACCCCCTCCCTCGGTATAGATCCCCCCTCCATTAGTACAAACCCCCCAGAACAAACCACCCCTCCATTAGTACAGACCCCCCCAGAAAAAAACACCCCCCCTCCATTAGTACAGACCCCCTCAGAACAAACCACCCCCTCCATTAGTACAGACCCCCCCAGAAAAAAACACCCCCCATTAATACAGACCCCCCCAGAACAAACCACTCCCCCTCCATTAGTACAGGCACCACCCAGAACAAACCACCCCCTTCCATTAGTACACACCCCTCCCCCCAGAACAAACCACCCCCCCCATTAGTATAGACCTCCCCAGAACAAACCACCCCCTTCCATTAGTACAGACCCCTCCCTCCAGAACAAACCACCCCCCCTCCATTAGTATAGACCTACCCAGAACAAACCACCCCCTCCATTAGTACAGACTCCCCCCCAGAACAGACCACCCCCCTCCATTAGTACAGACTTCTCCCCCTAGAACAAACCACCCCCCTCCAGTAGTACAGACCCCCCCCCATATGATATAGCTGTGACCAGCAGCATAAACCAACCTCATCAGCAAGACTCCCCCCCCCACAACACCTCACCTCGGGCAATGGAGGACATCTCCCCCCTCATCTCAATCTGCCCCCCCTACCCGTTACCCACCAGCTTGGGCGGCTCAGGTACACAGAACACCCAGGCGGCAGTTGGTGAGGGAAGGAGAATGTGGAGTGCGAGACTGGCTTGGGCAGGAGTGGGAGACAGAGGAGAACACATGGCAAGCACGACCGCTGGAGGTGTGTTGCGGCCAAGGAAAAAAAACTGCCAATAGGCAGCCAGGGTTTTATTACCCTCGGGATGATGTCACCCTCCTAGCGGGTGGCATCTGGTGCAGACTGTACCCCCTGCCTAGCGACGCCACTGATGCTATGCTATGCCCAAAAAGTAGAATTCTGCTTAAATCTACTTCTCGGGTGCTGGTTTTCTCTTAACTCTTGTATTTTGCACTGTACCGCCATAAAGCCATGCACCAACCGTCACAAGGGTTACCTATGGATGTCTGTGCAGTATGGTTTGACGTATTGTCAATTGTAAGGTTCTTATTTCTGTCTCCTCGATGGTTAGGATCACTCGCTCTATCCTGGCGGACATTGTTACCAGGAATGACAGTTGAGGAAAGACTTACATTTTTAGTTGTCATTGGCTTAGCAGAGATGATTTCCGTTACGCCTTACTTGTCTCAAAACAGTAAGTGAAGGAAAATCAATCCACAAAAAATAAAAACTGACAGGGGTTTTAATCATTCCCTGTCCTATTCAGAACTGGGTGATGTGTGTTTCTTCACCCAACAGTGGTCATTTAGTGAGGTTTGTTTGTCTAGTCTTCCACTGACTTCCTATATTTCATAAGGAATTGAGTTACCTTGACCATTAAATGGAATCTTTCTCACCAGGAGCAATTATGAAAGTGTAACCAGAAATGCTAAGCATTGTGCGATTACACTGCCAGTGATGAGGTGAACCAGGCAAACTATGATGCCACACATTAGAGAAACCCTAGACGATTTTTGAATGTAATGAGAAGAGGTTTTTATTGCTGTTTGTGTCCCCACTGACCCTCCCCTGACTTCTTGTTTCAGTGACAACAAAGGAAGTGAAGGGAATCTACTCATGGGGACATGAGTAACACTCTTACAACAGTTATTTCCTAAAGTGATTTTATTAGCGTGTCATTGGAGAGATTTTGCTTTTCCTGTCTCTGTGACCACACAAGATGTCAATGGAGATCTCCTCAGTGTTGCTCAAACAGCAGTAGTAAGCCTAACACATAGTAACGCCTGTGCTTTCCATGTGGGCAAATATGGTCCTTCACTTGGAGGTACACTTAAGTAAGCCTGGGTGAACTAAGCCAAACTCAGTGACATATAGGCAGGCCATAGATGATGCGATTTTCTCTCCTGCAACCACGGGCGCAACAATTCCTGAAACCATGGATGGGGTGCTTTCCTAGCGGGGGGTGGGGGAACAGGCAGCCATCCCTGCCAGGAGAGCACAGAAATTGCTAGCGGCTATAGCCGCCGGAAGTAATCGCATGTAGTAATCCGACATGCTGGTTGTGTCCAAGTCAATCAATGGATCCACTTGGGTACAAACAGCCTGCCCATCTAGGCTGGTTCCTGCTGAACCGGTCGAGATTTGAACCATCTATGGTCAGCTTTAGTCTGCTAAAGCACTGTGCATCATGTAATTATTCATCAATGTAAGTATGCACATACAGTATCATACCTGATGGGCTGTTGGGGAAGCTAAAAATCATTGTAATAGTCAGCACTACTACAGTGATAGCTATGATCTTCCAAGACCTGCTGGGATACTGAGCACAATGGGTCACTCTTTCGGCACTGCTTCCTTTTATAGAACCGCTTGTATTTTTTTAATGAATACTGAACAATGGATGGAGGTGGAGAGGAGTGCGGGTGATGTTGCAATCTCCACCTAGCCCACTCAGAGAATGTCCTGTATTCACTGAATATGAATGCAGTGCCAAGCAAGCAACCACCCATGGTTAGTGTGAGGGGAAGCCGTTTGCACAGAACTCAGAAAATGCAGCTATCACTGTATAAGTGCCAAATACTACACTGATTTTGAGCTTACCCAGCAGCCTATCAAGTATGTAAAAAGCATAGTTTTATTGTGATAAGCTGGACCAATGTAACTATGCAATACAAATCATTCTTGGAGTTCAGCTTTAAGCATGCAGAGTGTGACTGACAGCCTTGGTCTAGTGCAGGGGTGCCCAACCTTTTGAAGAGCGAGGGCCACTTAAGCAAATTAGTAACTGGTCGCGGGCCACAATGAGCGGAGTAGGAGGATGACAGGTTCGTGTCCATGGACACAGCCCACTCTACTCTATGGGCCCTCTGATCCAATCCGATTTGCAGATCCCTTTCTATTTTTTTTTTAGGTAGGCGAGTGTAAACAGACACAAGTCTGTTTACATTTGCTGCTCCATAGAGGTGAATAGTAAGTCTGATTGGGTCGGACCAATCATGTGAAAGGGGGCCTAAGGCTGCTTTCACACTGATGCACTGCGATTTGCCCAAACCGCGGGTGCAGTGCAGTGAACCTGTGAATTTTCTGTAAGTTAGCTGCACTTTGACGTAAACTTCTATTATATCCTGCAGGTGTGGCGCACTTTCTGAAGGAGCAACAAAACCGAAGGTAATAACAGAAGTCTATGGCTCAATGCAGGTAACCCACAGCTGCACTGTACCTGCGGATCAGTTTGAAAGCAGCCCAGTAACCACTGCAAAACAGATATATCCATATATACTGTGAATTTAGTAGTAAACTTACCTTTAATAACGGTCTTCCATTCTGGTATCTCTGGCTGTTGCTGTCCTAGGCGGAGTGCATTTAGCATCACTCCACCTGTGACAGAAACAGGCACTATACAGGAAGCATTGGCTTATGTGGCTCTGCTCTGCAGCCACTTGCTTCCACTACCAGCGGCTTTGTTCACAAAACTGCTGCTCTGGGATGACGGTTTGGCAACCCATGATCTGGGCTTGCCAACCTGCCATCTTAGAGCAGGAGGTCGAGGGCCACATCAGAGGGCTCCGCAGGCCACATGTGGCCCCCGGGCCACTGGTTGGGCACCCCTGGTCTAGTGGATCGGCAACCTGTTGATTGCGATTTACCCATCGACCACAGGCAAACAGGTAGGTGCACTACTACACGTTAGTGCTTTACCAGTCTTTCCCCTCAGGCTCCGCCGCTCTCATCTTCACAGAGAGCGGAGAACAGGAGGCAGCACAGTTCTTGTCAGAGAGAGGGAGCTGCCCCAGGTAACCTTTCAAGTTTACTGCCCTGCATCCTAGCTATCAATGAATCACCAGCTTGTTGATATGAAAAGTTAACTCCGGAAGCTCCCGCCCTCTGACCAGAACTGCGATGCTTCCCATTCTCTACTCCACAGCATGCATAACACTGTATATTTGCTGTCCCCTCAAAATAACTCAACACACAGTCATTATTGTCTAAACCGCTGGCAACAAAATTGAGTACAACCCTAAGTGAAAAGGTCCAAATTGGGCCAAAGTGTCAATATTTTGTGTGGCCATCATTATTTTCCAGCACTGCCTTATCCCTCTTGGGCATGGAGTTCACCAGAGCTTCACAGGTTGCCACTGGAGTCTTCTTCTGCTCCTCCATGATGAAATACTGGAGCTGGTGGATGTTGGAGACCTTGAGCTCCTCCACCTTTCGTTTGAGGATGCCCCACAGAGGCTCAATAGGGTTTAGGTCTGGAGACTTGCTTGGCCAGTCCATCACCTTTACCATCAGCTTCTTTAGCAAGGCAGTGGTCGTCTTGGGCCGCGTACACACGGGCGGACTGTCCGCCCAACTAGGTTCGTCAAACAGTTTGACAAACAGTCCGTTCAAAATTTGCATGAGCGGACTTGACCACACACGATGAACGAACAGTCCGCTGAAAACGTGCGCGATGACGTGAACGGCACGTACGACGGGACGAGAAATTCGGCGTCCGATACACTGCAATGCAACCTTCGCCGTGTAAATTCTTTCTGAGCATGCGCGAGACTTAGTTTGCCGAACAAGCCTACACACGAGCGGACTGTTCGCTCAAACCAAGTTTCAGCGGACAGTCTTACGGAAATTCCGAAAAACTTTGTTCGTCGGACTGTCCGCTGAAACTGTCCGCTGAAGCCCACACACGAGCGGACTGTCCGCTGAAACACTGTTCAGCGGACAAAGTTGGACGAACAGTCCGCCCGTGTGTACGCGGCCTTAGAGTTGTGTTTGGGGTCATTATCAAGTTGGAATACTGCCCTGCGCCCAGTCACCGAAGGGAGGGGATCATGCTCTGCTTCAGTATGTCACAGTACATGTTGGCATTCATGGTTCCCTCAATGAACTGTAGCTCCCCAGAGCTGGCAGCACTCATGGAGCCCCAGACCATGACACTCTCACCAGTGTTTTTATACACTTCTCTGTCAGCTACACTTCCTGTTTCCTTAAATCTCCTATATGCTTATTTTTTTCCTTTACTGTGCTACTTTTTTTTTCTCTTCAGTTTACACTTACTAATTTGCCTGACATATAATCTATGCGCTTCCATGTTGTTAGACTTTAACAGTGCCCACTGATTACTGACTCCTGTCATTTTACTCATTTATTCATTCATTTATTTTTTAGAAATTCTCAGATAATAAGCAAAATTTGTCCTTTTGAAATCTAAAACTTTTGTTTTTGTAAATTATTTTACTTGTTATTTAAGCACTTTCAAACCACCCACCATACATTTGCTGCGGCAGGGCGGCCTCTCTGTGCCAAATCACATACCTAATATGTGATCTGACACTACCAGGCCCATCAGCGAGTACTGCGGCCTTGATGTCCACTGGCACGCGCTGATTACACGGGACACGAGCAGAACAACAATCTGCCTATGTAAACAAGGAACATTGTTGTTTTGTGTGAAGGGAAGGAATTGATCGTGTTTCTGCAAAGCAGGAACACGGAACTTTGCCTTCCGCTAGTCAAAGTGAGTTAGCACAGACTAGGCACACAGTTAACCCTTTGATCACTCCTGATGTTAACCCCTTCCATGTCAGTGTCATTAGTACAGTGACAGTGCATATTTGTTAGCACTGATCACTGTATTAGTGTCACTGGTCCCAAATAGTGTCAGGGGTCCGATTTGTCCTCCGCAATATTGCAGTCCTCTACCGCCGCTGCCTCTCCCAGGCTCTCTGGTCCCATCGCTAAGGCCGGGAGTGATGCGGCTGGCGGCGATGGCTGCCCTGTGCAGAGGTCGAGGAACCGATGTTCACCTCTCTCTGTAATCCTGGAAACCGGGAGTGACTAGTAGTTCATCACTTCCGGTTCAGCCCCTTTGTTCACCTTGCCAGCGGCGGCCATGTATTTAGCCAATCAGACCAATCTGTGCTTGATCAGCTACATGCTTTGACAAAGGATGTTGTTCACCCCTTGTGATAGTGAAGTAACTGATCAATACAACCTATGATTATTATCAGTTATGTATTACTTTGTCTAGTCCCTATAGATTAGTTGGTCTATCACTCTAAGCACATGCTATCGTTAATATCACAATACTACAGCAATTAGCTATGAACCCAAACACACGGGAATCCATTTCTCCTTCACTGAGGAGCTTACATTGGCTAACCGTAAAAAATCGGATCACGTTCAAGACCCTTTGCCTCACCCACAAATGCGTGCATAGAGAAGCTCCGCAATACCTAATGGAGAAAATAAATCATTACACACCAAACCGCAGTCTTCGATCAGCCAACAAAAACCTCCTCCTCGTGCCCAAAGCCCGGTATAAATCCAAGGGGGATCGGAGATTCGCTGTCCAAGGGCCTCGGCTATGGAATGCTCTACCAATAAACATCCGCCTGGAAGAAAATCACCTGGCTTTTAGGAAAAAACTCAAGACCTTCCTCTTTTAGCAGATGATCAAAGCTCGCCACAGCGCCTAGAGGCGATTCAGTTCGCATTGTGCGCTATATAAGTATTTCATTCATTCATTCACGGTCTAAAATCAAACAAATCTAATTTATTTCCCAAGGAAATAAGAAAGCTTAGGTATCAATAGAAATTACAAGAATACATAGCATACAATCAGAATACAATACAAGCAGTATACTTAGCAGATCCTAGTGACTGAACCTCGTGATGGAATAAGAGACAGCTCTCTTTGATGAATCCCTTTTTGATAAACACACCTCAGCCACACCACACCCCATTGCCCACCCCCCTTTGCCTGTGGACCAATCAGCGTCTCTGGGGCGTCTCCTTCCCCAGGCTAAATATCTCTGACAGTCCTGCCATAATTGACCTCTGGGGGGCAGTGTTTGCCCATGAATTGCAACTGCTCCAACTGGGCTCACATCTTGTTATTCGATCTCAGACGCCATTCCCGCTCATTAGGCCCACCTATTGTCCTCACAGACAGACCGGAGCCATCATTGTCCTAAATCTATTTGAAGCCCCGTGCACACCAGGTGGGCTGAATAGAACTCCTTCTGCTATGCAGATTGTGTTTGGTGCTTGGTTGTACAAACAGATATGTAGAAACTTTAGATGTATCATGTTCAATTCCAACATATGCCGCTTTGCGCCTAAAAGGCGCATACCACCCTTCTTCAAACACGGCTCCTACTGAATTGAACAGACCATAACCGTCTTAACGCGTGTCGCTCCCCAACCTGTGTCTCCGAACCAGTATCTGTGGCACAGTCCTTAGCTTGTGTAACGTGTGGTTGTTTTCAACGTGTGCTCCAGAGACATCTCCCGTGGAACAGTACACAATTGCCTTACCGCGCTGTGCTTTCAACATGTGCAGAAACAGGTCCTAGGGAGCAGTCCATAATTGTTTTACCATGTGATGCTTCCCAACAAGTGCCGCTTTGCCACTGAGTGACACATCACCACCATTCTTCAGCGACAGCTTCCATGTCACCACTCTGTATCTTCGGTATCTTCAGGACGGCAGTACAGGCAAGGGGTGTCCATTCATTCACCATTCACCAGCACACATTCAGAGTAGCATATCACCCAACTTTCAGACCCAGAGTCACGAGGAGGGCCTTTCGCCCATGTTTTTAACCTTAAACACACCTTTATCACACTACGCCATGACATAAATCAACCCATTACCCTAATATACATATATACATAGGACCCCTCAAATTGCGTATCCCGCTCCCCACCTCCTATACGTCTTTGCCATAACTACGGGTCAGGATTAGGCAGGCTTGCTCACGATGGCCTTCCCTACCGCAATTTTGGCACGTCAGTGTTATTCCAGGGCTCTGAGCTGGCAGCAAAGCCTCTACCACACATGTAGAGACCTTACCGTCAATTCGTCCCTCCACTTGCATAGATAGATGCGAGACCTTCCTATATAAAGTTCTGGTCCAACAACACATACCAACTTGAACCAATGACGAAACTGCAGCAATAATGAGTAATACCACAACGGGATGTATCAAATAATTCAAAATGCCGTTGGCCTTATTGAAATGTCCGAAGATTACCTCCCACCAAGACCCTCCCACATCATTGTCTAATTGATGCACTACCTCCTTTATTTCATTCTGATTATGGTATATGGCTATAGTAGCATTAGCTCTCTCTTGCTGCAGCATCCTCATGAGGCTCTCATCTTTATCCCAATCTGCTAACCATTCCTGTATCTTCCTTCCCATACCAGGGTTCAGGGCTCTCAGATTAACATGGTGGTTCTGGTTGATATCCACAGACAGGTTAGCCATATGCGGTACCACATAATTCCATTCCTGTGTCTGGATCTCAGAGACACCGCCGAGGATACACTATGCTCCCCTTGCCATTGTCAGGTTCACCGAACACCCTATTTCCATGACTAATGTTACACTAGTATCCTTTAGGACAAAGAAGCAAACTCTCCCATGTCCCAAATAATACACTGGTATTCCCTTCCCGGCAATGTTCTCCCCATCCAGCACACAGAGTGACGCATCCTCCCAACATTTCTCATTCACCTAGAAGAAAAAGAGAACGTTGGGACTTTAAATGAGGCGGTGACCGGGTAAGGTCAATTGCCTCCATCCCTATTTGAATAAAGCAATCAGGATGACTGGGGGTTGGGACTTTAAATGAAGCAGGCAGGTGTAAAACATTTAAATTTATTGGAAAATCAATGGTAGGTTGCATGAGGGTAATCATGAGTACACCAAGAAGACCAATATATTCCATTCAGTGGATAAACATACAGCAATAACAATTGACCACTAAAAATACAAATCACATATTACAAGTGATCATTAAGTAAGTAAAACATATAGTTGGCATAAAACATGGCATATAGTAGCTCTATGCATTTTGTGGATTCATCTACTCTTCAGGAGCATGCACGTGGAAAACTGAATGCTGTAGTATAATAATAAGAATATCTGTAAGGTCTGACCCTGTCACGGAAAGTAGAGATTAAAATAAAGTAATTAGAAGTAATATTGGCTAGGATAAACCCCCCCAAAATCACTCTCAAAAGTACTTACATTATCTGTATCTATGCAGTAGCAATGTGCCAAAATGAATCAGAATAACCCCATATGGGTATCACTGGTGGGAGCTGAGGTGGTTAAGGCAGACCAGGACTGGACAAAGATGGTTTCCAAAAAAAGGAAATTCCAAAAATTAATAATGGTCAGCAGTGACCATATGTGCTAAAAGTAAAAGAAAGATTGTAAAATAGGTTGGAAGATCATATTATGTGGTACAATAGGTCATCTGTCCTAAACTTGGTAATGGATAGGATAATGAGATGCTAATGAGTGTATAGGTAAGGTTAACTTAGTGAGAGTAGAAAGTTGGAATGATTAGAAAAGTGAAATACACAGAATATTTTAAGAAACCATATCAACCAAAGAGATTAGATGAAATAAAATAGAAGAAGTTCAGCATAAATCAAATAGTGAAAAAGTGAAGATCAAATTACCTAATAGACACTTCAGTGTTGAGTGAGCCACAAAGTGTGCAGATAGAGGGCTGGAACCACCATGTGAGTCAATCTGCCCCAGGAGACTTATAAGGGCTAGTCTGCCACACCCACCAACGTCACGTTGGAGCAAGGAGGATAGGCAGCTGCAGCCGGGCGGAACCGCCCCCAAGCAAAACAGTGCCAAATTATTCCTCCACCTGGCTGCTAGATGTAAAAAGTGATGGAAAGCGGCGGCGCCAAAGACATGGCGCAGCGGTTCCAGCACATAAAGCGTGACGTTGATGCGTAGTGCAGGGCGGTCCACCCACCCTATAGAGAGAGGAGGAGGAAGGCTTGCGCTACGCCTCGCAGCTCCCAAGGTGATGGAGCGACTGCTCCTATCTAAAACATGTGACATATGCAACTGCCAGGGATATTAGCCTATTTAAAATGGGGGTGGGAGGTAAAAAGGGACCCCATCCCATGGCGATTAGCCCGGTGGAAGGGGGGGGGAATTCCTATATTAGATTATCTAATCATTACATGGTATAATTGGGTATTAATCAGACCTAAAGTGATATAACCAAGCGCGCTTCCATCCCTAATTTATTTAGAAGAAAAAGAGAACGTTGGGACTTTAAATGAGGCGATGACCGGGTAAGGTCAATTGCCTCCATCTCTATTTGAATAAAGCAATCAGGATGCCTGGGGGTTGGGACTTTAAATGAAGCAGGCAGGTGTAAAACATTTAAATTTATTGGAAAATCAATGGTAGGTTGCATGAGGGTAATCATGACCAGAAGACCAATATATTCCAAAAATACAAATCACATATTACAAGTGATCATTAAGTAAGTAAAACATATAGTTGGCATAAAACATGGCATATAGTAGCTCTATGCATTTCATGGATTCATCCACTCTTCAGGAGCATGCACGTGGAAAACTGAATGCTGTAGTATAATAATAAGAATATCTGTAAGGTCTGACCCTGTCACGGAAATCAGAGATTAAAATAAAGTAATTAGAAGTAATATTGGCTAGGATAAACCCCGCAAAACCACTCTCAAAAGTACTTACATTATCTGTATCTATGCAGTAGCAATGTGCCAAAATGAAACAGAATAACCCCATATGGGTATCACTGGTGGGAGCTGAGGTGGTTAAGGAAGACCAGGACTGGACAAAGATGGTTTCCAAAAAAGGAAATTCCAAAAATTAATAATGGTCAGCAGTGACCATATGTGCTAAAAGTAAAAGAAAGATTGTAAAATAGGTTGGAAGATCATATTATGTGGTACAATAGGTCATCTGTCCTAAACTTGGTAAAGGATTCACCACCGTGTATTGGCCTGGCATACAAAGGACGTCATGGTCATGCCTCCGACAGAGGGAAATATCAACCTGCCTCCAGCTCCCATACTCTCTGATCACATGTGGGTAAGTTAGCCTCAGATGCAATAAAGTAGAATCCCCAGTCAGTAAACCCATTGATATCACCGAATACACAGATTGAGTCTGCACTTCTGTATATGGGATCAATGAAGAAGCGTAACATCTCTCATAATCCAAATTAGTACATCTGATCCAGGCATTCGACCACCAACTTGGATTAGTGTAAGAGATGTGTTTTGGTAAAATCTTACTGAGTTGTGATGCCAGCTCATAAGGCCACTTCCCCCCATACAGGGACTGTACAATCAGCTTGATGTTGGTTGATAGTTCCGCCTGCCCCTGCATGCATGCCAGAGCCCATGACATGTTTTTACCCTGTATCACCACACTATCCACCAATCTCTTAAAATGGTGGATAAAATCTTGAGCTACTTGTACCTGGGTATTTATGTGACGCTGTTGAATATTATCAATAATGTCATTAATCTCTCTCTGAGCAACAAAGCCCTGCTTACTGTCTGAAGCTATGACTGAGAGTTTGTTCCTCAGGAGATCGATGTCCACTCCATTGATAACCCCCATCCCAGCTCCTATTCCCCCTGATATAGTGCTGAATACATCCCTCCTCTTTCGCTGTAGACCCTCATACGGCCATCAGGATTGCAGGCAGGTGAATCAGCCAGTTCTTTCCCGATTGCAGTACCATTTATTTAAGCCTCTCTTTCAATGTTCGATTCATCCTTTCAACCATTCCTGACAATTGTGGATGGTATGGCACATGGAATCTCTGTTCTGCTCCCAGCAGCTCACAAATATGTTTCATGACCCTGCCGGTAAAGTGAGTCTCCCTATCGGATTCCAGGACTTTGGAGAACCCCCATCTTGAAAAAACTTCGTCCACAGAGCTCTAGCTGTGGCAGTAGCAGAGTCCTTTCTTAGGGGCAGAGCCTCCACCCATTTTGAAAAGACGTCCACCACTACTAGTAGATATCTGTATCCTCCAGGGGTACTTTGCAATGGACCAACAAAGTCAATCTGTAGGTTTTGCCAGGGTCCATTGGCTAATGGTACCCTTGCTAATACTGGTTTCTGTCCCTTTGGCCTAGGGTTCATTTGTAAACATTCCTGCACTACCTGTGAGACTGTGTTTCCCATTGTCTCCCACCAGTATCTAGCTTGTACAAATTTCAAGGTACCCTGAAAACCCATGTGGCCTGTTAACCTGTGATTTTAAAGGGCTAAGTCTTTTTGATGCTGGGAGGGAACTACAAACCTTTGTCCTTCTGACGTTTCTTTTAAAAGTAGATCGTCTTCCAATACATAATCTTGGGGAGCATCTGCCGCTTTTGCTCTAAGCTGCTTTTTGATTGAGCTCAAGGCCTCATCCTCCTGCTCCTCAAAATTATGTTCCTCCCAGGCCTGCCTCCCTTCAGCATCATAGGGTGTCCACTTGACCCCTATCAGGGCTGCCTCCCTTGCCAGCTCATCTGCCTTGCTGTTGCCCACAGTAACCTCCTCTCCACCTTTTTGGTGCGCTCTCACCGTAATGATAGCCACTATCTGAGGTTCCACACTCGCTCTTTCCCATATATCTCTTAGCACCGCACTATGTACCGCACTCTCTCCCAGAGGCATCACTGAAGCCCCTTGACTGCCACAAAGGCATGTATTCGGTCAGAGACCTTGTTACATAGGCACTGTCAGAGAATATGGTTATGGGACCTGAACTGAAATGCGTGATGGCCTCTCTCACTGCCTCCAGTTCAGCTCTTTGGGCAGAAAAGCTTTGAGGGCATTTGGTCATGATTTTCTCATTGGTCTGGGGGCACCACAGGGCATACCCTGTGTGAAAACTTCCTTCATCCCAGTACCTTGATCCATCCACCCAGACTTTAAGGTCTTCATTACCCAATGCTAACCTGAACATTCCTGTGTCCTGGTCCGATGTACCTCCCCACAGTCATGTTGCTCCTCCTCATATTGCATTAATTGTGGGAGAGTGTAGGTGGCATTATGGGTCACAGCCAGATTCCTGGGTGTCAAATCCACTAGCCATCTGGCTACCCTTTGGGAGGATACTCCACTGAGGGTACGTTCCAGAAGCATTTTAATTGGAGAATGGGGTGTCTGCAGAATGATTTTACCAAACCCCACAACATGCTCTGTGGCGAGAACCGACCAATGCACTGCCAAAAGGTTCCTGACACATTCATCGAATCCCCTCTCTACCGGGCTTAGTAACCTGGACCAATATCCCACAGGTACCCATTTGCCCTGCCTCTCCTGCAGCAACACAGCTGTTATTGCTACAGCATGGGCGTACACTTGTAGTGCAAAGGGCAAATCGGCATTCGGATTGCTCAAAGCCGGGGCCTGCATCAGACTCACCTTTAGCTCAGTGAAAGCTTGTTCATGCTCTCCCAACCAGTCTAAGGGGTCTGTTTCCCTCTTGTCTCCTTTGAGAAACTCATACAGGGGTCTTGCCTTTTCCACAAAGCCTTCAATGAAGTCCCTGCAGAACCCGACCATTCCCAGGAACTGCCTCAGAGCAGTTTTAGTGATTGGTCTTGGTAGTTTCCTGATAGTTTCAAATTTGTTCGGGTCTGGAGTCCTTCCCCCCTGTGAAACTATCACACCCAAGAAACATACTGAATCCTTCATCAATTGTGCCTTTTTGGGATTTAACTTCAGACCTGCATTTTCGATTAGTGTCAGGAGTTCCTCCAGCAGAGCGTAGTGCTGCTCTTTTGTCTCTGTTTGAAGCAAGATGTCATCCACATATTGAATGATGCATTCTGGCTCAGAAAATGTCTTCAGAATGTCCACCATACAGATGTGGAAGTATGTAGAGCTGGATTTGAACCCCTGAGCTAATCGACAGAATGCATACTGCTTTCCCTGAAATGGCTAGTTTGTATTGGCTATCCTCATGTACGGCAATTGAAAAATAGCCATTTGATATATCAATTGATGAGTACACCTTTGCTGAAGGTTTCAGTGCTGTCATCATGTCTGGCATCTTAGCAACTACATTTGTAATAGATGGGGTGCATCTGTTTAGCGCAGAGAAATCCACCCCCCCCCCACCCCCCCTCGTTCTTCACTGGCCAGAGGGCTGCATTTGTTTTAGACTGGCATTCTTTGATTACATTTTGTGCCAATAAATTCCTCACTGTGCTCTCTATGTATGGGATAGACTCGGGTGGAATTTTGTACTGACGCTGAGGTGGCAGATCAGGGCCCTCAATTTTAACAATCATGTTTGAAACTCTACCACATTGCGCTTTAGACGTTGGCCACACTTTGTTATGTTGCCACAAGATTTTAGCCAATATTTGGTCCTCTGTTTTCAGTATTGCCTGCGGGTCAAGGATTTCATTTGTTTTAACTGATGCAACCTCACCGCTGTCCATGACCATGTGCACCTTGCCTTTGTATCTAGACCCTTTCCACAGTACCCAATTACATATATACATATATATATATATATATATATATATATATAATGTTTGGGGGTTCTAAGTAATTTTCTAGTAAAAGAAAGTAGATTTTTACATGTTGGAGCGAAGTTTCAGAAATAGTCCACATGGGAAGTGGTTAATATCAATACAAAGACATTGGTGATCACTGGAACCCAAATTTTCTCCCTCCTCAACATCAGACAATCATTCCCCATTTGTCAGTACTAGGTTTAGAATATGATTCCCTCGGGTCTGGCTTTTTACTGACTGTTTTAGAGAAACACAATTCATTCAGGGGTACAATTAACCTATAAAACAGTTTTGGTATTTTCTTTATTTATGTTGGGGTTTGATTTGCCATCAGGTTTGATATATATAAGATTTAGCACAGCTCTTCTACACTATTTTATATTTCTAAGACCAAATTTGAGTTCTTATTGTAAATTGGTCATTTTTAATCCTTGCCATTACATATTTTCATGATTGAATTTATTAAGTGTTCTTGCATAGCAAGACCACTTAGCCCTTGTACACTCGGTCGGAGATTCCAACAACCAAATCTGACGGATTCTGTCCGTCAGATTTTGTCCGACGGATTGTGTCCGAAACTTTTGCATACACACGGTCGGACGAAGTTGTCGGAAAATCCGATCGTTCAGAACGTGATGGCGTTATTTCGTTACGACGGGACTACGTTCAGACCAGTAGCCAATAGCTTTTATGTAGGAATTTGATCTGACCACGCGTGGCACTTTGTCCGATCGGAATTCTCTACACATGATCGGAGTATTTCCGATCGGACCAGTTTGTCGGAAAATATTTCCAACAAGTTGGAAAATTGGGTCCGACGGATATTCCGACGGAAACAGTCCGATGAATACCAGACACAGTCGGATTATCCGACAAAACGGTCCGATAGGACACATTCCGACGCATTCTCCGACCGTGTGTACAAGGGCTTACTGTTATCTCACATATATATTATTATTATTATAGCCAAATTTACCAACCTAACTCCTCCCACAGATTTTACACTACATAGACAGTAATATACCGAAACGTACGGATTGTTCCCGATTGGTGTGCTATTACTTTGTGGAATGTTTCGCCGAATGGTTCACGAAATACCATCACTCTTTTGCGGCAAAATTTGTCCCATAGGAATGAATGGCGAAATATTCAAAACTAGA
Source organism: Lithobates pipiens (assembly GCF_037356315.1). Taxonomy (NCBI): domain Eukaryota; kingdom Metazoa; phylum Chordata; class Amphibia; order Anura; family Ranidae; genus Lithobates; species Lithobates pipiens. Next base: position 489,801,167 of record NW_027507758.1, read on the forward strand.
GTGGGAGGTGACAAAAGCTGACAACCCCATGACCAGCCAAAACACTATGACCAGCCAAAACATTATGACCCCCCCCCCCCCTCCATGATCAGCCAAAACATTATGACCAGTCAAAATATTATGACCAGCCAAAATATTATGACCCCCCCATGACCAGCCAAAACATTATGACCAGTAGGTGGAGGCAAGAACACTTCACACAATTTCCCCAGAAATTGTAGCTTTTCTAGTTATACATGTATTTAGATCCTTCCTCTAGTTTCTGTATGTTGCACACACATATCCAATTGTAAGTCTGCAAAGTTTAGATGAAATTGTACTGCAACCTAAACCTTTGTGGCTTTGGTGACTTTATTTTCAATATATTCATAAAATTTGGGTGTGGTTTGTAAAGGAGATAAACGCAACTGGTATTGGCTTCTGTAAACCAAGTACAAAACAGGGACACCCAGGAACAGTCCTAGCAGGTTTATCCTGCACTTTTTTTCAGCAGTGCAACAGTTTATGCAGAAGGGCTTTGTACAGCAAGCCCATAACATAAAACAACACATCTGCTCGTCCAAGCCACTAACTAAATTTAGGTCAGTTCCTGACTAACAGGGTGTCCCATAATGGGTTCCGCAACACAAACAGGCAGATATTGGGAGCTGCTTGAACATCAGTCAGTGCAAACCCTGTCAACAGCTGAGAATAATTGAGGACTGAACAACAGATAAGATGTGGACCTGGGACTGAAGGCTTTATCCTAGCCAAAGCTGGACAAAGCCCTTTGGGCTCTATGAACCAGACCAAAACAAGAGATCTGAGAAAACAAACATTTTGTTCACTCCATATCAGAAACAAACCCTGGAGCCCCAACCATGTGTAGATGAAAAACTTAATGTCACTAAACCCACGTCATAAAAAACTATCAGTACATGCTATGCTACTTTACATGCTGTTCATCCTCACTCAGTCACTTTGAGATTTGTTTTCTATATTCTGCAAAAAACCTGATTGATCCTGCTGTTCTCTATCTCCCCCTTCTGTCCAAGTCCCCAATGAAACTAGAGATGTTGCATAGCAGTGTTGGAAGCTCTGCACATGCTTAGTTTTCAGTGAGTTTTTAATGCAGATTTGATTTCAAATATGTATTTGTATGCCAATTAAAGCAGTTTATTGATATTAATTATTTATCTATACTCTGTATTCCAAAGGCTGTTTTTTTTTTGACCCTGTGACCAGCAGTAGAGGACTAGAAGCTCCTCCTTCCACTGTTTCCCTACAGACAGGCTGGGAAAGACCTGGGTCATGTAACAGCTGTATATCAATTAGGAAAAGAGGTACTTTTAAAAACAAAAAAATTATTTTACTGTGCCATCATCCTACAAAATATAAACAATGTAAATGAATGTGGACAATGTAAATTAAACACTTTGGGGGCTATTTACAAAAGGTAAATCCGCTTTGCACTGCAAGTGCACTTGAAAGTGCAGTCTCTCTAAATCTATGGGTAGATCTGAAATGAGTGGAAGCTCTGCTGATTTTATCATCCAATCATGTGCAAGGTAAAATGCTGTTTTTTATTTCCCTTGCATAATCCCCAAGGAATCTACAGTGACTTTACTTCCAAGTGCACTTTCAAGTGCACTTGCAGTGCAAAGTGGATTTGCCTTTAGTAAATAAACCCCTTTATGTTTAGTATCGCTTTAAGTGACACATATACACTGTCCGCAATCCTGCTAGCCTGTGCCTAACAGGTTCCATCAAATAACAAAACTCCTAATTAGATCTAAGTTGATCATAAAATGATCAATTTTCTTATTTCAGTTTTTTAATTTTAAGAATATTTATACAATTCATTCATAGTGGGTCTGCATAGCAGCGACATCATTTTCAGAAGAAGTCAGCAATGTTGGTCTCTATATTCTTTTGGCACAGGTTTTATTTAAGGCCTTTGGAGATTGTATTGCTGTCTCAGATTGTTAGACTAGAGATATGGCACAGTACTATTACCGTTTTATCCATACTGCACAGATTTAGTGAAACGTTTTCGTTATATGCTAGAAACAGGTTAATAAGTAAAGATGTATCTACATGCTTCAGCAGACTAAACCATTTTTCCTGTTTGTTCCTTTACAGAGTCTTATGCTTAGATCAGAATGTGCACTTCAGAAGACATAGCAGACAGTCTTCACGGAGAGAGCCTTCTCTGTAGTCTAAATGAACAGCGTATGCAAGGTTTCTTGTGTGACGTTACCATTGTGGTTGAAGATACTAAATTCAAAGCACACAGAAATATACTGGCAGCCTCCAGCCTGTACTTTAGAAACCATTTTCGGAGCCAGAGCATATTAATCCAGGGACATGTCTTGGAGCTCAATGACTTGAAAGCAGACACATTTACGGAGATATTGAACTTTATTTACAGCTCAAAGATTGCTGTGAAGAAAAAGGAGACCCTGACTGATCTTGTAGATGCTGGTAAAAAGCTAGGCATAACCTTTTTAGAAAACATCAAAGCTTCCAAAAAGTCTACTGCAGTTGCTTGCTCAACTGAACCTGTAGGAAATGCGCCACCTGCATTTTATCGAGGAGAAAACGGACTAAAATCAGAGAGTGTGGACAAAAAGGGAGATGACCCGGCTATTGCTAATGGACCAAGAATCACCAATGCCTTTTCTATTTTGGAAACTGAAGTAAATGGCTTTTCTCCTCTTGATCTAAGAGCAAATTTTAAAAAGAGCACAGGCCCCACTGAAGAGGTACATAGTGGTGGTAACTGTGAGAATGGCATCTGTAATGATGGAGAGCCAGTAAACACGTTGGCTGAGCACTCCTATGCAGTGTCTTCTGGTGATGCATCATACAAAAGAGACTCTGTATTTGACCATGGCAATAAAGGTAGCCATACAAGGGATCAGGAATGCACAACTCCTGGTACAGTTACTACCAGCCAGGAAACCAAGTCAGCCAACAGCATGCCGGTGTTAGAACCTCAGTGTGTTAACCCACAAGCAATCATTCAGACTTGTACCTCTAATAGTGTGAGTTGCTCTTCTGAGAAAACCGCCAACCAAACTGAATTCTACAGCCAAAGGGAAGATGAAAGCACCTTACCACAACTTCCCCCTGGTAACCCAACTGCCACCCAGTCTTTCTGTGATGCTGGTCTATATCCTCTTCCTAAAAAGCACCATGTGACTTTACACTGCAAAAACTGCAGCAAAGAATTTGCACACTTTAAACGCCTACAGCGGCATGAACAAATCTGTTTTAAGGTTGTGCACATGGACAAAGATTTGAGGATACCCAACAATCTTTCACAAGGTGCCTCAACAGAGAACTACTGCACTCCCACAGAATCTACAACTAACCAGAATGCTCTGACAAATGGCTCCTCATCTGCAACAGATCACTTTGTTAAAATAGTAGATGATAAAATATTTTATGTCTGCATTGTATGCAAAAGAAATTATTTAACTCTATCCAGTCTTCGACGGCATTCAAATGTCCACTCATGGAGGAAGTCATACCCTTGCCATTATTGCAACAAGGTATTTGCCTTAGCTGAATATAGAACCAAACATGAAATCTGGCACACCGGGGACCGAAGATATCAGTGCATATTTTGCCTAGAAACATTCATGACTTATTACATCCTTAAAAATCATCAGAAATCTTCCCATGGCATTGACCCAAGATTGGGGGTGGGAAGTAAAGCAAACAGGGGCCTCAAGCCAAGCATCTATCCATACAAACTATATAGACTTTTACCCATGAAGTGTAAAAGACCTCCACTGAAAACCCCTAGAACAGCTTCAGCAGCACACTTTCAAGTTCAAAATTCATTTACCACACCCACAGCCGTTCAGAATGCTCTCAATTCTCAACCATTCTCTTTGAACAGCCAGGAGCCATTTTCTAGCACATTAGATGCTCCATCACAGAATGTGACAAATTCAACAACGACCCAGGAGACTTGGCCTTTTGATATAACACAATCTGACAAAAACATAAATGTCTTGACTGTTGGTAAAGTTAATTCTCCTTCACATATTTCAGCCTTAACATTGAAGCAGAGTGGCAGTGCACCTGGTCCACAATTGAATGAAAATAAGAATATTCCATCTGTTATTAATGCTAGTAATTCTGCACCCTCAGTGATCATGCACAGCAGCAGAGTTTCCTCTGTTATAATGCATGGTAATGCAATAACTGGTACACCAGCTGCTAATGGGACAGGGTGGAATCCCAGCCGAACCATTGTTTCACCAGAAAAAGATACCAGCCAAGAAAGTAACACCGAAGCAACCAAGGCAAATACAGAGGCGCAATCCCCCATAGGGTACAAAAATGGTGATGCTCATCAGGATGAGCGGGAATTATCTCTTCCTGCACCTTCATCTAAAAATAATAAAAGTGTTATTCGTGAAGGGAATAAAACAGAAACATACATAGCCAAACCAGCCCTACCTGGAACTCTTGTCAATAGTGGAATTGCTCCTCTTTGCCAAATCACAGTAAAAATTGGAAGTGAAGCTTTGGTGAAAAGGCAAATCTCTGGTTCATCTCTATTCTTTAGGAAGAGTGGAAGACCGAAACATGCAGAGCCTGAGAAAGCATGGCTGGATTCAGATGATGACAAGAAAGAAAGATGCTCCATTCGACTTCGGAGGTCAGACAGTCTCCAAATGGAGGAGATGTGTGATGATGCTAGTGACCAAGATGTGTCTGACAAACCATGGAGACCTTACTACAACTATAAGCCCAAAAAGAAATCAAAGCACTTTAAGAAATTCAGGAAATTGAAGAAAAGGAAAAAACACAGTAGACCCAGACCTACTGACGAGAATGTAAGTGAAGTTGACACAAAATCATCTGGAGAGGCCGTTGACGAAAATACAAATGGTGCAGAAGACTCTCCAGAAACATTTGATTTTGAATGTACCCCTGAAAAATCAGTTGAACAGGAAAATACATCTGAACAAGAGGAGGAAGTTGAGCAAGGAATGGTTGCTACACGGTGGCAGATGGACACTAAGGCTTCCTTTTGTGAGCTGTGTCAAAAATCCTTTAGGAATCCTTCAACACTGAAGGTTCACATGCGTTGTCATACTGGAGAGAAACCTTACTCATGCAAGGTATGTGGAAAATGCTTCTCCTTTCCTGGGAACTTAAGCAAGCATGAACGTATCCATCAGGTTGGGAAAAACTTCACGTGTCAATTTTGCAAAAAGACTTTTTTGTTGCATAAAACTTTGAAAAAACATGAGAGGATTCACACTGGAGAAAAAATGTATGACTGTAAGTTCTGCTCGCAGCAATTTCTCTACCTTACTTCAAGAAATAATCATGAACAAAAACATTTAGAAGAGCAGAGTGAAAGGGGGTTTGTTTGTGTGCAGTGTTCCAAAGTTTGCAAGACTGCTGCGGCCCTTGTGATGCACCAAAAGAAACACTATTTCAGGGGACTAAAGCATAGGGAACGAAAAGACTTACAACTGTCTGCTGCAGAAATATGCACCTGGGATGGTGCTGCAAGTAGCATTTGTAATGATCCTAAAACAACTGGCGAAAGAAAATCTGTAAGCATGCCTGAAAGTTTCCCTCCTACCTTTGATGACTGTGAGGCTCCACTGTTGTCTTACAGCAGTGGTGTTACAGAGGTCATACCCCAGAATGATTGCACTCCAAGCCCTGTAGAGAATGTAAGTGCCATTGGGGAAACAGACTCTAGTCATTTCATGACTCCACCTCCACTACCGCCTGTTGCATTACACAGCAGTGTCCTAATGGAGGTTCCCAAGGGCTGGAAGCATTGGAAAGCAAGGCACTATAACCTGGAGGAAAATTTGAACTCTGATCATTCTTCCTTAAAAGAGAGCACTAAGACTTTCACAGAATTAAAGACGATGACAAGTTTTGATAACCCATTTGTCCCGTAGATGATTGTGGTGAAACATTTTAAAACAAAAAATCACAAGCTATTTTTTGTTCAGTAACTCTTTTGTTGCTAACGGACAGTTACATGCCCATAGCAGCATACACGGTTTAAAGGACCAAGTTAATCTAAAACAAGGAGTTTATGTATAGAAAGTGTACTAATAGCATTCATAAATATATATGTATAAAAATGTGTAAAAGTTCACAAATCTGTACAGAAATTAAGATCTTTGATCCCCTTGAGGCTGCAATTTGAAGATAAAACATGTTATGCCATGACAGCGTTCTTCAATCTGTTTAATAGACATGAATTATTTTCTGTATAGCAAAATATCATGATACCATTTTCATCTAAAATATTTGAAACTCTTATTAGCTCCACATTTTTCCATATTTATTAGTGAATGTTATTAAAACACTTTTATATAAAAGAGCTAGTACATTTTAGTTTATTGGCCCTTTAATAAAACGTCAAGTGTTCATAAGTGTTAGTTTCCCTGAGCTGTACATCTTTGCACTAGTTCTATGTATAAATGTCAGCTTATTCCATGTGTTCTTGCTAGCAGTTAGCCGGGCAACACGTTCTGTACAGTTCGTAGTACAATATAAGTTTATTAAAGTGGCAGTCACTTATTGTGCTTATGAGGGGACCCACATAAAGAAGAGATTCCCTTCCCTCCTATTGAAGTGTACCTTGTTCTTAAGATGTTTGCTTAAATCCATAAAAAAAAAAGAAATAAATATCAGTGTCATATAGCACTCCTCAGCAGTGATTATACAAGTATTCCTTGACCGTCCATGCTCACTTATATATTTTAATGCTTAATGAGGGTATTTTTGTGTGGACTGCTTCTTTAAATGCTATATATTATACTACACACAGAAAGCACTGTACAGCATTATATACTGTAATTATTGTGTTATTTAGGAAACAGCTCGTTGCAGCCAGGGACAAAAGAAAGAATGATGTCTTGTACAACTGAACAGATTATAACACATAGTGAATGATATTGTTAACACAATTAAACAAAATATCATTTGTGAATTTCCAGTTCAAAAAAATAACAAATATTATGTGATGTTAATATTGGATATTAAAGCAAATAGATTATAATTGTAAAAAAAAAAGAAAAAATGAACAGTAATTTTGTCTATGCAACCAAAGGATGTTTTTACTTTTTTTATAATTAAAAACAGGATTTCTGTTTAAGAAGGTAATCTTCCATAATCTTTTGGCAGGTCCATGTAGTAACATATAGGGGTCTCCACCTCTTGCATCTTCCTCGAAAATTGCATTTGGGGTTTTAACTGAGAGCCATCTGCCAGTGAAATCTAGGATTGCAAAACACTTATTCTGGTACAATAGTACTCTTTGAGCACAATTTTATCTGACTGTGGGACACAAAGTAGTGTAAATAAAACCAAGAAGAATGTCCATACAATGCTTACCTAAGGTTTGTGGTAGGGTCAGACCCCTATATGTTATTGCTAGGGATGGTCAATAGTAGATGGTAGATTTCTATTTTGAATTCAATCCAATCTAGCAGCTGATATATCTGTAAGTTTTGCTTCATATTTTTGTTATAAATAATATGCTCCATGTGTTGCTGGTGAGGGTATATGCAGACTGGAGCTTGGGTTGTAATTCCTAACGCTCTGAGTTGCATTTGTATTTGATGTGCAATCACCACAAGGCTTGAAGTTACTGTAAAGATTATATGGTGGTTACCAAATACACATGATTTTCTAACTTCTCAATGCTTCCAAAGAAAACTTTCCATACAGAAAGATATTGGCAATCAGCAATCACAATTAATTCTATCTATTGTGGCTTCCTGCAGCTGCTTTATGATCTTATGGCAAAGCGCATCTGACATGGTACCCTAAAGCCGATTTGATTCTACACTTAAAGTGAACTTGTGTTCACTTTAACATTCTAAACTGTTACCATATATGTGCAGTAGACACCTAGATGTACCTATATACAGTGGAGAAAATAATTATTTGATCCCTTGCAGATTTTGTAAGTTTACCCACTTACAAAGTAATGAAGGCTCTATCATTTTTTATCATAGGTGTATTTTAAATGATAGAGACAGAATATCAACCACAAATCCAGAAAAAACACATATTACAAATGTTATAGATTGAGGTGTAGTTCAGTGAGTAAAATAAGTATTTGATCCCCTTCCAACCAACAATAATTCTGGCTTCCACAGACTGGCTACAATATGTGCTCATGTGGTACATAGGTTAGTGCTGTCAATTTAAGAAGGTGCTCCTAACGACAACTCATTATGTGTATAAAAGACACCTATCCACAGAATCTCTTTCTTCCATTCAAATCTCACCATAATGGGCAAGACCACAGAGCTGTCAAAGGATGTCAGGGACAAGATTGTAGACCTGTACAAGGCTGGAATGGACTACAAGACCATCAGCAAGAAGCTTAGGGAGAAGGAGACAATTGTTGGAGCGATTATTCACAAATGGAAGAAATACAAAATGACCATCAATTGCCCTGGAGCTCCATCCAAGATTTTGCCTCGTGGGGTAAGGATTATCATGAGAAAATTGAGGGATCAGCCCAGAACTACATGGGAGGAGCTTGTAAAGGATCTCAAGGCAGTTGGGACCACAGTCACCAAACAAACCATTGGTAACACAATACGCCACCATGGATTGAAATCCTGCAGTGCCTGCAAGGTCCCCCTCTCAAGAAGGCACATGTACAGGCCCATCTGAAGTCTGCCAGTGAACATCCAAATGATTCAGAGAAGGATTGGGAGAAAGTGCTGTGTTCAGATGAGACTAAAATTGAGCTCTTTGACATTGACTCAACTTGCCGGGTTTGGAGGAAGAAAAATCATGACTATGATCCTAAGAACACCATCCCTACAATCAAGCACAGAGGTGGAAACATTATGCTTTGAGCTGTTTCTCTGCTAAAGGTACAGGCCGACTTTGCTGCATTGAGGGGCCAATGGACAGGGCCATGTATTGTAAAATCTTGGATGAGAACAATCCAACAGCCAGAACACTGAAGATGGGTTATGGGTGGGTCTCAGCATGACGATAACCCAAAACATACCGCCAAGGCAACAAAGGAGTGGCTCAAGAAGAAGCAGATTAAGGTCATGGAGTGGCCTGGTCAGTGTCCAGACCTTACTCCTATAGGAAATGTATGGAGGGAGCTGAAACTTTGAGTTGCCAAGTGATGGCAAAGAAACCTTAAGGATTTAGAGAAGATCTGTGAAGAAGAGGGGATCAAAATCTCTCCTGAGATGTGTGCAAACCTGGTCACCAACTACAAGAAAGTCTTACCTCTGTGCTTGCTAACAAGGGTTTCTTCACCAAGTACTAAGTCATGTTTTGCTTGGGAATCAAATACTTATTTCACACACTGAACTGCAACTCAATTTATAATGTTTGTATCATGTGTTTTTTTTTTCAGGATTTCTGGTTGATATTCTGTCTCTATCATTTAAAATACACCTATGATAAACACAAATTACAGACTCGACATTTATTTGTAAGTGGGCAAACTTACAAAATTTACAGGGAATCAAATAATTATTTTACCCACTGTATGTCTCAAGCTTCCCAAACAGCCCAAAAACCTTGGAGCTCTAACATGGAAATTTCTGCAAGCTTAGGAGGGGGGCAGCCCTTAGCTGTAGACCACAGTATGCTGTTTAATTTGCATGACGAGTGCCTTGGTTTTCTGGTCTCCCTGTGTCTATATGGTATCTAACTTTTCATGCAGACACCTCTAGATATCTTCTGTACATCTCTGATGACAGTTTAGAATGATCCATTCCTTTAAATATCATTTTGGTGCCTTTATATTGGGTTTCTCTACAGGAAGCCTTTGGATCCCTTTTAGCTCAAAAGCGGCTAGCCCCTACAGAGATATCTGCAATATACTTAATATACAAATTTGGACTTTTAGCTAAAAGTTAATGCAATGTTCACCTACTCATGGTTGGCCTAACCCACTGACCTGGGAGCATGTCTCTATAGTGCGGGTTTGTACAACTATGCTGATCTCATCTTTTGTGACCCTTCTGAGATCATTCAAAAATACAAAACATGAGCAGTTCTGTAATGTGCTGGACACGATTGACACACTGGCGCTTTCATCAGAATGCCATACTTGAGAAAAGTTGGCAGTATCCAATGTTGAGATACACGAGTCTCGGGGAGAAGGATGGGGAAATAATTTTGCACAGGTGAGCCACTATTAGAATACATATTTTATATCTGGTAGTGGTTTTGCTCAATTCTGGTTCACTTTAATTATATGGCCGAATTTATGGTTTAGGAATTTCTTGATTTCTTGGGTTGGCCTTTTTCTTAAAAAAAACTTTTTGTGTTAAAATCATGGAAAAATAGACAAACAGCCAAATGACAGTTTCAGTGTAGTTAGATTCTTTTTCATTTAAATAACTTTTTTTTCGTTTTTCATTTTGCTACAATACAAGCTTTTGTCGGTTTTTTTTTGTTTTTTAAAAACCATATCTTTAGAGTGAAATGCGTTGTAGATAGTTTCCACATATGCAATAAATTAAGTATCTTTTGACCAAGAACCAATTAATTCCTATTAACCACTATGGAGAAATATTGTTACAAAAGTGCATTATTGAACATTGCAGAGAGGTGATAGCAGTATAGACATATATATATATATATATATATATATATATATATATATATATAACTACAAAATGTTTTTATTGCTCTGTTATTATTTTGTTCAGATCTTCCTTCATTTTGTTCTGATATGTCATGTTTGTCATATAAAGACTGAATAGTAAGAACATTTGTGGAATATCTTAAAAAGTTGGTGTGTTGTGTCTGTTTTTAATTTTGTGAATTGCTAAAATGGATGAAGGATTTTCATTTTTTCAGAAAAAAATACAACGCATAACAAATAATCACTTTCTCAAGGTTGAAGCAGTTAAGGGATGTTCACTCCAGCAAGACCCACTGAAAGAGTGGCCATTGGTGTGCGCTGTGAGACACAGTGCCAATGGCCAATCCCAGCACATAGAATTGTTTACTTTTTTCACAGAACTTTATTGAAATGTCACAGTGGATTTGCAATGCAGTAGTTTGCAATGCATCCTGCTGCGCTGAAAAGAGTAGTGAATTCAGTAATTTTTCTCAGCTCACAACGCTATGGTGTAAACTTGTACCATCTAAAACAAGGTATTTGGCCTTGTCTGTGCATTGGGGTCGCACTGGAGATAACTGCATCTGGTGTGAGTGGACTTTAAACTGCATTTGTTATCACATTATGTTATGCTACCCTCACTATGTGGTTCAGGTGCTCAGTCAAATTCATCATAATAATTTTTATAGTCATACCATTGTCCTTTGCATAAGGACTATTTGTTATAATATAGTCACACAATCCCAAATATTAGACCTTAAAGAAGAAGTCCAGCTTTTCCTCCCCAAAACAAGAGATGCCTTGTGCATGTAAAGGAATCACAACCCCACTGTCAGTTTATGTGTAACTTACCCCCTTGAGCTGTAAACAGCAGGTTTCTGTGTCTGTGATGTCACCCCTCCTCCTGGCTGAATTTCAAAGTTCTCTGACTTCCTGTTTCCTTCCTTTTCCAGTCCTGATACTACATGGCCCATGATCCTTTGAGCCTCTGTGGTTTCAGGGTGGGCTATGGTAGTAACTTGTACCAGTTCTAGGAGTTAATGTGGGTGGGTTCTATGGTTACTGTGGGTGTTTCTGGGCTTTCATGTGGGTGGTGAAACATGTAAATGTGTCATACCTTCTCTTGTGTCATTCCTGACTTGCAGCATGCCAAAGAATAATGGCTTACTGCAAGACTACAGAGGAATAGCTAATGGAGGTTATATGTAAATGAGTCATATGTAAATGAGTCACTTCACAGAGAGAAGGGCTCTGAGAGAGCAGGATCTGAGGGCTGGGACTCTCCCTGTTCACAATGGTCGTCATATTTAACTCGCCAGGACTGAATTCTAATTGTGATCCATTCAATCCTGCCCAACAGCTCGCTTTCAGAACAGGCTGTGTATGAAGGGGTTTCCTTCTTGAATAATGCAGTGATCTGTGAGGCGGGAGGCTTGGACTCTTCCTGTAGGTGTGACTGGGTGGGATGGAATGCTAATTAGGATGTATTCCATGCCATCCCATCCACCATCAGATGTGAGGGAAACAACATAATTTGCAGAGTCTGAAAGACTACAAAGGGGAGTGGCTGTGGAAGGGACACAGTCTATCAGCAGGATATACAGAGTGTCACATGATAAAAAAAAAACACAACTAAACCCAGAATTCCAGGGGATCTGCGGACACTAGAACTATGTGGTACAGAGGTATGATCTATGCTGGTATTGATAATTCCATTCAGTTCTAGTGAAAAGAAAGTTGGAGATTTGCTTAAGGGTCCTTTCACACAGGGCGGATCACTGCTGATCCGCCCTGTGGATATCCGTTTGCTCAGTGGGGATCACTCCGTCGATCCCCGCTGAGCAGGGAGATGACAGGTCTGTCTCTGCACACTGCGCATGGACAGACCTGTCACAGCGCCGCTCTCCCCTATGGAAGATCGGATGACGACGGACCGCAGTGTCCGTCGTCACCCGATCCAATCCGCAGACGGATGGAAAAATAGCTTTTTCCTCCGTCACACTTTTTCAGATCGGAGTGGCTCTATGGAGCATCCGTTCAGGTCCGCCTGAAAAACTGACAGGCAGGCCTGAACGGATCGTCAGTGTGAAAGGTGCCTTAAAGTAGAATTATGGCATTTGCACATACCCCTCTCCCTTAGTTCCCCAGCACATTCTCACAAACACCTGTTGAACTTACCACTGAAGTCCACTTCATGCAGCTTTTTTGTAATGGAGGAACAAGGCTGCTTAACTGTTATTGAATTTAAAGCAGTATAATCCCTAACCTAGGCTGTGGCTGCTTGCAACACAGTGGGATGATATTTCTGATTCACAAGCTTGCAGCTTGCCAGTTAGCAACTGGCTACACCTAGCCCTGCCCACCCACTGCCTTCTGGACGGCATTATTTTGGATTCTGCAGCATAATCGCCATATGCAACATTAACAGCTACGTGTTTGTGTTCTTTAATACAATTAGTTACCTGTTAAAGAGGACCTTCAGCCTGTTTGGAAAAAAATTTAATGTCAGCAGCTACAAGTACTGTAGTTGCTGACTTTTAATAAAAGGACACTAGTGCCGCGTACACACAAGCGGAATGGAATATCCGACAGAAAAAGTCCAACGAGAGCTTTTCATCGTATATTCTGATCGTGTGTATGCCCCATGGGACTTTCTACGTCAAAAATTCTGACCTAGAAATAGAAAATGTTCTAATTATTTCCAACGGAACCAATGCCTATTGGGAAAACCGCTCGTATGTACGCCTTTTCCCGACAGACCAAAAACGACGCATGCTCTGAAGCAAGTATGAGACACTACTGGCTATTGAACTTCCTTTTTCTAGTTCCGTCGTACATGTTGTACGTCACTGCGTTCTTGATGGCCGGACTTTGGTGTGATTGTGTGTACACAAGACAGTTTCAGCGGAACTCTGTCGGAAAAACCTTCAGAGTTTATTCCGATGGGAAAACTGGTTGTGTGTACAGGGCATAACTGTCCAAGGATCCAGTGTTGTCATCACCTGGGTCGGTTCTTTGCTGTTCTTCAAATCTTCCCACTGGGAACGTGCGAGCCATGTTATGCTGTGTGAATAGTCCCACAGCCTCATAGGACCTGTGACATGTCCCAAGAGTTTGCTGCAGGGAGCAAGTACTTACCAAAACTAAGTACCCCACCCCCACAAAAAAATGTCCAAAAGTGTTAGGGGGGAAAGGGAGCATATAAAGCAGGACTTCCTTTTTGGGGTGGCATTCTTCTTTAAGATGCATTGTATGTTCTGTCCTGTATGTTCTGTCCTCCTTCTGCAATCCCTAATACAGACTACACAATGGACCTATTTTTACTGTGGTCTTTGCACAAAACATGAATAAAAATAGGTCATGCAGTCTATTGTAAATGTCTGCATTCCAGGCTGCAGCTGTACCACACAGTGACCACACCACAGATATCTAGTTTTGAACCCTATTAGAGTAAATATAGACAGTCATGAAAAAATGAAGTATTATAGGTACTAGTTACAGCATAGCTAAGCATGTTCACAACCTGTATTTGAGTTATATCTATTAGAAACATTTAATTAGGGCAGGGAGGAACACATTAAAGTTTTTATACAGTGAGGAGAATAATTATTTGATCCCCTGCAGATTTAATATGTTACAAAGAACTGAAGGGTCTATATCATAGGTGCTTGACTGTAGGCATGGTGTTCTTAGGGTCATGGTCAGCATTTTTCTTCCTCCAAACGCAAGTCCCCCTCCTCGAGAAGGTATAGGTACAGTCATGCCTTTGAACATTTAAATGATTTAGAGAAGGATTGGGAGAAACTACTGTGGTCAGATGAGACCAAAATTAAGCTCTTTGGTATTAACACTCGCCGTGTTTGGAGAAAGAAAAATGCTGAAATGGTCAAGCAGGGAGGTAGAAACATGATGCTTTTGGGCTGTCTCTCTGCTAAAGGTACAGGCCGACTTTGCTGTATTGAGGGTCCAATGGACGGGGCCTTGTATTGTAAAATTTTGGATGAAAACCTTCTTCCCTCAGCTACAACACTGAAGATGGGCCTGGATGGGTCTTCCAGCATGACAATGACCCAAAACATACCGCCAAGGCAACAAAGGAGTGGCTCAAGAAGAAGCACATTAAGGTCGTGAAGTGGCTTAGCCAGTCTCCAGACCTTAATTCTATAGAAAATTTATGGAGACCTGAAACTTCGAGTGCCAAGCCAAGAAACCTTAGGGATTTAGAGAAGATCTGTAAAAAAGAGTGGACCAAAATCCCTCCTGAGATTTGTGCAAACCTGGTAACCAACTACAAGAAATGTCTTAGCTCTGTGCTTGCCAACAAGGATTTCTCCACCAAGTACTAAGTCATGTTTTGCTTGTGGATCAAATGCTTAATTTACTCACTGAACTGCAGCTTAATTTATAACATATGTTTTATGTGTTTTTTCTGGATTTTTGGTTGATATTCTGTCTCTATCATTTAACCACTTACAGACCGGACCATTTTGCTGGTCAAAGACCAGACCACTTTTTGCAATTCGGCACTGCATCGCTTTAACTGACAATTGCGCGGTCGTGCAATGTGGCTCCCAAACAAAATTTACGTCCTTTTTTCCCACAAATAGAGCTTTCCTTTCTTTTGGTGGTATTTTATCACCCTGCGGTTTTTATTTTTTGCGCTATAAACAAAAATAGAGCGACAATTTTGAAAAAAAAACGCATTATTTTTTACTTTTTGTTATAATAAATATCCCCCAAAAATATATAAAAAAACATTTTTGTTCCCTCAGTTTAGGCCGATATGAATTCTTCTACATATTTTTGGTAAAAAAAATCGCAATAAGCGATTATTGATTGGTTTGCGCAAAAGTTATAGTGTTTACAAAATAGGGGATAGTTTTATGGCATTTTTATCAATTTTTTTTTTTTTACTAGTAATGGCGGCGATCAGCGATTTTTATTGTGACTGCGACATTATGGCGGACACATCGGACATTTTTGACACATTTTTGGGGCCATTGTCATTTATGCAGCAATCACTGCTATATAAATGCAGTGATTCCTGTGTAAATGACACTGGCAGTGAAGGGGTTAACCAGTGGTTGGCAGTGTAGGGGTTAAGTGTTTCTAGGGGTGTGTTACTAACTGTGGGGGGCTGGGCTTTCATTTAGTGAACACTGATCTCTGCTCCAATCACATGGAGCAGAGATCAGCATCACTAGTTGTTAGGCAGAATGGAGAAATTCTGTTTACAACAGCATTTCTCCATTCAGCCGCCCCGCGAGACGATCGCGGGTGTGCCCATGGCAATCGAGTCCGCGGGACCCACGACCGGACTCACGGGGGTCCCGACCAGCACACGCTCACGATGGCAGGGCGGCATTGAAGATTGGACATACCTGTACACCAATATGCCTGCCCGTGCCATTCTGCCAACGTACATCGGCGTGCGCTGGTCGGGAACTGGTTAAAATACACTAATAATTATAGTTAGTAGTGGGTAATTTCTTTGTAAGTGGGTAAACTTCTCTGCAGGGGATCAGATAATTATTTTCTCCACTCTATATACACATGCAAATGTATTTTTTTCGGAAAAACACTATAGTTCCTCTTTATAGAGCTCAGAACAGAACTAAAATCGGGGTTAAAGGGACATTAAAGGATATCCTTATTCTTCAGAAGTAATCCACTACAAACATACACTATCCCATTTTCATGAAATAATTTCTTACTGTGTTCTTATGCTTCCTTGTAACTTCCTCTGTGAGCTTTCAAAACACTTTTTTTCCCCTCACTTCTGCTCGTTTGGAAGAAGTAACATTAATTGTGCACTGCTCTATGCATACTACAAATCCCAGTTTCCCTAGTCCATCTCAAGAGTAAGCAAGAGAGGTTGGCTACATTCCTACATATAGTGAGATCATGGAGAATAAAAAAACAAAGCCACCCACTAACACGGAGTCAGATCACAGCAGAAAAAAATTAATTTGGTGTTTTGGAGGTCCCTGAGAGAAATAGAAGGTATTTTTATTTTATTTAAGAATACATACTTGAATAGAACTTTCTTTTTAAACCAGAGTTTAGTGTGACTTTAAAGATACTTTTTAAAAGTAAGGTTACTCTTATTAGGGGCCTAAAGATCCCAAATCGTCATACTCACTGAGTTGCCCTGATTTTTGACAGTTTTCATTTTTTCTTTGTTCATTTCTAAAATTAGTGGAGGTGGCTGCAAGGATACAACTTAGTGTAGGCCCACAAATTAATGGACAAAAAAGCTGTTGTATGCTGGCAAAAGTTGTGCCTTCAGTAACCTGCTCCTGCTCTCATCACAAAGAATGATGTGTGCTAAGCTGCTGAGTAGGGATGAGCCGAACACCCCCCCCCCCCCCCCGGTTCGGTTTGCACCAGAACCTGTGAACGGACTGAAAATTCGTACGAATTTTAGAACCCCATTAAGGTCTATGGGACTCAAATGTTCAAAATTGCTAATTTTAACCACTTGACCACTGGGTACTTAAACACCCTTAATAACCAGACCAATTTTCAGCTTTCGGTGCTCTCACATTTTGAATGACAATTACTCAGTCATGCAACACTGGACCTATATGAAATTTTTGTCCTTTTTTTCACACAAATGGAGCTTTCTTTTGGTGGTATTTAATCACCGCTGGGTTTTTTATTTTTTGTGCTATAAAAGAAAAAATACAGAAAATTCTGTAAAAAAATGAATTTTTCTTCATTTCTGTTATAAAATTTAGCAGATTAGTAATTTTTTCTTCATAAATTTTGGCCAAAATTTATACCACTACATATCTTTGGTAAAAATAAGTACAAATTGGTGGATATTATTTGGTCTTTGTGAAAGTTATAGAGTCCACAAGCTATGGTGCCAATATCTGAAAATTGATCACACCTGAAGTACTGACGGCCTATTTCAATTCTTGAGACCCTAACATGCCAGAAAAGTACAAATACCCCCCAAATGACCCCTTTTTGGAAAGAAGACATTCCAAGGTATTTAGTAAGAGGCATGATGAGTTTTTTGAAGTTGTAATTTTTTCCCACAATTCTTTGCAAAATCAAGATTTTTTTTACTTTTTTTTTTTTTTTCACAAAATTGTCATATTATCAGTTTATTTCTCACACAGCATATGCATACCACAAATTACACCCCAAAACACATTCTGCTATTACTCCCGAGTACGGCGATACCACATGTGTGAGACTTTTACACAGTGCGGCCACATACAGAGGCCCAACATGCAGGGAGCGCCATCAGGCGTTCTGGAGCACCCAGGACAATTCTGACATTTCTCTCCTACATGTAAAAATCATCATTTATTTGCTAGAAAATTACATTGAATCCCAAAACATTATATATGTTTTTTTAGCAAACACCCTGGAGAATACAATGGTGGTCGTTGCAACTTTTTATCTCGCACAGTATTTGCGCAGCAATTTTTCGAATGCTTTTTTTTGGAAAAAAAACTGTTTTGTGCTTAAAAAAAAAAAAACACAGTAAAGTTAGCCCAATTTTTGCATAATGTGAAAGATGAAGTTACTCCGAGTAAATCGATACCTAACATGTCACTCTTCAAAATTGCACAGGCTCGTGGAATGGCACCAAACGTCGCTACTTAAAAATCCCCATAGGCGATGATTTAATTTTTTTTTTACTGGTTATATGTTTTGAGTTACAGAGGAGGTCTAGGGCTAGAATTATTGCTCTCGCACCAACGTACGCAGCGATACCTCACATGTGTGGTTTGAACACCTTTTTCATATGTGGGCGGGACTTACGTATGCGTTCGCTTCTGCATGCGAGCACATGGGGACAGGGGCGCTTTAAAAAAAAAAAAAATATTTTATTGTTCATTTTACTTTATTTATTTTAGTTTGACATTTTTTTTCCCCAAAAATAAATTTTTTGATCACTTTTATTCCTATTACAAGGAATGTAAACATCCCTTGTAATAGGAATATGGCATGACAGGTCCTCTTTACAGTGAGATGTGGGGTCAATAAGACCCCGCATCTCACCTCTAAGCTGGGAAGCCTGAAAAAAATAAAAAAAGATTCTGGATTTGATAGTATTGGCGAGTCGGTAGAAGCACCGGAGGGAGGGGGGGGGGGTGTCTATGGCTGGGTATTGCAGGGTATCACCGACTATGGCTGGGTATGGCTGGGTATATCAGAGTATGGCTAGGTATCTCAGAGTATGGCGTTGCAGAGCATTGCAGGATATTGGAGGGTGTTGCAGAGCATTGCAGAGTGTTGCACGGTATTGGCGGGTGTTGCAGAGCATTGCAGAGTGTTGCAGGGTATTGGTGGGTGTTGCAGAGCATTGCAGAGTGTTGCAGGGTATTGCAGAGTAATGGCAGGGTATTGCAGAGTAATGCAGAGTAATGCAGAGTAATGCAGGGTATTGCAGAGTAATGCAGAGTAATGCAGGGTATTGCAGAGTAATGCAGGGTATTGCAGGGTATTGCAGAGTAATGCAGAGTAATGCAGGGTATTGCAGAGTAATGCAGGGTATTGCAGAGTAATGCAAGGTATTGCAGAGTAATGCAAAGTAATGCAGAGTAATGGCAGGGTATTGCAGAGTATTTGCAGGGAATTGAGGGGTTAATTTCGGTGAGCAGCGATGTGGGCACTGCAGATGCAGCCCACATCGCTGCTGACACCGATCTCCTCCCCCTCCGCTGTTCCGATCGGTACAGAGAGGGGGAGGGAGGAACCGGCGTCATAACATGACGCCGGTTTGTTTACAAGTGATCACTCCGTCAGCGGCCGTTTACCGCGATCCGTGATGCGCCGGGTCCTGTGGACCCGGCGGTCACGGACGCTCTCGAGTGCGCGCCCCAGGGGGCGCGCGAGAGCGGAATTCTGGGAGGACGTAATATGACGGCCTCCCACAGTTAAGAAACCGCCCTAAAGCCGTCATTCGGCTATAGGGCGGTTATTACGTGGTTAAAGGCTAATATGCACATTATTGTCCTAAAAAGGGTTTGGGGACCTGGCTCCTGCCCAGGGGACATGTATCAATGCAAAAAAAAGTTTTAAAAATCACGTTTTTTCGGGAGCACTGATTTTAAAGACGCTTAAAGTGAAGAAAAAAGCGAAATATTCCTTTAAATATCGTGCCTGGTGGGGTGTCTATAGTATGCCTGTGAAGTGGCACATGTTTCCCGTGTTTAGAACAGTCCCTGCACAAAATGACATTTCTAAAAGGTAATTTAAAACTGCCTGCGGTTTTAATGTAATGTCTGGTTCTGGCAATACGGATGAAAATAATTGAGAAAAATGGCATGGGTATCCCCCCCCCCCGCCCATTACCAGCCCCTTTGGGTCTTGTAAGGATATTACGGGGAACCCTGTACCTAAATTAAAAAAAGGAAAAGCGTGGGGCCCCCAGGCCCTATATACTCAGAACAGCAGTATACAGGCGGTGCAAACAAGACAGGGACTGTGTAGGTTTGTTGTGTTAAGTAGAATCTGTTTGTAATTTTGAACTGGTACATTTTGAAAGTGTAGCTCCAGTCAAAAAATCTATTTTTAAGCTTTTTGGAAAACATAGGGAAGGGTTATCACCAGTGTATAATTTTTTTGGGCCGTCCTTCTTTTTTCATCTCACTTCCTGTTGTCTCCTTCCGTTTGCAAGTAGGAGACGTTTGTAAGTTGGATGTTTGAAAGTAGTAGTGCCCTATATGCTCTGCAGAAATTTGGGCCTAAGGTGTTGGAGTTGCCTCAACACTGTAAGCCCTCAAAGTGATTCTTGGTGGGTGCTAGAACGCCCTGCTGTGAACTATTATATAAAGAATTGTAATTACATGCCATTGTTGAACAGTGGTAGAAAATGTGGGCCTTTGGTGGTTGTGGTGGTGGTGGTGCTGGTGCCACAACACTGTAAGTCCTCACAGTTACTCTCGGTGGGCGCTGGAACGGGCCCTGCTGTGAAATATTATATCAAGAAAAACAGGAGCTGAAAAATTGGGCCTTAGACACTGGTGCCACAACACTGCAACACCTCACAGAAACTCTAGTTGGAGAGCCCTGTGGCAAAGTATTGCATCGAAAATTGTAATTACACACCCCTGTTAAACAGGGGCTGAAAAATTGGGCCTTAGGCACTGGTGCTGGTGCCGCAACACTGCAACCACTCGCAAATATTGTAGTTGAGCGCAGCAACTAAACCCTCCTGCAAAATATTGCATCAAAAATTGTAATTACACGCCCCTGTTAAACAGGGGCTGAAAAATTGGGCCTTAGGCACTGATGCTGGTGCCACCACACTGCAACCCCTCACAGATACTGTAGTTGGAGCGCAGAAATGAGCCCTGCTGCAAAGTATTGCATCGAAAATTGTAATTGTGGATCAACCGAGTTGATGGACAGGCGCACTCTGTGATTAGTTACAAAGCCTCCAGCAGCACTAAATGTGCGTTCCAAAAGAACGCTGGATGCAGGACAGGCCAGTAGCTCAATTGCATACTGTGCAAGCTCTGGCCAGTGATCCAACCTCAAGACCCAGTAACCCAGAGGATTTTCATTGGGAAAGGTGTCCAAGTCTGACCTTGCCCCTAGGTATTCCTGCACCATGTAAATCAGACACTGGCGATGGTTGCTGGAACCGATCATACCTTGGGGCTGCGGACTAAAAAATTGTCTGAACGCATCGGTCAGGCAGCCACCTTCTCCACCGCTCCTTCTGTGACTGACCGAAGCCTTAGCAACACGTTGTCCAGGACCAGGAATTTGTAACCTCCCAGTCTATGGGAACGCGCTGCACAGACCTTTCTGCAAGGCCTCCCGGAGATGTCTCATCCTCTGCTCCCTCTGCGACAGCAAGATAAGGTCCGCAACCTTACCCTTGTACCGTGGATTAAGGAGAGTTGCCAGCCAGTAATGATCCCTCTCCTTGATCCGCTGAATACGAGGATCCTTCCGCAGGCTTTGCAGGAGCAGGAAGGCCATGCAGCATAGGTTAGCGGAGGCATTCGGTCCAGAGTCCTCTGGGTCACTAAGAACGACATGATCCGCAGGCACCTAATCCCCAACCACGTACAAGTCCACGGGTTTCTTGGGACTGTAAATCATCCCTAAAAGACTGCTGCTGATGCTGAGTGCCAGGCTCCACCTCCATGCTGACACAATCCTCCTCCTCCTCCTCTTCCTGTGTGATCGGCAGGACAGCAGGAACACTGATAAAAAATGCTAGGAAAACCACGCTAAGGTGTATGATAGGTTGCTGCCGCCCTCCAATTCCTCAGCCCCCACCTGAAGGCTGTGGATGTACAACTGTTTTATACAATAATAATAACTGTACATGCACCCAAGATAGGGGAATACTGTACACAATCTTGGTAGCTTCAATTAGATTTTGTAGCCCGATAAGACATACTAGTGTACTCTCACTACTGGAGGGGATTCTGTGGCTGTGTCATTGATCTCGTCTTGTAGAGAGGGTTTAGAGGATCCCCATAAACGCACGGGTCTAGCTCATAAAATATCCTTTTTGAGGTAGCGCCTAGGGCCCTATTATTATTGTATAAAACAGCAGGAACACTGTCTGGATAAAGGGGGCCTTGAGAGGCAAGGAAGTTCTCCTCTTCCTGCCTTTGTTCTGCCTCAAGTGCCCTGTCATTATTACATGCAGCGTGTGCTCCAACAGGTGGACAAGTGGTACAGTGTCACTGATGCATGCACAGTCACTGCTCACCATCCTCGTGGCCTCCTCAAATGGTGACAGGACAGTGCATGCATCCCTGATCATGGCCCACTGGCATGGGGAAAAAACCAAGCTCCCCTGACCCTGTCCTGGTGCCGTAGTCACACAGGTACTCATTGATGGCCCTCTGCTGCGTGTGCAGCCTCTGCAGCATGGCCAACGTTGAGTTCAACCTGGTGGGCATGTCACAGATAAGGCGATTCTTGGGCAGGTTCAGTTCCTTTTGGAGCTCAGCCAGCCGAGCAATGGCATTATATGACCGGCGGAAATGAACACAGACTTTCCTGGCCTGCCTCAGGACATCCTGTAAGCCTGGGTACCTTCCCAAGAACCACTGCACCACCAAGTTAAGCACGTCAGTCACACAGGAAACATGGGTCAGTTGTCCCTGTCAGAGGGCGGAGAGGAGGTTGGTGCCATTGTCGCAAACCACCATTCCTAGCTTAAGCTGGCGTGACGTCAACCACCTCTCAGCCTGTTCCTGCAGAGCTAACAGAATATCTGCCTCAGTGTGGCTCCTGTCCCCCAAGCACACCAGCGCAAGCATGGCATGGCATCTTTTTGCCTGCGTACTTGTGTAGCCCCTTGAATGGCTACGGAGCACTGCAGGTTCCAAGGACAAAGCACAGGAAGAGGCCATTGAGGAAGAAGAAGAGGAGGGGTGGAGGAGAGAGGTGCCTCACAACCAACAGTGGCTCAAAAGTGATATGGTCCAGAAATACTTAGACAGAATAAAGGTGGATAAAGCACCTGGCCCTGATGGCATCCACCCACGGATCCTAAAAGAATTGAGCTCTGTAATTTCAGAGCCATTGTATCTAATTTTTAGGGACTCATTAATGACGGGAATAGTCCCACTGGATTGGCGCAGGGCGAACGTGGTGCCTATATTTAAAAAGGGATCAAAGTCTTTACCAAGTAACTATAGACCTGTTAGCTTAACTTCTATAGCTGGGAAGATACTGGAGCGTTTAATAAAAGACCACATCGACGAGTTCTTGCTGAACAAAAACACTTTAAGCAACAGACAACATGGATTCATGAAAGACAGAAGTTGTCAGACAAATCTGATTTCTTTTTATGAGGAGGTAAGTAAAACCTTGGACAGAGGGGTGGCGGTGGAAGTGGTATACTTGGATTTTGCAAAAGCATTCGATACAGTTCCCCACACACGGCTCATGTGTAAGGTAAAGTCTACAGGTTTGGAAATATCAGTTTGTAAATGGATAGAAAATTGGCTAGAAGACAGAATTCAGAGAGTAGTGGTTAATGACTCTTACTCTGAATGGTCTAAGGTTATCAGTGGTGTACCCCAAGGTTCAGTGCTGGGACCCTTACTTTTTAACATCTTTATAAATGATATTGGGTCTGGGATCAAAAGTAATATTTCTGTCTTTGCAGATGACACCAAGATATGCAGTGGAATAACGTCCTTACAGGATGTCTCCAATTTACAAGCCGACCTCAATACACTGTCTAATTGGGCGACTATGTGGCAGATGAGGTTTAATGTTGATAAATGTAAAGTTATGCACTTGGGGCCTAAGAATATGCATGCATCATACATGCTAGGGGGAGTACAACTGGGGGAATCCATAGTGGAGAAGGATCTGGGGGTTTTGGTAGACCATAAGCTCAATAACAACATGCAATGCCAAGCTGCTGTTTGCAAAGCGAGCAAAGTCCTTTCTTGTATTAAGAGAGGTATGGACTCCAGAGAAAGAGATATAATTTTGCCCCTGTTCAAATCATTAGTAAGACCTCATCTGGAATATGCCGTTCAGTTTTGGGCACCAGTTCTCAAAAAGGATATCGGGGAACTGGAGAAAGTGCAGAGAAGGGCAACCAAACTGATAAGAGGCATGGAGGAACTCAGCTATGAGGAGAGATTAGAGGAACTAAATTTATTCACTCTTGAGAAGAGGAGATTAAGGGGGGATATGATCAACATGTTCAAATACATTAGGGGTCCATATAGTGAACTTGGTGTTGAGTTGTTCTCTGTACGGTCAACCCAGAGGACACGGGGGCACTCTTTACGTCTAGAGGAAAAGAGATTTCATCTTCAAGTACGGAAAGGTTTCTTCACAGTTAGAGCTGTGAAAATGTGGAATAGACTCCCGCCAGAGGTGGCTCTGGCCAGTTCAGTAGACTGCTTTAAGAAAGGCTTGGATACTTTCCTGATGGTACATAATATAACTAGGTACTAACATAGGTAAAGTTGATCCAGGGAAAATCCGATCGCCTATTGGGGGATCAGGAAGGAATTTTTTTCCCCTGCTGTAGCAAATTGGAGCATGCCCTGCTGGGTTTTTTTTCCGCCTTCCTCTGGATCAATTGTGGGCATAAAATTGGGTATCTGGATTGTACGATTATTTTTTATTTTATTTATTTGTTTTTGGGGTTGAACTGGATGGACTTGTGTCTTTTTTCAACCTGACTAACTATGTAACTATGTAACAGTAGCATTTTGGAGGCTTGGTGGCGGAACAACCTCCAACACTACTGCACCTTGTCCTGCATCCTTCCCAGCTGCCAGAAGAGTCACCCAATGCGCCGTGAAAGATAGGTAACGTCCCTGTCCATGCCTGCTGGACCATGAGTCAGCAATAATATGCACCTTACCGCTGATCGCCCTGTCCAGCAAGGCATGGACATTGCCTTCCACATGCCGGTAGACAAACTCACGGAAGGGAGCAGAGTCTACCAACTGAAAAGGCAGCAGTTGAAGTGCTAGCAATTTAGCTAAGCTAGCATTCAACCACTGGGCATGTGGATGGCTGGGAGTGAACTTCTTTCGACTGTCCAGCAGCTGGGGCAGGGAAATTTGCCTGGTACAATCAGACGTCAGTGTACTGCTAGCAGAGTGCCCGCAAGTACTTGGCTGTGACACCTAATTCTACACCTTCATTCCTCTCAGTGCAGGTTTCAGAGAGGACTGAGGGTATAGTGGGGTTGGAGATCCCAGCTGATGAGGAGCAAGGAGAGGTCCACTTTGTTCTTTGGTGTGGGTCTTTAAGGTACTCTTGCCAATGAACTGCATGGCAGGTCAACATATGCCTGGTCAAGCATGTGGTGCCCAAGCGGCTGATGTTTTGGTCATGCGAGATACACTTGAGACATGTGTTGCAAATAGCAGCGGTGCGATCTGATGCACTCGTCCCAAAAAAGGCCCACACCTATGAACTTTTGGAATAACACGCAGAGGCAGCTCTGCGGTGTGATTCAGTCAGTGTGCTGCCCTTAAGCTGGCCAATGGAGGGCATCCTGCCTCGTTGGAGATGTGCTTCTCCTCTCTCCTATCAGGCACCCATGTGAAGTCAGTGACCTCATCATCCACTCCCTCCTCATCACTGGAGCAAACCTGGCAGTATGCTGCAGCTGGTGGAACATGACTGCCAGATTGCTGTCCTTCTTGGGCATCCCCTCTCTCTGGGCTCACGCTACTGCCTTCCTCTAGATGGGTATCATTATCAGAGCCTTCAAAGCTCTGGGCATGCTCCTGGAGCATGTACCCAACACTGTGCTCAAAAAGTTCGAGGGACTCCTCAGGAGGACATGGTGGGTCTAGGAAAGGAGTGACTGATGCCATTGAGACGAGGAAAGAGGCCGCGTTGGCAGCTAATTTGCCAGTACCCTGAGCCTGGGTGAGAGAGGATGAGGAGGGCTTGGTCATCCACTCTACCAAGTCTTCGGTATTTTGCAAGTCAACACGTCCAGCTGCCAAAAATAAGGACAAGCGTGTCCCATGGCCACGTGCTGGTGATGATGCACCGCATCCACGACCAGCACTGTTGCCTCTAAACACAAAGCCTGCTTACCCTCTTTTATTGGCTCATGACTGTCTGCCTCTCCTTGTTGGCCTTCCAGACATACTAATGGCCTGCAGGGAGATGAGAACACCAGCAATTGGGGTAGCTTTAGGTGCACACTGAGCAGATGACACAGAACACCGACTATAATTACTGCAGCTGCCTGCCTGTGGTATAGGATCTGAAGAACACGAGCAATTGGGGTAGCTTCAGGTGTACACTGTGCAGGTGGCACAATACACCGACTATAACTGCTGCAGCTGCCTGTGGTATATGACTAGAACAACACCAGCAATTGGGGTAGCTTCAGGTGTACACTGTGCAGGGGGCACAATACACTGACTTTAACTGCTACAGCTGCCTGTGGTATAGGACTAGAACAACATAAGCAATTGGGGGTAGCTTCAGGTGTACACTGAGCAGGTGGCACAATACACCGACTGTAACTGCTGCAGCTGCCTGTGGTATAGGACTAGAACAACACAAACAATTGGGGGTAGCTTCAGGTGTACACTGTGAAGGTGGCACAATACACTGACTGTAACTGCTGCGACTGCCTGTGGTATAGGACTAGAACAACACCAGCAATTGGGGTAGCTTCAGGTGTACACTGTGCAGGGGGCACAATACACCAACTGTAACTGCTGCAGCTGCCTGTGGTATAGGACCAGAACAACACCAGCAATTAGGGTAGCTTCAGGTGTACACTGTGCAGGGGGCAACATACACTGACTGTAATTACGCTAGGTTCTACCTGTCTATGAGCCGCCTGCAACACACTACGCAAGGCCGCCATGCAGGCGGCCTTATATAGTGTGGGGCATATACTCATCCCTACTGCTGAGTGATGGCAAAGTAAGCATTGCTCAATAAGCATGAAGATTTTCAAATATTTACACCTGTGCAAGGGCAATCTAAAAGTAAGGCCTTGGGTGAAGTAAAACAAAGTGTGTGATTTGTTACCCAGGGAAAGCTTTTTGTGTTCACCTTTGTTTGTGTTTGATCTTTTTATTAAAGCCTGACTTTAAGGCTGAGACTTAACCGCTTGACTTGAGCCCCACCCACTGATCACAGTTGTGTAGATGGACTTGCAGTTGCTCCCCCTTTCTCTTCCTCTATTTTAAGGCCTGCTTCCCCAGCCATATCGCTTAACCGCCTTCAATAAGCCCTAGCGGCTTCCTCTTTCCCTTGCTTAGCATTCATAAATTCAGCATTTCTGGTTTGTCCATATATTTGGGGCAATTTTCCTTCAATATCTCACAAACCTCCCATCCACTAACCATCTTACCTAGATTTTTGATGTCTACACCACATTCTTTAAATATATAGCCAGACATGTTGCTTCCCACTGCTTTAATAAGAAGCTGATGAATGTCAGTAGCAGCAGCCTCACATGCTTCCTGTTTGTTTGCAAACCCAATTGGATTACTTCTAGGATCTCCCAATCCCTCTAAAATGACTCTCATTTCTTGGGGACTAAAAGGTACATGCCATTAAATTTGAGACTCGCTGTCGACAGTATTACCTTCAAAAACTATGTGGGTTCTTGCAGGATAAACTGCAACAGATTGTTCTGTGCCAGGGGCAGAAGGGGTGGTGTCTCCCTTCCTTCTCTCTTCATCTTACTGCCGCAATTTAGAAATTATGGTTTGCTCCGGAAGTTCAGACTCGATCTCTTTCTCTGGCCAAAGCCTTAAGTTCGGAAAGATCTAGTTTTGAATATGCGCCTTTTGATTTATGCCAATCATCTGTTTCTAGGATACAAGCCAAATTCCTCTTTGTAGCTTGATATGGGGCTGTTAAACCTCTGCTCGCTACTATATTGCCCAGCTCATCTTTTGTGTGTTCCATGTAATCTAATTCTTTTGCTTTTGTGCGTGGACCGCTTAAAGCCAAACTGGCAGCCACATAAGGTGGGGGGATCCTCCTCTACAGAGTCTTCTGGCCAAACATAGTAAATTTGGGCAGTACTTTTATACATCTCCGTCAAGCCAGTTTGATTTGCTACTTTGGCTTCTGTCTCCCATGTGCAAGCTATTCTCCATGTTCCTTCACTGCACAGTAGTGGGCCATAATCGTGCAGAAAATTTGCCAAACTTGTAAATCAAAAGTCTCTTTAGATTTTAAAGGTTTAGCTTTCCCTTTGTCCATTCTACCCATTTATCTAGGGGCTCAGTTCATATATTCTCTAGCGCTCATCTTGCGCTAGGCATTTTCTGAAAGCCTCTCACCTTTCATTCCCTTAATTAATTTAATGCCCATAATGACTGTCTTCTCTACTTGTTCCTATACCCTCTTGCCTCTAAAACAAATAGTACAGCAAATCTGCAGATTTACAAGAATAGTCTCCACTTATCTACGTGGATAGAAGGGGTTTATGACAATAGACAAAACACTCATTAAGAAACCCTCCTTGTCTCTTCTCTTTGAGTTTTATCTGACCCCACCATGCGCCTCTGACCCAGGTCGCCCACAAGGAGTCAACGCAGGGAAATGCAGAGGATTCTCCCGATCCACACACAGTCCAACCCGTGAAGGGGGACACAAACACATTTACACACACGTTACCCAACCAGAAAGGTCTGAGAGTGGTCTGGTTTCCTTGAGAACCGACAGATAGGATACATAGGAAAGGCAGAAATATAGCAAGTTTAAGGACAGCTTACCTAGCCAGCATTTAGAGGTCTGTGTTTCCAATGATCCCGATCAAAGCGTGGTTCCTTCTGGAGACTCTGCCAAACTCCTGATATCTGACTCGCCAAAACTGATTGGGTTTTTCTATTTGTTAGTTTTTAATAACATCTCACACCACCCCTTTCTTATCTATGTATAAAATAACATGTAATAATATGTTATTAAAAGCTACCAAATAGAAATATATTATTAAAAGTTAGGGACTAGAACAATTGCAAAAGTAAAACCTTGAGAGGGGAGGGGGGAGTAGAGAGCTTCTAGTAGAAGATGTGTCTATGTGTTAGGTGAAGGTTACAGAACACATTTCAACAGTGAGAACAAAATGGAGTCTCTTGTGCTTAAATTAAAAATACAGTGAATGTGAATGTCAGGCCTAAAGCATTGATAAAAAAAATTGGTCGGATTAACATAGGGGCTATTGGAGCTGGCGATCCAGGCCCCTACCGTAATATAGACCCAATACACTGACACTGCACACAATTGCTGACTGCCGGCCGATACATTGTACAGACATTGCAGAGCTTCAGCAGAACAGTGCCTGTGTGCCAAGAGCAATCCTGCTCAAGTTTAGGACCAACACACTTCCCTCCCTGTCAGGCGGAGTGATCTCCACCCGACAGGAGTTCCTGATCCCAGCACAACCTCATCATTCAGGGGCCGGCCCGGGAGGCTCAATGGGAGAGGAGTGCTGCAAGCAGCGAGGAGCCACCGTACAAGTGAGCAGAGCAGAGCAATAATCAAAGGGGTCTGGGCTGGCAGTGGCAGATGATTTTGTCCTATCCTATGTTGTGTCAGCTCAGTGTGAAATAACCCCTTTATGCTGCAGCATGAAGGTTTTATAAACACTGACATTGGTGCCACTAATGCAGTGCAAAGGGGTTAATTAACTGCCACTGGTCACTGATGCATCGTGCTGCATAATGCAAATAGTATTGTTAATTAATTAAAGGGTAAGTTCACCTTTTGGAACATGTTTTTAGGGTGGAACATGTAACATTTTCTCAATCCTGCAGGGCTTCCCGATCCGCTCCTTCTAGTGACAGCAGGCCTGGGATCTTCTTCCTGAACTAGTGTCACAATTATAAAAAAAAAAAATGTGGTTGCGCAAGGCTCCATCAGTCTGACCGTGTCATTCATTCACAGAGCTCTGTAATTGGGAAACTACAAGTACAGACAGTCTCTGCGTCTGCCGGCTTGTAGTTCTCAATGAACTACCAGGATGTTGTTGGGCACTCTGGTAGTTTATTATGTTTTACTGTCATCATGTAACTTCCTGCCCAAATGATGCACAGGCAGACAGATACACTGACAAGTCTGCAGGAGTCCTGCATGGCACCTACAATCTACTGATCACGGGTGCAATTCTTTTCAGGCCACTAGTAAAAACAATTATTTATTTTATTTCCTAGAAGATGTGCATGTATTGTGTTTTTTTTTTTAAGGTGAATTTATGTTTTAACCCCCTTCCACCCCCTTCCAGTCAGTACACATGCCATCAATGCTGGAGGTTATTATTATGTAAGCTGGCACCATTGCTCGAGTAGATTGTTGCAGAAATTGGCACTAATACTGGGGTTTATTATTGCTGTTACTGACACCAATGCTCTGAGTTGGTATTGTGTAAATTGTCACTGATGATCGGGCTTATTATTGCTGCTGCTGACACCAATGATGTGGGTTGTTATTGAGTAAACTGGCACTGATGTTTTTGGTTATTATGGAAACTGGCATTTATGCTGGGGGTTATTATTTCCTAAACTGACATCTATTCAGGGTGGATAATACTGAATAAACTGGCACTGATGCTGGGGGTTATTATTGCTGCTACTGACACCAATGCTGTCGGTTGATATTGCATAAACTGGCACTGATGTTTTCAGTTATTATTATGGAAACTACCATTTATGGAGCAATTATTATTTCCTAAACTGGCACCTATGCTGGGTGGATATAATTGCAGAAACAGGCACTGATACTGGGGGTTGTTATTGTGTAAACTGACCCTTATGCAGATGGTCATTAAGAAATATTTTCAATATTTTTCTGTAATGACACTTTAAAGTGGAGTTCCACCCAAAAGTGAAAATCCTGCTTTAAGGAGTCCTGACCCCCTGACATGCCACATTTGGCATGTCATTTTTTTGGGAAGGAAGTTTTGACAGGTACCCAGCTCCCTCTTCCGCCCGAGCCACCTAGGTGGCCCTCCCTCCCTGCAATCTTCTGGGACACATCAAAGGTCCCAGAAGATTGCCCAGCAGTTCAGGACACGCAGCGTGACTTGCACATGTGCAGTACACACAGCTGTGAAGCCACAAGCTGTCACAGCCAGGTGCTCACAGTAGTGATTCCGGTGCCAAGGAGAGCGGGAAGGAAACCGAGGTTTCGGGTGGCCACATCGCTGGACCGTGGGACAGGTGAGTGTGTGTTTATTAAAAGTCGGCAGCTACACTTTTTGTAGCTGCTGACTATTAATAAACACAGAAACTCTGGAACTCCGTTTTAATGGTAATTAAAATATTTCATTTCATTTTTACAAAGCATTGTTTGTGTTTTCATTTTATTTATATCCATAAAAAGGCTCACCAAAATCTTTGGCACCAGGCCCAGGATGCTCTTAATCTGGCCCTGCTTGCTACTAAAACTCAAACTCCACGATTCTATATTCAACATTACCAATTTTTATCCACCCAATACCTGGCAAGTTACCAATTTCCTTCAATATCTCCTTGTTCTTGAGAAGTTTGCAAAAGGGCAGATAATACTAGGGGGAGGCTTTATTCATTCAATAGATCTGTTAAATGACATCCAGCAGGAAAACTTGATGACTTTTCAAAACTTATATGTAATCTTGCCCATTTAAAACCTTCTGGAAAATAACTACATCTTACAAATAGAGATTTTTCCTTTTACTTTACAGTACATGGTACACATAATTGAACTGACTATATCTTTGTCACCCAGAGTCTTTTAGATGCTCAACCAAAAGCAAGTATAGGCCCATAAATATGTTCTGATCTTTTTCTAGTCCTTTGTAGCATAGAACTCATGTTCATGACACTAACTTTCGTACCTGGTGTCTGAATGATATTCTGATACCAGAAACATTATGTGCAATTGACATCACAAATGCCTATAGAGACTTCTTCATTAACCACTCTGCAGACAACACCCCTCTCCCAACACAATGGGAAGTGCTATAGTGTCTCTTACATGGACTGTTTATGTCATATGGTGCATGTCCCAAAAAGAGATACACCACTGAAATTAACAAGTTACTGCACAAACTTACAGTTTTAGATACTAAGAATCACAAATCAGGATCCGACCTCTTTCCTGCACAGCTTACTATGGTGTAACACCATTTACTTGAACTCCAAGACGTAGGGGGTTACTTACTAAAGGAAAATCCACTTTGTACTGCAAGCGTACTTGAAAGTGCACTGAAAGTGCACTTGGCAGTAAAGTCACTATAGATCCGAGAGTGACATGCAAGGAGAATAAAAAACAGCATTTTAGCTTGCACTTGATTGAATGATAAAATCAGCAGAGCTTCCACTCATTTCAGATCTACCCCTCAGATTTAGAGTGACTGCACTTCCAAGTGCACTTGCAGTGCAAAGAGGATTTGCCTTTTGTATATAACCCCCATAGTCTCTTAAATTCCAAGACTGGTTTAAACACATCTTGTGAAAGCAGTCCCCTTGCACACCAGTTTTATACTATCCATCTGTTCCCTATCCTCGAGCCTAGTACACAAGAACATATACATCTTAAACACACTGAAAGACTATTATTCTAAATTATATAACTTAAACCACAAATTTGGCCTACCCTCAAATGAAAAGAAAGTGGAAAAAATGTACCGTATATACTCGAGTATAGGCGGACCCGAATATAAGCCGAGGCCCCCAATTTACCCCCAAAAAAACTGGCAAACTTATTGACTCGTGTATAAGCCGAGGGTGAGACATGCCTGTCCATCCCTGTGTGTGTGTCCGTCCATCCCTGTGTGTCCGTCCATCCCTGTGTGTCCGTCCATCCCTGTGTGTCCGTCCATCCATCCCTGTGTGTGTGTGTGTCCATCCATCCATCCATCCCTGTGTGTGTGTGTCTCCATCCATCCATCCATCCATCCCTGTGTGTGTGTGTCTCCATCCATCCATCCCTGTGTGTGTGTGTCTCCATCCATCCATCCATCCATCCCTGTGTGTGTGTGTATCCATCCGTGTGTGTGTGTGTGTGTGTGTGTGTGTGTGTGTGTGTGTGTGTGTGTGTGTGTGTGTGTGTGTGTGTCCAGCCTACCTGTGTCCCGAGCCTTTGTCCCGAGCCTCCGTCCCGTGCCTTGCCTCCTTGCCTCCGTCCCGTGCCGTGCCTTGCCGCCGTGCCTTGCCTCCGTCCCGTCCCGTCCCGTCCCGTGCCGTGCCTTGCCTTGCCTCTGTCCCGTGCCCTCTTCGTCGGCGCCTCGGCGGCCATTGTAAAATTCAAAAGCTGCGCCGCCACCTTCGCCTGTGATAGGCGGAACACTGAATTTCCCAGCAGCCTGTGTTCCGCCTATCACGGACATCGTATCATCCTCGTCCGTAGTACGAGGATGATACGATGTCCGTGATAGGCGGAACACAGGCTGCTGGGAAATTCAGTGTTCCGCCTATCACAGGCGAAGGCGGAGCCGGAGGCGCGGCTTTTGAATTATAGAATGGCCGCTGTCTGTCTGCTCGACACGCTGATCGAGCGGGCAGACAGCGATGACTCGAGTATAAGCCGAGGGGGGCACTTTCAGCCTCAAAAAAGAGGCTGAAAATCTCGGCTTATACTCGAGTATATACGGTATTTATATTTAAATACCCAACTACACATTTTTTTCGCTAAAGGACTTGAATCCCTAAACTCTTTTTTTTTTGAGGATGAACTGCTTCTTGCCATCAAACAAACCTCCAATGTAAATGCCCCAGCATCAGATGGCTTTACTAACAGATTTTAGAAACAATATCAACAAGAATTCACCCATCTCTTCTTAAAATCCTTTAATATGATCGAATCAAACTGTCTTTTACCCATAACTCATCCAAGTCCTACAGGCACATATCTCATGTTTGTTGAAACCAGGCAAGGGTGACACAGACCCAAGCACCTACCACCCTTTTTCATTACTAACTGGAGATATTCAACTATATTCCAAAATACTTGCCAATCCCTTACAACTTGTACTTCCTTTGATCAACCCAGGTAGGGTTTGTGTCACATAGCGAAGCAAGAAATAACAGCATTAAAACCATCCATCACCGACACCCAAAAATGGAATCTCCCACTGTGCCTATTGTCAATAGATGCTACATTATATACAAAATAATGGCACTATATACAGTGGTGTGAAAAAGTGTTTGCCCCCTTCCTCATTTCCTGTTCCTTTGCATGTTTGTCACACTTAAGTGTTTCGGAACATCAAACCAATTTAAACAATAGTCAAGGACAACACAAGTAAACACAAAATGCAATTTGTAAATGAAGGTGTTTATTATTAAAGGTGAAAAAAAATCCAAACCATCATGGCCCTGTGTGAAAAAGTGATTGCCCCCCTTGTTAAAACATACTATAACTGTGGTTGTCCACACCTGAGTTCAATTTCTCTAGCCACACCCAGGCCTGATTATTGCCACACCTGTTCACAATCAAGGCATCACTTAAATAGGAGCTGCTTGACACAGTAAGGTCCACCAGAAGATGCTTAAAAGCTACACATCATGCCGAGACCCAAAGAAATTCAGGAACAATTGAGAAAGAAAGTAATTGAGATCTATCAGTCTGGAAAGGGTTATAAAGCCATTTCCAAAGCTTTGGGAATCCAGCGAACCACAGTGAGAGCCATTATCCACAAATGGCGAAGACATGGAACAGTGGTGAACCTTCCCAGGAGTGGCCGGCCGCCCAAAATTACCCCAAGAGCGCAGCGACGACTCATCCAAGAGGTCACAAAAGACCCCACAACAACGTCCAAGGAACTGCAGGCCTCACTTGCCTCAGTTAAGGTCAGCGTTCATGCCTCCACCATCAGGAAAAGATTGGGCAAAAATGGCCTGCATGGCAGAGTTCCAAGGAGAAAACCACTGCTGAGCAAAAAGAACATCAAAGCTCGTCTCAATTTCTCCACAACACATCTTGATGATCCCCAAGACTTTTGGGACAACATTCTGTGGACCGATGAGACAAAAGTGGAACTCTTTGGAAGGTGTGTATCCAAGTATATCTGGCGTAGAAGGAACATTGCATTTCATAAAAAGAACATTATACCAACAGTAAAATATGGTGGTGGTAGTGTGATGGTCTGGGGCTGTTTTGCTGCTTCAGGACCTGGAAGACTTGCCGTGATAAAAGGAACTATGAATTCTGCTGTCTACCAAGAGATCCTGAAGGAGAATGTCCGACCATCTGTTCGTGTACTCAAGCTGAAACGAACTTGGGTTCTGCAGCAGGACAATGATCCTAAACACACCAGCAAGTTCACCACCGAATGGCTGAAGAAAAACAAAATGAAGACTTTGGAGTGGCCTAGCCAAAGTCCTGACCTGAATCCTATTGAGATGTTGTGGTATGACCTTAAAAAGGCCGTTCATGCTCGAAAACCCTCTAATGTAACTGAATTAGGACAATTCTGCAAAGATGAGTGGGCCAAAATTCCTCCAGGACGCTGTAAAAGCCTCATTGCATGTTATCGCAAACGCTTGGTTGCAGTTGTTTGCTTCTAAGGGTGGCCCAACCAGTTATTAGGTTTAGGGGGCAATCACTTTTTCACACAGGGCCATGATGGTTTGGATTTTTTTTCACCTTTAATAATAAACACCTTCATTTACAAATTGCATTTTGTGTTTACTTGTGTTGTCCTTGACTATTGTTTAAATTGGTTTGATGTTCCGAAACACTTAAGTGTGGCAAACATGCAAAGGAACAGGAAATGAGGAAGGGGGCAAACACTTTTTCACACCACTGTACCTTTCCCAATGCCAGAGTTAGGACTAATGGCTCTCTATCCTCTAGTTTCCCTATTGCAAATGGGATGCACCCAAGCTGAACCTTCTTCCCATTTTTTTTATGTACTCACAATAGAACACGTGGCAACTGCTCTTCAGGCCAAGCCCTCCATCTATACATTGGCTCAAACTTGTATCGACGCAATATAAATTTGTCATTTATGTGGGTGATTTATTACTTTATGTCTCAGCCCCAGCAACAAGTTTCCTGGTAATCCTACAAGCATTTAAGATATTTGGTGTCCTTTACACTCCCTACATCTAGAGTTACTTCAATCTAGCACACTTTTTCCTTTAAATGACAGCAATTATCCATAAAATATCTTGTAGAAATGCCTTATGATCTCTCTGTCAGGGCTGGGCTCAGCCCTTCCTTTTCTGAGCTGGCCTCTCAGCTGTTGATGATATCCTGCTCGTCAGTCCTGCCTACTTAAGCCGTCCAGTCCAGAGGAGCTCTGCCTTTGCCTTGGTCAACATCACAGAAATTATCTCCTGCGATCCTGTTCAAGACTTGCTTTGCAATTCTTTATCCCTTCTGGCTCCAGATCCTGCTTGCTGTTCCACTACATTGATCCCTTATGTTTGGCTTGTCTGACTATCCATGGCGGTTACTGAACTTTCGCTATGTTTTGACTATGTTTGTTCTTTTCACTTTTATTCTTAAACAAATGTGATTTAACTGTACTTCTGTCTTGGCCTGATTTCATGGTTTCTGATAGTAGGCGAAGGCCATTAATTCAGAAGATGCAGTCAATCGACAGTTTGCCATGGCGTTACAAACGCTCCTGAGTCGCATACAGTGGTGTGAAAAAGTGTTTGCCCCCTTCCTCATTTCCTGTTCCTTTGCATGTTTGCCACACTTAAGTGTTTCGGAACATCAAACCAATTTAAACAATAGTCAAGGACAACACAAGTAAACACAAAATGCAATTTGTAAATGAAGGTGTTTATTATTAAAGGTGAAAAAAAATCCAAACCATCATGGCCCTGTGTGAAAAAGTGATTGCCCCCTAAACCTAATAACTGGTTGGGCCACCCTTAGAAGCAAACAACTGCAACCAAGCGTTTGCGATAACATGCAATGAGGCTTTTACAGCGTCCTGGAGGAATTTTGGCCCACTCATCTTTGCAGAATTGTCCTAATTCAGTTACATTAGAGGGTTTTCGAGCATGAACGGCCTTTTTAAGGTCATACCACAACATCTCAATAGGATTCAGGTCAGGACTTTGGCTAGGCCACTCCAAAGTCTTCATTTTGTTTTTCTTCAGCCATTCGGTGGTGAACTTGCTGGTGTGTTTAGGATCATTGTCCTGCTGCAGAACCCAAGTTCGTTTCAGCTTGAGTACACGAACAGATGGTCGGACATTCTCCTTCAGGATCTCTTGGTAGACAGCAGAATTCATAGTTCCTTTTATCACGGCAAGTCTTCCAGGTCCTGAAGCAGCAAAACAGCCCCAGACCATCACACTACCACCACCATATTTTACTGTTGGTATAATGTTCTTTTTATGAAATGCAATGTTCCTTCTACGCCAGATATACTTGGATACACACCTTCCAAAGAGTTCCACTTTTGTCTCATCGGTCCACAGAATGTTGTCCCAAAAGTCTTGGGGATCATCAAGATGTGTTGTGGAGAAATTGAGACGAGCTTTGATGTTCTTTTTGCTCAGCAGTGGTTTTCTCCTTGGAACTCTGCCATGCAGGCCATTTTTGCCCAATCTTTTCCTGATGGTGGAGGCATGAACGCTGACCTTAACTGAGGCAAGTGAGGCCTGCAGTTCCTTGGACGTTGTTGTGGGGTCTTTTGTGACCTCTTGGATGAGTCGTCGCTGCGCTCTTGGGGTAATTTTGGGCGGCCGGCCACTCCTGGGAAGGTTCACCACTGTTCCATGTCTTCGCCATTTGTGGATAATGGCTCTCACTGTGGTTCGCTGGATTCCCAAAGCTTTGGAAATGGCTTTATAACCCTTTCCAGACTGATAGATCTCAATTACTTTCTTTCTCAATTGTTCCTGAATTTCTTTGGGTCTCGGCATGATGTGTAGCTTTTAAGCATCTTCTGGTGGACCTTACTGTGTCAAGCAGCTCCTATTTAAGTGATGCCTTGATTGTGAACAGGTGTGGCAATAATCAGGCCTGGGTGTGGCTAGAGAAATTGAACTCAGGTGTGGACAACCACAGTTATAGTATGTTTTAACAAGGGGGGCAATCACTTTTTCACACAGGGCCATGATGGTTTGGATTTTTTTTCACCTTTAATAATAAACACCTTCATTTACAAATTGCATTTTGTGTTTACTTGTGTTGTCCTTGACTATTGTTTAAATTGGTTTGATGTTCCGAAACACTTAAGTGTGACAAACATGCAAAGGAACAGGAAATGAGGAAGGGGGCAAACACTTTTTCACACCACTGTAGCTCACCTGGAATCTCCCACTGTGGCCGCCCCAGTACAAGCTATGTTGCAGGCTTACCCTGCTGCTGCTCCAGTCTCTGTGTAGGCACCCACCTCGAGTATTACCTCTATAAGAGGTATGTCTGGTTCCACTCCACTTCCCCAGTGATTTGGGGGCAATCCAGTCCAATGCAGAGGATTTCTCAACCAGGTTGAGATGTACTTTGAGATGCTGCCTCAGACGTTTCCCACGGACAGAAGCAAAGTAGGTTTTGTGATATCTTTGCTTTCTGAGAGAGCCTTGGCCTGGGCAAGCCTTCTATGGGAGACGCAAAAGCTGGAGAAGTTGATCACGTTTGCTATCCTCATTGAATCAGAGAAAGACTCTCTTTTAAGGAGCGCTTGCGGAAGCCTCCTGTACATTTGTCTCTGAGCAGGGAACATGTCAGCTCCCTTGGCGTGGATCGGGCCAGACAGAGGCGGCTCTAGACTTTCTGAGGCCTTAGGCAAAACTTAGACATGAGGCCCCACTCACGCCCATAATGGGAAAAATATTATAAAAATGATAAAAATTAACTGTATGAATGCATATATTAACTTAATTCCTATGAACTATGAATTCACCGTTTCTATAAATTTCTCTAGCCAATTATTCTTTAATCAAATATCATTAAACATAGGGTGGGTGGGTATATATGTTACACGCACACAGATATAGATCAAATTGTGCAGCTGCCTACTCATTATCCTTTGTGCTGTCTCATAAATGTGAAATTAATTTGTCAACAAAGTATAAAACAAAAAAAAAAGTAATTTTACAACATATTCTAAAACATAACCTGTTTAATGCAACAAGTCCAATCCAGCTAAGGAGCAGTCCCAGCTGAGGGATATAGTCATAGTCCAACCCAGCTGATAGACATAGTCCGACCCATCCAATCCAGCTAAGGGACAGTCCCAGATAAGAGACAGCCCAGCTAAGAGACAGTCCAATCCAGCTAAAGGACAGTCACCGACCTCACATCCATGATACAAGAGATGGTCAGAGACTGTGTACGGGCAATAATACAGGAGATGGTCAGAGACTGTGTGTGGACAATGATACAGGAGATGGTCAGAGACTGTGTGTGGACAATGATACAGGAGATGGTCAGAGACTGTGTGTGGACAATGATACAGGAGATGGTCAGAGTCTATGCAGACAATTATACAGGAGACGGTCAGAGACTGTGCAGACAATGATACAGGCAAG